>NW_026622874.1:34603972-35238972 GCF_023065955.2 Ursus arctos
GAGAAACTCTAGAATGTTTCCTCTCTTTCCCAGGCTCCTGCCAATGGGCGTATTGTTTTCACATCCTTCTGAATGCTGTCACCGGCCCTGTGTATTGTGGCAGGCAGATCCGGATCCAGGACAGAAGGGGTCTCAGTTCTTATTCTTTGCAGACAGGCCAGCTCATTTCGTGTTTTCAAAATTAGGTGAGCTGTTCGGCAGTCAATTAGTGAGGGGCCGGTGGATCCTGATGGGCCAAGCTCCCCAGCGGCGTGGCCAGGGTGGTGATGCGCGGGCCCTCGCCGTCCCCAGGCTCGGCCCTGAGTGCTGACATTTCCCAACAGCCGGTCTGGGCTGGGAGCAGGACCAGGGACAACAGCCAGGGAGAGGTCACTCTGGGTAACGATAAACAAGAGCCACGGACGAGGATTGAGTCCATGCCTCGTGAGCCACTCTCGAAGTGCCTGAATGCTACAATACTCGGAAGAGTTCTGAGACCTGGTGATTCCTAGCCCCACCTTGCAGGTGGGGAAACTTGGCCTATATGTAAACCACACCAGAGGCAAAACTGCATTTAAACCCATTTCTGTTTGTTTAGCAAGTGCTTACTGTTTCCAGTCTCCCTTGAAAAGAAACACAGTATTAAATTCCCTTTAAAGAATTAAAAATAAGGGGGGGGGGCGCTGGCTGGTGCGGTCCATTAAGAGTCTGACTCTTAGTTTTGGCTCAGGTCATGATCTCAGGGTCCTGGGATAGAGGCTCCCATTGGGCTCCACTCTCAGCTTGGAGTCTGCTTGAGATTCTTTTTTTTTTCTTAAAGATTTATTTATTCGTTTGACAGAGAGAGAGCACAAGCAGGGGGAGCAACAGGCAGAGAGAGAAGCAGGGTCCCTGCTAAGCAGGGTCCCTGCTGAGCAGGGAGCCCATCATGGGACTCAGTCCCAGGACCCTGGCATCATGACCTGAGCTGAAGGCAGATGCCCAACCGACTGAGCCACCCAGACATCCCCTAATATTCTCTCTCCTTCTGCCTCTCCTGCTTGTGCCCTCTCTCTCCAAAATAAATAAATTTTTTTAAAAATGGGGAAAAAGTATGGTTCCAGCATATTCCAGCATACTCTCAAGTGAAAAGAATCAAAATAGGGCTTGACAATTTCACCTTAGAGTTCCAGAGTATACCCTTGTTTCGGGTCATATGTAGGCTACAGCCAGTCAGTGTTTCAGAAGTTATTCTCTTTAGGAAAAAAAAAAAGAAACGCCTATTTATTTTATTCTGCAAACATAGAATTCAAAATAACTACAGTTTCAATTAACCACATATAAAATATACATTTTAAAAAGATACAAACATAATAACAGTACAGATTGTAGCATGTCATTAAAAAAATAATTTTACGTGAAAGGTATAATTAATTTGGGGCCTATCTTTTCAGAAGAAGGTTACTCAGAAGTGCACTGTGAGGACACAAGCCAGCCGGGCAGGCGTGGCCTGACGTCTGTACTGGTTTTCAGGACAGTCCCGCGCTTGGAGGCCTTCATCAGTCCACAGCAGTTTCAATTATCAAAAGATCCGTTCCGGGGCTGTGTATTTTAAGCACAGTCGAAGAATAGCAGAGCAAAAAAAGCCTTTCAACCATGGGAATTCAAAAGCAAAGGGCCCTCAAGAGGCGATTTCAAAACCCTACTCATTCAGCTTTATTCCAACGCTTAATGACATGCTCTATTTGATAGAGTTAGGCGAACTGTTTCATCAAAACCTTTATCTGGAGCTCGGAATTGCAATATTAGGTTTGTAGGTTGGCTCCCTTGGCCATACTGCAAGGTACTGAGGGAGTGCAAGTTTATCTTTTGTAAGTAAGTAGAATTAGGGAGGATGAGAAATGGCATAGAAATGGCCGCTCATATTTTTATGTGTTGAGAACTTACCATAGGCCATGTTTTGTGTTATTTTGCATTCATTTTGTTTCCTTATTCTTAACCTTTGACATATATAGTAATCTCCAGTTTTATAGGTGATGCAAATGGGTCTCTAGGAGATGAAGTGGCCGGCTAGCGTTCACACACGTGAGGGGCAGAGCTGGGCCTCAAACGCAGGACTCCGCCTCTGTAAGCTGGAGCCTTACCCACGCGGCACACGGCAGGGAGTGACAGATGGGGCGGCATCTCAAGCCTTGTGCTTTCATTCTTAGCACATTTCCGAGAACAGTGAAGGAACTGCAGACAAGGGTCTTTGGTTCCTCGCGAGTCACAAGGTATGTGAGGCGGAGCAGCCCTCTGGTTTGGCCAGAACCGTGGTTCTCACAAGGACTCAGCCTACGCCCAGGACTCCCTCTCCCTCTCCTGCAAGGTGGCAGATGGGCCGGTCTCTGCTGCTTTAGCTTCCCGAGGATCATCGGACTCGGGCGGAATGAGGAGGGCCCAGAAAGGCTCAGAAAATAGAAGCAAACCAGTTTCTCTCCCCTGCTTGGGTGTAGACACTCCCAACTCAGTGGCCCAGGAGAACAGTCTTTTCCTTCTGAAGATGACACAATTTACTGGACAGGCTGAGATGAAGCCGACATGTAGGAACAAGAGTGTACATTATCTGAAGGTCCCTAGATAATACCGAGAGTTTTTGCTGGTTGGACTCCATCTGTCCTTCTCTGACTTTTGACCTTTCAAGGCCAAGTCTATGGCTCTCTTCATGTTTCCCAGCCCACAGCTATCTTTGCAGATATAAGATGTAATGACTCACAAAAGGACGGCCACACAATACGGCAGGAGAACTCTCCCTATAGGGGAAGGTAAACCATTTTGCTCAAAAACTACGGACTTGTGTGATTCTAAATTCTGTATCTACTTGACTCCTAAGCTCCTGTAACTGAGGGATGAAAAGTAGTTACAGCCCAGAGTTTCTACAGCAATGTGAAAAGTGGAGAGGAGAGAGGAACTATTTCTATCTACTAGCACAACATGCCTGAATGCTTTCTGAAACTAGCTTTTCCCAAACAGAACTCATCGTCTTCCTGCACAAACCTGTTCTCTCCTTCTACGTCCCCTGTCCCAGTCAAGGATATCCCCGGCTATGGTCGTCTAATATGGAAGTATCAGCCACCTTGTCTGTCCTCTGCTGTTCCCCAGCCTCACACAGTCTGAGGCGGAGCAACTCTCTCTCAGAAAATTCCCCTCAAACATTCTTTTCCTTCAATTCTCATTCCATTGGTAAATTAAGCAATTGGTCATTGCTCATTTTGACTAATTAACCCCTGTTTTCTCCACCTCCAGTTTCTTCCCCAACTTCACTGTCACCATCTGTCACCCTGAAAGCAGAGCCAAATTAATAAAACACAGATCAGATCACATGATGCTACTACTTAAACTCCTTCAATGCCCCCTTGCCCCCCACCACTGACTATAGGACAAAATCCAGATATCAGGGTGGTACTTAAATTTCTTGTAAGATCAATCTACTTTATAGTTCTATCTTCTACCAACTTTTAAAATCCATTCACAATTCAAACACACAGTCTTGGATAATATTTTTGGTTACATTCATTTCTTATTGTTGCCCCAAACTCCAAGGACTTCATATTCCCTTGCCCTTTTTATTTCAAATTGTTCCATCCAAGTAGAATTTCCTGCTTGAAATATTTGAATGTTTTCTCATCTTTCAAAGAACAATCAAATGCCTCATTCCAATATCACTCCACCTACACCCCAGTAGAGTTCATTTATGACACAATCATAATCTGTATTTATAATATATTATGGTCATTTGTGCATGTGTGTGTGTCCCCTCTGCTCATCACCAGAATCTGAGCTCCAGATTCCAAGCTTTGTGTAGTTTGGTTTTGTTTTGTTTGGCTTTTTATCCTTTTCTTTTTTTTTTCAGATTTTTAAAAAAATTCTATTAGTTAATATACAGTGCAATGTTGGTATCAGGAGTAGAACTCAGTGGTTCATCGCTTACATACAACAACTTTGATCTACCTTTGTATTTTTATTTCCAACTCAATGAAGTGTTCATAGCAGGTGGTCAATAAATATTGTTGAGGGGTGCCTGGGTGGCACAGCGGTTGAGCGTCTGCCTTCAGCTGAGGGCGTGATCCCAGCATTGTGGGATCGAGCCCCACATCAGGCTCCTCCGCTATGAGCCTGCTTCTTCCTCTCCCACTCCCCCTGCTTGTGTTCCCTCTCTCACTGGCTGTCTCTGTCGAATAAAGAAATAAAAAATCTTTAAAAATAAATAAATAAATAAATATTGTTGAATGAATGAACAAACTAATGAACCACATTGGAGCAGAACTAGTAGTGAGGACACCCAAGACAACGCTGGGAAGAGATACCGTATTACATTAATTGCGTGATAGTTTAAACCAAGGCACATGGAGCAACAACAAAAAAGACTAAGGAGAGTGAAGAGATTTAAAATTCCCTAGGATGTTCAACTAAACAAAGATTCCATATGTATCAGTAGCTTGGCTTGGTAACGCGGGGATGGGTCAGAGAGAAAGCTAAATGAAAAGTGAACTGGTTTAATCCCACTTTTACTGTGACAGAATTATTTCTTTGAAAATCAGTTAAAAATTCACATAGTGACTGCTTCTTGCCTTTCGTATTGTTCTGCAACTAAATCACAGTTTCATGTTACCCAATGCTCAAAAGTGCTCGCAAACCCAGCGGAAGGAACATTAAAGAAACCCATGTGTACGAGCAACACCCCTGAGATCCCAGGATCCAGCTCCTCCTGACAGGGCTCTACGTGCAGTTTTCTGTTTCTGGATGTTTGGTTCGACACCGAGCTCCTGTGTTTTTACAACAATTCAATTGTCACGTGGAATCTAAATCAAAGCGAGGACTGTGGAAAGGGCCTGTGGGACTAGCACGTTGCATTCCCTCCTCTGTCTTGGGATCTTTCCCATGAGACCCAGCTAATTTAATTTGCTTCTCCTCCCCCTCCCCACCCCAAAAAAGGCTGTAAAACAACTATTCCTTCAATCCAAAGCCAGAGCTCCTGGCAAGGGAGGGAAGACACTGGGAATACCGTGTTTGTAGAGATGGAGAGCTCTTTTACGAATATGCGTGCGGGGCTATCTGTTGCCCTGCATGTCGTAGGAATGATCCCAGTCAGAGATGAAGACTCAGGGTAAATCGAGTAGGTATTTCACGCCACACTTTCTGACTCTAGATCTTGGCTCTTACGTCTATAGTCATTTCACATGACCTGGGAACAAGAAAAGCTGACTTCCCTTTCAGACCTTGGTCTGTTTACCATGCTGAGTGACACCTGCATTCTGGTTGGTTTTCATTCCAGGGTAGCTCCAGTGTCCTACACATGTACCTTTTCTCTATAACTCACCTCACCATTATTTCACTCCTTCCAGTTGGCAGATGACGTGATCTCGGACATTTTCACCGCCGTTGGCTCAGTGACGTCAGCCTTGCTGTTGACCCTCTTTCTGGTGGTGGTTGTCTCTGTGGTTGCATCCAACAAAAGGGCAACTCAGGGAACCTACAGCCCCAGCCGTCAGGAAAAGGAAGGCTCTCGAGTGGAAATGTGGAGCACGATGCCACCCCCTGCTGTGGAGAGGCTGATTTAGGAGCATTCCGTCTCCTTGAGAGAGAGAGCCGCACACTGTGAACGTGGTGACTGCACCCCAGCGTCTTGCCGGCATACCTGGACTTACCAATTCACAACTGGGCTTTCACTGAAACCGTGGGAAAGATTCCTTCGGCCACCTTAAAGACTTTCGTGGTTCAACCTGACATCATCGTTTTATTATTTTAGCCAATCAATCACAGGACAATGTTCTTGTGCTGGTAATTTCAGCCTCATAATTAGCAAAAATACCTCCCAGAGGACAGTGTCTTCTGAGAAAGACGCCGGTGCCGATCACTTAGCCTTTTGACCCCTGGCAACCCGGGGACAGCTTGCTTAGTTTGCCCATTAGCTGGCAACTGCATTTTTTTTATACAAAAACTACAAGATGAATTTCTCACTCTTCTTATCATGCGGTGAAAGGTTTTAGTTGTATACCTATGATGAGATACACACTTTTGCCCTTTAATCATGGACTCAAGAAAGCCATGGGAATGATCTATGTTTAAAAAGTGACCCAACATCAACTAATAAAAATGGAAATGTGGTTATTCTCCTTTCTGAGTATTTTTTGTATTTTGTGATATTACATGTGACAAAAGTAGCCTCTAGTTGCATTTGAAGAAACTTCTTATGAATTAGGTCTTTTAACTACATCATGGCAAGCATTACATTTAAAGTGATTGCTTTCTTTTCTTTTCTTTTCTTTTCTTTTCTTTTCTTTTCTTTCCTTTTCTTTTTTAAGATTTTTATTTAGAGAGAGCACGCAAGGGAGAGAGCTGGAGCAGGGGAGCAGAAGGAGAGGGAGAAGTAGGCCCCACGCTGAGTGGGGAGCCTGACATGGGACTTGATCTCAGGGCCCTGGGATCATGACCTGAGCCGAAGGCAGACGCTTAACCAACAGAGCCACCCAGGCGCCCCTAAAGTCATTGCTTTTTACAAGGGGTGGCTTATGGTCAACATACTTTCCTAGACAGAAAACAAGATAAAAGGAAAACTCAAATTCTCAAATCTAAAAGACCACGCTCTTTCCTTCCAGCTGTTCTTTGAGAAGTCAGAGTCAGTGTCAGTGACATTGTCTAAAGAAAGAACCCCAAAGTGAGGTGTATGCATTTTAAGGTATACGTGTGTAGGGGCACCCGGGTGGCTCAGCCGTTAAGCATCTGCCTTCGGCTCAGGTCATGATCCTCAGGTCCTGGGATCGAGCCCCGCATCGGGCTCCCTGCTTGGCGGGAAGCCTGCTTCTCCCTCTCACACTCCCCTTGCTTGTGTTCCCTCTCTCTCTGTCTCTATCAAATAAATAAATAAAATCTTAAAAAAAAAAAGGTATACATGTGTAAGACTATCTGTGGGGTACAGAGAGAAAATACTAGGTCTTTTGTATATATTTATTTCCCCAAAGATTTGGTTTGAATTTTATATATGTTTTGAAATTAAAACATTGAAGTAGCATATAAATAAAAGTTTATAATATGTAGTAAAATAGCACATAAATAAAAGTTTAAAATATATATGTGTGTGTGTGTGTATATACATATACATACTTGGGATATATGCTTAAAAATTTTAATGACATGAATTTTAAAACCTGCTTTAGAGCAATCCATCTTCCTCACCTCCTGAAGGACATCACTGCAGAAATTGTCCGTCTCTCTTCCACGTCATCGGTTTCCGCTCTGTGCTGGACCATCACTATAGCACCAGACATGCTGTCATATTTCCTATGATGTAAAATTCTCTCCTTTTGCCCACTTTAGTTACCGTCCGTTTCCTCCCCATCCCTTCAGCAAAACATCCCCCAAAGAGTTTTCTATACTCTCTGCCTCTCCTTCTTTTCTCCTCCTTCTGTCTTGAACTCAAAATAACCTGGCTTTTCTCTGCACTCCACTCCATGAAATAGCTCATGTCAGGGTCGCTGATGACCTCCACGTTGCCAAACACAGCAGTCAGTCCTCAGTCCTCAGCTAACCTGACCTCCCAGCAGCTTTTGAAACAATTATCACTCCTGTCTTCAAATACTTTCCACCCAATGAGACACCATTTCATCTTGATTTTCCCCGTACATCCCTGTCCAGATTCTCTCCATCTCTCCATCTTTCCCTTCACCTCCTTGACCTCTGCTCTTTTTCCCCTACTGATTATCACAGCTTGTCAAATCATATACATTTTTGCTCTCTATTTCCCCTGAGTAGAATTTAAGTTACATGAAGACAAGAACTTCTTTTCTTTCACTGCAATATACCCCAGCTAGAACAGGCCTAAAACACAAAAAAATTTTCTGCATAAATGAACAAATAATGAATGTTGTGCACATTTGTAACCCGCTACCAGCAAATCCCAGAGTGCCCAAGATTGGTGTGGACTGTCACTGGATGCTGCTCTGGTGGCTAAACTATCATAGCCTTATAGCCTGATGTTTTATCTCCCGAGTTCACTCCTTTTCTAATATAGCTTTAAGTATTAGCTCCTTCAGGAGATGGATGTCCCAGGGCTCCTGGGTGGCTCAGTTGGTTAAGCGTCTGCCTTCAGCACAGGTCGTGATCCCAGGGTTCTGGGGTCGGCCACACTGGGCTCCCTGCTCAGCGGGAAGTCTGCTTCTCACTCTGCCCTTCCATCCTGCTCTGTTCTCTCTTGCCATCTCTCTCAAATAAATAAACTCTTGAGGAAAAAAAAAGATGGATGTCTCTGGGTGTCCACATGTAGAGTATGCCATGAGACATTGCCTTTACTCATATCCCATTAGAGTCACAACTTCTTTTTTTTAAGATTTTATTTATTTATTTGAGAGAGAGGGTGCACAGGCAGGTACATGAATGACGGGAAGGGGGTGCAGAGGGAGGGGGAGAAACAGACTCCCTGCTGGGCGTGAAGCCCAACATGGGGTTCAGTCCCAGACCCCCAAGATCATGACCTGAGCTGAAGTCAGATACTTTAACCAACTGAGCCACTCAGGTGCCCCGAGTCACAACTTCTTAATACAGGTTTACATGGAAAAGACAAAAAGAGCTCCTGCTTAGAGGAAAAAAAAAAGTAGTTGAGTTTAAAAAACAACAAACTAAAAGAAATCAGAGTAGAAGTTGGTCCTATTGGGATTTGCACAGGATAGATGAAAAAATTACGGTCAGTGGCGATACCTTAAGTTTAAAAAAAAGATGTTTAATTAATCTGGCTATTCACCCTCTTACAGTGACCAACTTCGGGATTTGGGTAGAAAAACATGTTCAAATATATGCACAAATGAATGCATGCAGGCATGAATAAATGCATGGTTCCATGTGGACACTCCAAATACATAATGAGGTCGTGTACAGGCTGGGCCTACAAGCCAAATCTCTACATCTTTGAACAAACTAAATGGACAATATCTTATGCAGGAATGCTTCAAAATTTGCCCCATGGAGTATTTATTCTGAACCGTCTTTATAAAGATAAAACTCACCTTAAGTAGAAAAATCTAGTATCTGCATCACTGGTGTTGGTGCGACTCTCACTTCACACATATTTTTGCAATTTGTGTTAGCTTGGTTTCAAAGATGGCGGAAGCCATTTCTCTTGTGCGCCTTTGCATTGTGACATTGCCAGCCCTCCCATCAAGAGGTGGTCGGTTTGCCTTCCCCTTGACTCAAGGCTGGCCTGTGATCTGTTTTACCAAGAGAATGTCACAGAAATGATGCTAGGTGCCAGAGGCTTGCAGGTTTTTTTTTTTTTTTCTCCTCTCTTGGATGAAACGAAAATTCCATGTGGAGAGAGAGGCCCAGCCGTGCCAGCCATCCTGGCTGATCCCACTTCCAGCCACCCTGCTGCAAGTGGCCCACGTGCGACCAGCAAAGGAAAAACCTAATCAATCCACAGAGAGAAATAATAAATCATTGTTTGAAGCCACGGAGGTTCGGGGCGGTTGGTTATGCAGCAATCCATTCCAGAGACACAATTATTCACACTGAGGAGGCAGACATAGGACTAGGGCAATATACAGGACTTCTCTGATTCTGCTTTGTTTCCAAAACTGTTGCCCTGGGAACAAGTGGACGGTGCAGGACTCATCTGCATTATAATAATTTGTACATTATTAATAAAAGATGACCGATGGGTGCCTGATTTCACTCCGAGGGGAAAATCAGGTGAGGATCCATTACATCCAAGCACAGCTCTGAGTGGCGCCGAGGGTCACGGTCCCTCCAGGGCGGCTGTTGGCAGGCTTTGGGGCAGGGGTGCAAAGCGGACACAGCCGTCGTCCTTCCTGCCCTGGGTGAACCCTGGCTGAGGGCAGCCGATGGAAAAAGCACATCTGGTGTGTGTCTACAGGGAGTGACGGGAAGGCTCCTTCAAGGGGCCTGTCACACGGCTCCTGTAGTCACAGCGAGCGCAAAGAGAAGCAGGAAATGACAAATGACTGTAACTTCAATCAGCTGTCAAATCTGCCCCCTATTTTACTTCCTTGAATTACCACTGCTTAACAGGCCCTCCCTGGCCCCGGGTAGCCGTGATTACGGTGATTACCAATTAGTATTAGCACCAGTAACTGCCAGTAATTGTCGAGGTGGGACTGGAAAGCACCATTCTAACGATAATTTTGATTATTATAATGATAATGAGGGATCCTACAGGGAGCTCAGCTAAGGGCCAGGGCGGTATTTACCTTGCTACACCCGCATCGTGTCTCATTTAAAAACCTTAGAACAGGGGGCGCCTGGGTGGCACAGCGGTTAAGCGTCTGCCTTCGGCTCAGGGCATGATCCCGGCGTTATGGGATCGAGCCCCACATCAGGCTCCTCCGCTATGAGCCTGCTTCTTCCTCGCCCACTCCCCCTGCTTGGGTTCCCTCTCTCGCTGGCTGTCTCTATCTCTGTCGAAAAAATAAATGAAGTCTTTAAAAAAAAAAAACAACAAAAAAACCTTAGAACAGCTCTTTGAAAGAGGAACTTTTATCCTCATTTTAAGAGCCTCTGGAGACAAAGAAACACACACAGGTTCAACTTCTGATCTGCCCATCGAGGTGACATGCACATCGCCTGAAAAATGGGAATCCTACTAACATCTCCCGGGCATACTTTACTTCCTAGTGTCAGACGCTCAGCGACGAGTGGGCGCACGATGTCTAGCTGATTACTACTCGGGTCAGGCCGGCCGGCCGCAGTTCCTCCCACCTTCTACTCTGCTAAACAAACCACGTGGGGAACCAGTCTTCTTACCCTCCTTAACATCCATCCTCTGATGTATTTGTAAAATATGCAGGCTTTGTGCAGAGAAAGATGATTTTTCCACGTTCATTCCCACACCTCAGAATTGCTCTGGGATGGCTCTCCCACCCGAGCGAAGAAATCACTTCATCTAGAAGACTGATGTGAATTGTACGTACTGCTTGTATGTTCTCAATAAAAAGTAGGAAAATAAATCAAAAGGTCTCAGGTCTCTCAGTCTCCCAAACAACTGACAATAAGAGTAATTTTTTTTTTAAAGTTTTGCTTTACAGAAATAACCCCCCCCCCCCCGCCCCCCAGCTTCTAGGGACTACTCCTTATACCTCTTGTTCAGGAGTCACAATCATCTACAATCATCAAGAGCAAGACTGGCCCACGTATTTTAAGGTAAACCATCCTTTTAATGATTAGCTACCCAACTTCACCTGGTTTCGTGCTCTGCAGGGGTATGATTCAAACCATGAAACTTTCCTTAATTCTGGAGTGAATATGACCTTTCACATTTCAATCTGCTTCCAGCAAAAGTGCAACTGTATTGCTGTGCATTGCATCGAAGAGTGATGACAAAAATGCATGTTTCTAATTTAAGCCCATTCTTCTGTGAATTGGTGCCCAGGCTTCACCTTACATGGTTCCAGAAACCTGGGAACAACATCCATCAAATGTATGTGGCAGTACTGGCCTAAGGACAGCTGCTTTAAGAACCAGTCCCAGAGTCTCCTAATATGTTGGGTGACCAACGTCCCCTTGAAAACCGCTCGCAAATCCACATCTTCCAGCTCTAAGTGAGCACCTCTTGGAGGCGCTATTTTTTCAGCTTGAGGCTTTAAAATCAGAGCTCACTCAGGGTTGATCCGAAGCAAACCCTGAGGGGAAACAAGTGTCTGTGTTATTAAAAGTCCCCAAAGTATAGGTGCTCCAGAAATGTGTTGCAACTCTGCCCTTCCTGTCATGGGTTTGGGTATGTCAATTCATATGTTAATTCGTTCAGTAACATGCTCTCCATCCAAAAACCTTTTCCTGCTACAAGATAATGTCCAGATTAGCTTTCCCTAACAGAGATAATTCAGAATATTTACTTTACCAGGTCATGCCTGCTTTTCTAAGAAAGAAAAAGAAAGAGAGAGAGACAGGGAGAGAGAGAGGAGGAAGGAAGGAAGGAAGAAGGAAGGAAGGAAGAAGGAAGGAAGGTGGGAAGGAGGGAAGGAGGAAGGAAGGAAGGAAGGAAGGAAGGAAGGAAGGAAGGAAGGAAGGAGGAAGGAAGTTGGTTGGAGGTGAACTCTTCCGTGTAGTAATCAATCATCTGCTCCTAAGAGAGGCCCAATCTTAGGACAAAGATAAGAGCCTTGCAACCCCAGGATTCTGCAAGGCGGATACGCACACATCGCCCTAATCAGTGACCTGCATCGAAATGTGGATGATGAACATCTGTCTAGCGAGAAACTGCCATGTTCGCATAAACATCCGTAGGCAGATGTAACTATTTTTCTCCCATCAGTGTTGTGTCCCAGTGAACTTTCTTGTGTATCAGCATCATCACCCTTTGTGACCTCTGAAAGGAAATGCGATCTCACTTTTCCTTGTTCAGTGCTATTTACTTTCTAGCACAGAACACTCTGTCCTGCTTTAAAGTCCACTCCTTAACCTTCTGCCACCTCTTCCACCTATAAGACAAGGAAGCAAACTGAGCTAGCTGGAGACTCCCGGGCATCTCCCCACATTCTGCATCTCTCACCTTCTAAGTGTTGGATCATTGAAGTTAATTAAATACAGGGGTCTGATCTCTCTGAAGGGTCTCCTGCCCTGCCTCAATTTCCCACCTCGTTCTTTTGCAGACGGACAGTTCACAGATGCCCAGACCTCTAAGGCTTTCAGCACTTTCCAACCCACATGAGGTTATTAAAATGTATGTATTTTGAATTATCCAAACATATCTGGAACATACAAATCTGATTTTAAGACCAATATATATAGTAATACTTCCCTCACATTCCTTCTAAATAGAATTAATCAGTTTACCCATTTAATGAGAAAAAAAAATCACCAAATGTCTTGCATTTGGTGCCAAGTACAACACAATTAATTGAAATCAAACATCATCTGAAATCTTTCTTACCTGGGAGGAGAAACAGTGGTTGTAGAAAAGATTGCACAGAACACACAGAAATTTCTGCTAGGAGTCAATTATCCCGAAGGGAGATTGTTTTACTGTCCAGGGTAAAAAAGTAGCAGAGCTCCAAAAGAAATGCTTCTGTGTGGAGGGAGGTAATAATGGATGGAAAAGAGAGGGAAGGGAGAACCCAACTATATAAACACTGGTCTGGTGACATTTAAAATGTGATACGATGACAAAGGTTAAAAAAAAAAAAGTTCAGCCTGCGAGCAAGGGCACCCAAGACAAATCACAAAATAAGAAACAGCTAATAGGCTGAAATTTCCACATTGCTGAATATGTCCTTCAAAGTATCCATGATATTAACATGAGATCATGACCTGCTTTACCATGTGCCAAGAGTCAAATCTGATGAGGATTCTATCAAATAATTTAAACACAAGTAAGTTTTAAATGACCTCTAAATTCTTTCCTGCTATGCTAACATTTTCAAAATCATTAAACAAATGTGTAGAGAAATCACAGGAACAAACCAAATGTCAGTTGCTTGTGTACATTATTCAGTTTAAACCTTAAAACACATATGGTCTCTACCGTTAACACCATTAACCCAGACTAACCTACAGCTTTTAATAAAAGAGTGTTAGCAGGGCAATTTGAAAATCCTCTTAAAATCTTGAAATCAAGATGTCCAGAGACTCTGAGTTCACCTTACCATTGGACATTAAACATGAATATTAATACCCTGCAATAATCCCCCAAAATAGCATTCCTTGATTATGATACAGATTGTTTCTTTGCTATAATGTGTATGATCCCTCATGTTTTAAAAATAATTTTGATGAGAAAGAATTGCTTAAATTTTTCTAGCAGGAAGTTTTTAAAAGACTAAATTCACATCTCTCTCAATTGTCATTTTTTTAGAAATTCAAGTGATTTTCTAAGAGTTTGTCAAAAAGCACGTGCCTTATGTAAGGAGCCTATAATATGAAAAATAGAGCATTTCCTCCTACCATCTGTCTCACAAGTCGGGATTTTTACCTAATGGGTTGTAGCCAATTCCGACATTTATCAAATCTCTGAAAGCTTAGCTCTTAAGTTTAAATATTAAGTTTAAATTTTGGGGAAAATTGAATAAAATACTAAATGAATACCATCAGTGTATTTTGATATCCCAAAGTGAGACCTCAAATTACAAACTGGAGGTATGAAAAGGAATGCGTCCATTTTCAATACATGCTTTAAAATGAAAGCCTTGGGGCGCTTGGGTGGCACAGCGGTTAAGCGTCTGCCTTCGGCTCAGGGCGTGATCCCGGCGTTAAGGGATCGAGCCCCACATCAGGCTCCTCTCTGCTGGGAGCCTGCTTCTTCCTCTCCCACTCCCCCTGCTTGTGTTCCCTCTCTCGCTGGCTGTCTCTATCTCTGTCAAATAAATAAATAAAATCTTTAAAAAATAAATAAATAAAATGAAAGCCTTGCTTCACTGGTGTTAGTACAAAACACCATCAACATGCAACAGCCTCCGTTATTTAAAGTGAGTTTGATTCTAAAGTAAAACAACAAAACTGAAGAGTAAGACGTTTGCCTCCCATGCTGGTTCTTGACCAGAAGAAAAATTAAAAAGCCGCAGAGACAGCTGCGAAGATCCTGAGAGGGCGTTCAGATGCTCTGAACAGCTTTCTCGGTCTCACCCAGCCCTCGCTTACCGTCACCGCGCATAAGCAGAGTGGGGCTCCCCCACCTGCTCTCCGACGCGGCACATAAAATTGAAAGGAAAAAGATACCACAGAGAACACGTATATATACAACAAAGTTTAGCTGAGATTGAATTAGCTGAGCCGGAGAGTATGGGGGGATCAAAAGAAAAAGAGAAAAGGAGAATCTGTACATTGACACAATCTCACCGAAGGCTATCAGGAAATTCTGTACTCAACATTAAAACTTTGCATAGGGTGTTTTGTCAAAAAAAATGTTAAAAAGGCTTGTCTAATAAAGGAGAGAGCTGATAGAAAAGAAAATCATAGCGAGAATGCATGTTAGGCAAGCCGTCTCGTTTCTGATCTGCATTTCTGCCTAATGCAGTGTGGAGGCTGAAGTCAGACTGTCAGGTTCACGTCCCCGCGTGGTCATTTGTTGGCATGGGACTTCACGGATATTACCCATCTATTTTGTTCCTCAGTTTCCTCATGTCTACAAAAGACTAATTACAATACCTACTCGAGAAACTTTTTCTTTTTTTAAGATTGATTTATTTACTTTAGAGGGAGAGAGAGGGAGCGCACGCACACGGCAGGGGGAAGGGGCAGAGGGAGAGGGAGAGAGAACCCTAGGCAGACACCACGCTAAGCACGGAGCCCGATGCAGGGCTCATCCCACAGCCCTGAGATCATGACCTGAGCTGAAACCAAGAGTTGGTCGCCAACTGTGCCAAATAGGTGCCCCTACTCCAGAAACTCTTAAGAGCATGGTCCAGGCATTTTCCCACCTCTTTTCAAAGCCATACAGGTAGTTCTAACAAAAAGCTATGCTTGAGAGCCACTGGATTAGATAAATCTAAGATTCATACGGCTTTCTGTTTCGGTTTTATACTCTAAAATGCCATGAATTCAAACATACACACAAAAGTTTCTCAGTAATAATTCATTCTAAGAACAGATACTTCTATTTTAAATGAAGGGATCTAAAGCTTTGGGGAATTAAGTAACAGACCCAATCAATGGCAGAAGTTGGGGTAGGTTTTAATTCACCTGGAAACATCCACACTACGCTATTTTATTTTTATGCTATTCGTACTGTATTTTTCATGTGTGAACAAATTTTTTGTGTCCTGTAACTCATCCTGTTACTTCTAGGCAAGAAAATTCTCAGACTCACTACATAATACTCCGAAGAGGATATTTTCTTTCACTTATATGTAAGGAAAATACAATTGCGTTTTTTGCTTCTGCATCTATAAAATTAAGATATGACTATCTCTCTCATACACACTTAGAAATATTGAGGCTAATCCCTGTGAAGGTGGTAGGCGAACTGTTAAAACTTAAAATCAACATACACCTGAAACTAATATAACATTGTATGTCAACTATACATTGATTTAAAAAAAAAGCTTATTTTTTTAAATCAATAAAAGTTAGCTAAACCTGAGGCTTACAAGGATAATGTCTCTTTTGTTGTTGTCAGTCCTTTGCTTCTTCTATAGAAATAAGACAACTTCAGCAGTATTACTCCCCAAAATTCTGTACCCAAATGGAAACTTTGTGCTCGTTTCAATAGGAATTTGACTTTTGCCCTTGGTGGAACTGTCAGAGCTCTTCTAGTCTCTAGAGCATTGCTCATAGACTTTACTGCATTTCATCCCTGTCCTCGACTTTTAAAGACAGTCCTGCTCTGGTCTATCTAATGACATTCTACTTACCTATTCTATGATTTTAGAGCCTACTAAAATTAGTTGACCATACAAGAAGGAATGGACACCTCTCAAACAGAGCTGTCAAGAAGATCCAGGCTGGGATTTACACTGTAGCAGTTGCAAAGCTCAGAAGAGGAAGACGGCCGGGTCCTACAGCACCTCACCTGGAACACTGAGGGGAATAACTGGCTAATTAGAAAAGAAGAGTCACCACCGTGCAAAATTGTAATTATGACCAATTTTATTTCATAACTGCATTGTTGGGCACTTTATGGTAGTATGTAGTTCATCCAAGATTTAGGTTTGCATATTTTTCAAAAAATTCCCCAAACAATACTTTTCTGCACAATGTCCTCCCAACAGTAGTCAGCTTTAGAGATGATTTATACTGTAGCCTCAAGGATGCAAGAACAGTGAAACAAATCTCAGTGCTGGGTAGGTTCTTACAGGTATCTGTCACCAGGTCTGGCAAAAAGCTCAAGACTTTCAGTCCTTTTAAACAGTTATTCGTTTAAAGCAAAAGAAATCAGCTTTGGGAAAGTTCCGTTTTAACCTCTCACGTACCTTTTATATAAAAAAGACTTTATGCATATTAAATTGCAGACTTCATGTTTGCTGTTTTAGGCATTGCTGTAAGTACTAAATCATAACAGATTCAAGAAATCTTGTTTTTGGTATAGGACCACTGAATGGTTCTCAAAATAACCACGTGGAAGTTACACTGCCTGAAGGATGGTGACTGGACACTTGCGGTGCGTTCAGCACGCACAGAGTTCAAGTCCGGTCCTGTCCTACACATCACATAACCAACCAGAGGGTGGGTTTGTAAGGTACCTCATTAAGGCTCTCATCTGGGAAGTGAAATAACACGGAGACAAAAGAGACCTAGAGGTTTCTCACATCAAAGAGGTAATCATTTGTGACTTTGCAACCTTTTAAGATAAAAGACCGTGTATTTTAAATGACCTAACTAAAGTGTGGTTGGAAGAAAACACAGCTTCCTGGATATAAAGTATCCAGTTGACATTGCTGCTCAGTACCTTGTTTAATTTTTTGGTATGTTTGCATATTGCATCCAGAGCTACAGATTTTCCACAGTGCTTTTCTGCCTCATTCAAGTATAATAAAAGTAGAAATCTATAGAAGCTCTAAGGTTAAACAAACTGTACATTATACAAAAATTAACTTAATTTATAGACAGTCAAGAAGTATTGGCAATGCCCTTTATAAATCTTACCAAAGATTCATCACAAAGCATATTACAATCGACATATGTGGTCATCACCATACAAATGCCATTTAGATCTATGTGGTACAGAACTGAGTATTTGTTAAATGTACACATGTAGAATCAGCATTTTGCACGATATACGTTTCTCTGAAAGTAATAGTATTGTCAATACTAACCTAAGGTTCAGGATTTTCTTATTGCATATTTATTGTCGCTGAGGCAGTTAGTTATGATACAATAATGCAATATCCATAATTATTTTAAATAAACAAAAACATTTCGCCTGCCAACAATATAAAGAATTTTTTCTAAGATCACATAGAACATTGCTACATACAGCTTTACACAAATACTGAAAAACATGACCTTAAGGCATCTGCTAGAAAAGCAGATGTGCATATTTATATGAACTAAATTATGCAGGAAAAATATTGCACAAAATCCTATTATTTTTCAAAACAAAATATGCTTCTTTCTAAATACACATAATTCCCTATATCTTCACCAAAATAAAAATGTTAACCAGTTTGCTCAAAACAATTCTGCCTCTTAAGTAAGCTTTAAGAAACAGACACTAACAAAATATTGGGCTCGACACAGGAAAGATGTGACTGATACAGACTCTGTAAAAGTTATTTCCTTATACTAAGACGTGCTTTGGGGAATTAGATTTGGGTATTCATTTTACTTTCTGAAATTTGTGTTCTGACTTACAAATAACTACCCAGAGTCAGGGTCTTTTACGCTAAACAAAAATGGAATTTGCATTAGAAAATTTATTTGTGAAAATAATCTTTTCCTGAAAATCCAGATTTTCTAGATGAGAAGGAAGATCTGCTGATTATGAGAATATTCACAGTTTTCTCCTCTTGATCAGGAGACTACTTCTTCACGTTATTTAAGAAACAACTATTTCATGAACATTCCTGAATCCTACGATTAGGATATTAGCACAGAATCCTGACAACAGCACTGTTACATACAGTTTTAATTTAAGAGGCGGGGACGGCGGAAGCTGCTTTCTAGAGAATGCTATTATAAAGAACGTAAAAAACTCGTTTCCATCAACAGGCACCTACACTCCCAGTTAATCCTAAAGTAAGTAAAGTGGCCCAAGTATTGCAAAGGAGCCTCATTCCATTATAGAGCCCTGTGCTGCCTGGTCAAAGATTGAGCATAGTGGGGACAGAGAATCAGAGAAACAAGGACACTTAGTTTCTAAGAGCTTCTAAGTCTGTCCTTTAAAAGTAGGTATCTTAAAATAGCAGCATTATTATACTTCGTTAAAATAATAAAGTTAGTAAAATTAGAAACGGTACCATATTTCTATATGTAGAGCATGTTTTAGATTAAGCAGCTTTAAAAGGATTTTTTTTTTTTTGGTGTTAGAATCTTGGGCCAATAACTTCTAAACAAAATATATCATTACTATTATTATTAACAGAGATTTGCCATTTCTTCTCCTTTTAATTGGCTCCTTCAGAGCGGGGACGATGTTAATTAGTTTATTTCCTTATACCCCAGTTACCGTACCTTGCATACGACCGGTACAGACAGTCCATAAATATTTCCTAAGTGGATGAGTTATTCACAGAAAAATCATCCTGCCATATGTTTTGGTGCCTTCCTAAAATACGCTAGAGTAAGTAACCATCAAAATTAACCACGTAATAACACATTGGCTTAACAAAACAATAGCTCCTAAATTCACACATGACTCTTCTATCCCCGCCTGAAATATCACGGATGCGATATTTAAGCACAAAGAGGATAAAAGCTAGAGTGGGATTCAGGGAGAATCATGATGGTTTAGAGGCCCCGTAAAAGACTATGCAGGAAAGCCAAAGACTGACTCATTTATACAACTCTGTGGTTGAACAAGTATAGCTTTTTTGAGAAACAAATTCAAACAGCAGAGCAGTTTACAGATATTTCATTTAGTTGTAATAGAAAATATGAACACAGGAAAAAATAATACTTTTGTTTGTTTCAGAATTCACCTTAATTTCACCTTATTCTCCCTATATCCACCATAATACTGGGAAGTCTAGTTTAAGAGCAGACTTTGAATACTCAAATATTAATGATTTGAAATACTAATACTTTTGGATTAGTCTCTTGGATACTAGTCTTCAGGATTTTTTCCAAGAATAATATGTAGAGCTTTTGTTTTTTGCTTTTGTTTTTTAACAGAATATAAAAGCCGATTTTGCGTGTTAAAATAAGGCACAAATCCAGTTCAAAATACCTTGACACAAATGTACTTGTGAGGCTAAACGTCCTCACAGCAACACAGTCTTGTAGTCAAACATTTCATGAGGTGACTGGATGACAGAAGAACCTACACTTCGGAGGCCATGATGTTTATTAAGCAAATGGACTGAAACTCCAGTTCCACCTACGCTACACTCACAGTTATCTCATTCTTCAGACTATGAATTCTGAAGGAAAACATGCCTCATTCCAATAGTCATATTAAAAGACTTTTTCTTTTAAAAAATTATGAAGAAATATTTCCCAAGCAGATTAACAGCCAGAGTCATCTTTTTTTTCCTTCTCATTTAAAACAGCTCTTCTGATAAATCTACTTCTTTTATTACATGTTTCGACAAAGTGAAATGGAATTTTGTAATGAGTATATAAAGGCAAAATTTGACAAGAACCATGAGTCTTACTTTTGTGTTAATAAAATAAGGATTAAACACTTTTTTCCTTAATATATACAGACTCCCTCCTTACAAGAAAAACGAGATTTGTCTTCCTTTACAAACATGAATGAATAATTGTCCCCAATAAAACATATCTGTTTAGATTTTGGAATGTAGCTTAGAAAAGAAAAAAACTTGGTCATTTTCTTTAAATTCTTTAAAGACTGGCCTGGATAAATATTTTTAAGCAATGTTTTTAACAAATCCCCTTCTAGGATTTTTTTTTACTAAAAACTAAATTCTTTCAGTAAATATTTTAGGGTACAGTCCTGATGGGGTTCTTGAATGGTTTTTCAAACACCTTTTCTAAAATGACAATTTAAAAAAAATATTGATTGGGGATGTACAGAGTATACATTGAATATGCAAATACCAAATTAACCATAACACCACGGGTTTTTTTCCCGATTTTTTCTGTCAGTCTAGCCTATCACGAAGCAGTCAATGCATGATGCCGTCTGAGACGAATTTCAATGTTTAACAGTGAATATGAGGGAGAACAGACAAATCTCCTATGCGGAAGAATTCTAAATAATTTATGTAGACACTCCACCCTAAGTAAGAGGAGGCGTAAGGCCCTACTCCTTAGGTGTGGTCTATACACAGTGACTTCCTTCCAAAGACTACGGCCTAGAAAGGGAGGGCAAAGAGTATAGTGGGAAAACCTGGCAAACACCACCTCAGCTAGGTTATCAAAGTCAACATCAACACTCACAAATCATGCTGACATTATGTACCTTAGGTATGATGTAATGAAAATGACATTTGACTTCTGTAATCTTCCTCCCCAAACCCACAATCACAGTGTAATTGTGAGAAAAATAGCAGACAAATTCTAACAGAGGGACATTCTATAGTATATTCAACCAGCAGATCAGTAATCTTCAGACCTGTCAAGGTCATCAGAAACAAGGGAAGTCTGAGAAAATATTACAGCCAAGAGAGATCTAAAGACACATGACAACCAAATGTAATGTGGTATCTTGAATGGGATTCTGGAACAGAAAAAAAGACATTAGGGAAAAACTAAGGAAATCTGAATAAAGCATGGACTATCAATATTGGTTCACTAATTGTGGCAAACGCACCCTACCAATGTAAGATATTAATCATAGGGGAAACTGTGTGCAGGGACATAGTAGGAACTCTCTGTACTTTCTTCATAATTTTTCTGTAGACTAAAACTTCTAAAATATAAAGTCAATTATTTTAAAAAAGTGAATGTGAGATGATAAGAAATGAATTATTAGTTAAGAAAAAAAAAAGACAGGAACATTTCTTTATCAGGACAGTTCGTGATGCATTTGGCTTTCTGGGGCTGGATTCCTAGATAGCAAAGGCATATAGAGAGACTGAAAAAAATTTTAAAGTGTCTCATTTGTAAACAGAAGTCATTAATTTCACATTGTAATTCAGCACTTCATATATTTCACTGAGTGAAAGGTAAATGTGTACCTTTATACATTTTGGAAAACATGGCTGCCAGTGTCCACAAGAGAGCTTTTTAACTTTGAAAAATGAATTTTGTCCTCGATATTCAACAGATAGAAAAAGGCATTATTGCTCTGCAGAACACTTATAACTTATCCTTCAAAATTTACAGGTAAGTCCATAAATTATTAAAGTATGCTAAATATAGGCTTAGGATTAAGGCAGTTAGTGGGTCAACAGTTTCAGCAGTTTCAGGTTAGTTTTGATAAGTTTTGAGATCCTGATCAGTTCATGCTCAACCAGATTAGTATAGTAGCTACTGGTTATGTGCAAGGGTTATATATGCATATTAGTTTAAATAAAACGAATGGCATTAAGCACCAAATACTGGGAAATCAGACGTTTGACATATACTTCCAATATACATACAAACTAGTGCCTGATTTAAGAGCACAGTAGAAGAATCAGCTTTACATTTAAAAATCAATTGATAACACATACTCATGAGATGAATGAGTGGGGAAAATGTATGTTCCAAATGAAAAATAATTTTTGGACAGTACTAAGAATTGTCATTCCTACAAATAATTCTGTTTACTATAGAGATTACAAGGAATCCTAAAATGTCTCCATAGAAGCCTGGATGCAAGTGGGTGACTCCTAATTGTTGATTTAAGTTTGGCTGTCACTTGCGTTTTCTTCTGAAATGTTTAAGTCTTGCTGGAAGGCAGATGTTATATGACATAATGACACTACTTCATGAAGCAGTCCAGCATCTTCTGAAGTCTCTTTGGCTTCTTTCCCTTCTTTCTCCCAAGGAACAAAAGTAGATGAACGTCGCCCAAGGCTGGGTGTAAGCAGATCGTCTGAAATCTGGCTTAGTGTTTCTTTCTTTTCTGTTTTAGCTTTTTCATTTTTGGAAACTTCAGGCGAAGTTAGCTGGAGATCCAATCCTGAAGTCGAAGCTGGCTTTTCCATGACCACAGGCCCCCTCACATTGTCAACACTGAGGTATTTTTCATTGTTTTCCTCTTTCAGGATAAACAGAGAATCTGTCAAACCACCAGAGGAAACCCGCTTCCGGGGAGAGGGAGGGAGGTGTCTGCCGTGGAGGGCACTATCATCTTGTCCGAGATGCCACTCTGCTTGATCACCAGAACCACTGCAAAGTAGGGCCAGATTATTCTCACTAGGTGCGTTGGATGTATTCTGAAAGAAGAAACAACAAATTCAGAAAAATCTTAATGAGATTACAATGTTACATTAGCATTTTTTTCCATTTTGAAATAAAATATTAATATCTTTCAAGGCTGGCAACATGGAAGGTCCCCCAAGAGTCCCCCAAGAGGAAATATAGCGTTGACAGTTAATTCTGAACTCCTGCAAATAGCTCTATTAACAAGAAAATATATAAACATACACAATTTTTTGTCAATTATACTTCGATAAAGCTGAAAAAGTAAATGAAAAGAACTTGCCAAACGCCCTCCCCCCCCAAAACTCCCAAATAGACCAACTACATCAATGCCAAGT
The DNA here is from genome assembly GCF_023065955.2 of Ursus arctos. Lineage (NCBI taxonomy): Eukaryota > Metazoa > Chordata > Mammalia > Carnivora > Ursidae > Ursus > Ursus arctos. The sequence continues at coordinate 34,627,159 of NW_026622874.1, forward strand.
TCGGGAATTACTTACAATCACCACAGGGTGGCCATTACTCACACTTCCACCTCTTGTGCTTTTAAAACATTCATTTCAGTTTGTTTAAAACACTGTTCATTTTTGAAGCAATATAATGAAAAGGTATTTGAATTGAGACATTTCTTTCTTTTTTTAAAAGATTTTATTTATTTATTTGACAGAGAGAGAGGCAGTGAGAGAGGGAACACAAGCAGCGGGAGTGGGAGAGGGAGAAGCAGGCTTCCTGCCTAGCAGGGAGCCCGATGTGGGGCTCGATCCCAGAACACTGGGATCATGACCTGAGCCGAAGGCAGATGCTTAACAACTGAGCCACCCAGGCGCCCCGAATTGAGACATTTCTTAAACATTTTTTGAAGATCCAAAATACAGAAAAAAAGTGGGAACATTTCACACTTAAAAAATTCCCCAGAAAAGACAACTATAAAATTAGATTGTAAGAGAATATTACAGCTTGATAAAAGTTTTTTTCAATGAATATCAATAACCATCAGAACTGGATACATAAATGGGAAAATACTGGAATTCTGAAACTAGAAATAATTCTTTTTTTTTTTTTTTTTTTTTTTTTTTAAAGATTTTATTTATTTATTTGACAGAGATAGAGACAGCCAGCGAGAGAGGGAACACAAGCAGGGGGAGTGGGAGAGGAAGAAGCAGGCTCATAGCAGAGGAGCCCGATGTGGGGCTCGATCCCGGAACGCCGGGATCACGCCCTGAGCCGAAGGCAGACGCTCAACCGCTGTGCCACCCAGGCGCCCCTGAAACTAGAAATAATTCTTAATGATTAAATTTTAGCATATGTTTGAAGATTTGACTACTTACCTGTTAGAAGTTACATGCTTCTACCAACTAAGATTGTAACATGAGGCAATTCACACCAAAGGGTAAGAATGTTTTCATTTAATTTTATAGGCTGAAAAAATCAACTAACCGTAGGTTTGTAATCGATATCATCCATTGATCTGAAGAAATCCAAGCTCTTAGCTGCTGCCAGCTTTCCTTGGTCTGAGCTGTGTGTGCTCAACGTATCTAAGATTTCTCCAAGTAGGTCCATTTCGCCTGAGTATGGAGTCTTTACTCTTGCTTCAATGGAGTCGTCGCTTTCATAAAAATAAGCAGAAGCTTCTTCTCCATCTTCAGAGGACAACCTGAAGGAAAGTGCAGCACACGCTAGCAGTCACACAGCCACATACAGTGCATGTGAGCAATATCTCCCCAGTTACACTGAGTTAGTGAGAGAGTCTTAAAACCAAAGTGCTTTTCAGTGGAACAACAACAAAACGGTGAATTGGTTCATGGTCAAATTCTTTAGAGTGATGGGTGTATACCAATTCAAATATGGGAAATTTTGAGTATGTGCACTAAGAAAATACAAACAACTATGGGACCTCAATTGATCTGGAAGCAGAAGCAGCACTTTTCACACAGTCTAATTCTCTGGGATTTGGGACATTGGCCTTAGAAATAGTAGATGGAACATTTGGAAGGTTTGCTATCGCCCGAGTTTACTTTTAATATGTGTATGTGGTTTTCCCTCTATTTATATTTTAGAGAAGAACGCATATTCCTCGATATAGACAAAGATATACTACTTAATGGAGCAAAAGGACTGCCCATTTTGTCACTCCCATATAATTTTAAATCGTTTAAAAAAACTAAATACCTATTATTATTATTTCCCTTACTTTATAGTGAAATTAATTTTTAATACTTTGTATGAAAATTTCCTCTTCTGATATCACCACAGGTTTAAACCCCTCCCCTCCCCCCAATTCAACTTGTTTTAATTGGCTAATATCACTATTTCTCTTATTTAACCTGCCCCTTTTCACTAGCAGGGTAGGAGCCTAATTTAGGTGGGCTTCTATTTCCCCTTTAACACTACTGCAGATATTTCTGTAGGCTTTACTGCTTTCCAAGAACAAGAATTTCAGGCCTATCTTGCTTTCCCATCTCAAGATTCATCCCCCATGAGACTCCAATGAGTACTGGTTCCTTTTACTGAAGAACATTGCAAGGGAGCGAAATCTGATCTCTAGGAGTGTACATCTTTTATCTTTTGAAATCCTAAAACTTCTGCCTTTCAGCCACAACACTCAGTAGGACATACAATCCACCATGACTTACTTGCTTGCTCTCTCGTCATAGTCGTCATCATACAGAGCACCATCGAGGCTCTTAAGAGGTCTTTTTAAGCGCGCCTAGAAGGAGGAGTTGACCAGAAAATGGCATTAGTCGCTAAAATAAGTCTTTTTCCTAAATTTTAAAGTAATAACTTGATATGACAAGGAACACTCTTAAAAGAAATATGAATTCAGGATTTTTTAATATTACCCAATAACTTGACAAGCTGTGCAGTAAGAAGGGGAAGGAATCAGACAACACTGATATCAACACTTACAGGTCAAACCAATAGACACAAAACAAATCATTGGATTGAATACATACACACACACACAAACACACACACACACTCTGATTTAGTCTGTCAGTCCCTGGTTTAAAGATACTTGACTTATGGGGCGCCTGGGTGGCACAGCGGTTGGGCGTCTGCCTTCGGTTCAGGGTGTGATCCCGGCGTTATGGGATCGAGCCCCACATCGGGCTCCTCTGCTGTGAGCCTGCTTCTTCCTCTCCCAGTCCCCCTACTTGTGTTCCCTCTCTCGCTGGCTGTCTCTATCTCTGTCGAATAAATAAATAAAATCTTTAAAAAAAAAAAAAAGATACTTGACTTAGAATCATATTCCCATGCATTTATCCCCTTGTTTCAATAATCATCAATCAATATTTGCCAATCTCGTTTCTTTTATCTGTCTCCCCAATTATTTTAAGGAAGTACTTCTCGATACTTAATATGCATATAAATCTCTTGGAGATTATGGTAAAAATGTAGCTTCTGACTCTATTGGGTGCTAAGGATGAGGCCAGAGTTTCTGCATTACTAACAGGCTCTTATATGAAGTTAGCGCTGCTGGATCTGAAGGTCCCACACTGAACAGCAAGGTTTTTTGTTTTTTAAGATTTTTATGTATTTATTTGACAGAGAGAGAAAGCCAGCGAGAGAGAGAACACAAGCAGGGGGAGTGGGAGAGGAAGAAGCAGGCTCATAGCGGAGGAGCCCGATGTGGGGCTCGATCCCATAACTCCAGGATCACGCCCTGAGCCGAAGGCAGACGCTTAACGACTGAGCCACCCAGGCGCCCCCTGAACAGCAAGGTTTTGAACCGAATGCTAGACAACCTATCATTTCACCTGTAAACACTTCAATATATATCTTTAACAGATATCATTATTATACCATACAAACTAACAATTATTCTTTAATATCTTCTATTCTCAGACCACTCTCATATGCCCTTATTACCCCCAAAATATTTTAGTTTGTTTATGTGGGCCAGCATCTCAACATGGTAAACACTATTTGGTTGATATGTCTGTCAAGTCTCCTTCAGAGACTATCAGTTCCACATTCCCCATCCTTTGTGCCATTTGTGTCCTTGAACATGTGATTTTTATCCTCTTCCTATAAACTGGCAGTCACATCTGGAAGCTTGGTTAGAGTCAGTTTCTGGTTTTTTGTTTTTCTCTGGTTTGGGCAAGAATATGCAACATGTGTCGAGATGTGTTTTTTTTTTTTTTTTTTTTTTTTTTTTTTACTGCATCACACCAGGAGATACATAACATTAGAATGTCTCACTTTTGGTGGTTCTAAGATCCATTAATGGTTTCAGGATTCAGGTTAGCTGATACCATCCATTATGAATTTTCTTTCACTTGATGGTTTTAGCATCCTATGATAATCCTTGGGTAAATTAATTATGCAGTAGGGCCTCCAAAATTATGCTTTCAAAAGCATTCCTTCTATCTTTACTTGTTGGCATTCTACAAAGAGTTTTATCCTATTACCTATTTGGCTATTCTGAAATACAAAGTGTACAGCAGAGGTAGGATAAATCCTTGATGCTTTCCTCTTGTTCAACAATTTCCAGATTAATGAGTATATGCCTACCAATCTCTAAAGCTGAGCTGTGAGGGTTTTTAAAAAGTCATCATCATTTGTATATATCTGATGTGACTCAGCCTATCACAGTTGTTCTTGATTTTTTTTAAAAAAAGATTTATCTATTTGAGAGAGAGAAAGAGAGCACGTGAGTGCAAGAGCACGCACGGTGGGGAGGGGCAGAGGCAGGGGGAGAGGGAAAGAATCTTCAGCAGACTCTGTGCTGAGCGACCCAGGGGCCCCTCTTCTTGATGTCCGATCATGAACTGAGCCAAAACTAAGAATCAGATGCTCAGCCAACTGTGCCACCCAGACACCCCATGGTACCCAGGAATTCTTAGAAGCTTCTCTTTACATTTACATGTTTGAATTATGTTAAGTGTTCTATCCACAATAAAATAAATTTTTAAGTTTTTTTTTTTTTTAATGGTCCCATCTTTGGTCTGTGTTAGCCCATTCAAGTTGTTTCCTGTGTCCTTTAAACATGAGCTCAGAAGTTCTTTAGTAAGCTTCTTGCTTTTGGTCTAACATAATGTCTCATTTCAACTTACACATTTTCTGCATCAGACCTGGAATCAGCCACTTCCTGTAGGAGTTTGGTTCTTTTAAGTAGGAAATGACATTTAAAGGCCAGAGTCTGGGTGCTATGGGTGCCCATGGCTGCAAACCACGTTTTTGAATGGACGGCAGCAAAGCCGAATTTGGAGACTTGAATCATTATATCATCAGAGGACTAACTTTCTGTCTTCTGATTCTGATCTCCCAACCTAGATAACTGTTTTCTTCTATTGCAGCCAGAAAGAATAAGCAAATCTCTGGAATCTACAGTACTTGATCCTTACTTATCCACCTCCTCTCTGCCTGTGCTGGGACTGGTAGGAAGGAAAGAATGGGTAGAGAGAAATATGTTTTTGTTTTTTAAGATTTTATTTATTTATTTGACAGAGATAGAGACAGCCAGCGAGAGAGGGAACACAAGCAGGGGGAGTGGGAGAGGAAGAAGCAGGCTCATAGCGGAGGAGCCTGATGTGGGGCTCGATCCCAGAACGCCGGGATCACGCCCTGAGCCGAAGGCAGACACTTAACCGCTGTGCCACCCAGGCGCCCCAGAGAGAAATATGTTTTTGTAACCCCTGGTAGAATGTGTAGTGAGTTTCTCCATGAGTTTGGTGATTAGCTACGTATTTGGGCCTATAACTGTAATATCACTTTACGACAAGTTTAAGGTATGTGAGTTAAAAAAAAAATTGAGGAAATGGCTTAGGCACACAGCTACCACTTATGATATTATTTCTGAAGGGAAAATACATTTCATCCACCCTCTCCAAAACTCACAAAATATAGTACAATTCTTTGTTTCTAAAAACAAGTCATTATATTTGCATTGACATCTGTATATGCTTAACATTATGCCAGCTAGGGGTTATGCATTCTAGTTTTGCAAAAAAAAAAACCAAAAAAACAACCCCCCCCCCCCAAAAAAAATCAGAACTAAAAACAAATGAAACTATGAGGGAGCTGAGACTTCACGCTGCTATTTAAAAAATCACTGACTATGTAAGAATATAAGATAAGATATTAAATATGTAACTTAATATTTATGTTTGTAAATACATGGAAAGCACTCTCATATACACATGCAGTGGGGCTAGGGTCTGGGAATACAGAGTTGAGTGAGGCTGAGTCTCTGCCAGTAAGTAGCTCAGAGTCTCATGAACCCCATGATCAATCCGGAGGTAGACCACAGAGACTCCATAATTTGCCCAAGGTCATACACCTTATCAAGAACAGGAACCACGGCCAATGTCTTTCTCTGCTGTGTTGCTAGTCCCTTGTTCATTTTCTTTCACAAGTTACGTTTATATTCTACATCCATCTGCTTATACTAGAGATTCTCAGTTGTTTTATTTTGTGTTGTTGTTAACTACAACTTTTTTTCTTATGAAGCTACTCATATAAGCTTCACAAGTATGTTTGAATTTGGTTCTTTATTTCCTAGCTAGGCAAGGGTTCTATCAATTTCTAAGTAGGGATGTTGTTAAATGGTGTATCTTCTAATGAATTTTCACAATAGAATTAGAATTAAAATCAGAAATACAACTGATTAGTACAATATTTTCCTTTCTATGGATGTTAAGATTTGTACTATCTATACTCTTCGTACATGTACTTACACATTGTTTGGCAATCTGAAATAAGTTCCTAATTAGTAGTTACTGGAAGTATATCCAGCAGTAGGAACTGCCACCTTCTAGATGAAGTGACAAAGTACAAACACATCGTCAACGTGTCGACTGCTTGATGACATAAAATTACATAATTTGTTAGGGTCACACAAGAAAAACAAAGGGAGAAAAAAGTTGTAATTTGATTAACATTCAAGACAGAGAAAAATGGCAGCTTACAGAACAAGAGCATCATCAGTTTCTGAGCTTTCACGGAGCCGGATTATCTCTACATTCCTGATCGGGTCTCAGGCACAGGCACCATGCTTTCAGGGGAAATAAAGCATTGTTTCCACTATGCCCAGAACACACAACACAGGGCAAAAGGACCTGGCCACAATTCTGTAAATAGAAGTCTTTTATGGATAATTGGTAGCAAATAGGCTTAGACTGCAGAAAATATATTGTGTATTCTTTAGGGCGGTAATATATAGCCAGTAACAGTACATCTTTACCTGGGTTCATAAATCATAGATCTGTCGTTAGTGAAAACCTGCACACTAAACTAAACAGAAACTGAAATATAAACGACTAAGAAAGAGAAAAGTAATCTCAATACACAGAATGAAAATAAAATGCATATACTTTTTATTAAATACAACTGACTTTTGGGAAGAAGTATAGATCTTTATTTTTTTTAACTATACTAGTAATAAACAGATACAAATGCCAGTGGAATGAGTTTTGTATATTATACATACTCAGAGAAAAAATTTCTATTTCAGATCTGGATAGAAATTTCACAGTAAGAGGTGTACAACATGAAAGTCTGTAAGGGGCAATAATCACTTTTGCCATAAATGATTATCTCCCACTCCCTAAAGTAAGTGCCAAGAGAGTCACAACAGATGCTTTTTTTAAAGAACGATTACGAAGTGATTAAGACATAAAGCTATCAGCAGTTAACATGGTAAAAAAAAAATTGAAGAAAAGGAAAAAAAAGATAAGTGCTTTTCCCAGGGGAAAAGAACACCTGAACACTGGAACAAAGTTTGGCTATATTTATGGGGCCAGTGGCAACAATGCCTTCCCAGGAAAACCTGCCTGGTGCCCATCTGACAGAGTCCAGCCTTACAAGTGCCTTCCCAAGTAAGTCAGGGAACAACGAATCTTCAGAACTTCAAGAAATTCACCCTAATTTATGAGTATTTCAGATAGAACTTAAGGTGGAAAAATGTCTTGGGCTTGGTTTCCTAGCCTCAAGATAGGAAATAGCAGACTTTTATAAGCCCAAACTGAGATTTCTTATGAAAACTTCCAAAAAAGGGCACCTGGGTGGCTCAGTTATGTGTCCAACTTGTGATGTTGGCTCAAGTCATGATCTCATGGGTTGTGGGATGGAAACCTGTGTCAGGCTCCACGCTCAGCAGGGAGTCTGCTTGGGATTCTCTCTCTCCCTTTCCCTCTGCCCCTCCCTCCACTCACTCTCTCTGTCTCTCTCTCTAAAATAAGTAAATCTTTAAAAGGAAGGAAGGAAGGAAGGAAGGAAGGAAGGAAGGAAGGAAGGAAGGAAGGAAGGAAGGAACGGATGGACGTCCAGAAAGAAATAAATTCTCTGGCCTTAAGCTGGTCAATACTGCATGGCTCTAAGTTTATAAAGCGAAGTCAAGGAGACTTATATGGTGAATTATCATTCTTGTTGCTCCAATATAAATAATCAGGACAAACCTAATGAGAATAGCCTTCCTTTTTTGATCAAAAATTATCTTCCAGATTACTATTATAGGGAAAACTGTAAAAGATTTTGAAATGGGCAAAAAATTACTTGTGTCCTTTCGAAGGAATGGTGGCTGTTGTCTAGCGTTCCTTTCCAGGATTATCTGATACTATAGTGATTTGTACCATTCATAGTCTCTATTTGTAACCCTATAGGGACAGAAGTCAACCCATGGAGGACTGGTGGCAATGCAATAGCTTCATGTCCATAGCGATACAATTTTGTCCAGTGAAGATGCAATTATTATCGCATAGATATTGGTGGTTTCGGTATCTGTTAGCATATACACTTCAGTACTCCTAAGTGTCTGTTCTTCAGATTATCTGCTATATCAGCTTTTAACATCTTATTATTTCCCTCATTAGCTAATGAACAAAATAAAATAAGGGAGTTATACAAAATTATTCTTTAAAGTAGGCACTTAATGTTTCCTGAATAAATGAATACCTCCATACATAGTAGGTAGTTTCTGTTGAGTATTTAAATGAATTAAAAAACTGGTAAACTATATAATGCAATGAACTATCCTAATGGACTGATATAAGCATTTTTAGTGTTCATAAAGTACAGAAAAGCATTATATTCATTTGTTCATTCAACAAAGATTACAGAAATGCTTTCTATGTGCTAGGCATTGGGTTTTATGCTAGGGTACAATGATGACCAAGAACAAGACTCCCTGCCCTCATGTAGATTAAATTCTAATAAGTTAAACATAAATTAAATTGAACAGTCATAAAATAAACATTAAATTACGACTGTAATAATTTGTATTCAAGTATGATTTCTTTGAGGAATTTGACCTAGTTGGGGAAATCAAGGGAAGTCTTTCCCTGAAAGCTGTTTGAATTGAGCCCTAAAAGGTCAATAGGTATCAAGTAGATGATAAAAGAGAACAAGATGTGCAAAGGCCCTGTGGTGGGAACATCACAGGATACATAATGGAATGAAAGGCCACTATCAGAGCACTGCGGGTTAAAACCTATGCTGGTTCACAGGGCTCTCTAAGGGTGCATTAATTTTGCAATTACCCTTTTGATCACTAGATGGCAGATGTATACTAAGAAGGCAAGAGACTGGATAAATTTAAATTACGGAGGGTTTTAAGGGAATGGGGATCAGAGGATCTAGCAAGAAAAAGTGGGAGACGAAAAACTGGTTGGGGTGGGGGCGCAGGAAAGGGATACACCTTGACCTTGCAGACTCTGAAAATGGATACTAACAGAAAGCCAATTATTGTTATATTTTCCTTCAACAAATATTTGAGAACCTACTGAAAGCTGCTGTTGTGCATTCCTTAAAATAAGGTAGTAACCACATCTCAGTTTTAAGAAATTCTTAGCATCTCTTCATTCCACAAAGATCCATGGAACACCGGTTACCCATGCTACTGTCTTTCATACCATGAGGCATAGAAAAGAAAAAGATATTCCTCCTCTCAAGATTTCCAATAAATACGTGGTAAAAATGCCAATTACTGAATATAATAAAGTAGCTGTAAATATAAACTTATCCTTCATTGTAGGAATATAACTGAAGTCAAACTTTTTGATCAGAGATGAAAACTTATTTAAATGACCATTAATACCAATCACGATTAATGTCAAGTTGTAATATTTCTAATAACTAGGCTCAGTCAACAGATTAACAATATTAACAATACAGAGCTATAATTATATACTATAAACAATGGCAAATTCTGGGAACAAATAAAGAGGTTTAGAAGTTTCTGAACTGTACAGAGTGGGTGCAGCTATAATATTCTCCCTGGTCACTTTATTATTTCACAATTTCACTAACAGGCTGTACAGATTAGCAAATAAGTATTAGCATTTGCAACTTTTGTGGGAGCCAGTACTACATGAAAAAAGGGTATACATCTCTTGGATGCAAAAAGACATAATAAGAAACAAAATAAGTAGAGTTTTAGAGAATTTTATATCATTCTGATATGAGAAATTAAAAATAAGATGGGGCATTTGATGTCATATGTCCACAATAGGACTCCTAGGTCCTAACATATTAGATTTTAAAATAAAATTTTGCTCACATGGAAATGAACAATACACATCTAGTACACATAAAAATTCATAAAATTTTGGAAGTAAACACTTGGACAGCAGGAGATATTTTACTAGAGAAGCTCAATCTACAGCTAGACATTGAAGAGAATAAAGAAAATGGACTGGTAAAAAAAGAGAAGGAAAAGCATTTCATATGAAGGAAAAACCAAAAGCACATGTATAGAGTGACAGAGGCAGAAGGCCCAAGTCATAAAACCATCAAACTTAATGTTTAAAGAGACTTCAGGAAATAAATCTGGTTCAGCTACAATAAGCAAGATCAATGTTTCCTTTTTTTTCACCCCAACTGTTTCCAGAAAACACATCTTGAGAGTTGAATGGTGAGAAACATTCCCCTGACTCACAAGGACCCGGATAATCTTGCAGTTACCATTTTTGTCACTAGATGGCAGACACATACTAATAAGGCAAAGTACTGGGCAAGTTTAAATTCATAGGAGGTAAAGGGTAGGGGAAAAATAAGGGATATAGGCAGATGAACGGGAAAACATAATTTCTTAGACTTCATAAAAGTAAGATACTTTTAATATACGGATTTTTTTTTAAAAATTGGTATTCTCTGTGCTACTGTCCCCATTTTAGAGTTGGAGTAACTGAGATCCAGAAGTGTGACTTTGCTTGCCCAAAGTCCACAGTAAACCCCTGGGCTTCAGAGAAAAAGACAAAAACAAAACAAAACAAAAAACAAAATAAAATACTTGGACGAAATAATATGAAAATAAATGAAAGAAACTCTACCATAGATAATTATAATAGCTATACCTTAAGAATGCATGGCATTTTACTGAACAGAGTTTTAAAACACATGCTGTGATTTTTTATAGGTAGTAACTAAAGGACAGAGTTAAGTGACGTACCCATGATTGATTTGCTTCAGTGTGTTAGATGTTTTACATACTCTACTGTTTTCCATTAAATACCTAATTCACCACAACTTTTGGTCAACATTTTCCCTATTTTTTACAAAATAGGGAACCAAAAGCTTAAAAAAGTAAAGTGTCTTGGGCAAGATTAGACAACTAGTGACAGAGCTAAGACTCCAACCCAGGTGCTCTGATTCCTTGAACAGAACTCTGACTTTCATTATAATTATATTAGATAAGTAAGTTCTGAGAGACTCAGAAGAAGTAACTGTCAGAATTAATCTGAGAAAGACTTTCTTACAATTGCAAGTTTTAAACTCATTTTTTAAACCTAATTTTTAAAGCAGGTGGTAGTTACAGAATGACCAGGAGTGCTAATGTTCCAGGTAGGTGAAATGGCAGGGTGCAGAGAAAAAAGATAAACACACTTTCCCAAAGATACTGAAGACATATTCCTGTCAGGGCAAAAGAGTACATTGGAAGATTAACAAGATATGTGTTTGGTGAAGTCTGATGAATTCAGCTGATGAGAGCTATTATTATTAGGCTAAGGAAATAAGATGTCATAGAAGCATTAAAATTATATTTCTGAGCAGCTGAGTGCTACATGAGACTAATTCAGGAGGGCTGACTTTGAAGTGGTCCAGACACATCCAAGAACCCTTTACCAGTTCTTCTAGTTCACAGTGATCTTGTCTTTTTGGTCAGATTTATTCACTTTATTCTCTACCACTCAGCTGTCACCTGTAATATGCTCTCTTATAAAGGTAGTATTTCATTTTAAGTACATTCCTGTCTTACCAAGTCCTTGTAACCAAGAGTCATATCTTTTATTTCATTTTGTTTCTAATTCCACCTCCACTTAGAATATAAAGAGCAGCAAAAGAATGTCAACTCCCATCCTGACAATGAGAAAAAGCTGGGTTATCTAAAACAAAACATAACAAAACCCCAAAATGATAATTCTTCTTGAACCTATCAGAGAGTTGAGTTGTAAGGCAACCAAGTAAACTGAATTCCTACGGGTTACAAGCCCCTCCAAGGAGAGATGAGAGACAAGACCTATTTCATTCAGGCAAAGCACAAGGAAAGAAGTAGCTGGCATATAGACAGGGGAGAAGATATCTGCTAAGATTTAATAGTCTTAAAGACCAAGTATGGGCTAAGATGTCAGTCTGGAATTGTTGGCAGTCTCAAAGGCAGGAGTTGCTGGCACTCACAAACCCTTTTCTACAGATAAAATCCTATAATTTTATTTGCTAAATCAAGCAACCCTACTACTTAGTGCTACAGAGAAAGACTAGGGGCAAGACAGGAAACTGAAAAGAGCTCCCCTTGGAGGTATAGGCAAGAAGGAAGTGAGAGGCCACTGCAGGGAGCAGGTATAGAGCCCTACTTATTTTATAAAAACATTAATTTATATATAACAAAAGCCATAAACTGATGGCAGATAGTCTGCAAACTCAATCCCAAAACTTCTGGGGGAAGTATAAAAGCAAAAACTCCTTTAGGGAAGAGCAGGAAACCCTCTTAGGCATAGGACTCTACACTGACTACAAGCAGAAATCTATCACCAGTGGAGAGGGACAAGAAGACCCCAAACCGCCCAAGACCAGTCACAGATAGAAAGTTTATCTGCCATGAAAGAAAGTGGAGGGATGTTAAGAAAGCCCAAAATCTGAGGCACAGGGGCACATGGCCTGCCAAGAATGGAGCTGGACTACAGCACAGAAAACCCATAAAGCTAGGACCAAGTAACCAGCAACAGAAGTTAGTTGTTGGAGGAGGAGCAAAAATATTGAGAGTGATCCCTACGTGACTCTGATATAGCTAAGGGTGAGGGAGAAACACTAAGAAAAACCCTCTAGAACCTCCACTAGAAGTAGTCCACTCTGAACACAAGATAATAGCAGCCTACTGCAGGTCATCAGATATCAACAACAAAATCCAAACCAGTTCAACTCGTGATGGATTCAATCTCTATACTAACAGCATTTAAAAGAAGAGTCTTGGTCATGTCTGGGTGTAAGTACTATTTAACTTATTCTCTACTGCTTTTTCACACATGCGGTCCAATACTCAAGAACTACCAGACATAAAGACTAAGAAAAAAAAAAAGATGGACAATGTGCATAAGCAGATGAGATGACAGCAGAAAGATGAAATCCATAAAAAGAGTCAAACTGAAATGACAGAAAGAAACATAAGAGATGAATTCTTTTGATTTGCTCATCAGTAGACTGAAGAAAAAATATCAATGAACATTAAAACATATCAATAGAAATTATCCAGACTTAACATTTCTATACAATAACAGTGAATTATCTAAAAAAATTAAATAATTCCATGTACTATAGCATCAAAACAATACAATACTTAAAAATAAATTTAACCAAGGAAGTGAAACATCTATACAACAAAAACTTTAAGACACTGATGAAAGAAATTGAAGATGACACAAATAAATGGAAAGATATCCCATGTTCATGGATTGGAAGAGTTAATATTGTTAAATGTCCATACTAAAGAAGGATTTATAGATTCAATGCAATGCCTCTCAAAATTCCAATGGCATTCTTCACAGAAATGGGAAAAACAATCCTAAAATTTGTATGGAACTACTAAAAGACCCTGAATAGCCAAATTAATCTTGAGAAAGAAGAACAAAGCTGAAGCATCACAATTTCTGATTCCAAAATATATTACAAAGCTACAGTAATCAAAATAGTATGGTACTGGTACAAAAACAGACATAAAGACCAATGAAACAGAATCAAGGGTCCAGAAATAAACCCATACAGATATGTCAACTATTTTTTATAAGGGTGCCAAGAATACTCAATGATGAAAGGATAGTCTCTTCAATACATGGTGCTGGGAAAATTGGATATTCACACACAAAAAAATAAAACTGCATGAACTGTACCACTCACAAATATTAACTCAAAAATGCATTAAGGACATAAACGTAAGAAACCATAAAACTCCTGGAGGAAAAACCTTCTTGAAATTAGTCTTGGTAATTTTTTGGATATGACATCAAAAGCACAAGCAACAAAAAGAAATATCAAGCTTAACTACATCAAACTAAAAAGCTTCTGCACAGCAAAAGAAACAATTAACAAAATGAAAACAATCAATAAAATGAAAATTTCTTCCATCCTCAAGGAATGGGAGAAAACATTTGCAAATCATATACCTGATAAGGGGTTAATATACAAAATATCTAAGGAACTCATACAACTCATACAATAGCCAAAAAACCCCACAAATAATCCATTTAAAAATGAACAGAGGACTTGATTAGACATTTTTCAAAGAACACATACAAATAGCTATCAAGTGGATGAAAACGTGCTCATATCACTAACCATCAGGGAAATACAAATCAAAACCATAGTGAAATATCAACTCACACCTGTTAGAATGGCTATTATGAAAAAGACAATAGATAATAAACACTGGCAAGGATGTGGGAAAAAGAGAACTGTTGTGCACTGTTGGTGAGACTATAAATTGGTGCAATCACTATGGAAAACAGTATGAAGATTCCTCAAAAAACTGAAAATAGAACTACCATATGGTTAGCAGTTCCACTTCTGGTTATTTATCAGGAGGAAATGAAATCATTGTCTCATAAAGACATCTGCACCCCATGTTCATTGAAGTGTTATTCACAATAGTCAAGATATGGAAACAACCTCAATGTCTATCGATGGATAAATGCATAAAGAAAATGTGGTATGTATACAACAGTGTATCATTCGGTCATTAGTAAAAAAGAAAACTGCTACTGATGACATTGATAAACCTTGAGAACATTAAGTGAAGTGAAATAAGTCAGACAGAGAAAGACAAGTACTCTCTGATCTCACCTGTGTAACCTCAAAAAGCCAAGCCCATAGAAACAGAAAGTGGGTTGGTAGTTGCCAAGGGCTGGGAGTGGGAGAAATGAGGAGATGTTGGTCAAAAGGTACAAACTGCCAGTCTTGAGATGAATAATTTCTGGAAATCTAATGAACAGCGTGGTGACTATAGTTAACAACACTACAGTGTATACTTGAAAGTTGATGGAGAGTAGGTCTTCAATGTTTTCCCCATAAAAAGAAAGAAATGGTAATTTTGTGAGGTGAAAAATGTGTTAAGTAACCTTATTGTGGTAAACATTTCACAACATATACATGTACCACATCTAAAAGGATTATCCAAACTGAAACACAAAGAGAAAAGAGAACAGGAAAAACAAGTGCAGCAGCAAGAGCAACAAAACTGCAAGAAAAACCAGAGTAGAGCATCCAAGCGCTGACGAATGGGTCTAATTCTTCCTGTTCTCAACACACAGTAGGTGTTCATTACAATTTTGTGAAGGTTGCTGTTGTAGCGGATAGAATAGAAACAGTATCACCTAATACTTACTACATTTCTAGTGAGTGTTGGGAAAACAAATTCTATCCCTACACTAGCCCCAATCTCCACAATAACTGTGGGAGTGGACACAGCTTTCATCATTTTACAGATTCTTTCTCTAAGAGGATTAGTGAGGTTAGGCAAGTTGCTCAAATTCAAATACCACGCAAGTGGCAGAGCTGGTATTCTGGTCCAGGTTTGTTATATTCCAAAGTGCAAGATCTTTTACACTTCCACATGGGGCCTTTGTACCTAGTTATGAATGGGATGTAAAGAAGTGAAAAGGAAGAATAAATACAAAGGTCAATGAAGGAGAGTCTTTCTGAATTTGTAAATGATGGTCCTTAGTAAGGTGATAGGTGGTAAATGATCTTGAAAGCAGTCCTTGGACATAGAGTTCAGGGGAGGTACATGACCTTGAAAACTGTAGACTATCGAACAGCAGATAGGTAGTTTTTATTGAATTGAATTAGTTTCTCTGTCATGGTGTTGTCCATTGGGTCTACACTGCACCATTAATTACACTAATGGAAGCTTATTTTAATTAACATTAAGTTGGGGACTATTCTAGAATTATACTAAAGAAATCTCCATATTAGATTTTAGAGATACAATATTTGAAATCAGAACTGACCCCTTTACAGAGTCCTTTTACTGATGTTAGGAAGTTTCCTTTAAGAAGTTTTGACTTCCTTTAAGTTGGAAAATACTATATCGAAGTCATCCTAGAAACACAAATTATTTCTCCATTGTTAGACATTATATACAACCCACCCAATGGCAGCATTGTACTAGCTATTCTGAAAGGCTCTCTCTCACTGAAGTGTGTTAATAAATGAAAAGAAGACCATGTATTCACAGTATTCATTACTCATCTGTGTTTATAAGCAATATGACTGTGAATTAATACTTTCAAGCCAATTTTTCAGGACAATTCATATGCCAAATAATTATGTTAACTATAAATATTTAAAATAATTTTTTTTGTTCTTTAACATTTGTAAAAGCAAAATTTAACAAAGCTCTTGCAGTAACTTTCACTACTGAGAAATTATTGATCAGCATAAATATAAGAAGTTGTATAACACTATTAAAATTATTCTCAAAGCAAAATAGAAAAATAAATTTTTTATAAATGGCAAACTATTTGTAATTTCACTTTTGCTGACAGGATTTCAATATTTTAACATTTAAAAAGGTTTCTTCATGCACAACAAGTCCACCATATTTTCAATAAACCAGAATTTGGTTCTTCTCACCAAATGATGTGAAGATGATTTTTCCAGCTGGAATAAACAATTAAAAAGTCAGCAATGATCAACAAAATAATATTATTTCCAGCCACCTTAATAAACTATGTTTGTAAAAAGCACATAACTGAAGATTGAAATATTTGATTTTAAAATAATTATAGCTGATTTTATTTTTCAGATTATCATATCAACATGTCATAAACATAAATGTGTATATGTGTGGAAGGAGTCTTAAAATGGCTTCTGTGTTGAATGCTGCAAGAATCTTAACAGAGACTGCAATTACTCTATATGCATTTTGGTTTCAAAAGCATTATCTTACAAATATCAAAGCCATTAGTAAACGCAAAGAGGGAATAGACTTCTGTGAAATGACCAGTAATAAACTCAAACATTAGAAAAACCATAAAGAACTTCTAGAGAAGGCTGAAACACAGCAGTCCTATTTTGTAACTGGCAAGAGGGCACAGGCTAACTTGTTAGGATATTTATGTATAATTCTAATATTTTATGTTCTGTATCAGGAAATATAACAATGTGTAGAAGACATAAATCCAGTTCAAATTATAATAAGATTCTATTATACTCTTGTATTTACAATCTACTGACATTCCCGGAAATTTTTCTCTCTTGAGGGACATTAATAGGCAGCAGCAGTAACCCCAACAAAGAAAAGACTGGCTTCCTCTTTCATCAACACTAACATTGATCTCCTACCAACCTTAAAAGCAGTTCTAGATACAAAACAGGAAGAACATCATCATTTTTTATCCCAGGATGCCTGGCAGAACACAAGAATTTGTCCATTAAAAAACTGGGTGCTTCTGGAATAGAGAGCTATTGTTAATTTCACTAAAAGCCCTTAAAATAATTAAAGAAGTAACAGGGAAAGCTCTAAGTTAAATAGAACAGAAAATAATGAGGAAAAATATTAGTCATGTGATTACTGATATAAAGTCTAGAATGGTAATACTCATTATATTTACTAAAAGGAAAACTGAATAGCTTTGTTTTTGTTTTAAGACTTTGAAATAAATGACATACTCAATTGTGGCAATAAATTTGAAGAGTAAAATTGTAACATTAGAAAGGTACATTTCAACCTAAAATGATCTCATAATATATATTGAACATGTCCACATAACTGAGACTACCTTCCACTATGTCTTTTTAATATACCTGGTATTGTTTAGCAGAACTAAACATTTAAAAAACGAAGTCCCAGCCAGTTACTGAAAGGAGTTGGTTTTGAATTATTTCTTTGAAAAATGCTCTTGAATAATTTTATGACAATATAAATGTTTCAATGTGTATTTTATTGCATTTCTAAAAGAGACTATTCTGGAAGGCAAATTTTATAATTACCTTTTTTTTTTTTTTTTTTTTTTGGTCTGTAACTATTATCTTTCAATGAAAGACAGTATTATATAATGCCCACTAGAGGGCATTCTTGTAATCCATAACTGAATTGGGGGGGTGGTGGCAGGGTACAGATTTAAACTATAATCAAACTTGACATGTTGGAAATTAATATTATTTCAACAGAAAACAACAGAGGAAAAAATAAATTTCTTTAAAATTAAAGATATGTACCCATATTTTTCAAACTGGACTTAAAAGATCAATTTTATAAATTAGTGAGATTAGTATCAATTAGACTAAATACATGCTATGTCAAAGAGTGACTTTGGGAAAGAGACTACTAGAATGTGTTTTCATTTAGGCAATATTTTTTGTGGGCATACGTTAATAGAAACACGTTTACTTATTTCAAAATATTTTTATCATTTGAAACTTTCTAATAGATTTTATCACTTTAATTCAACAATTTAGCTTGATCATCATAATAGTATTCTCAATATTAAGCCAAATCATAGAAAGTGCTAAAAAAAAATAAGGATTTTTTTGCTTATCATGATTTAGCTAAACTTACTGTTACTATTTTGTAAAATTTACATTAAGTATTCTTTCCGGTTATCTGGGCCCTCCTCCCTCATACACCCATTTCTTCCCCGTCTCCCCAGGTCACTATTATCTTTTCTCATTGTGATTTGCGATCATTTTTTTCTTGGTAAGAGGAAGCAAGTGGTGTCTTCCCTCTGCAAACAATGACTATGTCATTTCTTTCTTGACTAATAAAGCCAAGCTACTGAATGAACTGTATTTTTCCAAAGATCCAACAAGTGTGCCATTTGCTGAAATCTATTATGTCACCTGAGTGACAAATGCTATCTTTAATTACATTCATCTGATTCCCAGAGTCCACTGAATTCCAATGAAGAAAAGAGTGTCATAAACACAATACCATAAACCACATCCTACTAGGTATGAATATCCCATCATTTATTAGGCTTAGGAACTAAATAATTAAGATAATCTAAATTTTTATCTTAAAAATTTCACAGTAACTTGACTGTGACATTCTAAAATATGAAATTTGTATCTGTAAAATGTAAACCTCCTGATTGCTCATATTTTTTAAAACATGTTTATTTAATGGGATGTCTTTTAAGTCCCCATTCAACCAAAATGTGGCTTTGAAATGCCTTACTTGCAAGTCTCTAGATGCCAGAAATGTATATATAAATACTTAAGTACATTCTTTAAAGATGAAATTATATTACTTGTTAATTATAAAATGAGCTCATGGCTGTTGTGCTATATTTCATAAATCCATTATGACTGATGAGCCATTAAATACATAAGGACTCAAAATGATAGCATAGCTTCTTTTACAGTGTGTATATCATCTATAGTAGGTAAAATGGAAAATCACATAGATTACATTTTATGGTGTAAATATCTTCCTTATTTATGCATTCAAAAGGTAACTCTTCATACCTGAAACTATTAGTCTGTATGTAAATATATTTTAAAAGCAGGATAAACAATCACTAGCTTAATATTACTTGGTCTTATTAGTAGAAATTGTGACTATTAAACATACTTCTATTTGTAAACACTGTATTTGGGTTAAAGACTTGACTATGTTCCAAGTGTGAGTATTTATCAACAGGCACACTACTTTCTATCATTTTACAAATGAGAAAATAATCTGCCATTCATATTTTCTCATGCTGCTTTTATACAGTTAATTGGACAGGTTAAAAATAAATCTGACCGCACTGCTATTTGTCTCAGACATGAAATAGTTAAGAGTGATATGTGTGCCAGGGTTTTAATAGGGCTTAACAACAAAAAGCTTCAATCCTCCACTTTCACTAGATTTTGTTGCCGTGGTTTTGCTTGCTTAGGGCCATCCATCTGTTAATGTTGACTTGTAATATAGCTAAGCTCCTGCTTGCAGTTCACTAGTCTAGTTGATGTGTGTGTGCATATGTGTGTGTCCTATACAGACATTCAGACACATACACATTACACTGCTAGAATAAGAATGGCTAATATTATTAAAAATGGAGCAGTATCTTAGATTCAACAAATTTTGCACATTTAAAGGAATTTCTTAGAAAACCCCCCAAAATTTTTACAAATAAAATATTCTTAAAACATAATTTTCAGTGACAGCCTTAGTCTAAATGTTGTTCACTAAGACTACACTATTTGTTCTAAAATAAAATTGATGAAAGAAGGTAAGTGTGTAGTCAAGATTAAAACTGTTCTGCACCATGACCGGTGGCAGTATTCTCACTGGACCCAACTGGCCCTGTTTTCAATAAAACCAGAGGAGGATCCTTTCCCTGGAGTCCTGTTAGGCTGGGGCTGCTGCTGGAACTGTCATCTTCACACAAAAGGGAAAAGGGTTGGGCTTTACAAATGTGAAGCCTAATTGGGAGATCTTCATGGCTGTACCCCTGACATTTATTTGAGCCTCATCAACAAAACGGGAAATAACCATACTAATTAGCAGACGAGCACACAAACTACTATTTGTTGGGGTATAGATGTAGATTCACAATCTATTTCAAACATAAGCTAAGTAATGGAATATAGGCTTAAAACAACATACATTTTGGAAAACAACAACAACAACAACATACATTTTGATTTTTGTTCTTTTCTACAGTACCCAGATTAGGAAACTTTCTTTTTTCACTTATTAAAATATACTCTTGGAATTTAAATGACCATAATCTCATTTTCATCTTTTGAAAAACAGATGAAAATAAAATGTTTCATTTATCCAAGTTTAGCTGGAAACTGGAAATGTAAAGTTCTTTACATAGCTGAGATCAAATTCTCAAATGGATAAAGAATTGGGATAAGTAAAGCCCATATTCTTTATTTTGATAACTTTATTGACAATAAAATGACATACTTGAGGTCTTACACACTTAGAAATCAAGAGATTTCTCAGTAAAATAAGCTATATATTTCTTCTCAAATCCTAAATCAGGATCTAAAGTTAAAGTTATCCCTACTTAGAATGAAGACAGACAAATTTAGGGTCCCCACTACTTTAGGGGACTAGAGGATTATTAGTGCCTTTGGACAGTTACTACCAAGAGAGAAGAAAGTCAGTGCCATTGTGATAAGAGACCTGAAGTTCAAGATACGGGTATATGTATTAATGGGTAGCTGCCAATTATTAAGTGCCTATTATGTGGCAGGTGTTTTATATACATTATCCGTAATGCCTATAGCATCTCAGCAAAACGACATGTATTGTCATTACCATTTTATAAATGTAGAGAGTAAGGCTTAGGAACACTGTGTTTTGCTCAATGCCAGATGCTAGTACTTTGAAGTTAAGTCGCTCTGGCTCTCAACACCATACCTTTGTCTCCAACTGCCCCTCCTCCACAAACACTCCACCCAACACAAAGGCTCGACAGTATTGGTTAGATACTTAACTTCTAGAATCAGTCTGTCTGCTTTTCAATCCCTATTCTGCTATTTATTACCTGTAAAACTTTGGCCACATTTCTTCATTCCTTTGCTGTTACTAAATCTGAAAAATGGGGATAATCATTCCCACGGTGCTTGGATTGTTGGGAGTTTTAAATTAATCATGTAATATACACAAACATACAGACAGCCTTGCTGTTAATCAAGGATCTGTCTCTTCCTCACGGTTTCCAACATCACTCTAGTGTACGTCAATGTTAGTCAACTCGGCAAAAATTGAAGCTTGGAAAACAGTAGTAAGACCTCAAAATTATCTGGATCACCAAATCCTAGAGGTCCTACGGAATCTCACTTTTAGGTAACTGAATTTACCACATGGCAAGACTTTTAAAGAGAGTGTGGTTATTTGAACATCAATTGTGAGATGGGGCCCAGAGAGAATGGTCCCTCAGTGAGAGGCTGGCTCTAACATGAGACACTGATGTCAGTCTTCTAGCTCAGTGAGCTTGACAGAAAGAAGAAAAGAATGCATTCTAAGTTTATTTCTACTTGTAGCCTTTATTTTTTTTAATAGTTTCTTAGGAAACTAAGCTGTCTTTGAAAGAGGTATTAATAAACCTGAGTATTTCAAATGATAGACACTGCACAGAAGAGACAAAGAAGGAAAACCAGGTTTCTGTCCCTAAAACAGTGATCCTTGCCTCTCCTGGGTACTTCCACTGGATGGGAACTCTTGGGACCCTGACTTCATCTGCGGATTAAGTGTCTAGCCCTATTTCCTGGAATGGCTGCATGCCTCCTGAACAATTTTGAAAAAATCTTTGTACATCATAAATCATGGTAGGTGTGTTTGTCTCTTCATTTTGGCTGCTAAGCAAGGGAATGGGCCTTAGCTTCTTACTGCGCTAACTTTATCTCTGTCTTGATCTTATCTTATCTAAATTAAATACATTTTAATCTTTTGTTCTACGATTATTGGTAAAACGTCCGTTTATTTTTGGAAACAAGTTGAATATAAACAAATAAATAAGCATAATGTCTCTGACATATTTATTGATATCTAGATTATGCCTTTAACCACATCTAACTATTCCTAGAAATGCTTACATATATAATTGAAAATCTTAATGTGCTTGGACCCTAGTATCATTGTGCTTAGAGAGACAGTAAGTACTCACTGACTTGGAAATAATCATAAAACAGTATCTTCATGGTTCTAGCATCGGCTTCTGTCTCTTGTATAATACACTGGATCATATTTCTATCAAATCATTGAGACTGGATTACCTCCAAAAAGTGAACCAAGGATGATTCTGTGGTATCAGACCACAAAGAAAAGGCAGTAGACTATGCTCGGTCCCTATTGATTTCCTTGCCCAAAACGCAAACAGTGTATTTGAAGCTTATTTTCTATGTAGTCTGTTTGTGTAAGTGGCTCAATTCTCATGTGAGAACTAAGGCAACAATGACCCACTAGGGTAGGCTGACCTTAAACTTGCCAAGCTTCAGGTTTATGGTACAAAGATCCACCCTCTGAGTACTTAAAAATACAGGGTGTTTTTTTTTTCTTTTTTACAAAGATGACTTTTTGGCAAATGGTTATGAGGCAACTGGAGATAGCAAAAATCTTCTGAGATTTTGTCATTGTCCTTAAAACCCTCCTCTGAGAATTGCTTTCCCTGTTCACCCCTACTACTCGCCAGTGTCCTTGATAACATGGTATTCTCCTTGCTTCTCTGGCTAGAGTTGACTGAACCAAGGATTCATGCTTGACCCAAGTGGGCTGATGACATCCTTCCACAAGAAAGTAGATTTGGGAATTGCGGTCCATTTCTGGCAAACGGCTGAACTGAGATCCTGCAAGCACAGTGTCAGGTACATGCAGGAGTTGAGAAAGCCACTCTATGGAATGCACAGTAAACAGGCAGGCAGAGAGAAGAACAAGCCAGGTGAGAGAGACAGAGAGAAGACGGGCTGGGCTACGAGGATGGGGGGTGGGGTGGGGAGGGCTGATGTTCTTCCCTGCCTGCTTTTCCATTTTCTGGTTCCAATCCTACTAGAGAGCTACATACATTCCTATGCCTGACATAAGCAAAGACAAAACATTAGATTGTAATAAATATTGCTGGGTTACAAATGATTGGAAATAAGGACTCTTAACAAATTCAGCTGTTAAAATACATATACACAGGTATATACACCTATTTATACGATGGAACACATATATACAAAGAAACACATACATGGGGAATACACATTGCCTAAAACTCAGATATTTATCACTTGAAAAGACTGCTATTCAGAAATTACCAGCACCTGCATAATAAATCTAAATATGTTGGCTTAACAAATTCCTATGAACCAAGTAGGAAAATCATATTATAATTCTTAAAAGAAAAACCCTACTTCTCTTAATGCTTGTTAGTCATCATTTGTCATGTCCACTTGAAAACCACAAAATGCTAACTGATGAATACAGACAGTCGAATTAATGATATTATAATTAATGATGGCCATGAAAATTCAGGATAAGTATGCAATGAATGTAACCTATTACCCTGTAAGGTTTTCTGTAACTTAATACAATTTTCTCTATCAGAAATTGTCTAACAGAAAACAAAACAGAAATCTGTAATATATTTTATAACTAAATTATCATAGAAATGCACTGCCATGTTAAAGAAAGGAAGATTTAAAAATGTAAATGAGGAGCTGAAAATAGTTTTCCTAACTTAAAACTGACATTTAGGACAGGTGTTTCTCTAATTCAAGTGTTTTCTTTCTATCTTAGGGCATCTGATAAGCAACAAAGATCCCACTCTTTTTCACATAAAAATCTATGCACCATGGTAAATACAACCTAACTGCTCCAATATTAAGGTAATAAACATTTTGCAAAAGTTTTTAAGATGTTGAAGCTTGAGAACCAGTAGGAATTGAACATGCTAGTGATGGAAGAAAAATAGAGAAATTGATTGCAAATCCATCATTAGTTTACAAGATAATACATGTTTTCCAGTTAACAGTAGTAGCCAGAGGTTTCTATACTTGTAGAATTATTCATTGAAGGGCTTATTTTAGGTCATACAATTAGCATTTACTACCAATATGCTATAATTAAGCAATACTAATGCATGGAAAAGATAAACTTCTAAATGGATACACCATAGAGAAGGCCCTTAGTATGGTATAAAAATGGTCCCATGAAGGCAGAGATGTGTTTTGCTTCTCCTGGAACACTTAAGAGTCGTGACTGGTGCACGGTAGGTGCTGAATGATTAAATGAATGGGTTTTCTTTACAAAGGCGAGGGTTTGGGTACAGCTTCACTGGTCTCTCCCCATCCCTAATGACACAGAGGAGCACTTTAAAGCCATCTCTGCTCCTGCAGTATGTGCAGATCCAGGAAAGCTAAGTGACCCTTAGGGATGGGTTCTCATCCCATTCTCCCACTAACTCCTTATAAGTCTTAGGGTAAGTGAGGTGACCATTCTGGCTATCAGCTCCCTCATCTGTAAACTTCAGTGTCTGCAATAAATGAACTATAATCCAGGTGAGAATTCTTTTTAAAAGCTAATTTTCTAAGGCGACTTAAAATATGATTTGGTGTATACAAATTTGGATCATTTAAACCTTCAGAAACATACTTATGAGGCAAAACCAGAGACATATATAACTATAATTCTGAACACTTTCCCCCTTTAGGACAGTATTTTACATAACATCAGCATATAAGTAGAAGCTCTAATTATTTATAGCAAATAAAATATCTGCCTTTAGAATAGATAGGCATATTACTTTATATTCTAATTTCTATAGATGATTTTAACAGCCAAATTCCCATGTATGAATTTCATTTTATTTTTGTAGTAGAAATCTGTGATTTCCCCCTCATCATCAAGCTATTCACACCCTATGGCAATCACATGCTTACCTGTCTCTCTCCCCTTACTGGACTGTGATCTCTATGAAGACATAATAAAGTATGTAGAGACTGATATCTGGAACGATCGATTCCTAATCCTCTTGCAGCCTGCCCAGACACTACCTACTCAATCTTCTTGACTGGAAATACAAGTTTTCTTACCATATGATGAAAAAAAAAAAAAAAAAACAACGAATGGGTCCAAAATTGTTCTTAAAGAATTAACTGAAATTATATAATTTTAGAATTTGGAGACATAAGGGTAAATACACTTACTTGGGCAAGCTTACGCTTTTCTATACTTCCTCCCTTTTCATTGTGTAATGTGTAAACTGGTGTATACTGTACAGAACCAGAACAGGCCCCATAATCTTCATTTTCCTGCACATGAGAAAATATACAAGTAATTATTTAAAAATACTCCTTGTATTACTTTTAGACAAACTATCTGATACAGATGCAAACAGCAAAATAACGCTTCAGATATAAGTTTGAAAAATCTATTTAGGAAAAAAATGCATTTTTCTATATTATAAATTAATAATTTCCAAAATAATCTCTATTTTTAATAATTTGGATAAAATCTATATAAAGATTATTTATTCTCCATCACAAAAATGGAAATTTTAAGTGATATTTTTTCCTCAAAGGTAGAAATTCAACACAACTGACAAAAATCTGCAAAGATATAATACGTAATCAAATCAAAAACACACATACGTACACATAGATATTCATATATATGCAATATTCTAGATTCAAATACACATCTTCAAACAGGATCTTTTATAAATTAAGAACATGCTTCAAATTAAAGTAGCGACTACTGGAAAGATCCTATAAAACCAAATGATGGCATTTCTGGCTTAATTCTGCACTGGAGATCATCTTTTTAAAGAAACTCTCAGCTTGAAGCAAGAATTTCAATTGCGATATCAAGGCAATCAACTTTATGAAAACATACATCCTGTTAAAGCATCTTTGAGGATCTCCATTGTTCTGTGATAAAATATGCAAACAATAAAGAGATTATTCAGTGGATGCATATACGACGGCAGATAGTTGCCAGAGGGCTTGTTATGAAAAATACATTGCTGAACAAAGGGCTAAGCATATTTCAAACGTCATTAAAAACATAAATCTCATGTGATTTGTAAAGTATAAGCTTCAAACTAATGCAAGAATCAAGGAAGAATGAAAAGAAGAATATGACATACCTTGTGTTTTAGCTTACTCTTCACTTCCTTTATTCCCTGCTTTGCATGATTTTTTGCCTAGAAAAAGGTAACGCAAGTGTCTGGCTCAGCATGGTTCTGTTACCATTTGAAGAGTAAGCAGAGGAGACCTCACTCCGTGAAACTTGCTAACTTCATATTATTTAGAAAAAGAACAAATTAGAATCTAAAACTTTATTTTCAGGAAGACCACACCACTTACTATTATATCTAAGTTAGTGGAAACATGATTAGGCTCTATTTGCATACTACTATCGTACAAAAGCTAACATTCAGCTTGTTCTGCGTCCTAATCTATAGAAAACACGGGAGTCAACCAGATGACTACTGCCCAGTCTTAATCTGAAATTGTGATTAACTGGGGGTGAAAAGGAGAATGCACATCATCACAGCAGCAGGCTATCTGGGCAAATGTCTGGACTTTAAGAAACTCAGGCAACTTTACAAAGCTTTATTAAAGTGCTCTTACAGGCAGACACAAGTTTTTACTAGCAGAGATGTCTTAATATTATGGCTATTTCATGTCCAGTTTTTCTGGTACAAATTAAGTCACTTAACAAAAGTTGCTATCCTCATGCTCAATAGGGAATCTGACTGCAGCGTTTGAGCTGCTCAGGTCCTGATGTGATTCCTGTGGAATATAACTAAAGACAACTAACTGGGGACCTTCCTTAAGCCTTGGCCTTTATTCCACTGGAAATTCCCACTCAGAGTGGCCAGAGTGGAAAAGAAAGGAAATTCACATTTACGTTGCGTTTCCTCAGTATATGACGATGTGCTGGGTACCTAGCATGTATTAGCTCATTTAATTACAAGTAATTAATCACAAGTCTTTGAGGTTAGTACTATTATCATTACATTTTACAAATAAGGAAAGTGACTCAGAGGGGATCAGTCTATATAGCTAGATTCAAATCTAGGTCTATTTCATTTCTAAGTCCAACTTCTCACCATCACAAAGAAGGAAGAACTAAGGTTTTTAAAATATATCCACGGAATATGGATTGCCTTGCAAGAGAAAAGGCAGTAGGAGTCTCATTCCACAGACATGGAAACTAAAGTCATAGGGACTTAAGACTTTCCAACTCTAGTGTTCTTGCTCCTTCTACCAAACCATCCTGCTTTTAAGTTATTTTTAGGAAGAGCGAACACATGTCTTCCCAAGTTCATTTAGGGGAAGAATCTTATTTCTTTCCTGTTAATATCTGTAGTACCTAATACAGGATTTGGCATATAGTAACTGCTCAAATAATGTCTTGAACTCAAATAAACTATTTCTTTATTGCAAATGAGACAAAACCAAAACATATTACACACAGTAAGAGATAACTTAAAAAGGCAAATAACACTAAATTGTATTTCCATGGTTCTTTAGAATTAAACCATTTTCACATTCATTGTTTTATTGGTAAGACCACTTTATCTATTTAAAGGGTCCTGTATTAATCCCTATATTCCCATTAGGTAAAAATGAATAATTACCAAGAAAATATTCCTGTTTCCATCTCCTGGAATTTGTATCCATCTTTGTTCTTATTTTGTCTATATTCTAATTTATCTAAATATCCTCTGTTCTTTGAAAATCCACTTGTTTCACACTAATCTTTTCAGATGTTCCAAAGTGTATAAAGTTGAATCTAGTGTCAGTCATGGTTCTGTGATTTATGTACTGATTCATTTAAATGACTGTTGCCCTACCTCCTCCACTGACCTCTTTCAGACTATCTGGAAGATGGGGTACAGGTTCTCTCTATCCTTTTCAATACCAAGTTGCAACTAAGCAAAAAACAAGTATTCTCTACAGAGAAGCATCCAGTAAATGGCTTTAGTTAATAATTAAAAATAAAAACCTAACAAGAAAGTTGACTCAGAAAATCTTCTAGCCAAATCAATTATGTATTCACTTTAGTATTATTTTTAGATTTGTAAGAAAAGTATACATGTTAATTCTAGTTTTCTTTATGGTCTCTATAAGCATAGAAAAATGTAAGCATAAAAAGCATAGAGAAAATACTCTCAGCATAGAAAAACTGTTCTAAGAATAGGACAAAACCATTATTTCCTTCAACAAATACATATTCAGTTCCTCTGTAGTATGTCCAAAACACAGAGCAAAGGGACCATGATACAAACATCAAACTAGCAGGGACAGTACCTCTGTCACTCACACTATGAGCCGCACTCACCGCTCTAACTCAAATAACCAGTACAACGCCTAATTCATGAGAGGTACTCAAATAACTTAATGAATGAAACAGTTTAAAACATGGCTCCCAGTTTTTAAAAATTTACTATCTATGGAAAATCAAGTAGATAAATTCTGCTAAACCCATACAGGAGAGGATCAGAAGTTTTGCTCATAGTACTTTGTGGTCAAAGGAGGAAGTTCAAGAGTTCATATTTCAGAATATGAGCGGCCTGGAAAGATACGTTTTAGACACAACTATGAAAGTCACAAACTGACTTTACTTGTCCCAAACCTCTTGACTTCTTGAATCATGTACCACATGATCACAATATAAATGATGAAAGTGATTAAGTATATTCTGAAGACCTCAATTTGCCTGACATTAATTTAGGGAATAATCTTCCAGAGAGCAGAATTTTAACTTGGAAACATTTTACTGTTCTGCAGAAAATAAAACACTCTACTAACTAGAAAGATAAAAATATGAATAATGAATTAAGTTTTCAACATGTTTATTACTGGGTTTTTGTGGAAAATATGAGTGAAATTAAGGAGAAAAACATATATTTAGCAAAATAATACAACACAATTTCTCTAAGCTTGAGAAAAAACTTCAAGTGTTTGTTTAAGGAATAAAATAAAGGGCACATGACTGAGAAACCTTTCTTACAATCTTAAACGAATGTGAGAAACAAGGCTAGGTTGATGTTTCGCATGGCAGCCATGTGCTATTTCATTGTAAAAAAAAAAAAATCTCTCCAACAACTGTATATAAATCAAACCACCAGTATTATAGTAAGATAGTGATATACTCAGAGAGGTTTTCCAGAAAAACAATGAAACAACCAAACAAAATGCAGAGGCTGATATTTTCCAGGCAAAATGATGACGTCATCCTACTTCTACTTTATGATAACGCTTCAAACAGTTCAGAATTTTGGCACATATTTTTGAATATACTCTGTAGATTAGCTTCCCTACTATAAAATGTAATCTTTGAAATGGATTTTTTTTAACAGTAATGGTGGCTACGTATATGTCATAATTGTAAGTCAAAACAAGAATTTAAGTTCTAAGCTTATTAAAATATATTCCATTATTAATTCAATCATATCAGTTCCTTTACTGAGAAAGCATTCGAAGAGATAAGCTCTTATAAAATCAAAACTATTGCTCTCGGGAGCCTGGATGGCTCAGTTGGTTGAGCCTTGGACTCCTGGATTCCTGATTTCTGCTCAGGTATTGAACTCAGAGTCATGAGATTGAGTGCTGCACTGGGCTCGTGTTCAGTGCGGAGTCTGCTTGAGATTCTCCCTCTTCCTCCTACCCTCCCTGCCTGCACATGCGCGCGCTCTCTCTCTCTCTCTCAAATAAATAAAATCTTTAAAAAAAAAGGTACTGCCCTGAATATTTTTAGAAATAAAAAATACATATGACCTACCACATTTAAAAAATTACTTACCAAATACCAACCCACTAGCTCTGACTAGTTTAATATTAGAGATAAAGCTGCACGCAGGCAAAAAAAGTGCTGAAACAGAAGTAACGCCCACAGGTCCTATGAGGACCCAGAAGGTATATGAACCCTTATAGTGCTGGACATTTTTTTTTTCAGGGAAACAGCTAATGCCTAAACTAAGTCTTATAGGATTGAATTAGTGTTTATTGGGTGGATAAAATCCAAGAAATAAATGTTCCAGTTAGTAGAAATGGATTATGTAAGACTAGAGGCAGACAAGAACATCCTGCATTCATGAAATGAGGAGCAGCTCAGTATCTTTACAGATATGGCAGGCGCTAGGGGTTGGGGTGAATTGAAAAGACACAAGAGGGATCAGGTCTTGAAGGGTCTTTGTTATTATATTAAAGAGATTTTTATTTTATTAATTATTTTTTGTTAGTGCTATTGATACAGCTATTTTTATTTTACTATCAGCCATGGAGAATCACTGAAGAATTTGAATGATGGTGAGTCAAGCATCTTTGAGGGAAGAAAACTTGCACTATTTTTCTATTTTTTTCTACGTAAGCCTCAAGTATACAATGAGAATTTAAAATATGTTGTTAAATGAAAGAATCAAATCTTCAAAAATGGCACTTCATTATGGACTGTTTAATCTGAGTGCAACAATTTAACTGATAGTTTTGAAATAAACTGATGAATTGTTTTTAGATTATATAAAGGGAATATCCTTTCTATAAAATATTTAAATAACTGAATTCACTTGGTCAATATTAACTCTAAATTTTTTTAAAGCTTTTTTAAAAGGAAAAATAGGAAGTATTCTAGATTTACATGTCTGTAGCTAGGAAAATGTATAACTTTGTCAAGAGAATTTTTAAATATCAAAAGAAAACTTACAAATTTATATGCTGTTCGTACAGCTGGAGTTGCTTTGGTCATTGCTGTGTTAAATAGTGCACCTCCTTTCTGCAAAGAAAAACATGAACATTTCCAAAAATTTTAAACCAGACTGTCCTGAAAACAAAGCATTATTAATAGTATGGAAAAAGAGCTTTTCTCACAAATTAAAGACCCACAGAAATTATGTCACATTAAGTGTTTTCAAGCTTTCATATACTATAGTAATTTCAGACAAAATGTAAACATTCTACTCTGTTCTTTTAGTTGGTGTAATACATGATTTAAAAATCATTTCATCTTTGCAGTTTAGGCAGACTTGAGCAATATGACCAGTAATAGGTATATATTTAAAACTTAATAAAAAAGAACTACAATCAACTATTTATCGATTGTTTTAAGGTTGGGCAATGAAGCCTAAATCTGTGGAGGCAAGTTTTACATTCAAAAGAATCATATTAACAATAAGCACATTATCAGAAATGATAAAACTCCCCTCAAATCAAACTTCTCCTCCTAATTCCTTTGTTCCAGGATATAATATAAGTTGACAAAAACATCTTGTTTTTCCAAACGAGCCATTTATCTCTGGACAGAAGCTTTCCATTTTGAAAATTATATTTATGAATATCAATAAATTGTAACAAAATAAAAACATTTAAAATGTGAGAAAATATACAAACATTTCAAATATTGCCAATAAACAGCAAAGTATAAGCAGCATCATTTTACTGAACATTTCTCCATATATATTTGACTGAAGGAAGAAGAAACGGTGAAGGGTTATCATTACCTTGACTGTATGCACCCATTGTTGATATGACCTTGGGTTCCCTGGAAAATATAATAATAAGATGTCAGGAATATTTGATCTAAAATAAATCCATAAACTAAAATTCATCAAGAACTAATATTTCCAGGATTTTAGCAGGCAAATTTTACTTATCTGCAATGTTGTGAAAAAAGCAATGGTATTGTAAGAACCATTAAATTGCTCTCTTAGGAACACAATGATTGTAATGTTTAAGAATAGACATCTTTTCTTTACTCACATATGAAGGTAATATGTTATTCTATCTCCCTTCATTTTAATATTATGTTCAAAGGGGGAAAATATACCCTCTTTTTTGAAATCCGAGATTCCTATGCCTTTTATACTAATTTTTCAATGTTTTATGTCTATATTGTCTTGCAAAAGTTTGCCTCTTTAACGCAATTGCGTTCATTTAAAAATAAAATTGCAAGTGCACAGGAAAAGAAAAAACGAGATGGTAATTTAAAAATGCAAAGAAACTTGAAGACAAAAAAAGATTATTCTATTGTTTTTAACTATTAATGGATTACAAATTTTACTGTAATGCAATACAGTCATAGTTCTGAAGATATTCTCTAGTTGTAAATCCAAGTTTGAAAGATACTACCCAAGGAAATATGAAGACAGTGAAGGTTTTAGTCTACGGAGCATCATGGTTATCAGAAAGTTCAAATGCTGACAAAGTTATTTTTTTTTAAATTTTTTATTCAAGTTCCAGTTAGTTAACATACAGTGTAATATTAGTTTCAGGTGTACAATACATTGACTCAACACTTCCATACATCACCCGGTGCTCATCACAAGTGCACTCCTTAAAACCCGCTCTAATAAAACTAGTAATCACATATTTGGTTCCAAATATGGTAATTTAATCAACAAAATGATATAAGGTAAAAAAAGAGAACACAATCTCAAGTAACGTTTTATATCAACTGACTTAGATTTTACATCTACCTTCTTGGTTTAAACTTAGCTTAACAAACGAAGTCCTGATGGCTACTCCAAGTACAAGTAATCCCTAAAACAGATTATGGTCTCTTCCTTTTTTTTAAATTGCAATTTAGTTGACATATAACATTATATTAGTTTCACATATACAGCATAATGATTCAATATTTGTATATATTGCAAAATGATCACCACATAAGTCTAGTTAACATCTGTCACCATATATGTTCTCTACTTGCATGTAGCTGTGTTCTTTTTAAAAATTCATTACCTTGCTGTTATAAAATAGAAGCAGAATGATCCCGGCCCAAGAACTGATTCCCAACTATTCTCTTTGCATTCCTAACCAACATCAGGCAAAATGTGTCCAGCTGATAATACTTCTGTAATTAAAATTTTTCTCCAATTCAAAGAAAAAAAATCAAGAAATAACCCCCATTGTGAAAAACATCTCTTACTACTCAGAACTGTACTTCACTTTTCTGGAAGAAAATACATGGGCAAAAATAAGATTTTTCTAATCTTATGAAATGATTACAGCAAAATGTGTCTACTTAACCTATGTAAATAAAATTTGCACTCTTAAAAAGCCATGAGTTTCAGGTGGTATTTGTCCTAAACAATTTTTAAATTTTATTTCCTTTGTAAAATGACAAAAAATTCAAGCTATTCTATCAATTTATTTCCAAGGAGAGTTTATTAACAAAAAAATACACAGTATATCTTTATCCAGATTGTTCATATACTTTTACTTCTCTACTAAAGGTTCTCATCAGTTTATATACTTATTAATTTCTCTTTTAAAAATGGTTGGGCAGAAATCACATATTTGAGACTTGGTTGTTATTTATAGTATTCTGGAAAGTGCTTTATTTTCATTCTTTTCCCAAAATAAATGGAAGAAAGTAGAAAGAGAAACACTGAATTCTACATAATAACTTTTTAGCATTCTAGAACACTTATCAATCCAGAAAATAATTTTTAAGCCTCTAAACTACAAAGAAAATTAGTGTCATAAAACTTCAGAGCAGTTGCAGAAAGGTCAGTGTCTTAAGAGTTGTGAGGACTAAAAATAGCTCATATTCAGCTCTTCACAGGTCACAAAATGCTTTTACCTACATTCCCTTATTTGGGTCGTATTTTTGTACTCTAAAATAGGCAAAGCAGGTAGTGCCTTAGGCAGTACAGTTCCATGAGAGGACATGGGCTTTGGAGTCCATGATCTGAGAGTTCAAGTCCACTGTATCCTTGTAAACTATGGGATTTGGGACTAGGTCTTTAACCTGGCTGCTACAATGTTACTTAGTACAGTACCTAGCACATCACAGACACACCAAAAATATAAGTTATTATTGTCAGTAACTTGCCAAATGGGGAAAGTGAAGGTTCTGAGGTGGCACGCCAATTGCCCAAGGTCACAAAGATAGCAAGTAAGAAAGAATAAGAATCTAGGTATTTGAATCCTTGGTTCAGTAGTCCTTCAACTTTGAAAATTCTACCTCTTAAGACTGCTAACTAAAATACGATAAAAGAGATTTCCCCTGTATCACTTCACACTAATTACATTAGAAATGAAAAGGGGCTGCTCAAAGTACATGCCTTGAGAAGAAACAGTTGACAAAATCACCCAATCATAATCCAGAATCATATGCACAGGGGAAAACAGGAGGTCCCTACATAAACTGCTTGAGATGACAGAGAAACATGTGGTACAATGTAGGTAGATTACTGTTAAAAATTTTTTTAAAAGATATTTGTTTCTCTAAATGTAGTGCTTTTCAGATTGAAAGCTTCTATTTCCACAAAATGTATGAGGCAAGCACATTGTTTTTAAAAATATTTTTTAAAGGCTGTTTTTCTTCTTAAAAATGAATCTGAATGCCAAAAAAATCTGAGTCCTTCCACTAAAGTCACCGGATTATGGAAATAAGCATTATTGAGAAAATTCCTAACATTGTTCTCATTAAATATATGAGTGATTTTCTCACACTCAAGGACAAAGTATCTTGGTTTCCCACTTGTGCAAAGACTTCTTCCTCAAATATATTTGTTTAAATTCCAGTAATTTGTAGTTACTTCTCAAAAAACATATAAATTTACCTAGATTGGTCAGTGAAGCCAGAAAAATGCCACTAAAACGGATGACTACCTACCACAACTCTTCCAATTCCCTTGGTGACTCAGTCAGTACAAAAAAGAAAGAATTAAATAAATAAAAGACTGATCGGATTATATCCAGAAACTAATGAAGAAACAAATGCTAATGAAGAATAACTATATGCTTCTATATAAAATCGAGCTGAAAATGTTTCTCCTTTTTAAAGTTTAGATAACTGGAAGTGGATTTAAAAAACTAGTCTTATTTTACATGAAAAAAAATATGCAGAAAAAAAAACCAAACCCCACTCCATGTTCTTAAGTACTCAATATTCCTTAGCTGTTTTTTCATAGACCAATATTTGTGGTTTATCTAACTGCATCCTTTGTTCTAGTGTCCACTTTTAAATTACCTTTTAGCCTCTATGGATATTCTTCCCCTTACATACTTCCTGATATTACTTTCCTCTTAGGGTTGAATATTCTACAAAGATCTCATGAAAAAAATCAGGCTTAACAGGGATTTCTTTAACAGTCCTGACCACAGGGATTCACAGGATAGGAAACAGTTTCTGGAAATCTACATGGATTCTAGATTCAATGTGAATCTAGATTTTCTATGTATGACTGTCCTGCACTGTATATTCTTATCAGAGCCACAATAATTACAAAGTTCATGCTCATATTCATTTTATCATCACCATGCATACTGGCAACAAATAGAGTATATAAACTGCCACTGCAATGACACAGAAAAGGGAGAAATTAGATACTTCTCTAAAATTTCCTAATTATATTTGCTTAAAGGAATATAATTTTTTCCTCAGCTTTAGTGAATGTTGATTTTTTTCTTATAGTGATCTTTCTTAGGGTTTTATGTGTAAAAAATCTTCAAGATTTAATCACAAGACAGGAATTTTACTTTTATCCACTCGGAGTAGAGAAGGCTTGGGTGGTGTTCTTGTTTACTGAATGTCTTCTAATTAAGAAGATTTCTTATCATAAGAAAGCAATATATTACAGTTATTAAAGCAAGAGCTTTGAAGCCAGGCAGATACATGTTGAATTCAGACTCCAGCACTACTAGCTGTGTGACCTTGAGCAAATTGTTGAGATAAGTGCCCTCATAAAAATGGGGATGGGTAATCAAAATACCTCATAGGTGCTGTGAGGATTAAATGAGATAAAATTTGCAGAGCTCTTAAAAGAGATTCTGCCACATATTAATATTCAGTAAGAAGGAACAATTATAATTATTCTTTTTATAACTATGAGAGAAATGAGTTACAATAACTTAATTCTTTGAAAAATAGTTTCATATCATGATATAGACATCTTCTTTCTTACAAATGTAGTCTAAATGACAAATGTATAATGTTCTTTTATATATATATCCCCATTTATAAGAACATTACTAGTTTTTATTATTCATATTTTTATTTCAAATCTGAATAAATTGTGCTTTATTTTCTTCTAAGAATGATTTCTATGTATCTCTAAAATAATAACCTAAAATACAATGATTAAAAAATAACACCTGATAGCCAGGCATAATTTTTAATATATTTTCTTGCTGTACATACTGAAATTAATACTTGTTGAACTATACTTCCCTTTTGAATCAGTATTGCCCCCACCACCACCAAATTAAGATAAGCGTTCAAAATTTTTTTCATTTTAAGAAAGAACAACAAAGTGGTTGGCCTGAAGTTGTACTGCAAATCCAGCAGTCTCTAAGTTAGATGCCAACTCGTGATCAATATTCCATTCTTTTTAAACTGTAAGACCTTTAATGAAAAATTTTAGCAACCCCTCTCCCATCAGAAAAGCCACCCACCTATCCTCTATTCTAGAACAGAGGTATCTGGACCAATGGTTAAGATTACAGAATTTAACTCTACAAGACAATCATAGTTCTACCCCATTACTGTCACAAGATGTCATCTTCAATTCTATATAAGATTCTAGCCCCACGGGTCATAAAAATAATGAGACAGCAGTTATATAAATACTGAATAGATGCCTCAAGCAATTTGTCCATGAGCTGACAATATTTTGCTTGTCTGAGTTGAAAAGTAAAAAAGCCTTATTTTAACACAAAAGTTCCATTGAAGCTAAATTTTTACCCACGAGCTGAGGAAAGCAAGGAGCTGAATGATTGCACACTTGGCTTACTTGCTGAGTCAAGTAAACTAAGTTTTTCCCAAAGCTAAATGCTTTTAATGAAATGCTACACTTATGCCAGATGAAGACCCATAAATGCTCAGTTCATTTGTACCTATTTTAATGAACAAATCATCTCAATGGTTTTTTTTTTATTTCTGTGGTGCAAAAATACATCTTATTTAAAAATTAAATTAAGTTTGGGGAAATTTGTAGATATGTACTTATTACTATTTGTCTTTTTATGTTTTAATTCTCAATTGTAGCAACTATTTATTCACACACACTAAAGACATCTTTTCCCCAAATTAAACCTACAGATAAAGAGAAAAAATTACCATTATACATGGTGAAAATGAACACAACAGAAATTTTTGTGTGTTGAGTTCACCCTGTATCTGGGACAGTGCCTAGTACGTAAACACTTAGCACAATACCAGATGAATGAATGAATGTGACATTTCAAGGACTGAAGCAAAATTCTCTGCCAGAGTCAGGACCATATACCGGAGTAATCATGTACAAAGTACCAGTTCATAAGTCATTAACTGCCTAGATAATTGTAACGTTGTTTGAATACTTACATATCAAACACTGCAATTGTTTAATTATATTAAAGTGCATTATATTAAATAAAAATGAGATACCACCTAGCTTATGTTTCACACATACAAAATAATACGACGCCTTCCATTTTTTTAGTGAGCACTTTTTACAGTGACAAGTGTAAGCACATGGGATGGTAAACTGAAAAGTCTTTTCCTCATGCTGCAGTGTTCTGCAAAGCAAAAAAAAGGTAAAGACTTGTATAGCAATACACTTACTTAAAATGTAAAAGTACTTGTGGTATTCAAATCTTTTTTTAGAATATATTATAATCTAATATTTCAACTATAATCCTAGTTCTTTAATTCTTACTTAGCAGTAGCCATCATGGTGGGTTTTTTTTTCCCCCGGAGAATACTAGTCAGGATGAAAGACAGGAAGATACAAGCTAACTGCATTTCTGTGACATTTATTTCTACTAATATTAAGAGATTACCTACGCAAACAACTACCAACTCATCAGTCCATCTTAAAACCTTGAATAATAAAATAAGTTAATACCATAGCTCTTATAAGATGAAAAACATACCTAAGACATTATATGTTTAAGAGAAAATAGTTGTTTATGAAGTAGATTATATCAGATACAAGTATAAAAATTAAGACAATTGTTACTCACAAAATGGGTAATCATATTGGAACTAGTCTTTACCTCCACAAAAGCCACCCGAAGTGATTTCCTCTTCAAATACATCAGAGAAACCCCTTCCTGCATTTAGCTTTGCCAGGCGACCATCAATAAACTGAAATTAAAAAGTTAATCCAAAAGTTAATTTTCATTTTCTTCATAAAATTGATTTTACTTGTAGCAAAATATTAATAGCTGATACTCATATAAATATAAATTACACATATATGTATATACAGACATATACAGATACATAACAAGAAAACTCAATTAAAATAGCAGGTGTTCAGTAAAATAACAGCTCTTTAGTTAAAGCAGAAATGTATGGCACAGACTCTAACTTCATTAACAAGAAAAAGAATGTATGATTTACTGGCAACTTGGTTACTTTCTATTTTGTCTATCTGTGGCATCTGAAATTTGTATCTTTTGGATTATAAAAAATATTATAAATGTTTTGAGATTTCTCCACTCATAATGAAGGTGAAGTCTCTTTAAGCTCCCTTGCTGAAGAGACAAAGGGTAACATAAGAAAGACTTAAATGATGTTTGAGAGGTAGACTTGAAGATCTGGAGATTAATACGAAATGTTCATTCTCATGATGGAATTACTCCTGGCCATAATTTTTTTACCCTGGAATATTTAAATTTAGCCAAATTAAAATAAAGTAGCTTGACTTTTAAACAATTCTCACTCTGTCCTAGTTTTAAAAAAAAGTTTTCTATTTAAGTGAACAAAACTAATTGAGAGAAGTTCTATAGGGTAATACAGTATTCCTCAGGCAGCAATTTAACAATTATTTAATGGCAGTAAGTTACATCAGTTATAAGACTTTGAGACAGAAATCTCTTACAGACCAAAAGTAAAAAAGAGACAGATGAAACCAACAGAGTCCTGTTCAAAACGTGGTTTAACTACCTTTATATTATCACAGAATAATTTTGACCCAAAATGTGGTTAGACGAATTAAACAGACATAGCTTAAAAGGATGTATAGTCATGACTTTTTTAAGAGTGTGAGTTGCTTTCATTAAAATTAAAACTTTTTGAGGGTACGGACCATAGTTTACCCATTTTTATATCCCCATTATGCCTGGAATAAACAAGTTTCCAATAATATAAGCAAATATGAACAGGAGTTTGGAGAAAAAAAAGGCTCGTATCACATCTCTGCTACTTATTAGCTTTATGATCTTGGGCAACTTGCTGAGTCTGTTTCCCTTTCTATAAAATGGGAAAAATAATAAGCACCTTACAGTGTTTTGTGAGGGTTAACTGAAACAATAAGAAGTACTAGATTGCTGGCAGAGAATAAATGTTAAATACTAAAGTCCACCTTTTCCCCCCACCACCACCTTTTCGATCTCTTGTCAATTTATGAATTTCCTGAGTGTAGGATCACTGTCTTTCTCATGTATGTATCTTTAATACCTGGCAAATGCCTAACATATAGTTTGAAATGAATGTTTGCTGAAAGACTGAAGTATACTGAAACAATGTGAAAGATGTGTACGTGGAATTATTCATGTCATTGTATCTTGAGATAAAAGGTAATAACATAATGTTGGCATCTTTACTACATATGATAAATGGTTAATTTGGAAATAAAGTGGTTTAAAATACTTGCAAAATTTAACTTTCATATATTTTCAACATAACATTATAAATCAAACTAAAGTGATCTAATTTGATGGACTAAGTATTTTGAAAAAATAAGGTGAAGTAAAATGATAAATTTAAAGTAATACATTACTGACAAACGAAGCAAACTAAGACATCCTTTTAAAGGACTTAATTTGTTTTAAAAGATTAAGACTACAAGACTTTTTAAAAGGTTTTCATTTTTATGTTTACTAGAAATAATCCATCCATTTTAGTTTGAGTGGAATAGTTCAACGTCTAAAAAGAGATAAATCCCAAAACTATTTACTGATTATGCACTTTTGAGCATGAATAACTACTTTGTGTTACTGAACTAGTGAATCGAGCCAATAAAAATTAATCACTTGGTAAAATGCCACGTGTTATCAACTGACTTTGCAAACAATCCTGTCAGTGACAATCAGACATTTATCTACATGCATACTTAATGAAAATGTTTGTTCTTAAAATAAAAGATGGATTTTGTGCACATACACACACATATTATATATACATACACACAAATACAGATACCCAGGGATAAGCTGAGAAGTGGCATTAAGGGAGAAAAATATGCTTAAGGTAACAGTTCTTTAAATTCCTTTTTCTACTTTTGATTCAGTAACCAGTAACCCCTCTTTTCTTTTTTCCCAAGTGGAGCTGGGTCATGGTCACTCCATTCTAGTAACTCTGGAGGATTTCACAGTAAGTAAAAAAGTAAAAAAGATAAGAGCATCTTAGCTATTTTGCATAGAAATAATTTTGAACTAAAAAAATATTATCTGTTGGAAAAGCTACGACTTTATAATGGGCTGAAACCTGTCACTTGATTAAGAGTCACCCACATAATTTAGTAAACACGCATCTTTAAGTAATTGAAAGACATAAGTTTTGGAAGACTTAATTTGGAATTGCAAGTAATGACAAGTAACACTGTTAATAACAATGAAAGTGCTACAGATATAACATTAGGTTGCAAGTAGATTTTTAAAGGAATTTAAGAGTTTGTATTAAGATGATACTTTTTACATAAATCTTAATATTTTGCTTTTCATCCCAAAAGTGAAAATTAAAACCTAGAACTAAACATATTAAATAATCACACCAAAACATAAGTAACATAATTGGAAATTTCAAAAAAATTCAGACATAATTTCATAGCATGAATTTCATAATTTTATTGTAAATTATAAATAAAATTCATTCAAATAAGGATATATGTAATTATCAAGATCATTAATATTATTCTCTCCAAATCATCAATAATTGCAAGAATTGAATTTTGTTAAACCTTATGACACAATCTTAAAGTAGTGTTAACAGGTTACAAGAGAAATGCTTTTAAGCAGTAAAGCTACTTCCTGCTACTCTTTTTTATTGTTATTGCTAAGGTTTTTTCAAAGCATTTTATCTTCAAATAACCATCTTAATAGGAAATTGAGTCCATTTAAAGAATAAAAATAAACATTCACCACATCAATTTTCAAATACAATATAAATGTTTTAAAAATACAATAAAATATAAAGAATAGACATAGTGATAAGCTTCTTTACAAATAAATATAAAGAATATGTTCTGATCAGATTTCACAGAGTAAACTTAAATGCATGGCCCAGTAGACTATGTATCTTTCCTCTAAGAGATAAGTTGTATGTTTCTCACAGTTCTTTAATTCCTCACTAGTCAGTGTACTTCCGGCATTTAATCTAAAAATCCAAAACAAGTTTTGCTATTAATCAGTCTTCTAAATGTCTTTAGTGGTGTAGACATATGTTATATAAATATTTAATTGCAATCAATCCCTCAAAACTCTGAGGATGACAATAATTAAATTATAAGAGTCATATGATTTTTAAAGATTTTGACTTTTTAAAAGACTTCATGAAAAACACTATTCTTGGGGAGATAGGGTCAGTGGTGCAATTCTTTATCAAGCTGGGGAAGTGCGAAGATGGAGTGCTGTTTTTTTGTGCTAACATGACAGTCTTGTTACTGAAGGAAAGCAGCAGAGGCACTGAAGCAACACAGTAAACAAATCGAGACTCCCCTATTCCTTTTTCAGCCTGGAGGAAAAATTAACATATCTCAAAATTTATCTCTGATTAGAAATTCTTCTTGGCACAAATATAATCTAATAAAGGCTTGAGAGCTAGAGAAAAAACACATTTTTAATGAGTCAGAAATCTTTAGCAATTTAAAGAAAAACTGTAAATACAGTAAAAAATTACCTTTAAAATATATTAATTTATAACAGGTCCTTAAAATTTCCTTTCTATATAATGCTTTGGGCTAAAAAAAAAAAAAAGTAGTCTAATTTAAATATTCCTTCTTATAAATGTTCAGTAAACCTTGACAGGTTAGTGAAAACTACACTAAAGTGTTACAATAAATTAAGTCAACAGATACTTATAGACACCTGCTAAATGCAAGGCATTCAGTTAGTTGCTATATATAAACACAGATTGCTATAACAAATGGGAATGAGGTAGTTCAGTTTAGAGCTAAATCAATAGAATTAAGTACATGAAGGAATAGAAATAAACTGTTATTGTTATTCCATTTCAAATATTAGGTAAATAAAACTGTAAGGATTCTAAATTACACTACCACAGTATAATGACCAGGAAAACACTTTGAAGAGTATAAAAAGCCCATTCAGTGTGATTTATTATTAGAACTAATAACTTAAAACAACATTAATGGAACAAGAGTATCCTCCAGGATATATCAACAGAAGATAGTATTTAAATAATTTGCAACAAAATCAAGTCTGTTAAACTTTATGACCATCAGACCAAAGAATTAATTCATTCAATCATTTGGTAAATATCTAATTGAATGTTTACCATATGCCAGGTAGTTTTCTAGATGCCTGAAATACGGAAATGAATAGAACAAAAATTCAAGCCTTTGTGGGCTCTTTCTCTTTTTTCTTGATGAGTCTAACTAAAGGTTTATTGATTTATGTTTTCAGAGAACTACGTCTTAGTTTCATTGATCTTTCCTATTGTTTTTCAAGTCTCTATTTTCATTTATTTCCTCTCTGATCTTTATTATTTCCTTCCTTCTACTAACTTTGTTCTTTTTCTAGTTCCTTTAAATTTAGACTGTTTATTTGAGACTTTTACCGTTTCTTGAGATAGACCTGTATGTCTCCTCAGACAAGGGCAATAACAGCAAAAATAAACAAATGAGACTCTATCAAACTACGAAGCTTTGGCACAGTGAAGGAAACTATCAGCAAAATGAAAAGGCAACCTACTGAATGGGAGAAGATAACTTGCAAATGGTGTAAGAGATGAACGGTTGATATCCAAATTACATAAAGTCCTCATATAACTCAATAACAAAGAAGCAAATAACCCAATTTAAAAACAGGCAGAGGACCTGAATAGACATTTTTCCAAAGAAGACATACAGATGGACAACAGACATATGAAAAGATGTTCAACATTACAAATCATCAGGGAAATGCAAATCAAAACAACGAGATAACACCTCAAAACTGTCAAAACAGTTATTTTCAAAAAAAAAAAAAAAGAAATAACAAGTATTGGTGAAGATGTGGATAAAAGGAAATCCTCATGTACTGTTGGTGGGAA
The DNA here is from genome assembly GCF_023065955.2 of Ursus arctos. Lineage (NCBI taxonomy): Eukaryota > Metazoa > Chordata > Mammalia > Carnivora > Ursidae > Ursus > Ursus arctos. The sequence goes on from NW_026622874.1 coordinate 34,670,745, forward strand.
TGTAATTTGGTGCAGCCACTAACAGTATGGAGGTTGCTCCAAAAAATTAACAATAAAACTACCATACTACCCAGCAATTTTACTTTTGGGTCTTTATCCAAAGAAAATGAAAACACTAATTCAGAAAGATATATGTATCCCTACATTCACTGCGGCATTACTTAAAATAGCCAAGATAGGAGAGCAACCTAAGTGTCCACTGATAGATGAATGGATAAAGAGGATGTGGTGTGTGTGTGTGTGTGTGTGTGTGTGTGTGTGTGTGTATATATATATATATATATATATATATATATATATTGTGTTTATGACTCAGTCATAAAAAATATATGAAATCTGGCCATTTGCCACAATATAAATAGTCATAGAGGGTATAATGCTAAGTGAAATAAGTCAGAGAAAAACAAGTGTGGTAGAATTTCACTTATACGTAGAATCTAAAAAAACAAAACAAATGAACAAACAAAACAAAACAGAAATAGACTCATAGACACAGAGAACAAACTGGTGGTTGCCAAAGGGAAAGGAGCATGGGTGAAATAGAGAGAAGGGGATTAAGTACAAACTTCTAGTTATCAAATAAATAAGTCACAAGGATGTAAAGTACAGCACAGGGAACATCGTCAATAATATTGTAACAACTTTGTATGGTGACAGATGGTGACTAGACCTATGGTGATAATCATTCATAATGTATAAAATATCAAATCTCTATCTTGTATACCTGAAACTAATAACAATACTGCATGTCAATTATAATTCAATAACAACGATGAAACAAAAACCCTTCATGATGCTTAAACATTTGGGGGAGAAGGGAAGTGAAAGCATGAAAAAAATATGTAATAAATTATGTAGTGTGTTAGAAGGTGATGAGTGTTGGAAAATAAAAGAGAATTGCATAAGGAAGACTGAGGAATTTGGGCAAGGAACTTCCAATTTTAAATAGTGTGGTCAGGGCAGATATCATGAAGAAGATGACATTTGAGTCTCAAGCCTTGAAAGCAGTGAGGAAGTAGGCCACACAGTTTATGGGAGAAAGAATTCCAGGAAAAGGGAGCCATCATCATAAATAATACTCTGATACAGAAGCAAGCATATAGTCAGCAGGCCTGTAGGAAGCTCCAGGTGCTGAGAGAAAACCCAGCCAACCATGAAGACTACTCTCACTTTAAAGTCATAATCTACCATCTCCAGTGTGCTCTGAATGATGCCAAACAATTCTTTTTTTTTTTCTAGTCCATTCACTCTCCCATTTATTTCACATCTTCTCCCTCCTTAAATATCCAACCACTTCCGCCATTTTCTCTCAGCTGATGACCTTGCTTCATAATTTCACTGAAGGGCAGGGGGAACCCAGAAGTCATTAAAGAAAAATTCTGCAAATTCTAAGCATTCCATCTTACCAAAATCTTTCTGGCTCATAATCGTCCCCATTTCAATAGAATGACAGCTACATCCTACCAGTTTCTTGGATAAGAAATCATGAAAACATCTATGATTCTTCTTTCTCTCACACTTCATACTAAATCTTTCAGAATATCCACTGACTTTACCTTCAAAATGGATCCATAATCTGACCAGCTGTTATCCTATATTCTATAAGCCAGTTCCTAAATGCTATCACTTCTCACCAAGATAGCAATAGCCTTCCAAATCTTCCTCTCTGCTTCTACCTTTGACCACCCTACAGGAAGTTGCTCAAATGCCACATATTCCGTGAAATCCACACTGACTATACTATCTTAAATCCCTTCCTAATCCCCAGGTAGCCCGCTTTCCCATTCTATTTACTTTTCTATAGTACTTATCATCTTTGAAGAGTTTATATTTTATCTATTATCTGTCCCCTTCGTACTAGAAATAAAAGTCACGAAGTCAGATATTCTTTTTTGCTTTGTTCTCCAATATATCCCAGCATCCAGAACACCTGCATCATACATAAGTAGACACTCAAATTATACTGTAGAATTGAGAAAATGAATAAAGAATACTTAGATGAATGTTTCCAAAACTTTAGTGTGTATATTGTTATGTATTTAATTAATAATGTAGATTCCTGGGTTTTAATCCAGGCATCTTGAATCAGAAATTTTGAAGGTAAAACTCAAAAATATCCATTTTTAACAGACTTTTTAGATAAATATGATGCAGACGGTTTAAAACCCCTCTCAGAGAAACACTGTTTAAAATATTAATTGAAGTGGGACACCTGGGTGGCTCAGTCAGTTAAGCATCTGCCTTCAACTCATGTCAGGACCCCAGAGTCCTGGGATTGAGCCCCAGGGGACTCCCTGCGAAGTCTGCTTCTCCATCTCCCTCTGCCTCCCCCTCACTTCTGTGCATGGGCACACACGCACGCTCTCTCTCTTTCTCTCAAATAAATCTTTAAAAACATTTAAAAAATAAAATACTAATTAAAGTAAGTGAACAAAGGATGTTGAAAGGTCTATATTCCTTGTCCTGATAAGCTATCTCTCCTTATGCATTCCTTCCTTCTGCCAGTAAGTCTCCAGATATTCCTTACGTCACATTTTATTTTTATTTTTTTTCATGTTATAAAATCAGTGCTTGATACAATTACCATCTCCTAACGATTCATATATCAAATGTTTCCTAGTACTCCAAACCTGTTGAATCTTTAATGTAGTAATGCATGTGTTGATCTTACCTATAGATTACATACCATACATAAGTAACTATCATGCTTCTTCTAAAAAGAGATTAATAGGATAGTGTAGAATTCATAGGATTTTATTATTTATGTTAAAAGCTTTCTAAAATCTCCCAAAATCTCCAGCTAACATAAAAAGAAGACATATGGCTTTTGACTCACTCCTTTTATTCAACATCTTATTAAGTCAGAGAAAGTGGATCATAGCACAAAATATAAAGAATGCTCAGGATGTCACTGAATTTTCACTCTATATCTTACACCATTATGTGACTCTAGGTTTAAGTTATAGACACCACTCAAACTAAAACACAGTAACACTTGACTCCTACAAGTTTTGGATCATCCCTAAGTGAGCTACATTATAATCGATTTTATAAGCTCTTCTATCAAAATTGTCAAGACATTTTCATACCTATTCCTTATTATGAGTCCCTCAGGAGTTTTTATTTGATTTATTTATTTGACAATATTAAGTGTCTATCATGTATTAAATATTAGGATACAAAACACTTTAAAAAATAATCCTTGTCTTTACAGAGCCTACAACTCAAGAAAGAGCCAAACAAATCAACCTGGATTACGATCCAAGTTCATAAATCAATGTTCAATAAATGTTATTTTTATCTCTTCATAATTACTGTTTTTACTATTTGTTAATAAACATTAATTATAATCCAAGTTATTTTTTGGTACACCCATCAAAAGCAAGAAATTAACATAGATACAGCACTATTAAAAATCTACAGACATATTCTCAGGTTACACCAGTTTTTCTACTAATGTCTTGTTTTATCCCAGGATCGAATCCAATCTTTTCCATTTGTGGTTCATTAGTCTTTCACCTTCCCTCTGGTGATCTAGACACTTTTGAAGAGTACTGCTCAGTCATATTGTAGAATGCCCCTGAATGTGGGCTGTTCATAGAGACATAAAACTATTTCTAGAGACCTAACAGCAAATCATTCAGAATGGCTATCACAAAGGTATCTGGAGAAGTATTAGAGAAAAATCAGAGAGACAGAAGCCAGAAGATGAAGGATTTGTGTGCCATGCCAGGAGTTTGAACTTCATTCTAAATACAATAGGAAAAATATAAGATTTGCTTTTCAGAAAGAACAACCTTAAAGTAGAATGAAAAAAAAAAAAAGTAGAATGGAGGATAATAAATAACTGTATGTACAAATCAGATCCAGCCACACCCCAGCTTAAGTTTTTTAATGGTATCCTACTTCATTTAGAATAAAATGGAACTCTAATGCTTTCAAAGTCCAGTAAGATTTGTCCCCTTTCTGCTCTTCTCACCTCATCAAATACAACTTTCTTTCTTGCCCAGGGTTGATTTAGTTCTGATGCTAGGAAATGCCAAGTTCTTTCCCTCCTGTAGGGTCTTTGCAATAGCAATTCCCTCTACTTGAAGTGATGTTCCTTCCAAAACTAATTCCCTTCTTAGATTTAAGCTTAAGTATCACCTTTTCAGTAATGTCTTTTCTGAACCTCTGGTCTAAAATTAGCCAACCAATCAATATCTCATACCCTCTGAACTTAATCACTTCCTGATATTTTTCTTATCTTTGTTGCTTGTTAACCCATTCCCTTCACTAGAAATAACTCCATGAAAACATGCTACACAGCTCTGAATCTCAAGTGCTTAAAGTAGCCTTACCTGACAAAAAACAAATACTCAGTACATAACTGTTAAAGTGAATAAGCAAACAAAAGGTTTTCAAAGTCGGATAGGCACAGAGAAAGGAGTGCAGACCTAGTGAGCGGGAGGAAAATCAGGGAGGCTTTAGAGAGGTGAAGGAAGACATTAACAAAGAGGTAAATTATAGTAACATAGACTAAATGCTATAACACAGGTATGAACACAGCTCTAAGGGAACAGAACGGATGTAAGGGTGAAGACTGATTTGGATAGGGCTGACATTTGAACAAGCTATGGAAGAATGACAGAGAGCATATTAATACTGATTTCATGGTACAGCACATACAAAACCTTACTATGTGAAAGGTGTATTTGAAGAGATATTCAGATTTGGATACTGCATTAGTATAAGAAACGGGAAGGATTTAAACCCCAGAGAGAGACCAAGCACCTTACAATGTGTGCTACTCTGAGACAGTGGTATGTCAGGATACAAATCCAGGTCTGTTGGATTCCAGAGCCAATGCTATTAGCAATGGGGTAGGCATGCCATTAGGGTCACATGACGGTGAGACCAGGAATTCAAAGTCAAACAATGAATATAGCGTATTTAACTGAAAACTTAATTTTACTTGAAGATGAAGGGAGGAAAAAGGCAACCTAACCAGTAATTTATTTAAAATATTTTCATTTTAAAATAAACACAGCTATACTGTGGTACAGAATACATGATATGCATGAATGGTTCTGAAAAATACAAACGGCTTCATTAAATGTTGTGCTTTTCAGTAGGGTACTACAGCCACAGTCCCATTCTTTTAAAAACATGTGTTGTCTTCTACCACAAGGGACACTTTATTGGATGGAAAAATTCTTCCTAGACACATCTGGATCAGCTTATGACAGGTTTTGGAAGAATAATAAAAGAGGCTTTTCCAATTTGAATCTGTATCTATACTTGAACTCCCTAGCTGTTATATACATTTCTTAACAGAAATCTCAGTTGCCAACTAAAGGAGGGCCTATATTCATGGAGATCCCATAAGTTTGTAGTTCTAGACTAGACTCTTGAATCAACACAATGAACTCAGTCACGGTCCTCAGCCAGGAAAAGTGTTTAATAAAATGAGCAGAAAAAACTTTACTTCCAGTGGCCTTAATAACAAATAATATACACAAGAAAATAATTTCCTTTATTGTGTTAGCATAATATGAGATAAAGGTAAGAGCCCTAAAAATAATAGCTTAAATCTTCATAAAGCTGCTAGCTAAAGAAACATGGTGATGTCAGGGTTGTGGATTTAAGAAGCTGTTTCTGGGAATCCTTCCAAATCCATTATCTATAAGAGGAATTTATCCAAATGGAACCTACTATCATCTGTCTAAGCTATGTTTATTTCATAATATCATGGAATGTTAGAGCCTAAAGGTATCTCAAACTTAGTGACCTGTCAGTCTAACTCATCGTACAGATGCAGAAACTGAGGCCTCAAGAGGTTAAGAAGTCAAATGTCAATGAAAACAGCCTATCACAGGCTGATCTAGAAACAATAAACAATATGTTTTTATACAGGACTTAAATAATTCAAATAATAGTAACTTAAATAATTAGGTTTAAATAATAATAATAAAGCAAACTACCAGAACATTCCCTTCCTTAGAAGGTCCCTCCTTGAGTACCCTTCTCTCTCCACAGAAAAGACCACAATCCCTGCAGCTTATCCTTTCCTTGCCTGCCTTTATAGTTTTACCACACAAATGTTTCCCTAAATAATATGCTATTTAATTTTTCTTGCTGTTTAACATGACATAGAAGGACTCATCATAATTCTTCAGTGATTTGTTGTTCATTTAATTCATTCATATTCAGTTTTGCTGCAGCTTATTTCTCTGCTGTATAATGTTCTATTGTATGAATATAACCATTTGCTCATTGTAATACTGATGAACATCTAAGATTACTGCCAGTATTTAGCTTTTACGAGCAGTGTTAGTAAATGATTTTTGGTGGACGACTTAGAGTGCAATCCATAAGAAATTTGCATGTTTAACTTTCAGTGCTAGTGCCAAAGTGTTTTCTAAACAATTTGTGCAAATATACACTCCCCTGAACAGTTAAAACTTGGTCCCTTGGTCCATGCCTTTGCCAAATTTTGAGATTTTCAGGTTTTTAAAATTCAGCCAATCTGGTGAATATGAGGTGATACTTCATTGTGTTTTTTTAATTTTATGTTCTCTGACCACAAATGAGGTTGAGTACTTTTCATACTTTTATTAGCTATTCACGCTTCTTCATTTGCATATGCTAATCCAAGTCTTTTGCACAATTCTATTAGATGGATATGCTTCTTACAGAATGTAGGAGTTTTTTTGTTTTGTTTTTGGCTTGATTTTAATTCTAGATTCTAAATCTCTGGGTGGTTTATATGTATTACAAATATGGTGTCTTTTAGTAACCAAAAGTTCCTTTTTTTTTTTTTTTTTTTTTTTTTGAGAGAGAGAGGGAGCACAAGTGTCAGGGGGAGAGGAAGAGGCCGAGGGAGAAGCAGGCTTCCCACTGAGCAGGGAGCCCAACTGATACAGGGCTCGATCCCAGGACCTCAGGATCATGAGCTGAACTGAAGGCAGGTGCTTAACCAACTGAGCCACCCAGGCACCTCATAATAACCAAAAGTTCTTAATTCCAATAAAGTCAAATGTATTAAGCTATTCCTTCATGTCTTAAGAAACTTGTCTCGCTCCTCAAAGTAATAAAAATAAAGTCAGTTTGGTGCCTTCATTCAAAATCTTTTTTTTTTTAAGCTAAATTATATGTGTTAGGAATTTCAATGGTAATAGATGACATTTTTTTCAGAGGGAAATTTTCAGTGTTTCAACATTAAGTATGATGTTTGTTGAAAGTATCTTTTTCTAGTTTTTACCATGAATTTTATGAAAAATTTCTGCATCTCTTGAGATGATCTAATGATTTTTCTCCTATAATCAGCTACTGTAGGGAATTACATTCCCAATATACAACTGCCCTTTAATTTCTGGAATAAATGCAACCTGCTCATAAAGTAGTATCCTTTTTAGATATTGCTAGAATTGGTTGTAAATATTTTGTTTAAATTTTTGCATCTATGATCCTTAGCAAAGCTGACCTATAATGTTCTTTTCTCATACTGTTTTAGGATCTGGAACCAAGATGATCTTAGCTGTATAAAACAAATTGAAGAGTATCTCCCTTTTTCCATCATCAAAACAGGAATTTTTTGGAATTTGAATTGGAACTATTTCATTCTTTAACGTGGGAAAAAACTTGCCTATGTTACACAGTTAGTATTACTTAAATTTAATTGACATATTTACCATTTATTTTGTTCTCTCTTCTTGCATCTCAGACCTTCCATCTTGGATCTGAGAAAACTTTCTTTCTCCCTGAAGTACTTTCTTAGAGCACTCCCTTAAGGATTTCTTTCTGCTGTTGATGTAGTAGTCATGATTCAACCAAGAAGCAGAATCAGTAGGAGATTTGATACACACACACACACACACACACACACACACACACACGAGATTTACTACAAGGAATTGGTTTACATGATTAGGGGGCTAGCTAAGCAAGTCTGAAATTCATAGAAGTATCCAGCAGAAAAATTATGAGCAGGCCGAATCCATAGGCAGAGGCCAAAGCTGTCAACCATAGAATTTCTTCTCTCTCCCAGGGAAACCTCTGTTCTGAGTTTAAGGCCTTCCAACAGATTCAGACAGGCTTACCCAGATTATCTACAGTCAAATGATTCAAAGTTTTAATTATATATGTAAAAATACCTTCACCAAGATGAGCATTTGATTAAGTAACTGCGGATGTTAGCCTAACCAAACAGACACATCGATAAAGCCAGCACAAGGGGCAAACTCAGTTTTTTGGAGGGAAATGTTTTTATATCACTCTTATGATGAGGATGTCTTTTAGTTGCCATAAGATTCTAGATATGTTTTCTCAACACACTGAAGATATGGCAGTATCTTCTGGATTGCTGATGTGAACCCAGCTGTCAGTATATTGCTCCTTTGAAGGTAATCTATTTTGTCCCTCTTGTTGTTTTTAAAAATTTCCCTTATTAGGGGCGCCTGGGTGGCTCAGTCGTTAAGCATCTACCTTCGGCTCAGGGCGTGATCCCAGCATTCTGGCATCAAGCCCCACGTCAGACTCCTATGCTGGGAGGCTGCTTCCTCCTCTCCCACTCCCCCTGCTTGTGTTCCCTCTCTTGCTGGCTATCTCTCTCTCTGTCAAATAAATAAATAAAATCTTTAAAAAAAAATTTCCCTTATTATTTAATGCTTTAGAGCTGAATATATGGTGTGGCTGTAGATTTCTTTTTATTTATTCAGTTTGGATATGTTGGACTTCTTAAATTCATAAAGTGGTGTACTTTATTGGTTCTGGTATTATCCTTTCAACTATTACCTCTCCTCCATTTTCTGCCCTCTCCTTTTAGAATTGATTAGAATGGCTTTAGACATTTCCACTCCATCCTTCGTGCCTATTAACCTCTCTTATATTCTCTATTTTTTCATTTTTCTGCAATATCTTCTCGATAATTTCTTTTTCAGATATATCTTCCAGTTTAGCAAATCTCTCTTCAGTTAGATCTGATCTACTGTTAAACCCATCAATTTTCCTTTCATTTCAATTACATGTTTCCTATCAGAATTCTATTTGCTACATTTTAAATTTGGTTCCAGTTCTTGAATGTTTTTATATCCTGAACATTTTTAAAGCATATCTTCTATTTCTTTGAACACCTTAAGCATAACTATTTTATGTTCTATTTTTGATAATTTCAATAATTAAAGTCTTTGCATCTTTGCAAGTCAATTTTTGTCTGCTGTTTCCGCTAATTCTCATTCATGATTTGTTTCCTTGTATGTTTAATAATTTCTAGCAGTGAAATTTTTCTTCGGAATTATAGCGGGGAGAATACTTTGGTGCCTGGATTCCTCCAGAGAAGATGTGTGTTTGCCTCTGCCTAGGGCCTGACAGTGCTAACAACTTAGGATCACTTTACACTTGGCTTGAGTTGTGTCAGACCAAATCTGAAATTATTAATTCAGACTTCAAATTCCTGTACATGCTGGTGTGTTTACTTCTCAGAAGCACTTTTTCCTCCCCTCCACTCAGTACCAGTGCTTCAGAGGTACAATCACCAGGAAATGAGTTAAGGGAAGGAGCAAACTTATTTCTTGTTTACTTTGACACTAAGTCATCCCAGATTTGTGGGAGTAAGGTCTCCTAATACACTTCTCAACTTGGGAAGTAAGCACTGGACTTTGTCTCCTTTCCCCCGCCACAAAAAGTTTTCTAAATACTGCATTTAAAGTTGTTTCAGTATATAAGTTTACTCTGAATCCTGCCTGTGGTATTATCAGAAATAACAGTAAAAGAAAAAAAAAAGAAATAACAGTTTACTTTAACTCTTAATTTAAAATTATACACTGCTCTCCTGGGTCCATGTTCTCTCAATTTTGATGCATAAGCATTGCTAAATAAAGAGAGAACCTGATGTGTTCTTGACCTATAATGGATCACAAATTCATAATAATGAATAGTAATCATTTGTACCTAATAAGTATTTTTGTATTCCTTCAGAAAGAGCAACAGTATCTTTGAGGCTTCATCTGTTGATAATTTTTTGCTAACTGATTCCTTTTTTTTTCTTCTCCTTTCCCCCCAAGCTTTAGTATAAAGTGTAACTGGTAATCAAAAAATTACACATAACTGGGGTGCCTGGGTGGCTCAGTCGTTAAGCATCTGCCTTCAGCTCAGGGCGTGATCCCGGAGTCCTGGGATCGAGCCCCACATCAGGCTCTCTTCCCCTCCTACTCCCCCTGCTTGTGTTCCCTCTCTCGCTGGCTGTCTCTCTCTGTCAAATAAATAAATAAATAATCTTAAAAAAAAAAAAAAAAACCCTGCACATAACTAACGTAGATAATATGGTAAGTTTGGACATATGCATACACTTCTGCTATAATCACCACAATCAAGGTAATAAACGTATCCAACCCCTTCAAAAGTTTCCTCACATCCCTTTGTGTTTTTGGTTGTGCTAAGAACACCAACATGAGATATACCCTCTTAACAAATTTTAAATACACAATAAGATAACTGTTAACTATAGACACTATGTTATATAGTGAATCTCTGAAACTTACTCCTCTTTAGAAGTTTGTGAAACTGTTAACAGGAATCTTAAATTCTTTCAGGGCTATCTTCAAGTATCACTTCTTAAGGGTCATAAAATGATATCAAGTTTGAGAATATGGTTAATTGGTGCATGTAAAACTATCCAAGTTGTCTATATAGTGGGTTCTAATTTAATTGACCATTTTAATATTTTACATTTAGCTTTTCTGACTGAATTTTATTTTTTAAAAATCCTGCATAGATTTGTATTCTATTGAAGCAATTGCTCTAAAATGAGGCAGACACTAAAATTTAGTAAGCTTCTACAAAGTGTTGTGCCCTGTGCTGAGGTATACGTGTATTAATTCACATAACTTTACCACAACCCTGTTAGGTGGTATTTCTATTTTAAAGAAAAAGAAAAGGATACTTATGAACAAACAGCTATTAAGTGATAAAGCCAAGATTTAACCCAATTCTGTTTGATTCTTAAAAAAATAAAAGCATTTTGTAAGTATATAAATTACTGTGTCTGAATTACATCTAATGAAAAGACTAGTTACAGTCTCATGGTCAAATGTTAAGTAATAAGTTAGACATTCTATCTACCCATTCAATTCTTGACCCCCGTATAATCTGATCTTCACAATTCAGTTTAGACAATGGGCAGTAGTACCATCTCTGGTACTATCTACCAGATAAAAATACAAAAAGGGTACTGTTATTTAACTCAACAAGCATGCACTAGAAGACTAGTATAGGACTACACTGTGCTGTATACTTCAGCATTTATAAAGACCATCTCATGATCCTCATACTACCTTGGGAAGCAATTCAGTCTAATACTGGAGCCCTCGAGGGACAGAGCACCAAAAGTAACCCATTCTATCTTTAGAAATTCACAAAACATCTTGGACCCTGAAACCTATCAAACCTGATTCTGCTTCTTCTAGGTACTGGAAAAATCTAACCCTTTCTCTGAGGTAAACCTTCACATATAGAAGGCAGTTATAGCCCCCACAGAATATTTTCTAATTATTTTTTAAAACTTCCTCAGAATATAGATAGTAGTATTGGTTTTGTCACCATCAAATTATATGACTTGTTTACTTTAAAGCTTATTTCACGTCACATGGTATTTTTTCTCTGAATAGTCCAAAGGATGCTATTAGATTTTCAGCTTCTCAAGGGCATTACTGAATTTTTATTCATGTTTGTATCCTGGCACTGAGCAGTTTATGGCCCATTGTAGGTCTTCATTAAGTGTTGAATTCACATAACTTTACATTTAAATTATCATGTGGAATAAGAAAAAAAAGTGTTTAGAACTTAAATTATATAAACAGAAGCTAAGATAAGTCTGAATTAAGAGACTTGCTATGATCACACACTGGAATGAAAGAACTAGTACTTCTAAACATTCTGAATTCTGATGTTAAACTTCATGCTTTTTGAAATGGCTTTTACATTTCCTAAGCCAAAAATTAAGATACTAGTATGACAATGAATTTTTTTTCTGAATTTTAAATTTATGACAGCTGGATTACATTATAAACTGAATTACATTAGGACTGCCCTACAAAAAATATAGTTTGTTTACCACTACCAAGCTACCATAAAAAACTAACTCCTAGATGCCTTATATGAAACTAGTCACATTGGTTTCCTAACTGTACAAATGAATACTCTTCCTCTGACCATCCGATTAGTACTTTCAATGATGAATTTTTTAATAACAAAATTACCTTTACATAATTTTCTGGAGTGCCGTGCCATAGATAACTATAGAGTTACAAAAGAAAGAAACATTTCTTGTAATTCTAGAACAGACATTACTCAAGGTTTTGACATACTTTTGATAAAAGTGATAAAAATGTGTTACGCATGTCTGTTACATTTCTGTAATACTCTGTTACAGAAGGAAATGTGGAGGTCCACTCTTACCTGCTTGAAAAGTTGGAGGTTAACTGCAGTTTCCAAGAACTGTTTCATCAGGCTTGAGCGGTGCTTTACAAAACTCTCCTCACAGAAAGTGATGGGCTCACCCTAGATAGAAATAAAGATTCTTAGGGTGTCAATAGAAAGTCAGAGAGAAACAGTCTCTTTAAAAAGGCACATGGAGGGTCATGGAGGAAGTGTAAGACACAGAATCAACTTCAAGGTGCTGAAAGTCTAAAGGGAGTCAAACAGACTCTTAGACGTAATAGCTGAATTTCAGCCTTGGAGAAATATTCCTCTACTGACAAGCTTCTACTAGAACTTCCTAATCAAGGATCCCTGGGGTCTTAAAATTGCTCAGTTTTACTTCCTCAAAGTAAAAATGAGTCTCCTAAAAACAAAGGTTTAATATTATTAGATTGAATTATGAGTATTAAAAAGAGTATACATAGCTGAAAAAAGTCAACAACTGCAGTTTTATCCTAATTAGAAAACATTCTTTCTATAAAAATTGCTGCATGTTTTTTGTCATTTATATTTGATCATTAATTTCTTTTTAAATTAATTAAAAGTTCTTACAATAACATTCTCTTCATCACTTCACATACAATTCTGATTGGATACTTTCTAGACTAAGTCCCACTTTGTATCTGCCTTAATTTTTCATATTTTTTAGGTAACCATAACTTTGCAAGTGTCTTCTAGTAGCTTATGCTCCTTTAGCTTGCTCCTCCTCCAAATTATCAAGAACTTAAACTCTGAATACAGATTCTACTCATTCCATTTATTCCCATACAGGACGTCAGAAAATTGTCACTCACTGGCTGATCCCTACCACCTGCTACTTCCCTCAGTAGCCTGAATGGTCCTCTTGCCCATCCAATACATGTGAAGATAAGTGATCCAAATAAATATGAGATAATATGATCCAAATGAAAACTGAGATAAGTGACAATGATTCACTCATTATAATGAATCCTGTAGCCATCTCTATGTTGGCAGTAAAAAGGAAAAAAGCTCACCTTCTAATAGAACTTTGAAAAAATATCAGTTATAATTTAATTTTAAGGACAACTCAATGCCTTGATTACAGGTATCTGTAAATAAAATTCTGAAAATTGGCTCCTGCATAAATAAAATGAAACAAATAATTTAACAGTAATTCAACTGTTACCGCTGGCTAATGGAAGCTAGATACTATGGATCTGCCCTGTTCAAAACAGTAGATGTTAGTCACATGCAGCAATTTAAATTTAAATTTATTAAAATTAAATAAAACTAAAATTTCAGTACTTCAATACATTAGCCACATTTGAAATGTTCAACTGCCACAAGTGCTCAGTGGTTACTATTAGATAACACAAATACAGAACATTTCATTTATCACAAAAAGTCGTCTTGAACAGCACTGCTACAGAAGAAAACAAAATTCAAATTATTAGCAAAGACAACCAATAATCTATTAAAAGTTGTCATCTAATATCAGCCACCAGCCAATACCTCATAATAAGCTGCCATTATGCATTTTGATACTGATTATTGCCATTCTTAAGTGCCATAGGATGATTTTAAATTATATATTTTAAAAATTAGATTAATTTACATAAATATATTTTGTATGATCAAAAATCACTGTATTTGCCACTATCATAGAATTTACAACTTAGAATCTATTGGGGGGACAACAAACAGGCAATCCTATTAAAGAGAAACGTCTATTGTTTTTGCAACCCTGGTATCAGCATTATATCTAGTTACACTGGGAATGTTTTATAGGTCAATAAACAAAGTAGCAAGTAAGCTAACCTTTGCTTCTTATCACTTATTTTCTTTTAAAAAGTAAATACAAATTTTAAAAATAAATAAAATTATTGTTTTTAATGGCAGTTCCAACTATACCACAATTATTACAAAGTGATCAGTACTACTGATACTTTGTTTTTATTTGACAGATTTTTCTCCAAACATGTGAGTTGTATTTTATTAGCATCTGTGATTTTTCCAGAAGTTGTCATTAACACTGCAGAAGTCTTTGCTTCAAATACAAAGGTCTATCTTCAACTGAAATACTTGTCAATTCAAATATAAAACTCTATCTCCAACCAAAAAGTTTAGACTTTCTATGTTACAATCAAGATTTCTTTTGACTGGAAGGAGTGGAGGACAAGTGAATAGAGAATCTCAAGGTGAGGGAAAATGTATGCAAGGAAAGTCTACTTATACGTTCTTAAGAGTTGGGCATAAATTAGTTTTTAGCCAATGTGAATTACGCTGGCAGAACTCTGTCCTCATTAATCTTCCAGCAACTGCTTTCAATCTTTCAAGAGAAATAGTAAAGAGAAAGTTCAAATATGCTGTCCATCCAGTTTTAATAACACCAATCATAGCAAAAGTTTTCAACTTAACCTTCAAATGATTAACATAGCCTGTTCACTTAGTCTCTGATAATAACAAAAAAAACAAAACCCTGACATATACTAGAATTTTCTCTCAGGAGAAAGAAGAATAAGTCTTGATTAACAATGCTCTAAATTTTTACATATTAATACACAGGAGTCTCAGTTATTGTCATGCTGGGGTGTATGCTATCAAACAAATTATAAATGAGTTCTTTTAAATCTGAGTCAAGTTGAATGGCATGGTAAGGAACTCTGCTTAGGATCTTCTGATTTACTTAAAATCTGGTTAAAAATCAGGTTTAGGATTGAATGGTTTCCAAAACCTTTTCTTGCTCCAAGTAGAGTGACTGTTATGTCCAGTGTTGCCCAGTTAATTCCCAGTTTACTGAAGTATAAAAGATTTCATTAGGGGTACCTGTGGCTTCACAGAGGAAACCTGAGCTGGTTTTGAAAACTAATGGAAGCCTTCTGAAACAAAGATGGAAAATACAGTCTTGAGAGAGGCAGGGATGGGCAAAAAGTGGGTAGTGTGTTTGCGATGGGTATGCATTAGAGAAAGCGCCAGACGAAGATAATAAAAGACTGGTTGAGGCCTAGTGGCTAATGGATATGAATTACAGAAAGTACAAGAGAGAAATAAAAGGTAGGTTAAGCCATATTGGAAAAGGCCCAGGTTATATTCTAAAGTTATTTTCTTAAAGACATCAAGAAGTGATGTGTCACACACAGAAGTGTCTACTCGATGAAGTGACAAGATTGTATGTTTTAAAAGGAAAGTTAAGGGCACCTGGGTGGCTCAGTCGGTTCAGCCTCTACCTTTGGTTCAGGTCATGATCTCATATAGGTCCTGGGAAATGGAGCCCTAAGGTTCCCTGCTCAGTGGGGAGTCTGCTTCTCCCTCTCCCTCTGTCCCTCCCCACTGTTTGTGCTCGCTCTCTTTCTCTCTCTCACAAATAAATAAAATCTTTTTAAAAAATAAAAGGAAAGTTAATAGGCAAGAGGAAATAATGGATATAGGCAGACCAAGTAATAGTGCAACACAAATCTGGCAAGAAAAGATGAACCAGGCAGTAGAAAGGAAAAGTGATGACTACCATTAGTTAACGTTGATAAGGCACTCATTACTATTACTGATAATAATAACAATAGCTAATATTTACATAATGCTTATTATGGGTCGTACTTTCTAAGCACTTTACATGTATTAATTCACATAAGCCTCAAACTTACTGTTGGCTTTCTTTATACATGAATAAACTAAAATATGCGGAAGGGTTAAGTAACTTGCTCAAGATTATGCAGTAGGTAAGCGGTAGAAGCCAGATTCAGATTCAGTCTATGCCTTCAAATTATCCCATTTCTGAGTATTCAAGACTGCATGAAATGTTTTATTTTTTCCATATCATGTAACAATTTTACTGCAAAATCAACAGGACTGTTTATCAACTGATGTATAGCAGTGGTTCTCAAAGAACGGTCCAGGGACTCAGGCCTTTTCACAGGGTCGGCAACATCAAAGTCATTTTTATAACAATGCTAAAACATTATTTGCCCTTTTCACTTTTATTTTCTCATGAGATCCAATGGAGGCTACACCACTGGTGATATTGCAACAGACTGAAAGCACAACCAAATATGAGAACCCAGTCCTCTTCTTTTAAGCTACGTACTTTTGAAAAAATGTAAAACAATGCCATTCTTCTATTATTTTTTGTTTAGAAATAGTTATTTCTCATAAAAATGTTTCATGTTTATCTGCAGTAGTTTTGTATTAAATAATAAATAGTTAAAATATTTCCAGTTTTAATTTCTAATATGGTAAACAGTGAAAGACATAGCCCACATAAACAAAAGTTCTTTAAAGTCCTTGATAATTTTTACAAGTGTAAAGACATCCAGAGACAAAAAGTTTAACAACTACTGATACGCAGAAACGAGACAAGCAAGGGTCAGAAAGGACTTGTGGATTTCAAGTTTGAGGAGCAAAAGATGGATGATACCACTTATTAAAGACCAGAAATATAAAAACAAACCAGATTTAAGAAGAAGTTGATAAAATAAATTTTGGCATATGTCTTTGGTCAGATTCTCAGTTGAGCCTGAGACAAGGATTCTTGTTTAAGTGATTTGTTGGTGGAGAACTCTCAGGAAGTAGGTATTAAGGGAAGTAAAATAGGGCCGAAGAAAAAAGCCAAGCAACAATGTGATTTCAGCTGGAAATCAGCCTTAGTTTTAAACCTATGAAAAAATACCAAATGTACTGGCAGAGTTATTCCCGTCTTGAAGAAAGGAGGCCAGTTTCTTACACCTTTATCAGTCAGTCATTAAGCATGGTCTTACCTGGTAGGAGGAGTGGGGAAAAGAATGGAGGTGCCTGGCGAGGCCCTTCCTACTTAGCCAAGGACAGTTTTTCTCTGAAAAGGATGCCAGCCAGTATAGGGGATCTGGTCAGGGCACCAACAATGTCCATTATGGCATGGTTAAGGCAAGCAAGATGCTTGAAGGCACGTGGACAAAGGTGGCACCCTGCCAGAAACTCAAGTTTGGAAAACTTCTTTAATATATATTTAGGAATTACCTGCATAGAACCAAGCATTAAGGTTAAACTGACGACTCTACTTAAGGAAAAAGACTGATACAACTGAGAAGTACACATCTATAATCCAATATATTTTCTAAAAGTTATATTGTTCATTGACACAAAAGGAAGTAAAGAAGTATATAGCTCTGTGGAAACACAGAATAATCATGTAGAAACATAAAAATGTGGAAAAGAAAAACTCTTCATGGTAAAAAACAAAAATTGGATCCAAATAAAATCAGTTTTAAAAAAATCTGATGTGATGGTAAAGCTACTGAATCTTTTCCTCCATGGAACAGTGATGAGGCAACAGAAAGGAACTAAAGCTAAAATCGTTTTGACAGAATGTCACACAAAGGACCATGAAAGGATGTAAGAAAAAAATACAATTTGTATTAGGGTAGGTATGAAGTTCTTATTACAGAGAAGAGAACCAGACTTTTCAGAAAGGAACTGCCAACATTACCTGCCATTAAAGTATTACATTAATCAACAAATACATACTAAGAATGAATCAACAACCTAATGGGCATTCTATGATGAGGCTTGCTAGGTAGTTTGCTATTAATAACAGTAAAAATACCAAAGTTCATACTTGATTTACCTGTTAAAACATATAAATCAGAGCAGATTCAAGTTCAAGATTATCCACAGAATAACAAATGTCACACTCAGTCCCTTGTATAATGACTAATAAGTGGAAAGGATAAAGGTACCATTAGAGCCAGTGTGCTGGAAAACTACATGTCATATGTACCTAGTGGTGTTTAAATAAGAACCATCAAGTAGTTGTGGCAGAAGAATGACTTAGAAATGCCCTCCAGTGGTATAAATCTGGCCCTATGGAACACATCATTTACCTCGCAAAGTCTTAGATTCCATCTTCAACTTAAAGAAGTAAATTCTCCCTCCTCTGAAAACCCCGAGCCTTTTGTATCTTTCTTTTAGCATTTATTTTCTAAGTTGTATTAACAGTTATTTTTATAGATCTTATCTGTGCATTTTTGAGGTCTGGGACTATATCCTTATATATCTCTGCATTTTTTACTCTAATACTCAACATAGTACTTTGATTTTCTGAGCGTTCAATAGCTATCCACTAGTTAATATTTTTTTTGCAGGATAATTAAGACACTAGAAAGATATGGAGGAGATGGGGCTGTTTTTCCTACCCTACTGTTATGTTCAGTTTCAAAGTGATTATCATCAAATTAATATTATATTTTTGTTTTGCGTGTTTTTAAGGATGGATATTTTTCAAGTTCTATATTGTCTTCTAGAGTAGGAAACTTTGCAAGAACAAGAAACTTAAACATAGACTAGATCTTTATGCTTTAAGGATATATATGACTTAGTAAGGATTCATATTGAAAAAGAGAATTAAGGTGTCATGAAGAACGATACTACATAAAAATGTGAGATATAATAAACAAAGCATCAACACAATACTTATTCAGTTCCCTAATACACTTGGGCCTAATACATAATGTCACTGTTATATAACAAATATAAACAAGCAAAAATGTCTGCATAATGACGGTATATTTAAATTTTTAAATCTCTTAAATACTCTGTTATCAGTTCTCTCAAGGGAATAGTCACATACATTCAGGTTCTCACAGAAAATAATATTAAAATATTTTTCAGATTATATAAAATTCTTCTTCCAAGTATCCCAGTGCTATTATTATGTAAGGTACCACATGTCTATGCTCATGGTTTATTAACCATGAAAACATTTCTACTGCTGAAAATTATTGAGGAGAAAAAAGACTTATATTTAAATCATAAACCCTAATCATTATTTACATGAAAATCTTCTCTCTGTACATATTATTATGAGTTTGTCCTAAAGTTATTAGATCTGTCTTGAATAAAAATAGCTATCAATGTTTCATTTGCCTATGATTCAGCAAGTTCAGATGGGGAAAGAAATTGATTTTTCTAAATTAGACACAGCTGTTTCTAGCACTGTAGTTAAATTTGAACACTTAAAAAGATTAATGAAGCAATGTATTAATTTTATACATAATTTGAAAAATATACATTTTTCTTTCCCACAATTTAAAGAAAAAAACTCTCTATTCTCATGAAACATATTACCAGTAATATAAAAACGAAACCCTTACTATTAGAGTCCCTAGCTCTACCTATCCCATAGTAGTGGTGCAGAATTTTTACATTTTTGCTAAAGCAGTTAAGCAAGGTTCCTTCTCTGTTAAAAAAAAAAAAAAAAAAAAAGAGCAGAAAAAAAGTGCCATAAAAGCAACCATATTCTATCAGAAGCCCAATACACAACAAATATTTCCTTGGTTACAACCATCTCTAAAGTCAAAAGGTCCATACTCAAGCTTGGGTAGTGAGATGAATGGACGCCTAAAATGTTTTAGTAACTGTAAAACCAAGAGGGGTGAGCAAATGTACTTTATCAACTTGGATTTTTAAATCTGTAACAAGTTGACAGTTACAAATCTGTTAAATGGAAACTCTAAGGCAAAGATTTAGTGAAGGACCACTTAAATTATGGATGCCAATCCTGTGCTTAAATTGTTTCAGTTTAATCACAAAATATAACATTATTTCCCGATAATGTTTAAAGGAATAGAATCCAAAAGGACAACACTTCCGAATCACCAAACGGAGGCCTAGATTACTAACCAATCTTTATTTTAAAAGGAATTCACTTTTTATCCATTAGCAAGGGTCACAGCAGCCCAGAAAGGCGTGAGTGATTGAAACAAACGAGGTACCCCAAGTATTCAAAGGACCAGATCTGAGTGTTACTTCTGCTCTTAGACAGATAATCAAGTATATGCCTTTGAAAGTATTAAGCAGTATTTTAACTCGGCAAACATTTCTTTAGCATTAGCTGTTGGTCAAAAATTGACTTTTTATTTGTAATAGCTTGTGACACAAATGACACACAGAGGTGCAATTGATGACCCTTTATTAGTTATTTAATACAATCACTTAAAAGTATTCTCATGTTTATAACAGTGTTTTTGTTTTGGGGAATCAGAGGAGGGCACTTTATTTTAGTGTTGTTAAAGGGATTTTACTCCCCAAACTCAGTACTTCTAAAATGTCATTTTTAATAATAATAGCTAATATACAAAGCATTGATTATATGTCAGACACTGCTCTAAGTCACTTACATTTATGAACTCACTTTATCCTCTAAATAACGCAAGAAGAATTACTACCCTTTTTAAAGAACACATGAGGAAACTAAAGCACTAAGAGATTAATTTGCCCAAACTCAAACAACTAGTTAGTCACAGGAGGAGGACCTGAACCCAGGCAGCCTGGTTCTAGAGTCTGTATTTTTACCACTTGTCTTCAATCCATTTAGCACATTACTTTGATCTCACATTTTTGAATTCTTAAAAAGTAGCTAACTTGCTGCTGGCTAAAATCCCCCCAAATCAGAATATCCGTTGTTTTATTTAAATCACTTTCCAACAGCTTTAGGGAATTGTATATTTTTCTCTCTAATTCAGTGCAGGCACAATTTATTTGTCAATAGTGCCAGTGTATCATTGAGAAGGTGTAAATGAGGAACTCTGAGTAACAACATAGAGTTGCCGCTCAGACATTCTAAGGTTTTTTTTTTTTTCAAGATTTTATTTATTTATTTGACAGAGACAGCGCGCGCGCGCGCGCGCGCGCGCGCGCGAGAGAGAGAGAGAGAGAGAGAGAGAGAGAGGGAGAGAGAGAGAGAGAGAGAACACACAAGCAGGGGGAGTGGGAGACAGAGAAACAGGCTCCCAGTGGAGGAGCCTGATGCGGGGCTCGATCCCAGTCGATCCCAGAACACCAGGATCACGCCCTGAGCTAAAGGCAACCGCCCTGAGCTAAAGGCAACCGCTTAAGGACTGAGCCACCCAGGCACCCCTCAGACATTCTAAATTTAAGTTATAATAGAAGTTCCTCTTTGGCAGCATTTAGCATAGGTATTTAGTATTTACATTTGAAAATGGACATTCAAATCATCCCGAGGGCATTCTCCTCACAGGCCACATCCGACTGGCTCCCCAGCAACACAACAGAAGACTGAGGGAGGAGGAAGGTGCAGTATGAGCAGAGGCAGTTACCCCAGGTCGACAAAACCATAAATGGAAATATGTAGCATAAATAACAAATTATTTCTCCAATTTATATACACACCATGGGATGTCTATACCATGTGCTCCTTTTGAGAAAAGTACTAAGACTGTATCATTTGTTCAGCCTTTCCATAAGTGTGTACAGAATGCCTTCCATGCATCTTCATTTAGAAGAAATGTAAGTTCAGGACATTTATCTCAATGTGAGTATGATACAATAACGGAGGCGAGAGAGAGCAGAAACATGCTACACACAAGAGTGGGACTGCAGAAGAATAGATTCAAATGCAGGCCCCACTATTTACTAGCTGGAGAACCTTAGTGAGGCTATTTACATTCTGGGCATATCATTTTCCTAATCTTTAAAATGAATAGGGTAAGGGTCTTTCAATGCCTGGTACCCAGCAGGTACTTAAAGGTCAATTATTGTTTTAATGGCAACTAATAAATTATGAATTTCAGTAAAAATAATAAAAGAACCATAATAAATAACATACAAAAAGGGAGAAGAAATGTGTTAAAGAAAGTACGTATAATCAGTTCATAGAAAAAAAGGGTCAGTATAAACTACAGCTTCAAGGATCAGGAAGGAACTAGATGGCCATTAAAAACAAGAAAGATAAAAGCAATACCATGAAGAAAGAACATTTTTTGTAATAATTTGGAATGTTTAGAAGCCTGAGAAGCGTGGGACATTTGGAGCCTAAGGCAGAATTCTCTGAATTGAGGTTAAAGTTTAGGAAAAAAGTACGGACAGACTGCCTGCCCATGGTGAGGGCCTTGAAGGACAGTCATAGCCTAATCTACAGGTTTAATTTTGGCAATGTAAGAGAAATAACATAATAAGAATGGTTTGTTTATATGTGTGTGTGTGCGTGTATGTGTATACACATAATCATGAAATTTTGAAAAGTAGTACCCAGTTAAAGAAGTTGTAATCATTTAAAGCTATTTGGTAATTTTTTTTCCAGTTGTACTCTAACAGCTAGAGGATACTACTGAGATATTTTTATGAAAAGAGACAAAACCGTGAAATAATTGTAACTTCTAAACATGGCTCTTTTTTTAATATCAATCAGAAAATATGTTAAAGACATATGCCCATTATGTAAATGTCCAAAAAGAGTTCACAAAATAAAAAGTAAATGTACTTTTAATAAATTAAAATATAGAGTAATTTGCAAAGATAATGCCTAAATGAAATAAAAAATATTTTATACACAACAGAGATCATTTTCCTTAAAAATTATTTCTTTTGAAAATATAAAAAGAACCTAAATATATTTGGTATACTTTAAAAAAATTCAAGCTTTCATTCAAGATTGAGTCAAAAGAAATGTAAAAACATACAGAATAAGAATACTATCCCTCACTGTATGGTGACTAACATAATATAATAAAAAAACATTAAAAAAAAAAAGAATACTATCCCTCAACTTCCAGAAAGAATTAGCAGTAAAAAAAAAAGAAAACACCAAAAAGAAAAAGGAGAAAGGCAGATAAGTTATCAAACAAGTTTATAATAAGATGTGATCGATAAACAGGAAAGATATTCTCTGATGAAATTATATATTTTCCTGCAGAAAGTGGGAATCTGGCTTTGAAGATTAAAAAAAAAAAAAAAAGCCAAAGTCATTGAAATCTTAGACCCCTATCTGCTCAACTGATAATTTAAATCATTTAAGAAAATTTTCTCTTCAATTTGCTTTTCTCAAATCTGAAGTCCTTCACAAATTTAAAACAGAAAAGGAAAATGTAGACTGCAAAGATTAAAAATTATTTAAATGAGGCAAAATTTAAGTTAAATTTCCCTCCTGTATTGTAAACTTGAAATCAACCTGTTTTAAAAAAAATTGACAACCAGATGATTTTACAATTTTATTAGTATAGGTGACTGGTTTCCAGTCTTTTAATAAACGAGGCCATGTAACTGTCAATAATTTTTAAAGACTCCCCCATGTGATTACCCCATATGTATACTATGTGCAGTATTATGACTTCTACAATGCTTTTAAAAATAGACACATATTTCAAAAAGATTAGCATGCGAATTAGACATATCTACTTCTCTAGAGACAGCAGTTGATCTGCCTATCCATTTAAGGGCTCCTAGTAACTCAGTAACTCCTCAGAGATGTAAGAGCCACTGCGTGGGAATTACTAATTGAGAAGTCAGTTTAGGAAGCGTATAACCCATTCACGTGTGTTTAGTGTTTCATAGTTCATGATAGGGTTCACACACCAATTCTGAAAAGTAGACAGGTAAAGTATAAGAATTCTCATTTTCCAAATGAGAAGATCAAAGTCCAGAGAAAGCAAGGAAATGGGTCAAGGTTACACAGCTTAGGAACAGTGGAATTCCTACGAGATAGCATGTCTTACTACTTACTACTAACTCAATGTTTTTTATCCATTACAACTTACTCATTTGGTCATGAAAGGGCAGTGTAATTATTTTCATTAAAATCAGACTAACATATTTAACCAATAATTCAGAGAGAGAAACAAACATATTTTGATTTATACCTTTTTGGACTATCTAGAAACTTGGCTGGCTACAATTTTACATAATAATCATTTTTAGGATATTAAAACAAAAAAGAAATGTCAAAATGAGCTAGCATATGCTAAATAGATAAACCCACTCAGAAAAGTGTTATGGAACAGGAAGATGATAAATTTCCAAATACTGAAAAATTTGCAAGCTCCAATATTTTTGAATTTTCACTTTGTACTGTCACTTCTAAATGCATCAGTCTATAAAACCCAACTGTCTGGTTAATTTCTTAATGATCTTAAGATCAGGTAGTTAAATTAAAATTCATTAACACAATTCATTAATTAGTTAAGAGGTAAGCCAATTTAGAACAAAACATAAGATGATGTGCCAAAGAATGTGGGAAATAGTAGCTAAAGGTTACTAAAAGAACTAAACCGAATAGTCAAGGAATTGGACACAGAACACAATGTCTTAAAGCACATTATTCTGGATTTTAAAAGACCTTTATGATACTTTTTTCATGTGTGATATTAAAATGTTTCTTTTTTCTGCCCCATTCTAAAGAACCATAAAAAAGCAGATTAAAATAGGGATGAAATAAAACGCTTACAGGTTTGTATCTCAGTGCATCTCTGTAGGATCCAAACAAAGCAGCCTGTGCCCTAAGAAAGGCCCTAGCTACTCCATCACCCGTAGCTGTAGACTGCTTCTTCAGTTTATTTTTCAGGGCCGAGACCTGCATGACAGAGAGGAACAGTTAAATTAACACCTCAGAAATTGGTACAGCGAGGTACGAACCCAATCAGCAGGCAAACCACAGTGTCTGCAGGTCAGCCAAAAACTCATCCTCCTCCCTGATAGCTTATCTTTTTAACTGCAGAGAGCACCTGCTGGTCTGTTAATTGAAAGGAAAGCAGGAGCCCATAGTAACGTGCTAATGCAAATTGGTTTATGCTCTCTTTTTTTCCCAAGGCCTCTTGACATAAATAAGCTTTAATTATTTTATGGTAAACGGCTTGTGAGCCACTTTTCTGCCGATTTTTAGCAATTACAACATGTGTCTACTTGTTTTCAGATGAAGCCGGTTGGGTATCGTTCATTTTTGCCATGTAAGGTTATTTGTTACAGGTCCTCCAGGATCACTTACCATTTAATTTTCTTTTTGGAAGCCTCATTTGCATATGTAATTTTCTAGTCTTTTGTTGAATAGTTTTCACCATTATTAGACAAAAAGAGGGGGGAGAAGTTAAAGTGATTGAGAACCTACCATGAGTAGAGAATCACGTTATGCACATGTTATATACACTGTCTCATTTAATTTTTACAGCCTTCTAAGAAAGACATTCATATTACCATTTATGAATGAAGAAACAGGGGCTCAAAGATGTGAATCAGTTTGTCCTCACTATGCAGATAATACACGGCAAGACTGAGATTTCAACCCAGTTCTGTCCAGTTTTTTCTACCACAGTGTGTTGGGTTTGAGTTCAATGTTATTGCCTTGTGAACCAGTAATCCGATTAAAATAATGCTTTTAAATCCAAGAAAAATTTATTACTTAGGACGTTGCATAATTTTTCAAGGCACCTAAATTTGTTATAATTTTTCATACATTTCCATCCTTCAATTTCAGGTTCTGTGTATTTTAGAGAATGCATATTATTTATGAATGGCCCTTACTTAGATGAGCATTCTGTGTGTATAATCATATTTTTTAAGGGGAAGTGATGTGATATGTTCCTATCATCTAATTCACCTGACCAATTCACACAATATAGAAAACTACACTCTCTACACTTAAAAAATATTGGTGCTCATATACATTCCTCATTGATGCTTTACATGGAAACATGAAGTCACATAAAACTGTTTTTTCAAGAAAATAAAACCGATGGGAGAAATTGTGGTTGGATTGTTCCCTCAACAGGGCATATTCTGACCCTTACGAAACCACCAGATAACAAAATAAAATAATGTCATTTCTCCTTTACATATATACACAAGGAAGGGTATTTTTTTAAATTTCTTTATGCAAGCATCCCTGACTACTCCTGTAGATGATGATTGTAATTGAAGTGTCAACCTAATTAACAACTAAACTTTGAATAATGCTAATGAGAAATGAACACAGCATCAGAGGAAAGACCAGCTCTACAGGTGATAAACCTTCACAGTAGTGACATTTTCCAGTGTAAAGTCACAGTTACTGTGATCTGATCAAAGAAAGAGACCCCCATTGGGTCCAATTATAACCAGAGTTTTGAAAAAATTATTGAGTTATGATGTTCATAATCTATGCAGAAAGGCCTTTGCAGTATAGGTCTTCTCCCCATAGCTGTGATCTTTTCAATTTATATCCAAGCTCCATAGATTCAGATAAAAGTTTGGAGCCTAATTCATTTAGCCCACAAAGTGCATAAATCTGGATTCATTTAAGAGGAAGTTTTTATTATTAAAATCTAAACTCAATAAATGCACATTTTTAGGTAACCCACATATTCAAACAATATAGCTAAATGATGCAAAACCAAATCTTATGATTTAATGTCTTTTATTTTAAAGTTTGTAATAATGTTATTTTTTAAGTTTCAAATGTCTTTAATGAAAACCAATAGGAATGAATATCAATACATGTTATTTAATAACTGCTCCCTTCAAAAAAGGCTTATGATGGAAGGAATATGTCTTTCCATGTATTATAAAAAGTAAATGGTTGGGTTATTTTTAATTTACTTTTGTAAATAAAAAACATATTTTAAAATGTCATGCCTTACTTATATCTTTGCAAAAGAAAATTCCTCAAAGTGTATTTTTCTATAAAACATGAAATTGATAATCAGTTCTCCACAAATGGAGTATTCTTAGGACAATCACAATACACGCTCACAGAGAATGGAGGCAAGTCAAACCAGATCTTAGCCTTCTCCACCCCAAGTCCTTAGATGCTGAATTCAGCACTGCTTAAGCTACCCAGGATATTAATCATATTGCCACAAGCCCTTCCTAACCAAGCTGTAAATATGGGGCCTTCACCTCCAAAATTCAATGTAGTTCCTGAGCTCCCTCAGGAGCTCTGCAGAAAACAGGAAAGAAAAAGAAAACACTTGTTCTAGAACCATGTTGTCCAATATAGTAGCCACTTGAAATGTGATTAGTCCAAATGGGGATTTGCTTTAAGTGTAAAATATACACTGGATTTTGAAGACTTAATATCTCCCAAAAGGTAAAATATCTCATTAATAATTTTTATATTGATTTCATAAAAAACAGTATTTTGAATATTTGGTTAAATAAAATGTATTAAAATTAATTCACCTATTTTTTTACTTTCAATATGGCTACCAGAAAATTTTAAATTGCATATGTGGCTCACATTTCCATTGAACAGTACTATTCTACATGAGCATACTATCTAATGTGAGATGTGAGAGACTAAAACATTGCCTGGTAAGAAATATGGTTACATTGTTCCTTTGCCTATTTCTACATTATTTCAACCTTTACAAACTGCTTGAAGAGGTTTTCCTTGACCTACTCTAGGTGGGCTTTGACTGTCAGTAAGCAAATCTGAAGGTGTTCCTATTTTTCAGAGACCAACAGGGCAGGTGAGTTAAATGTTTCTTGGATGCACAAATGAATGCTCAAAAATAGCTTGTAAAAATGAAATATAGTTTTTAAAATCGGTTTTAGACAGAAAGATATGACTCTAATATAAAGTGACTGTGTCAACCTTGCTGTTTCCCTGTCCTTTAAATCGCTGGAGTAAATTATCACCAGTTACCAATGCCCTTTGAAGGGCTAATTAGCTTTTAGCAGTTTTTATCTACAAAAATGGTGATGTCTCTTCGTACTTTTTAAATATTTGGTCTGGAAAATAACATTTCCTGGTTTAATTTCCAAACTTCTAAATTTAGTTATGAAATAAACGTACACTTTCCCCAAAATCGTAAAGTTTATATTCACATGTAACCCTGAACTCAGAAGAGCATTTAGAACTTTAGTCACCTGGCTATTATCACACAATCCCATTATGTGACACTGAAAAAGTATCAATTGTTTTCTCTTTTTATTCTTAAGAAAGTAAGCAAGCCTCAATCTCCAATGGCTAAAGACTACTTCAAAACTGACATCCGATTTTATTATGATACTCTTTATTTTGTAAACAAATTATCTTTTTAAGTCCAATTAGGTATATTAAACCAAAAAAAGTTAAACAGTGAAAAGAACTGCAGAAATAAACATCATTTCCCGGCTCTTATCAAATGTTTAAATTCCTTTCATACACTGAGAATTCAGGCTTCTAAGCAGCCATCCACAGGAGGAATTATAACCTGGGTTTAGCACAGTGGGAGTTCACTGCAACATGAATAATATTACCACCAATTCTCCACTTTTACCCTCTTAACACTAAAGTGACTATGAATAAAAGTAGGGAATTACATAAGTAAACATAACAAACAGGTATAAATTAAAAGAGTGCAAGCCATGTGCACACAGTCTGAGTAATGAAGTAATTATGCCAACCGGGAGTTAGGAAGGGAGAGCATATTATTAAACGAGCTGAGTTTTTCAGAGAAGTGACAGATTTTTCTCCTGACTTTTAGATGTGTCTTTTCAGGAAACATAAATTAACCCCTATACCCAGAAATTTTAATTTTGCTTTTTAGGATCACAAAGATAAACATCAGGGTAAAGAGCTGAAGGTAAAGATAAATGTCCAGAAATAATATTTAGATAACCTACACAACCCTAAAATACCCCATGATATTTTTAAATATCTCCTTTTGTGTAACTACAGTGTACTAGAGAATCCACATACATTTAGAAAAGTTAGAGCTTCAAATAATTATCTGCTTTAGAAAAAAGTTACAAAGATAAAATGTTTTATTCTTCTTTGAAACGTGTATGGTCATCACATGAATCAGATATTAAATCCCTACATTTCTTTAATCCTTCTAAATGTTCAGGGTTTTTTTAGAAACAAAATAAACCCCACCCTCTTAATATAATTTTCTAGTGAGCTTCTACTTAAGGATAAAAACAGTAGCCATATCAAATGAAAAGCACAGGATATACTTGTGGAGGGTATCATTATCTTGTCTCTGTATGCTTAAATTACCTATCAAAACCTAATTAATATAAGATCGGTTCTAACTATTTTCCTTTCAGAGGCCATTATAAAATTAAGACAACCAAACTGCTCTTATCCCCACCTCAAGCCCAATGTCAGGCCAGAGTCTCTAGTATCAATGTCAACTTCTATTCATCCAGTTGCTCAAAGAGGAATCTTACAGGTCTTCCTCAACACTTCACCCTTCTCATCTCCCACATGCAATACGTACCAAGCACTGTCAGTCAGAACTCTGATGGAGATTCAAATCTGTTCACTTTTCTCTACATACCTTCCACTATCAAGTTGGAGCAACTAGCATGTCTACCTAGACTACTGTAAATGGTCTCAACATACCTTCTTGCTTCATTCCTTATACCCAGTAATCTTCAGGACCCAGACCCAAGATGATATTTTTCAAAGTCAAAGTAGATCATACTATTTCTCTGCTAAAAATCTCCAATGAATTTCCAATAAAGTCCAAATGTCCCTAACAAGAGCTACAGATCTTTTATGATTGCACTGCCTATCTCTACAACCTCATCTTGCATAACTTTCTCTTTTGTTCATCTCACTACAGTTATACAAGACTTCTTCCCATTTCTTGAATTTGCCAACCTCTTCCCCACAGTAGAACCTTTGTACAGGCTATTGCTCCTCCTCCCACTTTGCACGTGGTTTACTCATACTTATCATTCAGGCCAATTCTGGAAACACATGTTTTGACACATTGAGATCAGCTGGACCACAAATGGCTGATCTGAGTTTTTTGACTGATAAGAATGATATCTCAGTTTGGCTAAAATCATTTTCATTTCAGCTTATTTATGGCAGAGATGACTGCTAGTCCACCAACATCCACTCTCCCTTTCTTTGGTAACAGAAATCCTAAGTTTTGACTAGTGCTTGCTCAACCTATCTATGTTGTCCCGGCTATTTTCCAACATGCCTCATGACTTGGTGTGGCCATGTGGTTGGGTTCAGATTACTGGAATGAGAGCAGTGTATTATGGCTTCTTGTTCACTCAGCTCCTAGCATAATACAGGCATTATAGTAGGTGCTTGATAAATATTTGAATGAATGAATGAATGAATGAATGAACAAATGAATTAGCAACCTGTCACACTTCTACATTAATTTCTCTAGTTCACTGGATTAGAATATCTATGATGGGGCTCAGGAACATAATTCATTTAAAAGTTCATGAAGTCATTATGATATCAACAAGATTTGGGAACCACTACTGTGACAGTGCACACAATATCACACATACAAAAAGTCTCTTGAAAGTGGAAAAGCCAAGAACTTAAAGGACTAGAAGCAAACTGGAAATTATCTTTAAAGCCAAAATCAAGGTCTTTACGTTTAAGTATGTATGTATATATGTATGTATGTATGTACATTTGTATGTATCTATGTATGTATTAGCAGTAAGAAGAGAGAGAGGCATGCTATTAAGATGATACAGGAAAAAAAAAAGACATTCAGAGAAAGGCTTGGTAATTTAGTTGGAAATGAAAACCCATGAGAAAGCCAAGGAACTTCATGAGCACTTAAAATCACTAAGAGGAACAAACTATAAATCAACTTTAAAATGGCAAAAGTACAGAGACATAAAGAAGGGAACTGCTAAAGCCTGATCACTGCAGTGGGAGGGATAGATTCTCTTACTCAGTCAGGAGAAAATAACAAAGACCTTTTAGAAGTTTGGAAGCCCAGTTAATTAAGGTTTTGAGTTTTGTTTTTTGTTTTCTTTTGCTTTTGTATTTAAAATTTAGATTAAAAAAATACACACCAAGAAAAAAGTACAAAAAATAGCAAAATCATAGTTTACTTACAAACAAGAACAACAAAAAACCTGTTATAAACAGTCACATCTCTGAAAATATTTAAAAGAACAGTGAGTTTCCACAGACACCCAAAGTAGTGTGCGGAGGCACAATGACAGCTATCAGCACATGGTCTCCCTTTCCAGAGAGGAAGTAAGTTACACTCACAACCAAAAAAGTATATGTTAAACATGCACCCAGGTTTCTTCTTTTCATTACTATAAAAGTCAGATGACAATATCCTTATAAAATGTTCTAAGTAATTCTAAACGGGGACTTTAAAAGCAACTTCTATTACAAAAGATAAAAGAAATGCAATTACGTTTCCCTTCGACCGTCATTTACTGAATGCCTACTATGTACAAAGCCCTGTGCTAAGGCTCTGTGGCAGGGGCAATGTGCATCAAGGTGCCTGAACTCTAACAGCTGGAGAGTGAGGAGAGAGCATGACTGCATTTCTCCAGGGGAAAACTGAAAGCAGTATTTGTCTCCTGAAATCTACTCTATAAAACAACAAAAAAAAAAAAGTTCTCTAAATTACTCTAGAATGTGAATGAATTTGGGTTATCTTTCTAACCTGGCAACTTCAGAAATTTGCTGGGGAATTTATTTACTGCTAAACATCATAAGGATTATAGCAGAGCTGTGGCAAACCTGGAACTAATATAATATTCTCTGGGGCCTTTTTTTTTTCTTTATAACATATATTATGACAATTTAACATATTAAACTTTCATGTTAGGTTAGAGGAAAGATACAAAGAATTAAACATATCTATTAACTATTCGCACAGTTGCAAGAGTTAAATTTGTTTCAATACTTTCATTTTTTTTAAAAAGCTGATTTAAGAAGATTCTCTGAAATAGCCAACTCTTTTCCAAACTTATTCCAAAATTAATTAATTCACTTGAATGCAGGGATCTTAAAACTTTACTTAAAGTAGGAGTTTTGGGGCTTTTCTCCAGGTCTTTAGGCTTTTAATTTAATGATTTTTGGTGATTCAGAGAATGTCTTGTCTTTTCATCGCACAATAAAACCATTAACCTTTCCTTCATGTGATACTCAAAAGTGTCACTATAAGACGCACAGTATTTTAGATGACCCCATTTTATAATATTTTTAATATTTTAGTAATTAAATATGCTTTATACAAACGTAGCTATCCTATAACATACCAGGGTCTATAGTGAATTGTACAATAATGCTTAAGTGTACTATATGTCCTATATACCCTCATAACAGAAAATTAAAAAATCATTTTCCAATAGCATGATATATAAGATGAAAATAAGTTTTTAAAACAGTGCTAACAATCCTATTTTAAATCAAATAGATCATACTGATATTTCTTCAGCAAGATTAGAACAGAGAGTAAGCCTCTATATTAAATTCTGAAACAGTTACTCATTACACTATATATCATGTTTATATGAGAGGGACCATGGTCTAGTGTTTGGGGCATAAGTATGAGAGGATCAATCTATATGAACTAAAGCTCTAGAAATACCATTAACAGTATACTTCCTGTGTTTTGATCTTCTTATCTAAAATAGGGATAAGTATATTGACCTAAGAGTATGTTATTTTTTATAATCTAATGAGTTAAAATTATTTAAAGACAGTTAAGCAACATAGGCCAAAATTCACTTTCCTGGTAATGGATTTTTTAATGCACGTAACTTTTTCAGATGTCAATTCTAACCTGCTTTCATCTGTAAGAATTAGTTTATAATTGTTGTAACTTAATTTTCTCATGAAGAGATTTCCTAAATCTCATTATGATTCTAATTAGCTTAATTCTCTAACAAGTGAGTTATCCTATTTATTTTTGAAATAGTTAGCAATTCTCCAAATTCCTTTTATAAATATTAATGGTGATAAAAATTAAAATGAGCAGTACCTTAGAAATAGAACATTCTAAATTATTATGTAGTTGAAACTAAATTTGTATATATATTTGGAATGAGGAGATCTCAATAGTACATTTTCTTAGATTAAAATGAACTCACTTGAAATTTCAAATGTTGTATTTAATTCAACTGTTTCAATTTTCCCACACTTAAAAACATACCACAGTAACACTAAATTCAATTGATATTGTTACATAGTCCTAAAATTTATTTTTTATATAAAAACACTCAACCTACATGTTTGAAGGTATCTATATTTGACATAGCCCCTAAAAAATAAAATCACAATGCATTCAGACAGAAAACTACAAAAGTACATTTTAATGGATCTACTGCTTTTAAAAGATATTCCATGTAATAATCAATATCGTTAAAATCACTCTCAATAAAATTTGTTTTTTTTTTCTTTTAATGATCCAAATCTATAGTGAAATGATGAAATCGAAAAACAAGTGTTCTTGTCAGAAGACAGGAAGAGAGTTTTTTTCCTTCCCTTAAGGAAAACAAAGGATTCCTGAAAGCTTTGCCCTGATTTATTTTTCCAATTTTAAATACCTTAAGAGTAGCGGAACTGCTACTGGCATGGTAGTATTTCTAACAGTCAATAAATCTAAAATATTATGTGTGAATATTGGAATGAAGCCATTAAGAAGATTACAGCATGCAACACAGCAGAGGGTCCACAGGAAAAAAGAACTAGTAATTCAGGACAACTGTGACCACTGACCTTTGAACAGCCAAGACCACTGGTCAAGCTGACACAATAATAGAGTGCACATGCATAGAAAGTCATCTAGCCTGTAAGTATAATTTAAATGCTTTGCTGAATGATTTTAAAAGGCGCCCTTTTAAATATCAGTTAATTTATTAAATAACCAAACAATATCAGTATAATATTTTTCAGGATTCAAGTATATTTTATTAATTCAAATCACACACAAAGAATTCAGTAAGATCATTTGTAACTTTAACACATCTCATTTAAAACATTTATAATTAGAGAAAGTATGACATGATAACTTTATCATATCTCCTACAAAACTATATAAGAGAGAGCTTTTGGAAAACTGATGAAAAAGCTAAATTTATTAGAGAGGGGTTAAACAAACAATCACCTAAAATATTTTTAGAAAATGATCATAACTTTAAAACCTCTCATACTTTCAGCAAACGGTCCCAGTTCTACCCCAGGGCTGTATCCACATATTCATCATTCAAATTTGTCTGTAAGTCTGTGGCCTTTAATTTCAAGCATACGTATAGTTATATCTACACCACCTAGCAGTGTGCCTTTTTATGATTTTTTAAATTTCAGTTATGTACAGTTAACTGTTACTTATAAATAAAGGAGATGGTCCCTCCTGTCATTTTACTAATTTAGGCTTTTTGTGAGTACTATTTAAGTTCTTCATATTTTAAAATAAATGTCTTAATATCAAACTAATTCTGAGAAAGTAGCACTTCTCATTTAAAAAGAATCACCCATCAAAAAAATTACTATTAAGGATTGTTTTTCTCAGAGAAATAAAATCAACCATCAATGAAACTGACTATAAAAATTTTTATGACACATAAAAGCTGATTCATTTCTCTTTTTTCTTTCTCTTCTTCTTTTTTGCTTTTTAAAGAAACAATCCTTTCTCCTAAGGGCATTACCAATAGGAAATGTACTGTACATAAAGACAATATTTGTAAAATTTGGGACTTTATTTCATAATTATTTTTCTATTCAATGAGGAATTCTTTGATGAATTTTAAAATTAATAACTAATCATTTCTAGCAGCTTCTGCAAAATTTTTATAATGAGGCAATCTAGTTATAATGAGCTAAAAAGATAATATAATTCTTTACTGGACTGGGTTTGGATTTGTTCATACAGAGCATAAATTTTACTACAGTAAGATAAAGTAGTTCAATTTAATTTGCTTCAAGGTCAGCAAGTATTTTAGATTATTTATGGACATAAATAATCTGATTTTAACTTCAAAATCACATTTTTCCTATCACTAGCCATAAGAGCAATTAAAGCCAGTATTACTGTATTTTTTTGAATTTGAAATTTTTAAATTTACTTTTTCAAACTCCCTGATAATGATTTCAAAGTATTTGCAATATTGCAGAAAAATATATGATAGAGGATTTTCATTTCCAAATTTTACTATCCCTGAAAAAAACTGGATATTTTAGGAGAGTTATTTTTAACTTAGAACTATGTTATAAAGATATTTTTAAATAGTCATTAATACATATACAGAAACAGTACTAGTCTGCATTTTTGCCCTGTTCTAAGGAATATGAAGGCCAAAAAAATGCACTTTTGGTGACTAACATGAAATACAGAATATATCCTATTATAAGCTGCAGACACACACATGCGTGCACGCACACACACACACACACACACACACACACACACAAACACACACACACAAACCCTCTGCAAGATCAAAGACCAGAAGAGAACTGGCACTTAATTTATCAGCCTTTACAGACAAAAGACAGTTTTCGTCAATTCAAAAGGATCAGATGTCTTTTATGACAAACTGGGTTTGCAGTTTAATTTACAAATAGAATTCTAAGTAAGCAGTCTTTGCTCTGCCAAAGCAAATGACAAACAGTGTAGGTTTTCATTCTTGCGGCCCTCAGCAGGATAGAAAAGATTAAAATAAAACTGAAATAATTTAGAGAAAACAAATAAATGTTTCAGAAAGTTGAGGGAGATCAAAGCCAGAATTTTCTGACCCCAACTGTACAAGCATTTCTTATTATATTGACCAGTGCCATCAGATCATTAATTAAAAGGAAAAGCACTGGCAGGTGGCAGGGAAGCAAAAGCCGGTAATTGGCCCCCTTCTTCTCCTTGCCTTCAAAAACTCTCTCATTCTTTTGCAAGACATGCCACTAGGCAGACAGAAATGCCTACTTTGTAATATAATGATTAAGATGAGATGAAGAGACTTAGGTTTAAAGAAACTCTGCCTAATGAATGCATCCAGCTTTTTAATTATGATCCTACTTTTACAATAGGAATAGGATGTTCCATTCAACATCTCCTCAACTGCCAAAAGGTAGAAAATATTAAATATAGAATCTACACGGATTCCTCTCACACCCATGGACATACTCAGCCCTTTTATTTCAGATAGAAAACTGGGAAAAATAACTCTTGGTAATTCAAGGGCCCAGAAGAAAACATATATATAGGCAGATATATATATGTTCACCACAAAATAGCCTTCAGACTTACCACATCACTCGGTAGACTGTTCAAGTCATTAAACGGTGATTCTAAAGTGTTTGTGTCAACATTTAGCATAACCACATCCTCCAATGATTTATTTTTCACTCTCTGTTTAAAAAACACAATTACAAATAAACATCTTAGTATATTTTCCTTCCAAAACTATAATGAGCTTAGAAATGCAGAGAACATCACCTTAATGATAATTAGCCTTGGGAAAAGAAAAAAGGAAAATTCTATAAGAATATATACACAACTTTGCCTTAGGAGAAAGAAAGTCTGTCCATAACCATTCAAAAGACTGGGTAAAAAAAATATCCTTAAAATAGAATGTTTGCTCATCTAAACACATTGATTTAGTTTGGAGATAGTGAATATAATTTAACTACCAAAGAGATATTACACAAAAACTCACAGAATAGGCACAGCTACATTAAACCACAAAAATTTATAATTTTATCAACTGAATTTCAATCGTATGAAATTATGGCCAGTTCTATACCTATTCTTAGCATAAATCATATTGTAGGGCTAACATAAGCCAATAATTATACTGTAAGTGAACTAAGTTTTAAATTAATAACATTTTCTCTATATTTTCATACCAATTCAGTGTAAGCTGATGATGAGGACTGTAAGTTGAATAAGAAAAATGATAAAGAGGACAGTAATAAGGAATTGTTAGTAATATTTATCACATGAATTTAATATAAAAGATCAAATTTAATAGCCTATCAGGATTAATTGTTTGACTTGTCTTATTTGTTTGACAATTTAGTCAAATGGTCAAATTATCTCAGTATGTGGACTAATGACAGTAAATTTTTCATCCAATTTTTTCATCCTTAAAGAAAGAAAATACTTATGGTTTATTTTTACTATTTAAACTAATATGTATACTTAAATCACATAAATCTATTTGCCTTATTTAAATGATAGCAAATGGTATTACTTTTTGATGCAAATAAATAAGGTGCTCATTAATGAAATATAGCTATCAGAATTCCATAAGTGTATAGGTCAACTGGCAATAAGTAAATTAATGTCAGTGTAGTATTTTTCTTCAGTATAGTATTTTTTAAAATGACATTCTAGAATAGCCATTTTTGAGAATGATTAAATACCTTAAATTTTAACTTGGCCAAACCAATTTTTTTTAAGTTGTTCAAAAATGAAATTTCCTTGCTCCATTTAAACTTCAAATTTCTGCGTTTTAGGTAGAATGTTAAATTTGCTAGGGAAATGGTGGTCTAGAGTAGGGAATTTGTATATGTTAAGAAAGCCACAGTATTTGTGTAAAATGTGAATTCTCAAGGGAACACACGATTTTAAAGATCCGTCTTGTAAAAGACATTGTAAGTACTCTAAAATAAGAGTCAGAGGATGGCTGTTTCTTAGAAATTAACAGAGAATTACCTACAATTGTGACTCTATTGATGAAACATTTATAAATAAACTTATTCCCTTTCCTTTCCATATGTACACATATATGCAAAAAAGGCTCACATACATAAATATGTAGTTATCTATAAATTAACCAAAGGATAAATACAAAAATAACTTATTTTACAAGGAAAAATACATTTATATTAATGTCATTCGGATGGGAAAGATGTGTCATAATTTTGATTTCCACATTCAATACTAAGTTGTCCCTTTTAACAGAAACTATAAAGATAATCCAGAAACCTAATGCATTTGTTAAAGGATGAAATAAGCTCCTCTAAATAACCTGGAATAGTAGTTATATGATGTCTAAATATTTTGTGATGACACAAATGTTAAACTCTGAGTAAAGAAGATTAATATTAACATGAAATGTGTACTTTTTTCCAAGTTGCACTTAGTTTAAAAAAGTCTGATAATAGCTGAATATTAAATTCTGTTCAAGGGACCATTCAATAAGAATGGAAAATGTATTAATTTCAAAAAATCAATACAATGAGACCCACTAAAATGAGAATGATTCTACATAAGCAACAAGGGAAATATAGTATGTAATTTAAAAAATTTTTTAATTTGGATTAATGTCAGTATTTTATCTATGTTTCCTTCCAAGTCAGGCTTTAACTATTTTCTAAACAGGAGTAAAACATCATACAGCATATAAAATGGTACCACTTTCTCTGTCTCATATTTTTATAGCTTATAAAATTCATCAGCTTGCTTGGATCGGGAAAGAGTAAGAAAAAGGAGAATTTGCTTTTTTCTTCAAAAATAACAAAATAGTATCAGGACAGAGACCGGAAGTCTTATGAAAGACAACAGTGGCAAGTTTTTCTCTCACATCCTCTCTATATAATAACCCATCTGGGCAATGTGACTACAAATGTGCATCATGTGTGTTATTGCAAGGAAATGACACAGTGGCAGTAGTCACATGTTCTTGTAAAACTGAGCCAACATTTTATTTAGAATTTTTTTGTGTATTTTAAAACACATAATACAATCCTTACATTTGTAGCCTCCACTAACTTATTTCTCATCATTTACAGGCCTTTGAGTTCATCCCTAAAGTTTAATTTTCAGGGAGAACGAAATGTCCTTATCCTTTATTTTGGAAGCAAATTTACATTTTAAAAAGACATTTCTAGCCATCTTTCACTCATGATTACATAAAAATAATTAAAAGAAAGATCTGAAAGGATATTAGTTTTACATCTTTGAACAATTATGTCTAGAAGTCTTTGTAAAACTGGTATGTTAAAACTGTTCTGACCAAGAGAGAGAATAGGGAATATTTTGATTCTTCCTAAAAAAAAAAAAAAATCTATTGTAATTGCAGCTGAGCAAAATGTACAAAATTACTTAGTTTGGTCTCACATATAAAATATGTAAATAGATATATCCACATTTTAATTATAATACCATTAATATAAAATAAGAAAGCACAAAAGATCCAAAAAATCTGCCTATTAATGACATAGTAAGAATGGAATTGCAGGATGTGTATCATCTTCTAATAAATTAAGGAGAAAGTTACTAAATGGTATCCAATTGGTTTAAAGACATTCTTGAAGTTCCTACTATATTTTCTCATTCACTATTAAACCAAATAAACCAAATAGAACTGACTACAAAGACAGTTCAATAAGTCCAGAATATAAAAGGTACAGAGATTTCAGTCAATCTAATCATGGCTCTAAACAGTCTCATTTAATGATGAGCCAATTTAGAATTAGAATGGACCATTTCTCTAAGACAATACTGTAAGAAGTAAAAAATTATTAGATTTGCTCCTTAAAAAACACTGATTTTTTCCTATAGTATCCAATAAATATATAATAAGTGTGATCGAATATTTAAAACATGTACCCATTTCCATAATATTTTGGAAAAGCTGAATCGTCTGTTTTAAAAGTTGATATAGAACCTTGCAAAAAAATATATCCCATCAACAGGTACAATAAACAACGTTAAATATTTTTCATCTGTGCAAATAAACATATTATAAAAATTATATATTCTATTAGATACATTAAATAAGAAGAGACATGTGCACTAATATCAAATTCAATTTGATGACTTCTTTGAAACCATACCAACCAACTGCGGTTAGATTTTATACAGTGAAAATACTGATGAATAAAATACCAGTTATATATTCCACAATCAAATAACAGACTAAATACCTATTCATTCATGTTTTCTTTTATGCAAACTGACCTTTCACTGCCAGTACCCTGTCATGTAAGAACAAGTTTTCTAAAAATTAATAAACATAAAGATTCATATGTTATCCAACTCAGACTTCAAAATTAAAAATAAATTAAGTCTACTAAAGAAATTCATTAAAATGTATTCTTTGCAAATAAAAAATGTTGCCCTAGCATTCTGCAAAAGGAGAAAATGACCAAAACCAGAGCATATGTAGAATTCTCTAACTCAGGAAGGACTACTATAGGAACATGACTTCTCCAGACATGATCCTCAGGAGTTTTAAAATAATCAACAGGATCTTCCTTGATCAGCAAAGGGAGGACTGATGGTGTATACGGTGACAACAACTAATGAGAAAACCAAATCTAACTCATTTAGGTTGTTGATTAGAAATTGGGTTAATGTACAATACACACAATCAGCGAAAGAAAGAAAGAAAGAAAGAAAGAAAGAAAGAAAGAAAGAAAGAAAGAAAGAAAGAAAGAAAGAAAACTGAAAAATATTGAAATCAGCTAGCGTAATGATGCCATGCAACTGACCCAAGTTTTTTGTTTGGATTCAAGTCTTTTGTTTGTTTGTTTTTTAGAATCTAATCTTCTAAAAAGTCTTCTCTGGAAATCTCACTGATTCCAAGTTCAAGGTATTTAAAGTTCAAAGTTTTTCACTATAATGATGACAAATCACAAAAATCATTTTGTAATGAACTGATAACAGTACAAAAAAATTACTGCATTTTAAATCCCCAAAAGGACTGGAAATTAAAACAATTTTAAAGCTATATTCTAATTTAAAACTTCATGATTAGTGTATTAAAATCTTGAAAAAGCACACTGATAAACTGGATCATAATGGAGCTTGAAAAATAAAAACATTTTCCCTTTATGCCTCATAACTACATAAATTCTGACCTTCAAAATAAGGTCCGAAAAAGAAATAAATATAAAAGATCCCAAGTGCCATAAAGAAAGTGGTTCATCAAAGACTAAGTTTTTAGTATTTAAAACTTACCATATGACCTTGACCAAATTTAACATATTTTCATGGGTTTCATGCCATTGAAGATGGTCATTCAGTATACTAACTAAAATGAAATTATTCCAAATACTACCTTTTTGAAAATGGTTCTGTAAGTATACCCTAAATATGAAACTAGTCACTGCTTTATACTATTCAACTGATACTCTTTCAAAACACAACTGTTTTAACTATTATTTTTATTAATTTATCCCTCATGGATCTCATGTCCAAAAGATACTCACCTCTATGAGGCTGGAGTGTATTCCAATCAGGTATGGCATTGGAGCACTAAATTAAAGACATGTAATGTATATATTCATAAGTTCGTTAAAACTGAAACAACAATTTAAGTAATTCAGAAGGTTTAAAAAATTAAATTAATTAAATTAGTTCTAATATAGCCCATTATAGATATTTAAAATTATTCAATATATAAAAGTCAAATATAATCTGAGAGGTCATTAATATATTCAAATTAAGGTTGATTTGCATAAAAAATATTAAATAATTTATAATTAAATAAAGAGTGATAATGCCCAAAGGAACTTTTTTATTTAGGAAGACTATTAGAGTCTAGGCCATAGTCTGAGTTAAACCTTCCATATACTTCATATCAAATATATTGTAATTATCAAATTTATTCACATTTCTTTTACATACTTTTTTTATTCGATTAGATTCTTATTTCTATGATTTTCTTAACATATCATCATTTCATATCTACTATGGCACCAAAATTTTTTGAGTCAGTCAATCACCCAATATTTATTGAGACCTACTATGTGCCAGGCACTGTTTGGGAACTAAAGTACAAATATAAACAATTTCCTCCTCTACTGTTATCATTCTCTTTCTGTGCTATCTTTCTGCTCATGTACTTTGTCCTTTATTTAAATGTGATACATTCTATTTATCCCACTTTCACTTCTATTAATAAAATAATTTTAACAAATCAAAAATTCAAATATGTTTAAGAATAATACTGAATTAATTAATTCAACAGATAATATCTGGAGCACACCAGATGCTAGAACCTGGGCTATGGGCTAGGCACAATAATAAACAATAAAACAGAATATATTCCCTTGTGGATCTTATACTCCAGCAGAGGATGCAGACATTAAATAATTTTGTAACATAAAATCATTTCAGAAACATTTCTCATGAAATACAAGAAGGGAATTATCTAACTTGACATTTTAAAATCAAAATATTATTTAAGAAGAAAATGTGAGAATGGACAGATGTCTACAAAGGTGAAAGAAGATATGCAAACAAGTAGCTATTTAAAAATAAAACATTTTTTGACATTTCTTGTATAGACATCTCTGTGTTATATTTAATGAAAACATTTTCTATGTTAATGAAAATAAAGTCTTTTTCAAAGAATTTGCTTAATTTTCCAAACGTCACTTTCACTATTACAGTTGAGCTGTCCAAACTCCTGCATATACACTTTGCTACTGAGAACTAGTCATAGATAAAGCTAACAGGCACCACGACAGATCCACAGTTTTCAAGGTAACCTCAAACAGCTCCAAATTTATACAAAGATGGCTTAACCACTAACATATATTCAGAATTCACCAAAAATAAGGATGGTTAAAGTTTATATTTGATTCCTCATTATTCTGTTCATTACTTCTTATTGTACTAGATTCCATCTAATTCCCTTTTGTAGCTTTGTTCCTTCCTACCTTTTTTTTTTTTTAAATACAGCAGACCATCTGGAATTGATCTGATATTCTGGATCATTTGACTGAAAGTTAAGAACTATTTATAGGCCTTGATATCCTTAAGACCTAACAGATTTTCTGCCTTCAAAAGGAAACAGGAGGAATAAATGTGGACTGTTCCACTTCTGCTTAAGTAAAAGAAGGCTGATTACTTCCCTAGTTCAAGTTCTCATCTCTGGAATTCCTTCTGGGACTCCACAGAAGACATAAAATATACATCACTAACTATTCTGGGCTCCCACGACCGGGTTCAGAACATTTTCACAAAACAGGGTAGCAAATCCCAAGATCTTAAATATGTCAAGCTGTCCATGTCCAAAATAGTATAAAATTATTCAAGTTACTGTGCAAACTTCCAATTCACCCCAGGTTTATCCTACCCACAAAATTTACAACATAAAAAGTCCATGGTATCTCAAATTTTGAAGCATGTTTCAATATAATGAGTGTTCATCAAAAATACATAAGCTTTCTAAAATTAACTATTATGTCCATTTTATAGATGTTGGATGAACACTGAGTGGATCAGATTTCAAAAATTCAGAGCCAAAAGTAGTAGCTAACCTACTGAAGTCCTATGAAATACAGCTAACACTTCTAAAACTTCACGAGAGCTAGTTATTTCTTGAAATACAAAAAATAAATGTTTAGCAGTTATTAAACTAGAATAAAAACCTAGTAATGAAATAACTTGTAACATTTTCTGTGAGATTACTGGGTATCTATGTGTTTTTATCTTACTAACAAAATAAAAAACATATAGAAATGTTAGAACTGCAAACATTACTAATCTAGAGAATAAATTCCTAAAAAATTATGATTTTTTTTGCACATAGATTTTACAGAATATATTTTATAGACAGATTTTGTATTTTATGGAATATAGATATTACTGAATAGTTATTTCTCATGAAAACTGGATTGTGGAGTTAAGATGGCGGAGGAGTAGGGGACCCCTTTTTCAGCCGGTCCCCTGAGTCGAGCTGGATAGGTACCAGACCAGCCTAAATAACCACGGAATCAGCCTGAGACGCAGGATGATGCATCTGGATCTCTACAAATGAACATCTCCAGCGCTGAGTATTGAGGTACCAAGAGGGGAGCTGTAAACCGTGCAAGGATATCGGAAGATAAACGGAAGGGGGAGGGAGCCGCCGTGTTTGGGCGCCGGGAAGCGGCAGCCACCTGCACGGGGGAGCGGGAAGACACACAGAGGGTACCCGCGAGAGAGCGGACTGAGACCGGTGAGCCGTGAACGCGCGCGCCACCAGGCATCTCCCGGAACACCGGAATCCCGGTGTGCTCACGGGATCCAGACTGAGACCGGGAACTCCCGGAGCGCGCGCGGGGCGGCTGGCGGCTGGCGGGCCACCTGCACGGGGGAGCGGGCGGACTCGCGGTCGGCACCCGCGAAACAGCAGACTGAGACCCTGAACCGGGTGCGCGCGCCACCAGGCTTCTCACGAAACTCCGGAATCGAGGTGTGCTCACCGGGCATAGACTGAGACCGGGAGACCCGGGAGCGAGCGGGGCGGCCGGTGGCTGGCGGCATTAGAAACACAAAGGACAGAGACGGGGCGGCCGGTGGCTGGCGGCATTAGAAACACAAAGGACAGAGACGCGCCGGCCCTGGAAGTGAGGGCAGGGTCGCCGAGTTGGTGCGCACATCCCGGGACGCCGCAGGGTTGAGCAGCACCAACAGTAACAGAGTTAAAGTGGCCAGAACATCAGTGGAGAACGGGCCGCAATCCCTCTGTTCTGCGACAATGCAGCCTCTGCTGCTCTGACCCTCAGAAGAGGCATAGCTGGCCGCCAGGGAAAGCCGCCAGAGAACAAAAGCCTGGAAATACCGGCTCAGAGAGTGCCCATCCCCATCCTCCCTCGCAGGGGCACGGAGACTCTACCCAAACAGGGTTGCCTGAGTATCGGCGCGGCAGGCCCCTCCCCCAGAACACAGAAGGCAGGCTGAAAAATCAAGAAGCCCACAACCCAGGCGCCTGGGTGGCGCAGTCATTGAGCGCCTGCCTTCAGCTTAGGGCATGATCCCAGCGTTCCGGAAAGGAGTCCCTCATCGGGCTCCTCCGCTGGGAGCCTGCTTCTTCCTCTCTCACTCCCCTGCTTCTGTTTCGTTCTTGCTGTCTGTCTCCCTCTCTCAGATAAGTAAATAAATAAAATCTTTAAAGAAGAAGCCCACATCTCTAAGATCCCTATAAAACAAGGGGCACGGCCTGGGACCCAGTCAATAATTTTGGGCTCTGGAAACCCCGCAACCTCTCTTCATCAGAATGACAAGAAGGAGAAGCCCCCCCCAGCAAAGAAAGGACAGTGAGTCAGGGGCCTCTGCCACAGAAATAACGGATATGGATGTAACCAAATTATCAGAAATGGAATTCAGAGTAACAATGGTCAAGATAATGAGTAGACTTGAAAAAAGTATTCAGGAAA
The DNA here is from genome assembly GCF_023065955.2 of Ursus arctos. Lineage (NCBI taxonomy): Eukaryota > Metazoa > Chordata > Mammalia > Carnivora > Ursidae > Ursus > Ursus arctos. Next base: position 34,715,710 of record NW_026622874.1, read on the forward strand.
ATATTACTGAGAATATACAATCCCTAAGGGCGGAAATGAGAGCGAATTTGACAGAAATTAAAAATTCTATGAGCCAAATGCAGGCAAAACTAGAGGCTCTGACGGCCAGGGTCACGGAAGCGGAGGAAAGGGTTAGTGAATTGGAGGATGGGTTAATAGAGGAAAAATTAAAAATAGAAGATGGTCTTAAAAAAATCCACGCCCACGAATGTTGGCTACGGGAGATTACTGACTCAACGAAACGATCCAATGTTAGAATCATCGGCATCCCCGAGGGGGTGGAGAAAAACAGAGGTCTAGAAGAGATATTTGAACAAATTGTAGCTGAAAACTTCCCTAATCTAGCAAGGGAAACAAAAATTCGTGTCCAAGAGGCAGAGAGGACCCCTCCCAAGCTCAACCATGACAGACCTACACCACGTCACGTCATAGTGCAACTCGCAAATATGAGATCCAAGGATACAGTATTGAAAGCGGCCAGGGCAAAGAAATTTCTCACGTACCAAGGCAAAGGCATCAGAATTACATCAGACCTGTCTACACAGACCTGGAATGAGAGAAAGGGTTGGGGGAGCATTTTTAAAGCTCTTTCAGAGAAAAACATGCAGCCAAGGATCCTTTATCCAGCAAGGCTGTCATTCAGAATTGATGGAGAAATAAAGACATTTCAGAATCGACAGTCACTAGCCAATTTCGTAACCACGAAACCAGCCCTACAGGAGGTATTACGGGGGGTTCTATAAAAGTAAAAAGGCCCCAAGAGTGATACAAAACAGAAAGTCACAGCCAATACAAACAAAGACTTTACTGACAACATGGCAGAATTAAAAGCATATCTCTCAGTACTCAGCCTGAACATTAATGGTTTAAATTCTGGTTTCAAACGCCACAGGGTTGCAGATTGGATAAAAAGAAATGACCCATCCATTTGCTGTCTACAAGAGACTCATTTCGAACCCAAAGATGCATTCAGACTGAGAGTAAGGGGATGGAGTACCATCTTTCACGCAAATGGACCTCAAAAGAAAGCTGGGGTAGCAATTCTCATATCAGATAAATTGGATTTTAAACTACAGACTATAGTTAGAGATGCAGAAGGGCACTATATTATTCTTAAAGGAAGTATTCAACAAGTGGATATGACAATTATAAATATATATGCCCCCAACAGGGGAGCAGCAAGATACACAAGGCAACTCTTAACCAGAATAAAGAGACATATAGATAAAAATACATTAATAGTAGGGGACCTCAACACTCCACTCTCAGAAATAGACAGAACACCCTGGCAAAAACTAAGCAAAGAATCAAAGGCTTTGAATGCCATACTCGACGAGTTGGACCTCTTAGATATATATAGAACACTACACCCCAGAACCAAAGAATACTCATTCTATTCTAATGCCCATGGAACATTTTCAAGAATAGACCATGTTCTGGGACACAAAACAGGTCTCAGCCGATACCAAAAGATTGAAATTATCCCCTGCATATTCTCAGACCACAACGCTCTGAAATTGGAACTCAACCACAAGGAAAAATTTGGAAGAAACTCAAACACTTGGAGACTAAGAACCATCCTGCTCAGGAATGACTCGATAAACCAGGAAATCAAAAATCAAATTAAACAATTTATGGAGACCAATGAGAATGAAAATACAACAGTCCAAAACCTATGGGATACTGCAAAGGCAGTCCTAAGGGGGAAATACATAGCCATCCAAGCCTCACTCAAAAGAATAGAAAAATCTAAAATGCAGTTTTTATATTCTCACCTCAAGAAGCTGGAACAGCAACAGAGGGACAGGCCTAATCCACGCACAAGGAAGCAGTTGACCAAAATTAAAGCTGAAATCAATCAAGCAGAAACCAGAAGTACAGTAGAGCAGATCAACAGGACTAGAAGCTGGTTCTTGGAGAGAATCAATAAAATTGACAGACCACTGGCAAGACTTATCCAAAAGAAAAGAGAAAGGACCCAGATTATTAAAATTATGAATGAAAAAGGAGAGGTCACGACGAACACCATTGAAATTGGAAGGATTATTAGAAATTTTTATCAACAGCTATATGCCAATAAACTAAGCAATCTGGAAGAGATGGAATCCTTCCTGGAAACCTATAAACTACCAAGATTGAAACCGGAAGAAATTGATTTCTTAAACAGGCCAATTAATTATGAAGAAATTGAGTCAGTGATAAACAACCTTCCAAATAACAAAACTCCAGGCCCGGACGGTTTTCCTGGGGAATTCTACCAAACATTCAAAGAAGAAATAATACCTATTCTCCTAAAGCTTTTTCAAAAAATAGAAACAGAAGGAAAGCTACCAAACTCATTCTATGAGGCCAATATTACATTGATCCCCAAACCAGGCAAAGACCCCCTCAAAAAGGAGAATTACAGACCGATTTCCCTAATGAATATGGACGCCAAAATCCTCAACAAGATACTTGCTAATAGAATCCAACAATTCATTAAAAGGATTATCCACCACGATCAAGTGGGATTCATACCTGGGATGCAAGCGTGGTTCAATATTCGCAAATCAATCAGCGTGATACATCATATCAACAAGAAAAGACTCAAGAACCATATGATCCTCTCAATCGATGCCGAAAAAGCATTTGACAAAATACAGCATCCTTTCCTGATTAAAACCCTTCAGAGTGTAGGAATAGAAGGTACATTTCTCAATCTCATAAAAGCCATCTATGAAAAGCCTACTGCAAATATTATTCTCAATGGGGAAAAGCTGGAAGCCTTTCCCTTAAGATCAGGAACACGACAAGGATGCCCACTCTCGCCACTATTATTCAACATAGTACTAGAAGTCCTTGCAACAGCAATCAGACAACAAAAAGGGATCAAAGGTATTCAAATCGGCAAAGAAGAAGTCAAAATGTCTCTCTTCGCAGACGACATGATACTCTATATGGAAAACCCAAAAGAAGCCACTCCCAAACTATTAGAAGTTATAGAGCAATTCAGTAACGTGGCGGGATACAAAATCAATGCTCAGAAATCAGTTGCATTTCTGTACACGAATAACGAGAACGAAGAAAGAGAAATCAGGGAATCCATCCCATTTACAATAGCACCAAAAACCATACGTTACCTTGGAATTAACTTAACCAGAGACGTAAAGGACCTTTATTCTAGAAACTATAAATCACTCTTAAAAGACATTGAGGAAGACATAAAAAGATGGAAAGATATTCCATGCTCATGGATCGGAAGAATTAACATAGTTAAAATGTCCATGCTACCCAGAGCAATCTACACTTTCAATGCTATCCCGATCAAAATACCGAGAACGTTTTTCAAAGAACTGGAACAAATAGTCCTTAAATTTGTATGGAACCAGAAAAGACCCCGAATCTCCAAGGAACTGTTGAAAAGGAAAAACAAAGCTGGGGGCATCACAATGCCGGATTTCGAGCTGTACTACAAAGCTGTGATCACAAAGACAGCATGGTACTGGCACAAAAACAGACACATAGACCAATGGAACAGAATAGAGAGCCCAGAAATGGACCCTCAGCTCTTTGGGCAACTAATATTTGATAAAGCAGGAAAAAACATCCGGTGGGAAAAAGACAGTCTCTTCAATAAATGGTGCTGGGAAAATTGGACAGCTACGTGCAAAAGAATGAAACTTGACCACTATCTCACACCATACACAAAAATAAACTCCAAATGGATGAAAGACCTCGATGTGAGACAGGAATCCATCAAAATTCTAGAGGAGAACATAGGCAGCAACCTCTACGACATCAGCCTAAGCAACCTTTTTCATGACACATCCCCAAAGGCAAAAGAAACAAAAGATAAAATGAATTTATGGGACTTCATCAAGATTAAAAGTTTCTGCACATCCAAGGAAACAGTCAGAAAAACTAAGAGGCAGCCCACGGAATGGGAGAATATATTTGCAAATGACACTACAGATAAAGGACTGGTATCCAAGATCTACAAAGAACTTCTCAAACTCAATACACGAGAAACAAATAAACAAATCAAAAAATGGGCAGAAGATATGAACAGACACTTTTCCAATGAAGACATACAAATGGCTAACAGACACATGAAAAAATGTTCAAAATCATTAGCCATCAAGGAAATTCAAATCAAAACCACACTGAGATACCACCTTACGCCAGTTAGAATGGCAAAAATAGACAAGGCAAGAAACAACAATTGTTGGAGAGGATGTGGAGAAAGGGGATCCCTCCTACATTGTTGGTGGGAATGCAAGTTGGTACAGCCACTCTGGAAAACCGTGTGGAGGTCCCTTAAAAAGTTAAAAATTGAGCTACCCTATGATCCAGCCATTGCACTACTGGGTGTTTACCCCAAAGATACAGACGTAGTGAAGAGAAGGGCCATATGCACCCCAATGTTCATAGCAGCAATGTCCACAATAGCTAAATCGTGGAAGGAGCCGAGATGCCCTTCAACAGATGACTGGATTAAGAAGTTGTGGTCCATATATACAATGGAATATTACTCAGCAATCAGAAAGAATGAGTTCTCAACATTTGCTACAACATGGACGGCACTGGAGGAGATAATGCTTAGTGAAATAAGTCAAGCAGAGAAAGACAACTATCATATGATTTCTCTCATCTATGGAACATAAGAACTAGAATGATCAGTAGGGGAAGAAAGGGATAAAGAAAGGGGGGGTAATCAGAAGGGGGAATGAAACATGAGAGACTATGGACTATGAGAAACAAACTGAGGGCTACAGAGGGGAGGGGGGTGGGGGAATGGGATAGACCGGTGATGGGTAGTAAGGAGGGCACATATTGCATGGTGCACTGGGTGTTATACACAACTAATGAATCATCGAGCCTTACATCGAAAACCAGGGATGTACTGTATGGTGACTAACATAATATAATAAAAAATCATTATTAATAAAAAAAAAAAAAAAAAAAAAAAAAAAAAAAGAAAACTGGATTGTGTACCTCCTAATATTAAATCAGCCAAATCTCACAAGAAGTAATTTTGCAACCCTAGCTGAAATCTCCTAATTAGATTAGGGTGCTAATAAGTCAGGAAGAGATCCTTGGCAACACAGATGTTTTATCATCCACATGCAAAATTGTCCTAGATCTTTTTGTCAATGAAGTTATTTTGCAAAGATAGGATACTGAAGACTGTTATGACTGCTTCTTCTTTGGGGTAGCAATTAATCTTTACTCAAAAATAATCACTATGTAATAGTTTTTTTTTTTCTTTTTTAGGTTTTCTTACAGAGACCACCCATGGGTACACAGTAACAGCAGTCTATTAACTTAGGTAGTCTAAACAGCATAATTTCCCATTTATGTTTTAAAAAACAATTCTCTTAAAAGCTAAATCTGCTCCTTTCATGGAAAGAAGAGTCAGACAGGTAGCCTAAATAAAAAAGTGACTCTTGAACAGATAAAGAATGATTATAATTTTACTGGTACTAGAGTCATACTACCTCCTAAGTGTTTAAGGACTCAGAAAGGTTAAGAGTGTATGGCAGTATCACAGACTTGCCACATTAAAGTTCTCTCTCTCTTCCTCTGACTTTCTCCCTCCCTCTCTCTCTCTCTCTCTCTCTCTCAGTAAAATCACTTAATATGAGATCTGCCCTCTTAAGAAATGTTTAAGTCTGCAACACAGTATTGCTAACCATAGGCACAATATTGTGCAGCAGACCCCCTAGAACTTAATCATCTTGTATAACTGAAATCTTATATCTGTTAAATTGAATTCCCATTCTTCCTTTATACTGGTAGATTAAAAGAAAATGTAGATGATGTCCGTTCCTCCCAGTCGCTTTCCCTATCCTACTAAGCAGTGTGAGCCACTTCTTCCCAGGTGTCCCCATCCATGTTGCTTTTACATGCCTTATAGTACTGAAGTATTACTGTGTGTTCCTCTTGTGCGTGCATGTGCGTGTACACTCCATGCACGTATGTGTGAATTTCTTCCTCTCTGTGGATACTGCAAGGGCAGAAACTAAGTTTCATTCATTACCTTACATGCATTCACTGCTTGGCAAATAGGTGTTCACGAAATATTTGATGTACAAATGGATGGATGAATGAATGAGTCAACAAATGAGCAAGCTTTTCATTAGTGGACCCAGATGCTATATTCATGCATGGTCACAAGATGGCATTATGGCTCTCCACAGTCTATGTCACACCAGCGACAGGATTATTTCAGGATTTGGAAAGTTCCAATCACCTTGAAGAGTTGGCAAATATACGTCTAACCCATCAAACCTTCCTGGTGCTAGTTTTGAAGTGAAATATGAAAATGTCTTTATTCAAAAACCATGAGATTGAAGGGGGACAATCTCTAAAATTTTTCTCCCTTTTGCATACAGATCAGTATGATTCTAAGAGCATTTATTTGCAAGGACGCGAAGGGAAGAAAACCATTTTCCCTAAGAAATACTTTAGTCCATAAAATTTTCTGACAGAAGAGAGCTATGTCTTAGACAGCTATTTCTTTCAAAATAAAAAAAAAAAAAAAGAAAAGAAAGACAAAATTACATTATACAAGCTCAGTTCCAATGCTAGAAGCTGAGCCTATCATCATGACCTTAAGGTTCAGGAAGTTTCAGGTAACTCCTTGTTTGCTTATCACCGCTGTACTCTCTGGAACAGGGAACTAACTGGCACAGAGACTGTTAGAACTTGTCCTAAGGCTATTTCAAGGTTAGAAGCTAGTAAGAAAATTAAATTCGAGGGACTGAAATACGAAACAAGCTTCCTTCCTTATAGTGGAAGCACCAGAAGGACTTGATGGCAGGGTCAGAAAGTATCAGGAAGACATCTCTGGTAAGAATTAGCACAGTAACTACCTACATCACAGAATAGTTTCTAAATAACAGTATTTTAGAAAGTCTTAAATGTGTAATCATTACAGACAACTGAACTTAAAGAGACGTTACCTCCTAAGATGTCAGAATGTTTTAATAGAGAAATTAAAATAGCATAACATTTTATATGATAAAATATAATTCTAAGCTTCGTCATTAGAAGTGTTAGTTCTTGAGCCACTAAAACTTGACATGTATTTTTAAAAATCATGTATCAGGGGCGCCTGGGTGGCACAGAGGTTAAGCGTCTGCCTCCGGCTCAGGGCGTGATCCCGGCGTTATGGGATCGAGCCCCACATCAGGCTCCTCCGCTATGAGCCTGCTTCTTCCTCTCCCACTCCCCCTGCTTGTGTTCCCTCTCTCGCTGGCTGTCTCTATCTCTGTCAAATAAATAAATAAAACCTTTAAAAAAAAAATCATGTATCAGTATATTTTCAAATACTTTTGTAAAAATTATTTAAAACTAATAAATTTAAATTACTGAACACCATGTGCCAGGATCTATGGCATTGTCAATGTGAATAAACTGCCATTCCTGCCTTCAAGAATGCTAATATATATACTAGGTATGTTGGTCACAGAAAAATACTTTAAAGTGAATACCAAAGAACCTATTTATAGATGTAGCTTAACTCTCAGACTTGTGTGACACTGCACAACATGATTAAGTTGCATACTGATAGTCTCCTGCCAACTTCCTTCTTTCCAGTACGCAAAGGGCTGAATGGCAGTGGTGGATCATCGCGAACCTACCTCATGGCATTATCGATACTAATAATATTACCATGCTGTGGAAACACACCAAATATTGGTATCATCAATACATGGCCAGATATATGTGTTGTCATTCCAATCACTTGATCTGAAGAGGGTTAGTCATAAAAACTGAACAGAATACCTCTATGTGTGAATTTAAACTGTTTTAATCCTTAAATACTTTGATTTGCTTTTCATGAAATAAAGTTAAATACTTTGATTCTAAAAGAGCTTTGTTTTTTAATAATATAAACAAACACATTATAGTCAAAATTATTTCTTTCTCTCTGTGTGTGTATGTGCACGTGCATGGTTTAGAGGAAAAAATCTCAGATATCTTAAGAATTAAGCTATGCCTGCAGAAGATAATTATGCAAGGAAGAGAACATTTCACCCTACAGTCCAGAAGAAGATCCCAAGGCTCCTGTTTCGGAGTCTAACCCTTGTCCAGCCTCACTGGGAGCATACGCACTCTTCCAGAGGAAGAGAACAGAAACGTTCTAGGGGTGTAGTGGAATTCAAATTGAGTGAGATCACTGGGAGTTGTTTCTAATGCCAAGAAGCTTTTTGAAATTACTCCCAACACTTTTCAACATTGCTTTTCATAGTGGCTTAAGGCTGAGACTTTGATTTAAACCAGAAACTCAGGGAATCCCTGAATTTGAGGCAACCCCTTTGCTGGTATTTGGTATTTGGTGTGCTTCGGAGGAAAGAGGGCTCTAGAAAAGTGTGTCCTAAGGTAAAGGTAATGAAAGTGCGCCCTGAAAGAGACAATCTGGTTTCTGACATACACTGCAGACAAATCCTGACACCTGGGATACGGAGTTCTCTAACTGATACTATAACTTCTGCACACTTTTGCTAACCGCCACTAAGACTGTATTTGTTTCTCTTTATGCGTTTAATTATCTAAATGACTGCAGAAGTACCTCACAAAATCTAAAGAACTTTAGGTTTGCCAAGTATACATTTTTACTAGCTTTGAATTACTGTGCCCTTCATAAAAGCACCTTTTAATATCTGTTACCAATCTCTAAGCCAAGTTTCAGGGCTTTCATTCATCCATATATATACCAAGCTAACTTAATCTACAAATAGATGAATTTTTTCTAATCATAAAGCCTGGATTTAAAGGAGTTCGTCCAAAGTCATCTCACCAGCAGTAGTCCAGCAGGTGCGGAGGAAGCACTGGGATGTATATGTGTTGCCAGTACATTGGGTACAGCAGAGCAACTGATCCATGGAGACAGGCAGTTAACTAAAATTCGCAAAAGGATAACAACAATAAGTAGCTGCTGACCTTCCCAACAAAAAGACATGCTTAAGTTATCAAAGATTAATGACAATCACAAAACAATTTATTTAGTGACCTAAATCACATTATCTTTACCAATTCTGCCAGGAAAAAAAAAATCTTATGTTCAAAAGCCCCTCTGAAAAATATACAAATAGCAAAAGTAGCTTCTTGGGCATCTTATGGAGACAATTATAATTATCTGAAAATATAGTGTTTGGGGTCAAAACTTAGAACATAAATAAAAGTAAAGCTGAAAAATTAGGTGAGCATCTTAGAAGAAATTGTAGGAAATTACAATTTGTGCAGCACAGTTTGCGCATCACTCAGATTAATATACCACGATTAAATATGGAAAGGAAGAGAGGCTGAAAGCTCCTGAGGGATATCATTAGGGCAAATTGCCAAAGAATGAAACATGAGCCAGTCAGGAGAGTCTGGAAGCTGCAATAATACCAGGGGACTTGAATGTTCGACAGTTGGAGCTTCAGTAATGTGTGAACTGCGGGTTATGGTATCAAGAGACTCTGTTCACTGACACATAGAATGTCACTATTGACCAGCAAACTGCCCAAGCTTGACAGCTGTACTACAGGAAGCCAAGTATATCATAATTTCATATTTAAACTGTTCATTTCAGATTAACATTTTGTTTCCTAGCTTTACATCACAACAGCTGCAAATACATTGATGCTATTTTAAAGGTAATTGCCATTTTAATTGTTTTGTTTTGGCAAGCAGTTAATTAAATATTTTTTAATGCTTAACAAAGGGATATCATTTTTTTCCCCTCCCTCCTACTGACCCTCACCAGAATTCTTTCCATGGGACTTTTCTTTACATCTTAAATTACATTTCTGTAAGTGTTAATCATTTTTTAATGTTTAAAGCAATAATTAAGGCAGCAGTCTTCATTTTAAAAGTCTTGCTAGAGTCAGCATTTCAAGCTTACTAATTAAATCGTTTTATTCAACTTGAAAATCAGAATTTAAAAATAAAACTATCTGAAAATGAGCCACAGACTTTCTGCAAACCATTATTCCTGTTTTACAAAGAAATTAAAACTTACATACAGTAATCAAATTAACTTAAAAGGATAAATGTATAAAAAGCAAGTCAATCTTAACAGAAACATTTGTCTATATTTAAGTGCAAAATAGTTTGGCAAAAAAAATGAAAAACTAAAGAAATCTAATTTGAACCAAAAACATAAAAATTTTGATTAAAAGTATACTCATCTTCATCATATATATTTTTTCCAGGTAGATTTTTAATTAATTTTATATGGCAAACAATGTATTTTGTTTCTACTTAGGATGCTATTGTTAAAGGATTTTTATCTTCAGTATTCCTTCAATACATGTTATTCTTTTTTAATTCCTTAATTGGAGCATACAGTAGACCACTAGGAGGCATTCAAATACCTTCACTTAAAAATTACAGACCTTGAATTTGTCTTATTTGAACCCTCATAGAGGGAGATGAAATAGGGTTGATCTAACTCAGTCAAATTCTCTGAGAGCTCTCAGGTAATCCCTGGTTATAAATTAGGCACCTTTAAAGCTGTATTAACTCTTTCCATCCCTTCAGTGTAACTCAATGGCTAAAAGCATTTATACAGCTTTGAAAGGCGGCTACTTTACTCAACTTCTCCATTTGCACACACAGATGGCTTTCAAAACAACTCGCTTAAAACCTTAAGAGAAAAGGAAAGTGTTCCTTTTACATTATTAAGAAAATAACAGTGTAACATTCTCAAAATGAGGAATTATAATAAGGGTAACTTATTTTATTGGGTACACTCATAATAACACTATTAATTGCTTTATAGATACCTTCCCTATGTCCTTAATGGTCATCCTTAAGTGAAGTTATGAATTATTCGCTAAGAAGGCACAATATCATCTGATGAATGTGATTGGCGTCACAGAGGGTGACTGCTCTACGTGATGACAGACAGTTACAAAACACCTGCGACGGCCAGCATGTGGCAAAGGATCATCTCTACTAATCAAGGTCTGCCAGGAAAGAAGGAAGTTCTACAGGATTTGGCAACTTTTTGGATTTAGGGGATAGGTGACAGGGAGAGGTAAAAATACCAGCCCTCCCTAACCACGGTTTCTGGCCTAAGCAACTAGAATGAATTATTTAAAGTAATACAGCAAAAAGTGTCAGGTTCAGGTGGAACTACAAGGAATTTGTTTTTGCAAATATTGATTCTGTTAACTGTGAGACATTCAAGTGGAAATTTCCACAGTAGGCAGAAGCAGACCAAAGATCCCCGTACTCCCCCAGCAGCTTGTAATAGCTATGTGTTTGAAAACTAGAAAGAACACTATTTATTATAGTATATACTTTGCGGAGGAGTTAGTAAAGTAGTAAGTGAAAAAACACAACTAAGAAAAAATAAATTTACTAGGAAATTAAACACAGTTATATATAAGCTATATAAAACAATAAGAATGAAGTATACAAAATTAGGGCTCTGCCACTATGAAGGTATATGACCTCTGGCACATGTACAAATATAACCAGATCTGTTTCCTGATCTTTAAAATAAGAAGTATATGCTAGATGATCTGTAAGCACTGCCTCTGAGAGATGTAGTATTCTTTAGTCTTAGATCAGATCAATTCTAACATTTTACATTCTTAGTAATAGTTAACGATTTTTCTTCCAGATTGGTTAACAGAACTAGACTACAAATCAGACCACCTTCAAAATATATCTAAAGATCATCTCTAAAATCCTTAAAGTACATGAAGTAACTGAGAAATTGGAAATATCGTAAGTTACTTGCTTAAATTCAACAAAATTTTTGAGTGCCTGCTATGTGTTATCATAAATTTCTACCAGGCCACAGGGATCTAGTACTGAAAAGAAAAAGTCCCTGTATTCATGGAACTTACATTTTAGTGGGGAAAGCAAACAATAAACAAGTATATATTACGTGGGTTAGAGGTAAGTTCTAAAAGGAAACCTAGAGCAGGCAAAGAGGATGGAAAGTGACAGAGGGGCAGTTTTAGGCAGGAGGATAAGGGACAAACTCTGATGCCGTGACATTTGAACTGAGACCCGAATGAAATAAGAGAGTCAACTGTTACAGCTTTGGGGAGAAGAGCATTCCAGGCAGATGAGGTGGGAACATGCAAGTCATCTTCACAGAGGAGTGGGGAGGTCTGCGTGATTAGACTGCAGTAAGTGGGAGAACAGTGGGAAGTGAGGTCAGAAGAAGCAAGCATGATCAGAACTGGAGGGCATTCTGGGACATGGCAGAGACTCTTAAGTCTTATTCTTCATGAAATTTATCCATACCTCTGAAGGGAACTAACTGTCACAACAAATTATTTATCTAGAACATTCTAACACCTATGCAAATTAAGGAAAATAAACTATGTATTTTATAAGTCTGATTTGCAGAATAAAGTACTATAAAGAAATGAGATCAATTTATAAGCGAAGTAAGAAGAATCATTTTACTTGTAAGTTATTTATGATATATTGATTCTTTAAGTACAGAGGGAAATGGCAGTCATACTTCTTTGGACTAGAATTACCCAAGACTCTACGTCTGGTTCATAACAAGACTAGAACTCTATATTCTTTTCTAATATTTTGTCAATGGTTTCTTTAATACGGCAGCTGTTCTTCATGAAAGCAAAGAGGGTGGGAGAAGTTTCAGTATTTGAATCAGAACATATCCCAGTCATTATGCTCTGGAAACTGTAGAAATAATAAATGAGGAATAATATACAATAAGACTATAATTTCCAGAGAAAAACAAATTTACCAAATAAAGATTTAAGAAAAAAATCCTTCTCATCTTTGTTAAATGACAAATGAATATTTAAATACACATATGATTTCATAAAGCATACTCAATATATTGACTTAATGTGGTCCCACAGTACTGAATAATGCACAATAAAATCACTGGGAACATTTCTCTCCCAGGCACTACAATTATAAAATAAGTATATGTGGAAACCATGTGAAGAGGAAAAGAACTGATCAGGCCTATTTAAATCAGGGGGAGAAACTGGACAACAAAGGTAGACAATAGTGAATTCAGTCATCAAATAAATGCACTTGGAGCTTCCAGTCCCAGGCCACCAGGGTCTATCTAACAGAGATACTGTCACAAATAACAACAATATCAAATGTGTCTCTAATGCTTACTATGTGCCAGGCACTATTCTGAGTACTCGATGTACTTAGGACCTAATCCTCATGTTATGAAATAGCTTCTATCATCATTAGTCCATTTTACAGATCAGGACACTGCAGCAAAGTTGAGCCAATGGCCCAAGATCACACACCTAGTATGTGGCAAAGCCAGGATACCAACCCAAGCAGGCTCCTTCACGCAATAGCCATTATTTTAAACTGCCTTTTGATAGACAAGCATTCAAAATTCCCATCATTATGGGGCTCTGAATAATATCTCTGGCTAAAAATAGTCTATCTTAATTATATGGTGGAGAATGAGCCTTTACACTCAACAAACAAGAACACATGACCTTTATAAGAAAAAGTAGAGGTCTGTGACAGAGATCCAATTTACAAAATTTTTCTCAGGCATCACAGTGGGCAATTCAGCAGGAAACCAATGGAACAGATTCTCTTAGATGTTAAAAAGATAACTGATAAAAAATTCTACCAGCTATCATCTCAGTTTGGATCTGCAAGAATATTTAGCTGGAAGCCAAACTAAAGTTCTTTCCCTTTGTGATATAAAATCACATTCATTCCTTTTTCTTAAAGTCAAACTGTATTTATTAGAGGAAATCAGCCACTAATAAAACTATGCAATGTTTTAAGCAATTAAATAGATATGTATTTTGGGGGGGAAACCACATTATCAGATTCCCAAGGAGACTGCAGGTAAACAACCCATCTAGTGTGATGACCACAATGAGAACAGCACAATTCTAATTCAACGCCCTTTACAAGTAAAGCTCTCATACGGACACAACGCCACTCACATATCTCTTAGACTGTGCCTCATTCTTATGGATAAATTCTATTCACTTCAGCTGAAGTTCTATATGAATTATTGAGGGGCAGATTTATGTCCCCTAAGAATGTATTTATGCACAAACACCAAGAAATATAGAGACTTCAATTAGTTTTTAACTGAATCAATATTTAATTCAGAAATTTATGCACTATAAATAACTATAGGTATACAGAATAAATTGCTGCAGATGGGAATGTGATAAATTCCTCATGGAATGAAAAAAAATTAGTGGAAAGCATAAAGAAACCATCTGTTTAAACATGTTTAATTTACACTCCCATTTAAAAGTTTAGACCAAAAAAAGTAGCAGTAGGGTATCTGAAAACTACAAAGTTACCCTAACTATAAATATTCTTACTTGAGGGTACCTGTGTTAGCTCAGTTGGTTAAGCATCTGACCCTTGATTTCAGCTCACGTCACGATCTTAGGGTCCTGGGATCAACCCCCCCCCCTCCCCACACACACACAACCACTCTCTGCGCTCAGCAGGGAGTCTGCTTAAGGATTCCCTCTCTCCCTATCTCTCTGCCTCTCCCCACTCACATTTTCTCTTTCTCTCTCTTTCTCAGATAAATAAATATTTAAAAAATATGTTCTTACCTGAGCAAAATTCTAAAATTTAAATCAAGTGACAGTTGTAAGAAAATATTTGGAAAAACAGCAATTTTATATAATGAAAAAAGACAGTATTTGTACATTTTTAATGTTTGTTATACTAAAATATTATTTTATATTTCATTCTCTTTCTTCATTCTTTTAGGATGGCAAATTCTGCCACTTAATTCCAAAAAAAATCAACCTAACCTATCCTTTTTCCATCATACACAAGTCCTTTGAAAAGTTCTAACCATCTCACATTTGATCACTAGTTTATTAGCTTTTCCTAGCCAAATGACTCTAAATTTTTTTGCTCGCTAACTTCTTTTTTTTTTTTTTTTTTAAAGATTTTTTATTTATTTATGTGACAGAGAGACAGCCAGCGAGAGAGGGAACACAGCAGGGGGAGTGGGAGAGGAAGAAGCAGGCTCCCAGCGGAGGAGCCCGATGTGGGACTCGATCCCAGATCGCCAGGATCACGCCCTGAGCCGAAGGCAGACGCTTTAACGACTGCGCTACCCAGGCGCCCCTGCTCGCTAACTTCTTTTTTGTATTCATTCTTTTAATGATTTTACAGATGGGGAAACTGAGGCAAAGTTAAACAAAGTGACCAAGATCACACAACCAGTAAATGGGTCACCAAACATGTGCCAGTTATTATTATTGGTACTGGGGACATAGTAATGAAAAAAGGAGACAAAAATCTCTGCCGTTAGGGAGTCTGCCTTCTAGTTACCCTCTATAAACTACCATTACTGTCATACTAACTCTCCTCAACTCTTTGGTTCTCTGGAGCTGTCACATTACACATAAATGCCATAGGCTTAACACAAATCTCTTCCCCTACACGACCTTTCCCTAGTACTAAATTTCCTGCTTTCTACTTCTCACTCTCAAAGTTGATTCAATACCAGTTTCGTTTTTCCTGGAAAAGGCCCATCTACCCTTCCACCAAAGTTTGACAGTCTAATCTACAACATTGCTCGAATGTATCCATCTATCTTCTCTCCTCAAAAACTTGTAGATACTGAGTTCTAAAGGATTATGGGTTAAGACATTCATGTGGGGGCGCCTGGGTGGCGCAGTCGTTAAGCATCTGCCTTCGGCTCAGGCGTGATCCCGGCATTCTGGGATCGAGCCCCACATCAGGCTTCTCCGCTAGGAGCCTGCTTCTTCCTCTCCCACTCCCCCTGCTTGTGTTCCCTCTCTTCCTGGCTGTCTCTCTCTGTCAAATAAATAAATAAAATCTTAAAAAAAAAAAAAAGACATTCATGTGAATTATATAAAGACTACATAATTCAGGCAGTTATTTAAGAAATAAACAGTGTAATTAAAGAATCACTGTATTTAATAGGTAGAAAGGATCTTAGAGATCATTCTTGTTCAATTCTTTCATTTTTTAGACAAGAAACTGCAAGATAAAAGTTAAATGGCTTATGTGAAGTCACCTAATTTTTTCGTTAAGTAGTCAGGACTGAAACACAATCTCTAATTTAGAAGATGTTACTAATATAATCGCTCTGCTATTATATCTTGGGGTAGGGTAATATTTTAAATAACCAATAAATAAATCCAGTTGGCTGATGCTACTTTTGAACTATTAGGCATTTCTGAAAATCATAATTTAAAATATCTCTTACCAGGAACAAAATAAAACTGGTTGCAAACCATTAGCAATTGGAAAAGAGATGATCACAGTTGCAAAGCAATCACAAAGGAAGTTCGAAATCTCTATAAATGGAATTAAATAACTCTTAATTTGTAAAGTATTTATAAGTAAGAATGAATAATTATACACATATATTGTATATTCTAATATTAAAATTATATATAATATTCCGATATATACTTTACATGCATGTTTAGCATGCATGTCAAATATATTTAAATATATAATCTATATATGAACATTTGTATAAGCATCTACATGCATGTGAATATTTATTTATTTATTTATTTTTAGATTTTATTTATTTATTTGCCAGAGATAGAGACAGCCAGCAAGAGAGGGAACACAAGTAGGGGGAGTGGGAGAGGAAGAAGCAGGCTCATAGCAGAGGAGCCCGATGTGGGGCTCGATCCCATAACGCCGGGATCACGCCCTGAGCCGAAGGCAGACGCTTAACCGCTGTGCCACCCAGGCGCCCCGCATGTGAATATTTATATGCACACACACACTTATTAAGTTGCAATTTACTGGTAATTAAATGACATCAAGCCCACTGCTATTATATAGCAACTAAATAAATACCTGGTGAAGACTGATCCTTTGCGTATCATTCTATACTTCTTCCTCTTCCTTACCTACTTTCAAACAGACTCTATATCCAATAGAAGTTTCCTCAGAAATGTTTCTAAAATCCAACTTCGTCTTCCTCTTATGGTCCCTGATCTAGTGTAGAAGCGAGTCACCCCTTGCTTTTATTACTGCACAGCCTTTTAACTGGACTCCTATTAGAAGGAATTTCCCTACTCCATTTTTTTCTTTTATAATGCCACCAGTGTTATCTTCCCCAAAACAAAACTGGCCATATTATGTACCTCATTTGCCTCCCCACAATCTGTTGGATAAAATCCAAGCCCTTTAATTTAGCAAACATGTTTCTACACAATCTGGCTACTGCTTATCTCTCCAACTACACTATGTAGCACGACTTTTCTCTCTTTTCACACACACATACAGAGACATGTTAAACAAGTAAATATTCCCAACACAAGACAAACTCCTTTCAAGAACCAGTGTCATCCTGAAGTCAACGTTTTAATCGACCACTCTCCCTCTTACATTTCCTGTATTAGAGTTCTTATCACATTGACTGGCCTTGATTCACTGACATAGTATGATTTATGTTTTAATAACTTATATTTATGTTTCTAATTAATAACTTTGAAATTCCCAATACATAATACCTGGCAAATAATAATATGTTATCAATGTGCAAATGAATAAATCAATACTGTTATACTTGGTCTTTGGAAAACTTTACCAATGTTAAATATTTCCTTTAAATTAAAGGTCTTCCTTTTCTACTCTTTCCATTATACAGAAGGAAATCACAATAAAACAGCTGATTCACAGGAGCTGTGCCCTTCACATATTGCCCATTTGCTCCAAATTCACTCTTTGCTACCTATCTGTGATAATGGATCTGAGCCCTTGATGTTTTTCTCTCTTACCAGCCTTATGTCAGTAGAAGACAAAGTAGAACTTTTTGAGTACAGGACACTGGAGATACACTGTAGGAGGAAAGGATTTTTGCTTTCTGGTTCCAGTATGCTCTCAGGCAGCTCCTACAGGGCTGTGATTCTCCAGGGCTTGGTTCCTGCAGTACACAGTGGCAGTAACACCCAGTAGTAATACCTGGTAGCTTCTTCAGTTGGTTTTGTAGCAGAATGTTTCTGGTGAGATAAATCCCCAGGGCAATCGGCTAACTACCTGGTGGCAGGTTTATTACACCAGAACTCTTCCATCAAGGAGGAGGCAGAAGTCCAACCTCTTTGGAATAAATAATCTGGATAAGGTCTTCTCTGACTATAATGCTTCTGCCAGTAACCAAAATCATTAGATGTATAGAATAACATCCATCAGCATGGCAATCTGTACAGCATTGGACCTCATCAAGGTATTCACTTAATAACAAAGTAAATAAAGCTATGGGCTCATGCCCATTAAATTAACTAGTCTTATCCACACTTATAACCCAGAAGCAACTGGCCTAATTGAAAAGTGGAATGACTTACTGAAGGTTCAGTCATGGTGCCAGTTGGTATTATTATATCCTTAAAGGGTAGGGTTCTATTTTACATGACGCAGGATATGCTTTAAATCAGAAAGCATTTTATGGTGTTGTTTCTCCCATTGGCAGAATACATGGGACCAGGAATCAATGGGTGGAAGTAGGAGTGGACCTTTCATTATTATACTTAATAACCCACTTCCATAAGTTCTATTTTCGGTCTCAGTAGTTTAGAACTCTCTGGTTTGGAGATCTTACTGTCCAATAGAGAAATGCTTCCATGTGAATTGGAAAATGATATTGCCACGTGGCTATTTCAGGCCTCTTATGTCACTGAACCAACAGGCTAAAAAATTGGGTTTAATCTACTGGCTGGTTGATCTCAATAACCAAAGGGAAACTGGCTGGCTTCTACACAAAAGAGGCAAAAAGGGCTACGTCTGGAACCGGGAGGTTCTCTGGGGTACCTCTTGGTATTTCTATGCCTAATAATAAAGGTTAATGGAAAACTACAGCAATCATTTAAAAAAAAAAAGCAGAACTATTGAGGATTCAGAACTTTTGCAAGTAAACTTCATGTCATTATATCAGGTAAACTCAACTGGCTGAGGGTCTGGCTGAGGGTGAGGAAAATACGGAATGAATAATGAAACAAGGAAGCCATAAATATCAATACTGTCTCATGATCGGTTATAGAAACAAGGGTCATAGAAGCTTTGCATATTTTTTATTTGCCTTTCATATGCATGTGTTCATTTTTATCTGTTAACCATTTTTCTTCTACTTCTCATTTTTATTTTATATATGTGTTGTTAGTAATTAACAAATTTAAATGTGATACAGACGTAGTGAAGAGAAGGGCCATATGCACCCCAATGTTCATAGCAGCAATGTCCACAATAGCTAAATCGTGGAAGGAGCCAAGATGCCCTGCAACAGATGACTGGATTAAGAAGTTGTGGTCCATATATACAATGGAATATTACTCAGCAATCAGAAAGAACGAGTTCTCAACATTTGCTACAACATGGACGGCACTGGAGGAGATAATGCTTAGTGAAATAAGTCAAGCAGAGAAAGACAACTATCATATGATTTCTCTCATCTATGGAACATAAGAACTAGAATGATCACTAGGGGAAGAAAGGGATAAAGAAAGGGGGGGTAATCAGAAGGGGGAATGAAACATGAGAGACTATGGACTATGAGAAACAAACTGAGGGCTACAGAGGGGAGGGGGGTGGGGGAATGGGATAGACCGGTGATGGGTAGTAAGGAGGGCACATATTGCATGGTGCACTGGGTGTTATACACAACTAATGAATCATCGAGCCTTACATCGAAAACCGGGGATGTACTGTATGGTGACTAACATAATATAATAAAAAAATCATTATTAAAAAAAAAAAAACAAATTTAAATGTGATTGCAATTAAATTTGAAGAGATGATTATAATGACTCTTGTGGCTGCTTTTCCTCATTTTGGGAAATGTCTACATTTGCAAAAAGGATAGCTATATCTTAATAGCTATGTATATAGATTTGTTCTGTTGTTGTACAGAAGTACAAATGTGTTTAGAAGAGTATAAATAGAAGTTGAGTATCCAAAGGGGTGAACTATACCAGTTATCAATTTATTGCCTAATTTTCCCCTTATTGCCTGATCTTTGAAAACGGATCTGTGCCCTTTAGATATTTATTCCTTTTAACAGCTGGCACGATGTTAAGCTTTGTCAGGAGAGGATACTGAAGACACATTTCAGGAAGCAAGGGTTTTGGTTCCTGGTTCCAGTATACTCACTCAGCAGGCTCCTGCAAAGCAGGTGGCTTGTCAAGGGCCTGCTTCCCTCGGGGCCCAGGTCCTATAGCACAGGTGGCTATGATGCCCCGTTTAACAGGCAGCTCCTGTAGCCCCTGACTCCTACCAATGAGAGTGGCCAGAGGTTTCTCCCAACACTCCCCACCACAGGCAGTTTTATACCAGGAGTGCCTCTGGCTCTTGCAGGGCTTGCAGCCTTTCCAGAACTTGGCTCCTACAGCGTGGGAAGCAACTGCACGTGGTTATCTCAGTGTACAATTGTCAGCCGCACCAAACAGCCAGCAGCTTCCCTTGGCACCACCCCACCCCTGCATTGGTTTTTCAGGGCAGTGCCTCCAGTGAGACAACCCTGATAAACAGGGAAGCTGTTTCCCCTCAGGTGGGCTCACAGCAGTGTGTTGCCAGTGAGGTATCTCTCTGAACAGACGCCTCAGCACCCCTACGGTGGCTTTCCAGCAA
The DNA here is from genome assembly GCF_023065955.2 of Ursus arctos. Taxonomy (NCBI): domain Eukaryota; kingdom Metazoa; phylum Chordata; class Mammalia; order Carnivora; family Ursidae; genus Ursus; species Ursus arctos. The sequence goes on from NW_026622874.1 coordinate 34,736,266, forward strand.
ATTTGAAAGGATGACGTCTGTCATCCAAAGAGCAGATTTCCAACAAATTCTGCCAGTGTAGCACCACAACAACTTCTCTGCCATCTAATAAGCCATGGTTCCGCCTTCGTCAAGAGGGTCTAGATCTCAGGCCCAGGTGGGGCTCCTTCCTTGGGCGTTCTACCTCAGCCCTAAGGTTGGTAACTGCTTTACATCTGCCATGCCTGTATTCTTTAGCGTTCTCTTCACTGCATGCCAGCTCATCTCTTGCTACTCCAGTCCCTTGCCTTAGCTTTAAATTCTTCATGTTAAACTTTTCTTGATCAAATTGCTGTGTACTTTCTCTCATTGGACGCGGACTGATACAGATGCTGAGACCTCATTACCTTCCCTGTAGGACACTGCCTGACATGAATTAGGTACTCCATAAATAAGAAATAGTTCATTGAATAAACAAATAAACATCTTCATAGGGAGAAAGCAGTACGTTTTCTACTAGGACTATGTGAAGGCCAAAAGATACCAAACCAAGTTCCTGTATAGGCTGAACAAGAGTCGAATAGCAACAGAAATTAATAAAGCTGAAAAGAATTCAAGATGTGTTAAGTTTTTCCCTAAGGAATTACAATTTTGACATAGATTTTTTTAAAAATTAAGATTCTCTAGTAGAAAATGGCTAAACACAAATCTTTTTTAAAAAGACAAAGCCTATACATGGAGATTAGTCTCTAATAAACTTCAGAATCTATGAAATCTTTTATTATTATTATTATTACTATTATTTTAAGAGCCAAGTTGCACATTTTTACTTGTCAAAAAGACAAATTTCTACTCTGGGATTTTCAGTATCAGATGAACACTCCCTATTTCATAATATAATTAATAAGCATTTTATTTTAAAAATTTTTCTGTTATCCACAACAGATTTAAAAGATTAAATTTGTTTTTAAAATACACTCACATACACACACACACACACACACACACACCACACAAACCATGGTTCTAACCCTTCAAGAGATAAATATCTCATACAAGAGTTTAACAAATTCACTAATAATTCTAACTTGAGAGAAAGTATGTGGTAAGTACTACAGTAGTTCTGGAATGAAAGGTTTAACGGAAGTTACTGATAGAAACTAGACCTTTAAAGAGCAAACCAGATTTTGGAAAATACTCAGAGGGATGAAGATGGGAGCATTCAAAACACATTTGAAGAAGACCCAAAAAAGTGCTGTTTCAGGCAGACTCAAAAAATTATTGCTAGAAACCTACTAAATATCAGTACTATCCTAAGAGGTAGGTTTACTGTAGTGAATTAATCAAATAAGGTCCCTTCCCTGAGTTTTTAGTAAGTGATAATTAAGTTAAAGAGCAACTAGGTCATAGTATGCACTGAATAATTCTTGGCTGTAACTACTCTTCTCATCATCACCATCCTTTTATGTAAATGGAGAACATGCTAACACATTCAGAACAGATGATCTGAAAATAATATTTGTGAGAAGTGACAATGGCCTGAACTAAGACAATGGGTAGTTGGAATGGAGAACAGGGGTCAAAGAAGAAAGGACAGAGGAGGTAGGAGCTACAGAATTTAGGTGGGGAAAGAAGATGAGATGGGGGGGCAATCCCCAAATCAGCCCCATAGCAAGATAAGTGAATATAATCTAGGAAATTTCATCATAAGAGAAAAACTTGCCTAACTGCAAAATGCAAAAAAAAAAAAAATGTATTGTGCAAAAACATAAATATAAAAAGTACATTTAAAAATAAACCAATTGCTCTCAAGAGTTTTACTAAGGAAACAGAAACAATACATATGTAATATTTCCTATATTTAAGATTGAGAATCATGAACAGCACAAACTTCAGTCATTCCGCAAAGGAAATACTACAGTAAACCAAAATCTTTCAAGGTTGTTTGGGTGGATATCAGAGGTAGTTGTAGGAACAAAACTCAGAGAACCTAGTGATTGACAATATGCCCCTTAGATAATGACATAATTGTTATATTAAAAACTGATTTCTAAATTAAAAGTCAATTGTTTACTTTTAGGGGACAAGTAGACTAAACCATAAAGCAGAAATACGTGCTTGTTTCCATGAAGAACAGAACGCCTATCACCACAAGAGTTGGAAGATACAAGCACCTCCAGTTCTCCTGCTTAGAAGTTTCCTCTGACTGACCTGCACACATATCTTCAACAGAGTGTCACAGAAGGACTGCAACAGTCCTATTTCCACACTCCATTCACATTCACTTAGCACTGAATGAAAATACAATGTTCAGAGGAGCGGTATACATGTCAAATAATACATTGGTAAGCAGAATTCTTATCTACAGTTTCAGCTGACATAATTGGTTGTTATGGGCTTTGGGAAGAATTAAAAAAATCTAAAAATTGTTCCTAGAATCTCTCCCCGAAAGGTCTTGATAACAATTTTTAACTGCACCACTCTGCTGCAGCTTTAAAAACACAAGGGGCACAAACACACTTCAATAGTCTTAACTAGGAAGCAGACCTGGGTAATCTTTGTTCTCTCACCAACTGTTCAATTCTTAATCTCCAAGAAGATTCTCTGTGCTTCAGGTCTCAGATTAAATGCTGATACAGGTGGCACCATTAAGAGACAAATCAAGAATATGTAAAATCCAGATGGAGAGGTTAAAATCCTCCGGATTCCCCTTCAGTCTAAACCTATAAAATCTACATTTTAATAGCTGATTTTCCAGAGACCACAAGATTTCTTTTTGCATATGCCCTTGATGGAATTAATGAGAGAAGGAGAGAAAAGCATATGCTTAAACGCCTGGGGGCAACTATAACAAAGGAAGAAATTACAGTTTATTAACACAATTCCAGCACTCATAGCACATTGCTTGCTCTAAATATTCCAGAAAGAACATGCACTATACAATCCAATCTCTGTAACTAATGTGCTTATAGACTTTAAGAGGGTGATATTTACCAGCTAAATATTGGTCAAAATAGTAGCTAACATTTAGACATCTGCTTTAAAGAGAAGCATCTCTTCCACCTGCTTCTACAGGCCACAAAGATACACTCTAGTTAACATATTACTGACAGGATGATGAGAAAGCTCCTGTCAGACGCTGGCCAGCCGGGTGTTTGAGACAAAATGCACAGCCCCAGCTGACTAGTTAAAGAAAGTCTGGTGAGGTACAATTATAGAGGCATATGACAAGACTTCATGCTTGACTGATTTGAGAACCAATGACATGACTTTAAACAGCAATCTTCTCTACCTCTGGTCACAAAACAGCAATAAGTCAACTGATATACTCTTGTAATATCATGATTTATTCCTTTGCTTTGAATACATGAGATTTTGGTATGATGTTCTGCTAGTCTGCCAGAGATTCACTTGGGGCTTAAACATCTAGGGCCTGCCTACAGCATGTATAAAATCAGTGTTCTTGTTCAGGATTACCAGGAACACTTCTGTGTGAACTTGATAATGTATATAACAATAGAATAAACACTAAACTGCTTATGCCCCAATTCATTAAACTTACATACAGAAAAATGTAATAACGGGTCCTAACAAAATACCACACTTTAGGGGGTGGGGTGGGATAAATAGGCTATGGGCATTAAGGAGGGCACTTGTGAGGAGCACTGTGTATTGTAGGTAAGTGACGAATCACTAAATTCTACACCTGAAGCTAATATTACACTGTATGTTAACTAACTGGAATTTACATAAAGACTTGAAAACAAACAAAACAAACAAAAAAATACCACAGTTTAATATGGAAGGAAATTCATGAAAAATTTAAAACATATCACTACTCTCGATAGTTTTGCTAATATATCTCAAAACTAATTTTTTTATTCTAAAGTTTATCTCTACAAATTACAAATTATAATTTTAACTACAAACAGTACCTAAGGAAAGGGACCTTTAAGCAGTCTGATTCTCTACTAGTGTATCATCACTACAGCACCCAGCAAGCTGTAAGGTTGACTACCATGATTCTAATAAATTATGGTGTTGAAGAGTAAACCCACACAAACCAAATTTCTAAAACCATAATAAAATTACAAATGTGAAGACACCTTAAGTTATATATGTTCTTACAATAGTTAAAATTTTGGCTGTAGATTTAGAACATGAAAAATGAGTAAAATTTCTTGCATTAATACTAAATATAGTATATTCTTCATGGTATATAAAATAGGAATGTAAAAAGCTTAAAAGCAAGTCAATTCATTAACTATTCCTTCATTGGTGGTTTCAGAGATTTCACTTAATTCTTCCTAAAAAATAGCTTATTTCTAATTTATGTTATAGTACTAGTCTTTGACCTTAAATGTTACTATGCATGGAATTTACAGCAGATATATACATACACATGAATTTTTCAAGTTAGATTCAAGTAAAACAGCTTCCCCCGTATAAGAAGGGTGAGGAGATCCTGAAAGCAAGCTTGAATTATGTTTCTTTTATCAGTCCTACTGTCCCAGGGAATGAACCAAAACAAACCGGGTAACTTAGAAGTGACATCACCATCAAGTTTTCATGAATTTTCCATAAACGACTGGCAGAAGTTTACCTCAAACATAAAAAACAACTCCCTCAATAACACCAACCTTTTATTAAAATAATTTTAACATTTAACTCAAATAAAATTTAAGGGTAGTAAGCATGTTAATTTTTACTCTAAACTGCAGATCTAGTCTTTTATAAAATCATAGCTAATAATCACTGAATCATCATTGAATGTTATGCAGATACAATTCTAAGGACATCATATATATGTATATTATATATGTGCATATGTATACACATATGTGTTTATACAGCTATACAGACAGATAGATCTCCTTAATCTTTACAACAACCCTATGAGATTAAGACTGATTACTCCCATTCTCCCAGTTTACATGGGAAGAAACTGAGTCAAAGAGAGACTACCCAGTGATTAAGAGGTGCTTATAAATTGCAATAAAGAGAACACCAATATTTTAGAATAGTCATATACTCAGATTTATTCCAAATGTTTTTGTAAATAGGGAAGCTTATACATTCATTCGTATAGCTCACTCCTGCACTTTATTCACATCTCTGCTCAATACTACCCTATTAAAGCAGCTTTCCATGACCACTCTACATAAATTGAAACCTGCCCCTCACACCTTTCATCCTGCACACACTTTATCATTTATCCCTTGGCACTCACCACCAGAAGACATAACCGCTACTTTCATTCACTTATTTCTTTGTTTCATCAGTTCAATATAAGCTCCAAGAGTGTTTCAACTTTGCTTTGCTTACTGCTGGATCTTTACTGCCTAGAAAGTGCTTAGCATATAGTAGGTTTCATGATAAGATTTAATTCCTAGGCCTCTGAGACAGTTTGTACAATCTTTTTAATCTTTAGGACAATAGCGATACAGAAATATTATTTATAATCTTGAAAAAAATCATGTTTAAAAAATAAGGAGGAAGAGAATGGGGACAAGAATGGTTTTACTTCAATGGTAAATTAAAAATAGCAGAAAAGCAAATATATAAAAATAACTCAGATTCAATTTCTCAATATTATTTTAAGAAAATGTCAATTACCTGTGTCACTGACTTGTGCTTATTCTCTGATTATACTACATCATGTGTTTAAATGGATATGTTTTTCAATATGTAAAATAACATATTTTCAATATTTTTTAAAAAGTGGACATATCAATATTATAATTCAAAATCTCAAAAGTGAAGTTTTTCAAATGTAGAGTAATGGAAATAACCCAAAATTGGAATCAGGACACTCAGTTTCACATTACCTGTCCCTAATTAGCTGTTTGGCCCTGGGGTGGCCACTTAACCTGTTGAAAAATATGCTTCTCATTGTTAAAGACTAAATAGATATGCCAGAGAACTCCTGAAACTGCTGCTAACATACTAAAACTTCATAGAACTAATTTTCATTCCTACTATGGGAGTACAAAACAAAAAAATATTCTTATTCTTATCAATTAACCAAATTTGTAAGGAAGCAAATTCATGCAACATAACATGTTTTCAATAAATATCTGGTACATTACTAAAAATTATGCTTAAGTTTATATTAAAAATTTTTAAGTCAAAAACATTAAAATTTTAATGCTTACAGTAGAAAATAGTTAGGAAATACTTTAAAATATTTTTCTATGACCGAAGAAAACTCCTATTCTCATTGTCTTTACCACAGTAATAAAGACCTTCCAAAAGAACATTTTAGTGAGTAGCATAAAACCTGTGATTTAAAAAAAAGAATGCTACTTTGACTTTTAAGTTATTATCAGCCTGAAGAGCTCCTCCAAATCAGAACTATTATAGAAGCTACTCCCAAACCACTACTTGGCAACAAAGATGAATCTACCTATTACCAGGTTAGGATAGCAGCTATTATCATGGCCCCTTGATTTCTTTCAAGTAGCTCCAATGGAAAAAGCCACAAGTGAATAATAAAGATCTCATAATAGCTCTTAAGAATTCTTTATATGGTAGAAGGCACTAAAATGAACTCTGGAGAGTTAAAAAGAAAAAAAAAAAACTCTCATCTCCTGATAAGAAAAAATAATTAACCTGACTTAATGCATCTGAGAAGGCCTTCTATAAATCAGACTTTTGTACTTCAAGAGCCAGATTAAAACCATATATCAAAAAAGTATGTAGATATTGTCTCATAAGTACACATAGAACATTTCTAAATCTGCAGAGGTTCGTGGGTCTTTTTGTGAAATGCTCAATACATTCTACTTAAAAGGAGAAGTGTGAAGTACTTACAGTGCTTAATTTACTAGAGGTAATAATGATGCGCCTCTCATGCAACATGCTGGCATACAGTTGCAGCATATTATTCACATCCACGGCAACAAAATATTCTGTAAGATTTCTCTGTACAAGTGAAAAGTAATTGTGTAAGTTAGAGCTCATGGTGATTACGAAGGAAAATATTTTATACATTTACCAACGAGTCTTAAAGTTCAAAGGATGTTATTATTAAAAAATGGTATTCATTAAAATAATTAAATTTAATACTATTCTGCTGCCACACGAAGCATATAACATTCTATTATTATTTGAAACATAATCCTACCCCAGAAAAATGTTTCTCAGAGGGCAATCAGAGGATCATACATTTTCCACTCTCCCTCCCCAAGTACTTATAAAAGAAGCTGATTTCCTGTGCCCTAACTATAGACGTGCTGAATTGTAATCTTTAGAGTATGGCTTCAAGTATCTGATTAAAAAAAAAAAATCCTGATAATTCTTTTATACATTGAACTTTGAGAACTGCTGTTCCAGAAAATACATTTGAGTGTTCTTATGTTTGCCACTCAGTAGGCAACATCACTGTCTGATAGTATGTACTATGAACAAGGCACCCAAAGGATGAGATGGATTCATAAAGCAATCTTTGGTCCTTTATTAAGGAAAACCCCTTGTTTATACCCCATGTCAGACCTTGTCTATGCTCCTATAACCAAATAAATTTTGGTGTTAGCCTGATCAATTTCCTTGATTTAAAGACTTTGTATTATTTTCCCCGCATAAGATCAAAATTGGGATAAGCTACACTAACTCTGACTTTTAGAACTTCTCCTTTTACTTATTTTTAACTTTCTGTACTCAAACTTAAGCATGCCAGAAAGTTATAAAGTAATGAAGAGACTGAATAAGATATGATAATAAAATGAAACTGTAGTATCAAGTAGACTATATAATCTAGGAAGTGAAAACTTTTAGTTGGGCAAGAAAACAAGAAATCCAATAAATAGTTTCTTTGATTTCCAGAAGGCAGAAATTTTACCAAGACAAATTGGTAACGACAGGGCATATAACAGAATCTGTAATACCAGTGAGTGATGTTGAATTTAGTGGGGAGAAATTCATTTGCCGTTTTCTATGTTTAAGGTCTACCTCACCTTCCAATTCAGCTCTTCATATAGATTACTTTTATGGCATTCAACCTTAGTATTTTTCCTGTAATCTCAAAGAAAAATAATTTCTAGATGGAGATATATTTCTCAACACAGAATGCTGTGTTGATAATCTATTTCAGGCCCACATTAAAAACAGCTTCATCTAGTCTTTTCATAGGAGTTATCTGGACTCACCTGTACTAAAAATACCACTGACAGTCTTGGTTTGATATTGGAAAATTTACAATTGTCTCCCCAGACTTCATTCACTCATAACCCACGTACTTTTGGAAACCAAACACTTAGTAGGTTTGAAAACATTTTGGGTAGAACAGTAGAGTTCTGAAAGAAATAGTAAGTATTTCTGGAAACTTATTTTTTTCCTGTTGATGTTTCTTTCACTTTTTATTGAATTATTTCTACTGATTTGTTGTTTCTTTCCAAGGGAAGTTGAAAAAAATTACATAAGAGAAAATTTCCTTTTCACACAGCAACCAAAGCCTATTTGTCACTTCCACTTTCCAGTAAATTTTTCTACAGAATATTAATTTATGATAACTACTAAAACACTGAAACTACTTCTAGTATGGCTACAATTAGGACTCTAAATAAAATGCAAACTTTAGTAATTTTTATGATTTCTTGTAGTACCCCTCAAGCCCTACAAAATATATATCACTTAAATCAAAATCGAGAAATCAAGTACAAGACATTAAGATTTCCATAGAGTTATACAAGTAATCTAAAATGCTACACTCAGTTCACTAAAGTAACTATGTGTGTGAAAATATTTCCCATTGCTAGTATTTATCCCCTACCAAGCAGAGTCCTCTGAGATATTTCCTCTACCAGGGGAGCTTAGGACCTAATATATATCTGATCCTACTGAACTACTTCAAGTGCTAGAAACAGTTTTTCTCATAAAATTTTCCTTACCCACAACCAGATACTAAGAAGGGAGTAAAGTAGCAGACACATCAAGAAGAAAAAGAGATAACACCATTATTCCTATTTCTTCTTTCTAACAAAACGGATAATTACAATGCATTCTATTTCTTTATACAGAAATCTTCAGGCGTTGAGACCAAAATAAATAAAATTCATATGAGTAGCATTAAAAAATATAGAAAACAGAAAACTTACACTCTCAGGAATTGTTGGGAGTCCAGTTACATCTGGGGCAATGAAGTAGGAATGCTGATAAACAGAAATAAATCACATAGGAAAAGCAGAATTAAAATTTGGTAGCAATACATACAATTTGAAAAAAAATAAGAAAAGATATATCAACTAAATTAATAAATGCCAAGGATTAACATTCAGGATTTGTTGAATTTGAGAGACTCTTGAATAATACAGCAGGTTTATGTGATATTGAACAACAACTTTCTCAGACAAAGAGTTTAGTGCTGGTTAAAAATATTCAATTTTAAAACTGAAATAATCCTGGAAAAAAGTTTATTAAGACAAAAAAGTATATTACTGATACACACACACACACACACACACACACACAAACACATTTAGGGAGACTGGAAAATAATGAGGTTTGCTTACCTAAGAATATATCAAAATCTATTAAGATAATCTATTAAGATTCCTGAGTTTCTATGGTAAGTCACAGCAAAATTCTCTGGTACATATCAGGTATTTAGAAAGCAGCAACAGGACATAATTTTTAAATATTTAAAACTTTTTAAAATACATAATGATCTCAAAATATGACCTTCATACACCCACTAAACAAATAGTAATTAGCTTCTATAATATTCAAAGCAATACAACAGTTCATAGATCTATTTATATAAAGAGCATATTGTGTATGCCTTCATGTTCCCCAAAATGTTCCCAAGTTTTACCACCCAGAATCAGCACAACTAAATCACCAGAATTGTTTTATTTTCTGTTCATATTAATTGCCAAAATTATTTTCCTATCTTAATCACATAAGGACATAATTACTACTGTCTCATAATTAAAGACTGGAAAAGAAACATTCTAGCCAATACTGGGCACAGTTAACTAGTCAGAACAGGCTAGTTAACACAGTCATAACATATAATTTCCCCGGTAGAAGAACAATTGAGATAAATCACAAGGTTTCAGGAGACCTTGTGACAAAAAAATGTGACAGAACTCTCATGCTGTGAATGCACATTAACATTACTACTACTGACAATGGAGAATATGCATAGATTTGGTCTCTATTAACTACTTTATTTGGAGGGGTTTTTAATAGTACTGTATTTCATAAAACTATGCTCTAAAAGATAGTATAAACAGAAAATATACTCCAAATGATTAATTTTTCTTAAAAGAGTCAAATTAATCATTTCCCAAAGGACTGGAGTGAATCTTAAACACACATTGAAAGAAGTAATTATTTTCTCAATTTAATAGTGATTTTTTAGAAGCCAATGTCCTTTTTAACTCACCGGTACTAGGAAGGGCTGATCTTTCAGAACTTGCTCACTGGCAATAAATATCTCTTGGTTCTTATAATACATGAGAGAAAAAAATGAATATTTTACTTTCATGGGGGAGTTTATACAATTTGCTGTGTATCTGAGACAAACCCATGTAGCCACATTATCCACTGAAAGTAACATTAATTATAAATGCTATTTTAAATGCTGTTTTGCTAACTTTATGCTAGAAAAATCTCAAAGAAAGTATCTTCCTTCTCAACAGAGAGTACAAAATGCTGTGGATAGTTAATGATTTTGAAATGTACTTTCAAAATAAGCATTTACATTAAATATTAACTTTTTATACAATCTCTGTGATATTCTTATGGTTTCAATGTCAGGCCTTGAAAAATTCATGTGTTGGAGCATTCACAAAATATGATATTGTAAGAAAGTATAGTAGTTTCCCAAAGCTTCTCACATTTTTCTATCAGAAATTGTGCCAACAAATAAAATTTTCTTTCCACTCTGTGGAAGAACAAAAGTCCCCAGGATGATCAATCTTAACTGGGTACCATAAAACTAAAACCTTGTTAAGCAGCTGAAGACAAGTGTTTTTGGATCCCAATTCTGCCCATCTTGAACAGCACAGCACTGGGCACAGCACTTTAGTTAGCTCTTGCTGAAATCAAATGAAATTACTAAATGGACTTTACATGAATTTAAGACAATATATTATCAACCAGCTGAATCTGTCAATTCTTCAGATACTGTATTGAGAAAAGGTGTACAAGATTTGAAAGCTACCATAGATCCTGACTCAAAAGTTTACAAGAAGGCTTAAATTATAGAAATGACCATCATACACAGAATAGAACACAGTCACTCAAATTCCCTAAACAAGATTATTTCAGCTATGGTACAAAATACCTTGTCCGCATGAAAGAAAATTTTAATTCACTAACAATCAATATTAGGATAGCTTTCATAGTACATCTAGATATATCATTTCACGTAATCCCCAAACAACTTTCTTAAAAATGGACTCACTCAATTTCTCAAATGAAGAAAAAGAATCATCAAAAGATAGTAACTTTTTTGCTTAACATCACACATTTAGTGACTGTGACTTAAACCAGTATCTTCTATTCTTAGATACTAAGAGGCCTAATAGTTTTTTATTTATGATTCTTACTAATAAAGGTGAAGTGTTTCAATAATCCTGTATTTTAAATTGATTTTTGTAAGCTATTTATTTAGAATAAATGATACTCCAATTTAAAGCCAGAGTACTTTTTAAAAATCTCTCATTAATGCTCTAGAATAGCTACCTTTATTATCTTAGCACCTTTATTTCCTTCACCCTTTAACGAAGTGTTAGAATCATTTTATAAATACAACTCCTTCAAAGAATGACACTTATTTTTGATAATCCAGAGCTTTTCTTTGTTCTTGATATTTTTCCTTGGTCTTTCTACTTCATTCCACTAACCATTAACCTTGTATTCCTTTGGGTCTAGTGACCTAAAAATCTGAGTTTCTCCTTAACTGTTCCTTCCTCTAATTCTTTCACTCAATCTGCTTTCTTCTTTTATACAGTCTATTTGGGCAATTAGACGTTGGCCTCTGCTTTATTCTATGTTCTGTCCTTTAAATAGCTCAAGTATTCCTACAACTATCTCTGCAGATGACTACTATGCCTGGGTTAAAAATTCCATGTTATCCTTAGCTTTCCAGTCTACAATCTCCAAATGACTATTAAATATTTCCACTTTGGCAGTGTGCAACAGAAGAGGGTGCAGACATAAAGGATCACAGGGAAGAAAGAACACTACGCTGTTAACGACACAGGAAAGTTTCACAAAGGTGAGAAATGAGCTAGTTCTAGACTAAAGATGGATAGTCTACAATGAGGCTTTAGTAAAAAAGGAAGGTGTACAAGTGAGAAAGCACAATGTTCATTCAAGAAGATGAACAGAACAATGTGACTGGAGTAGGAAATCAATTTAGGAAAAAAAAAGTGAGAAAAATGAAAAGGTAGACTGAGGCTAGGTAGTGCATGGTCATAAAAGGTGGAAAGTTTGGACAAATTTTTCAGAAAATGGGGAGCTTTTAGGTTTCAGCAAGAAATTTTATATAGTTTAAGGAAGTTTAATCTGACAGACTTTTGTAGAAAGGATTAGAAAGAGAGAATCTAAAGTAAGAACTATTTAAAGTGCTAAGCATCTGAACCAGGTTGCTGACAGTAAAAACAGGAAGAACAGAATAATGTCAGAGAACACTACTATTAAGCAAAATTACAGGAAAAATTTAGGCAAAAAATAAGTTATTACCACACAAAGAATATAATGAAGTAATTTCTTTATTGTGCAAAAAAAGCAAAAGACCTATGAATACGATTAATACACTACAATTTACTTTTTCTTTCAACTTCTCTTGCATCATTATATATTTTTTTCTTTCTTATAAGTGGTACCACTTACCATTATATTGGAAGAACTAAAATGAATATAAATAAATTTTAACATTTTATTTGGTATGCTGAATATTAATGAAAACATCCACATTTGTGATCACTAACTTTGAACATTTACAGAATCTCCCAAAATACTAATGTGCTCATTAAAATTTTCAGCAGTAACTAATCTACACCACCACAGGCTTACTGTTTGACAACTTCAATCATATTTTCAGTGTTTGGTGTTTATAAGAGAAGATTGATTACAGTGTGGGGAAAGAAGAAGAAACTTTCCACCCACAATTCTTATCATATGGTTAGTTATATGTGATACTTCGAATTCTTATTTATGCACTGTTTTCATTTTATGAGGGCTATTTGTGTGTGTGTGTGTATGTTTCCTTATTATGGATAGAGTTCACCTGAAAATCAGTATTCCTCACAAAATATTCTCACAGATTTGTTTACTTCTAGTGTAAAATAAAAAATTCTGTGATTTAAGAACTACAAAAATGTACATCTACTATATGTTATGATAGTTGAAGCATGGCAAAAAGTCCCAATATCATCATATAGTAATGTTATTACTAGCACTGACGTTTCCCTGGTGTCAGAGTTTCTTGAAGGTGCATGTGCTCTCAAATGAGAAAGTGCTATGACAAAAAAATCAATTAACAGCTGAATACTTACCACACTCAAACTGACAGGAGTGTTTGCCTTTGGTACTGGGTGGCTATAGAGTGATTTGAGAGTTTCATTCAAATCATTTTCCTAGAGTAAAATTTAAAAAGTACATTTTACAAATGAATTATATACTAAGGAATATAATTAAAACTACTTGATGAATCATGCACTGTGCCTTTTCATATTAGACATGTTATACACAACTGATTACACAAGAATGTTTCAAATAAAAAATTGAAATATTTAAATTTAATAAATATGGAAAAGATAAATATCTTTATCCAGAAAGCATAATGGCAATATCTCTATTTAGTATAAATCCATATTTGGCAAAACTTCATTATTATAAAATACACCGATGCTATCTATAGAAGAAATCATTTAAATCATTAAATCCAAGAACAATGGGGTTGAATAAAAATAACAACACTACTTTTTATCAGATCGCTGAATGCGATTTTAATTTTAAAATCTTCAACCTAATTTTTAAGGAATAGATACAATTTAGTATGATCATTGTACTAAGATACAACATACAGGTTATTCTAAATAGTTCTTTTCTGAACAGCTACCAGTCACCACTTGACCCACAATAAGTGGGATTAAATAAAATCTGTAATACATCTACTTCCTAGGATATGTATAATAATGTACCTTCATATGTGCACTCACTTTTTCTGAATTACACATATAAACCCAGTAATAAATATATGAAGGTAGCTTTTTATATACATGATTTTTATTCTCTCTTAAAATGTTCAGGTGGAGACAATATACCAAAGGAAATGCCAATTGTTCAATAAAGGTAATAATTAATTTTAAGGAATTTGGATATAAGACACATTAACTTCTCACAATTTGTCTTATAAATTAACTAACAAACCTTAATAATTCCAATTTTTCTAAATGTTTGCGAAGTGTACACTCAAAACTGCCTATCTGGAATTCTCCTTAGAATGAGTTAAAAGAAAAGACTATAGAATTTATCTCTTGACCATTTAAGCAATAAAATATATCCACAGAATATTCTGGATGATATTAATGCCCTGCCTATACAAAATTCCTATGGCTACATGAGGTTTTTTAAAGTCTAGCTTTTAAAATTTCTTTATACTTGCCTGATGTTGATCAGGTAAGGATAACTTCAATTATAAAATCTAAATATTAATCTATATAGCCTGTGGCACTGGATTAAAAATAAAAAGAAAAAATATTACAATTATAGATTTACTTCTGGTTATTTAATTAATACTGTGAACCTACAATATATTTTCCTCTAATTAGGAACATAAATGTAGTCTCTCTTATTCCCTCATTTCAGAAAACTAAAGTTATAAGGATTTGCTCACAGTATTGTCTTTTATATATTCCAGTATTACTGATGGTCTCAGAGAGAATGACATATTATAGATACATAAGCATTAATTTAACAGTAAGAGTTTCTAAAAGTAAAGTACTCAAAATTTGGATGACTAATAGAATTAATGCTGATTCCACAGGCATATTCACAAAAACGAAGAACAAGAAATAATCGCAAAGTAGAATTCTGGTTTTAAGTTTCCATTGCTATAATTAAATATATTTTTATTTCCAGTTATTTTCCTAGGAAAATGACTGTATAGCTTCAACATAAAATTGTTCAAGTGTAAAATGACTTTCTAATGAATATTTCACAGAATTAAGTACGTCAAGTGTAGAGGGGGAAATATTTACAACACATGCACAAAAACACCTGAACTTTTGACAAATACCAAAACCTTGCTATTATAATGATAACATTTGATTGCCAAATTAGGAGATTACTTACCAGAAGTGTAAAAGGAGTATCTTAATTCAATAATAATACATTTAAATTCTATTTAATAAAAAGTATCTGGAGTAGTATTTGTGCTAAATTCAGGTTTTGTTTTGTTTTTTAATGATATTTACTTCGAAATCTCAAAAGATGAGTGTTCTATCAGTAATCATGCGTGCTGACATAATCTTGAAAGACAACTATGTAGGGTTATCTTCTGGAAAATTTGAGTGGTTCAAAATATTTGGATAGTACATTATGTGTAGGAAAGAAGGAGCAGATCAGCCAGGAAGAATACCAGAAAACAGATCATGGAGCTTCTTATATGTCAGGCTGCACCCAAGTTTAGATTTTATTCTAAGAGAAAAAAGGAAGCTATGAGAAGACGGTAAGCAGTGTAATGATATAATCACGTTTCAAAAAGAACATCCTTATAGATCAAAATATAGTAGTACTTATAGCTATGAGTATGTATGAAATGCCCATAAATGTATAGAAAGAAGAGAAAACTAAGACTATAAAATAAGAATATCAAAGTTTTAGGTATACATAGGAGAAAAAGATCACAGAAAGACTTAGTATATAGCTAGAAACAAAAGAAAAACAATGTCAGGCCAATCCAGAAAAATACAATCTCAAGAGTAATAGAGTATCAAATGAGAATTTTTTTTAAGAAAGAACGAATTTATTTATTTTTTTTATTATTTATTTATTTATTTATTTTAGAGAGAACATGTGCAAGCAGGGGGAGAAGCAAAGGGGAGGGTGAGGGAGGAAGGGAAAAAATCTCAAGCACACTCCTCACTGAGAATGGAGTCCAACATGGGGCTCAATCTCATGACCCAGAGATCATGACCTGAGCTGAAACCATGAGTTGACACTTAACCAACTGAGCCACCTAGGTGCACCTCAAATGAGAATTTAAAAAAATAACAAAAGGATAGAAAATATACCCTGAATTTAAAAATTAGAAAACAATAAAAGGGAATCATTAAAATTTTGTTAAAAATTTTTATTTGAATTAAATTTCATAAAATAGCACAGTTCATATCTTAATAAATTAGCTCTTGTAAAAAACATCAAACAATGATTAAGGGGAAAAATTTACAAATATCATCCTAGAAATGTTGATTAATTCAAAAGCACACTTCAGCATTTTCATTTTTATTTTTAAGGAAAAAAAAAAGATACGGGGTGCCTGAGTGGCTCAGTTAGTTAAGTGTCTGCCTTCAGCTCAGGTCATGATCCCAGAGTCCTGGAATTGAGACCCGCGTCAGACTCCTAGCTCAGTGGAGAGCCTGGTTCTCCCTCTGCCTGCTGCTCCCCCTGCTTGTGCTCTCTCTCTCTCTCACTCTCGCTTTATCTCAAATAAATAAATAAATAAAATCTTTTTTAAAAAAAAGATAAAGACCTAAATGTAAGAGCTAAAACTAAAATTCTTAGAAGAAAACATATGGGAAAAGCATCATGACACTGAATTTGTAATTTCTTGACATGACACTGAAAGCAACAAAAGAAAAAATACATAACTGAACTTCATGAAAATTAAAAACTTTTGTGGATCAAAGGATACAATCAACAAAGTAAAAAGGAATGGAAGAAAATATTTACAAATCATATATCTAATAAGGGATTAATATCTGAATATATAAAGTACCCCTGCTACTCAACAACAAAACATGCTTAAAAATGGGCAAAGAACTTGAACAGATATTTTTCCAAAGAAAAGCAAATGACCAATAAGCACATGAAAATACTCTACATCAGGAATCATTAAAGAAATGCAAATCAAAACCACAATCATATACCACTTCACTGAACCCATTAGAATGGCCATTATAAAAACAAAACAAGGAGGCATTTCAAGAGGGCAGCATAAGCCCTGAATTCACCTCCTCCTATGGACACAGCAAATCTACAGCTACATGTGAAATAATTCCCCCAGAAAAAAACCTGAAAACTAGCTGAATAGCTCCTGCACAACAAAGAATAAAAGAAACACATTGAGGGGCGTCTGGGTGGCTCAGCCGTTAAGCATCTGCCTTCGGCTCAGGGCGTGATCCCGGCGTTCTGGGATCAAGCCCCACAACAGGTTCCTCCGCTGGGAGCCTGCCTCTTCCTCTCCCACTCCCCCTGCTTGTGTTCCCTCTCTCACTGGCTGTCTCTCTCTGTCAAATAAATAAATAAAATCTTTAAAAAAAAAAAAAAAAAGAAAGAAAGAAACACCTTGAGGAATGTAGAAGAGGCAGAGATACGGTCTCATCCAAAACCCCACCCACCACGCGGTGACCCACAATCAGGAGGGATCTTAAGCAGTTTCTCCCTGATAAGTAAGGGACTTGTTACACACATCAGGCACTTCAACCCTTCTGACCTACACTACAGAGATGAGCTCCCCAAATGTCTGGCTTTGAAAACCAACAGAGCTTACATCTAGGAGAACAAAGAGTTGTAGGGAATAGAGCCTCTACTCTTAAAGAACTTGTGCACAGACTCACTTGCCTTGGGACCAAGCACAAAAGCAGCAGTATGAAGAGAACCCGGACCTACATGAAGGCGATTGATTTGCTAATCTTAAAGCATCTGTCAGAGGAGGAGGAGCTTATTCAAACTGTCTCCAGGATAGAGGTGCTGGTGGGTGTCATTTTTGCTTTCTCCCTCTAACTTTCTAGTGCTCGTGGGCACATCCTGGCCCTGTACCATCCCTGCAGCCGCACCAGAACCAGAAGGAATTCACAGCCTACACAGGGAATGCCCCTTGAACACCTGGCTCTCATGGCCAGGGGGAATTATGTTTCTGGGCCCCACAGGTCTAAAATAATAGAAGAGAAAGTTATTGACAGGCTACTACAAATTTCCTATTTATTTACCCTGGAGCTTCTACTGAGAGGCACACTTTAGGATTACCACACATCTAGAAGCTATCAATGTACTATCAGTGAACACAGACCAGGGGATATCATCTTTGCACTCTCCCTCAGCCTTGCTGCAGTTTGCTGGTACCTCCCTGAAAGGAGTTCATACGCTTGTGTGAAGCCACACTTTTTGCCACCATCATCAAAGGTACATCTCCAAATTGACTGGTCTGAAGACCATCACTCTTTCTGATTGCTGTCCCGCAAAACTATTTATTTACACACCTTTAAACCTGCTGCCTGAGGGTCTAGCTTCCAACCAGCCTGAAACTAGGGGCTGATAGATCCCTCCCTCTGGAACATTCAGGGAATGCGGCACTATCTCAACAACTAGGAGGTATCAATAATACATGAGGCTGCTTAGACAATTACAAAGGTTCAAGAGACAACCAAGAGGTAGAGCAGGGTTGTATGATAAGGTTCATCCACACAAGGTCATTCTTTCAAGAATGAGAGAGAGAGCTGTTTTATCTAATGTATAGAATAGAAAGCCAACCAAAATGAGGAAACAAGAATATATTCCAAATGAAAGAACAAGATAAAGTTCCAGGAAAAAAACCTACAAGAAGTGGAGATGAGTAATTTACCTGATAAAGAGCTCAAAGTAATGGTCATAAAGACACTCTCTAAATTGGGAGAAGACTGGATGAACACAGAAAGAACTTCAAAATGATAGAAAATATAAGAAAGTACCAAATATAAGTCATAGAACAATAACTAAACTGAAAAATACACTAGAGGGGTTCAACAGCAGACTAGAATCAGTGATCTGGACTCAGGGCAGTGGAATTCCCCCAAACAAATCAGCAAAAAGAAAAAAATAATTTTAAAAAGTAAAGATAACTTAAAGGACCTGTGGACAATATCAGGCAGAATAACATCCATATTAAAGAGGACAGAAAACTTATTTGAAACTTATTTGAAAAAATAAGAGCTGAAAACGTCCCTAACCTGGGGAAGAAAACAGGAATCCAGACCCAGGAAGCCCAGAGACTTTCAAACAAGATGAACCTAAAGAGACAGATACCAAGAAATATAACAAAATAACAAAATTTGGAAAGTCTGAAAAGCAGCAACAGAAAAACAATTTGTTACAAAGGAACCCCCATAATGCTATCAGCAGATTTCTCAGCAGAAACTTTGTAGGCCAGAGGAAAATGGCATGACATTCAAAGTGCTGGGGAAAAACAAACAAACCAACCTCCAACCAAGAATACTTTACCTAGCAAGGTTATCACTCAAATTTGAAGTAGGGATAAAGAGCTTTCCAGACAAACAAAAGCTAAAGGAACTCAACACCACTAACCTGGTCCTACAAGAAATGTTAAAGAGATTTCTCTATGCTGAAAAGAAAGGGTAATAATTATTAAGAAAATGTATGAGAATCTCATTGGTAAATATACTGTAAAGGTAGTAGATTAAATACTTATAAAGCTAGTTTGAAGGTTAAAGTGCAACAGTACTAAAAATAACTATAACTACAATAATTAGTTAAGGGAACAGCAGTAAAAATAACTATAACTACAATAATTAGTTAAGGGATATACAAAATAAAAATATTTAAAATTGACATCAAAGACATAAAACATGGGGGCACCAGGGTGGCTCAGCTGGTTAAGTGTCTGACTCTTGATTTTGGCTCAGGTCATAATCTCAAGATCATGAGATCAAGCCCTGCGTCAGGCTCCATGTGCACTGAGTGTGGACCCTGCTTATGATTCTCTCTCTCTCTCTCTCTCTCTCTGCCCTTCCCTACATGCATTCTCTCACTAAAAAAATAAAAATAAAAAATAAAACATGTTTTTATGGGAAGCAGGTAAAAATTTAGTTTTAAAATGCATTCAAACTTGAGTTGCTATCAACTTAAAATACACTATTACATATATAAGCTGTTATATGTAAGCCTCATCGTAACCAGAATAGATTCACAAAAGAACATGAAAAAGGAATCGAAGTATACAGCAATATAAACCCGTCAAACCAATAAGTTAGAAAGCAAGAGAAGACCAAAACAGAGAGGAACTACAAAATAGCCAGAAAACAATTAAACAAAATGACAATAATTACATAAGTATATATAATTACTTTAAATGTAAATGGACTAAATTCTCCAATCAAGAAATACAAAGTGGCTAAATAATTGAAAAAAAAAAAAAAAAGAACTAGGCCCATCTATATGCTGCCTACAAGAGACTCATATCATATGCAAGAACACACACAGACTGGAAGTGAAGAAATGGAAAAAGATATTTCATGAAAAAGGAAACCAAAAGGAAGTGTGGTAGCTATTCTTATATCAGACAAAATAGGCTCTGAAACAAAGAATGTAATAAAAGACAAGGTTGGGCATTACATAATGACAAAGGAGTCGATCCAACAAGAAGATATAACATTTGTAAAGAGAGAAATTGACAGCAATACAATAATAGCAGGAAATATTAATAACCCAGTAACATCAAAGAACAGATTATCTAAAGAGGAAATCAGTAAGAAACACTGACCTTAAGAGACACATTAGATCAGATGGGCTATATATATAAAGAACATTCCATCCCCAAACAGCAGAATACACATTCTTTTCAAGTGTACATGAAACAATCTCCAGGATATTTCATATGTTAGGCTATAAAACAAGTCTCAATATATTCAAGAAAATGGAAATCACATCAAACATCTTTTCCAACCAAAATGGTATGAAAGTAGATGTCAATTGCAAGAAGAAAACCAGAAAAATCACAAATATATGGAGATTAAACAACATACTACTGAACGACCAGTGGCTCAACGAAGAAATTTAAAAAAAGAAAAAAAAAACCTTGAGACAAATGAAAATACAACACACTAAAATCTATAGGATGTAGCAAAATAGGTCTAAAGTTTACGGTGATATAAACCTACCACATGAAACATGAAAAATACCACAAACACTAACTTCCCACCTAAAAAAACCTAAAAAAAGAAAAAAAAATGAAGCCGCAATTTAGTAGAAGGGAGGAAATAATAAACATTAGAACACATATAAATGAAACTGGGGCTAAAAAGGCAATAGAAAAGATCAGTGAAACTAAGAGTTGGTTCTTTAAAAATAGAAACAAAATTGACAAACCTTTAGCTAGACTTACAAGGAAAAAGAAAGAGTTCTCAAATAAATAAAATCAAAAATAAAAGAAGATACAACCCACACCAAAGGAATACACAAATGATCATAACAGATTACTAAAAACAAATTTATGCCAACCAATTCAACAGCTTAGAAGAAATGGATACATTCCTACAAATTTACAATTTTCCAACCGAATCATGAAGAAATAGAAAATCTAAATAGACTGATTACTAGTAGGGAGACTGAATCAGTAATCAAAAAACTCCCAAGAAAGAAAAGTCCAAGACCAGATGGTTGCTCATGTGAATTCTACCAAATATTCAGAGGATTTAATATCAATCTCCTTGAACTCTCCAAATAACTGAAAAGGAGGGAATGCTCCCAAACTCATTTTATGAGGTCAACATTATCCTGATACCAAAACCAAGCAAAAACAACACAAAAAAGAAAATTACAAGCCAATATCCCTGAAACAGAGATGTAAAAATCCTCAACAAAATACAAGCAAATCAAATTCAACAGTACATTAAGAGAATGATTCACCATAATCAAGTGGGATTTATTCTAGGGATGCAAGGGTGGTTTAACATCTGCAAATCAATTGATGTGATATACCACATTGACAAAATGAAAGATAAAAATTATATGATCATTTCAATAGATGCAGAAAAAGCATTGACAAAATTCAACATCAATTTATGATAAAAACCCTCAACAAAGTGGGTACAGACAAAACATACCTCAATATAATGAAGGCCATATATGACAAGTCCACAGCTAATATCATACTCAACAGTACAAAGCTGAAAGCTTTTCCTTTAAGATCAGGACTAAGACAAGTATGCCCACTCTCACCACTTTCATTCAAAATAGTACTGAAAGTCCAAGCCAGAACAAGTAGGCAGGAAAAAGAAATAAGAGACATCCAAGTTGGAAAGGAAGAAGTAAACTATCATTAGTTGTAGATGACATGATTTTCTATAGACAGAGGAAACCCTAAAGATGCCACTAAAAAAACTTGTTAGAACTGATAAACAAATTCAGCAAAGTTGCAGGATACAAACTCAAAATACAAAAATCTGTTGTGTTTCCATACTAACAGTGAACTATCAGAAAGAGAAATCAAGAAACCAATCCCATTTATAATTGCATCAAAAGAATAAAATACCTAGGAAAAAATTTAACCAAGGAGGTAAAGACCTATACATTAAAAACTATAAGACACTGATGAAAGAAACTGAAGACACTATAAATGGAAAGATAATCTGGTCTTGTGGATTAAAAGACCACAATGAAATATCCATTTTACCCATTTTATCTACAGATTCAATATAATCCCTATCAATGTTCTAATGTCATTTTTCACAGAATTAGAACAAATAATTCTAAAATTTGTATGGAACACAAAAGATCCCATACAGTCAAAGGAATCTTGAGAAAGTACAACAAAGCTAAAGGTATCACATTCCTGATTTCAAACTATATTACCAAGATATAGTAATCAAAACAGCATGCTACTGGCACAAAAATAGACACAAAAATCAATGGGATGGAACAGAGAGCCCACACATACATGGTCAATTAATTTATGACAAAGGAGGCAAGAATATGGATAAAGGACATTCTCTTTAATAAATGGTGTTGGGAAAACTAGACAGTCATATGCAAAAGAATGAAACTAGATCACTATCTTATACCACACACAAAAATTAACTCAAAATCAGTTAAAGCAGAAACTATAAAACTCCTTAAAAAAAAAAAATGCAGTAAGCTCCTTGACATTGGTCTTGGAGATAATTTTTGGATCTGACTTCAGAGTCAATGGCAACAAAAGCAAAGAAAAATGAAAGAAAGAAAGAAAGAAAGAAAGAAAGAAAGAAAGAAAGAAAGAAAGAAAGAAAGAAAGAAAGAAAGAAAGAAAAGAAAATGAGACTACATCAAACTAAAAAGTACAGTGAAAGAAACCATCAACAAAATTAAAAGGTAATATACTGAATAGAAGATATTTGCAAATCATGTATCCAACAAGAGTTTAAGATCCAAAATACATAAAGAACTCATACAACTCAATAACAAAAAAAAATAATAATAATAAACAATGATTTAAAAATGGGCTGAAGATCTGAATAGAGATTTTTCCAAAGAACACATACAGATTGCCAAAAGGCACATGAAAAGATGCTCAACATCACTAATCATTAGGGAAATGCAAATCAAAAGCACAATGAGTTACCAACCTCATAACTGTCATAATGGTTATTGCAAAAAGGACAAGATACAACAAGTCTAGACAAGGATGTGGAGAAAAGGATGTGTACCCTTGTGCACTATTGCTAGAAATATAAACTGGTGCAGCCACTATGGAAAACAGTTTGGAGTTTCCTCAAAAAATCAAAACTATAACTGCCATGTGATCCATCTCTGGGTATTTATCTGAAGAACAAAAGAACACTAATTTGAAAAGATATATGCACCCCTATGTCCACTGTGGCATGATTCACAATAGCCAAGATATGGAAACAACCTAAGTGTCCATTAATGGATGAATGGATAAAGAGATGGTGTCACGCACACACATGTGCACACACACACAAACACACACACACACACACACGGAATACTACTCAGCCATTACAAAATCTCTCCATTTGTGACAACATAAATGGACACTGAGGGCACTTATGCGAAGTGAAATAAGTCAGAGCAAGACACACAACATATGATTTGACTTACATGTGGAATCTAAAAAACAAAGCAAACAGACGAAACAAAACAAAATAAAACTCAGATATAGAGAACAGATTAGATTGATGGTTGTTGGAGGGGTAAAGGTTGGGGGATGGGTGAAAAGAGTGAAGGGATCAAGAGGTCCAAGCTTCCACTTACAACATAAATAAGTCAAGGGCATATAATGTACAGCACGATGACTGTAGTCAATAATATTGTATTGTGAATTTGAAAGATACTAAGAAAGTAAATCTTAAAAGTTCCCATCACACACACACACACACACACAAAATCTGTAACTTTGTATAGTTGGTAATGACAGATGTTAACTAGAGTTACTATGATAATATTTCACAATGTACACAAATGTCAAATCATTATGCTGTACACCTGAAATTAATATACTGTAGGTAAATAATACTTCAACAAAACAAAAACGAAACAGAAAATAGCAGGTGTTGGGGAGGAGGTAGGGAAATTGGAACTCTGTGCACTGCTGCTGGAAATGTAAAATGGTGACACCAAGTGAAAAATATTATGGCAGTCCTTCAACATAGAATTACCATATTATTCAGCAATTCCACTTCTGGGTATATACTCAAAAGAATTGAATACAGCAACTCAAACAGATATTTGTACACCCATATTCCTAACAGCACTGTCCATAGCAGCTAAAAGGTAGAAGCAGCCCAACTGTTCATCTATAGATGAACACCACAACAAAATGTGGTGTGTACATATAATGAAATTTTATTCAACCTTAAAAAAGAAAGAAATTCTGACACATGCTACAACATGGATGAACCCTGAAAACATGCTAAGGGAAGTAAGCCAGTCACAGAACATGTATTATATGATTCTACTTACATGCGGTACACAGTCAAATTCACGCAGGCAGAAAATAGAATGATTACTGCCAGGGACTCAGAGGAGGAGAAAGAAAGCTGTTCAGTGGGGCACAGAGTTTCAATTTGGGAAGACAGAAAAGTTCTAGAGATGATGATGCTGATGGTTGCACAGAACAATGTGAATGTGCTTAATGACATAGAATTGTACACTTCAAGACAGTTAAGATGGTAAACTTTATGTTATGTGCAGTTTACAACATTAGAAAAAATTGGGGAAAAAACACAGCTTACCAGTTCCTTAGCCAAGTAATCTGCCAGAGTATTTAGAAGCTTGTAATATACTTCAAACCATGGCAGGTAACTGTAAAAAACAAAAAACAAAACAAAAAACAAAACAAAACAAAAACCTTTAAAAATGTATATGTATATATTATTTAGAATCAACAAAATAGATGACAAACATTAAATTTGTATTATTCCAAACAGCTTAATTCGGGATGGCAGAAAACAACTATACCCATATTCTCCTTACTGTTAGAGTGAAATTTTACATAGTATCTATTACTAGTTTTCACAACATAATAATGATCCAAAGTTCTATTATAAAAGTTATTCATTACACACTTCTATTTTATGTCTGCAGTGAAATTATTTAATCCTATATCATGGTATGCATGGTATGAGTGTACCAAAAGCACTCATAGAATAAAAGTTAACCACTGTAATAAAATATAATACAAAATAAAAACTAATTTTAAAAAGCTTTCAAAATAAAGACACAATCATTTTTTATTAATGATTACTAAAGTGAGTATATAATACAATAGAATTATGTGCCTAATTAATCAATTATTTTGAAACTGATGTTCAAGTAGGATGGTAAATTTCAAAGTAAACATCAATATAATTAACAGCCTATTTTAAAAATTTTAAAAAAACTTTAAGATATCAAAAATATATATAACTGAAAATTCATTTTGATTCATTTTACTAGATATAAATAATTTTTATGAAAGCAAAATACTACATCTAAAATCCAATTATACACAAAAAATCTGTACTCCTTAGTAACAAATTAAGTTATTAGTATATTTAAAATCTATCCAAAGGTTCAATTGTTTATTAAAATGTATGCTTTTCACATAGAAATATAGTAAACCACAAAAACACCAGTGTAGTTAAGTATCAACAAATACTCATTTTTTTTAAAGAATTACTGCAACAGTTTATTTTCTAAGAGAAAAAGTGTGATGCTTTTACTACATAACTGTATTCTGACAAGAGTACATGTATACAACAGATTTAAAATTTAAAAATCAATGAATGGAGCTTAGAAAAACAACATTCTATCTGCATTTTTTCACACAATGCCTAATTTATTAATGGCTATGAAAGATGCTTTTTGATTCAAGAGTAACCTAAAGTCACAACAGAAGAACAGTTCAGTAAAGTACAGTATCTTTATTCAGCAAAACTGTTATAGAGTTATTTAAATTAATAATTATAAATACTAAGTAATGATATAAAAGATGCCTATGATATTTTTAAAAATCTACCAAATTCTCGTTAAATCTAGCATATTAAAGACATGCATTTATCTCTGTGCCCTTTGGAAATGGCACTAAAATGACAGTAAATGAATAAAAAGGGTATAAATTAACATGGACAAGAGAAATGGAGAAAAAAGCAATAGAGAGCAACATAGGTGAATGGTTTTGTAAAGATGAAAAGGAAACAAAGAATGATAACTGACTTAGCAAAAGACAGAACACCAAAACCTAGGTGCCAATAGGGAAAACGACCAGTAGCCAGTATATTTGCACCCTCCCTAACCCCCAAGGATCCTGAAACACTGATCTTGGAATCTCTCAAAGAAAAAACAAAACAAAACAAAACAAAACAAAAACTCTCAGAGGTCCTATTTTCTTAGAATGAAATCCACCACTGCACATAAAAAGTTTCTAATTCAGTTTAGTGTCTCTATCTTAAATATAAATGAAGAGTCCAACCACCAGATACTTGAGGAAATATATACATGAATGCAAACATAAAAGGAACTCCAAGTAAACACAGACAATACAAGCAACAGATGAGAACTCTACAAAGTTATCATTAATATTCTTAGGAGCTGAATAAAGAACAGGATGCTACTACACAAAATGAAATCTGAACAAAAAGAGGTGAAAAAAATTTTAGACAAGAACTTTTAGACATTCAAAATTTAAAAGTTGAAAAAAAAATTAAAATTGATAAAGAGATTAGAAACTAAATCAAGAATATCTCCTAGCAACTAGAATAAAGAGATAAACCAATGGATAATAGGAGAATAAATATTAAAATATCACAGCATCAATCTCAACAATCATGTAGCTGACTAACAGTAGTAGTTCCAAAAAGAAAGAAAAGAGGGAAAACAGGAATGAAAATTTCTTTCTGAAAGTTACTGGAAAAATTCCCAGAACTTTAGATATGAGCGTCCACATTGAGAGTGCCACTGGGTGAACTGTAAAATAAATGAATATCACAGTGAAATTCCAGAATAGGGGACAGAAAAGCACCTAAGAACTTCCAGACACAAAACAGGTAACATATAAAGGAATTACGTTCAAAATGCCACTGAATCTCTCAACAGCAACCCCAGAAAGTGAGAAGATTATGCCTTCAAAATGCAGAGGTTAAATCCTATTGCAACCTATAATTCCTTGCCCAGAGAAACTACCAATCAAGTGTGGGGCTAGATTAATAACATTTTCAGTCATGCTAGGACTCAAAAATTCACCACTTCTGTCCTGTTTTGGGGAAGCTACTAAAGGATGGCTTTGACAAAATGTGAGAGTGAAACAAAAAGGAGGAACACTAAGATATAGGAGACAAATCTAATCCCATGGAAGAACAGTTAAATCTAAGACTAAATCGTACAAAGGTCTAAAGAATAACCAGTCTACAGACTTTGGGAAACCTGAAAATCAGAAGTTAGCATTGGTATTCTCAACTTTCATACTAAATGATTCAACTCTTTAACTCTAGTGCTTAGACAGCCATTCTACTATACCTCTCACAAAAAAAGAAAAAGATTACTATTTTTAAATTTTCAACTCAATACCATGCAAATTACCACATCTTATTTTCTACACTCATTATAACTCCATGAAATAATTTTCATGGAGAATGTCCTACTAAGACACACTACAATTCCTTGGACAGAGTGCCATTTCTTTCATTTGCAAGCATTTGATATTTGTATTTCAAATTTTAATGGACTGAAGAAAGTGTCATTTCAGGAAAATTTCAGTATGTCATGTAGTTCAGATCTGTATGTCCATGTAAGATGAGACTTAATCTATTCAAGGAGCATGCTGGTCTGTTTCTGTCTTGCTCTCAAGAATTTCTAAATAAAGCAAAATTTATTGATTTTAGATGGTTGCATGTCTACCTGTTAATCCTTATATTGTCATTTCCACCTTACTAAAATAATGTGGAGCCTTTTTAAACTTAATTCTTCTTCCTTGGACCACTATAAAAATAAAAATTATAATAAACATCTCATAATTATCTCGTAAGTTATTACAAAGTGAGATGATCTTTTTCTACATAAAATACCTTAACACTCTTCTTGCCTTGCATGTTTTTCTTTTTTAAGGCTTTTATTTTAATTCCAGTTAGTTAACATACAGTGTTATATTAGCTTCAGGTGTACAGTACAGTAAGTCAAGTGTTCCATACATCACCCAGTGCTCATCACAACAAGTACACTCTTTAATCCCCATCACCAATTTAATCCAACCCCCAACCACTCTCCCCTCTGGTAACATCAGATTGTTCTCTGTAATTAAGAGTCTGTTTCTTGCTTTGTCTTTCTCTCTCCCCACCCCTCCTTATTTTTTCCCTTTACTGTTTGTTTTGTTTCTTAAATTTCACATATGAGTGAAATCATATGATATTTGTCTTTGGCTTATTTCACTTAGCATTATATACTCTCTAGCTCCATCAATGTTGTTGCAAATGGCAACAGCTCATATTTTTTATAGCTGAATAATATTCCATTACACACACACATACCATGTCTTTATCCATTTGTCTATCGATGGACATGGGCTGCTTCCCTATCCTAGCTATTGTAAATAATGCTGCTATAAACACAGAGGTGTTTGTATCCCTTTGAATTAGTGTTCTTGTATTCTTTGGATAAATACCCAGTAGTACGACTGCTGGATCATAGAGTAGTTCTATTTTTAACTTTTTGAGGAATCTTCATACTGTTTTCCACAGTGCTGCACCAGTTTACATTCCCACCAACAGCACATATATTCCAGCGTTCTGGTTTTCTCATCCTTACGTTATTAGTTTTCATTAGTTATCTTCCCCTTTCAATTTTCTTCCAAATTGTGAAGATTAGTTGGAACAATTTTTCATAAAAGCTAACTTATATAGATAACTGTTTTTGAAAATAAAACAAATTGAAATAATTAATATTTAGGTTACTTCTCAAAATTTAATAGTTCTTATTTGTGTGAGGTATTTTGTGATCTGTATGATTACCACTATTTTTTATAATCTCCAAGAATACCACCTCTGGCTGAATTTCATCCTGGTACCAGGCTATGCTGCTCTTGATACAAGATATGCTAGATTTTGTTCTCACATTCATTCTCTTAATCATCAAATTCAACACTCAACTCTATTATGTTTATAGCACTGCTAGACACTGTCATGTTTTATAACTACCTCTAATATGATTTCATCTATAAATCAGACTAACATTATTTTTTTAAAAACTATGGCAACAAAGTTTACACTTGGCATATTTCTTGCAGTCATCTCTAAGGCTCCGTGATGCTCTGTTATTTCTATTTGGGCAATATGACTCACTGGTCAGTTCTATGTCCATCTAGGGAGTACAGAGCAGAAACTAAGAATGAGATTCTGTATGTTAAAATAATTGGAAGAACAGGGAATAAAGCTTCTTGAGCACTAACTGTATGTATTAAAACATACTAGGTACTTTGTATGTGTTATCTCATTTAATTATTAAAATAATGCCATAATATATAATTAACTAAACTAAAGTAAAACAATATATCCAGGGTCACAAAGCTACCAAATGGCAAGCCTGGGATTAGAACTCTGATCAATCTGATTGAGCAATATTTGCTCAGGGGTCCACTGTTGATAGCCTATCACCCAATGCAGGCATGCAGTTCTATAATATTCAGAATAGTCTTTGAATAAACATGTCCAATGACCGACATTTTCAGGCTGCTATATAAAGTATGACAAAATGTATTCTGGTTTAATCTTAAATCAGTCTACTTATAATTTCCACCCACTGAAGCAAATTCTATCTTCCAAAATTTGTTTATCTAACTAATGTTCAGAGCATTATATTTATGCCTTTTAAATTATATCTTGTTCATATCGGCAAATTTTTCAGCAGATAAAGATCTGTTTAATTCTTTCACCTAATGTATTAGTAATTCCTTGCAATTGTAGATTTTAGTACTACCTCTATGTTCATCACTGTGGATAAAAATTTTTAAAAGGTTATGGCCCACAATATGGTACAAGATCCCTCCCAAAATAACATGTCTATTTACCAACAATCTAAGTATGGTACTTTAACCACTAAGAGGACTCATAACTTCATTATCTATTGTCTAGCCAATATTTTTCTCTATATATAATTTGTTCATGAGAGAAAGTGGAACATACTCAAATTTCCACAGCACTGCCTGATACACCAGTGTCACCATAAAGAACTGAGTTTAGTTACACACAACATGCACTTGGTGAACATGTACTGATTCTTGGTGATAACAGCTCCTTCTTAAGACTACATATCATTCACATTTTTTAATAAAAACATCAAATATCAATGTGGAGCTATTCTGTAACCTAGTCATGCTCCTAGAAATGTCAGGGAAGCTGAGACATTTTCTGTTGCTAAAAAACAGCATCTACAGTGGAGGGTGCAAACTGGCTACTTGCAGACTGTCTCTAGCCCATGGGCATATTTTGTTTGGTCAACACCCCCTTGTTAAACTGAATAAACTGCCAACTTCTAAATCTGAGATAATTCACTTAAAAATCTGGATTTCTTGCTGCTCTTAAAAATCAAAAGAACTGGCAATACTGGTCACACATTTTTCACTCTATAACAAGTACCTAGAGTTGAGTAATGGCTTCTGTCTTTGGATATGGCATGTCCTATTTGGATCACCACACTAATCCCAACTTCTAATTGTCAGAAACTTAATCTGTATATTTCATTTGAATCCCTTCCTGGTCCCTGTAAGTAACTGAATTCACAACCCTTGATATGGAGCAACTACTCAACAGGAAGTCCAGCTCATTCTTTTATATGACAAAGAAAATGGTTTGGAGTACACAAAGTTGTCAATAATTCAAATATTTTAACAAGATTCCATTGTAAACTTTAAAGACAAAATGTGTAGCAAAATTAACATATATATTTTAAACGTTACAGTAGATTTATAAAACATTATAAATTACATAAGCTTACCACGCTGGGTAAGAAATGTTATTCTCATGTTTTTATTTCTGTGGGTTTTTAGATAATTTTCTAACAATATATGTTCAAAGCTATTTCTAACTAATACATAAGCCCTTAAACTGATTAATTATCAATAAGTTAAAATATTTTTTCACTAAATTTTATAGACCCAAAGACAGTCAAAATTTGTTTTCTTACAACCAACCACAAAAATCCTAGAAAGGCAAAAAAAAAAAAAAGATACTCAACATACTATAATGACTTAATTTATTTTACTTGAATCTTATAAAACTGAAAATGTTATTTCTTTAACAAAGAAGAACTGTGACTCTTACAGCCTTGCAAATATATATGATGTAAAACATTAAGACCAACTGTTTTTTAAAAAGGCAAGAGATTCTTTAAAGTCTAATTATAAGACTATTTCCTTAATTTTTTTGTAAAGACATAAGGCAAAACACAGAGTACATATAAAGTCATGAATCCATTTTGTGGCAGTAAGAAGACTTCCCCCACACGTGTGCTTCCACTATAGAGCTGATAAAACTTTTACATTCAAAAGTCAAAGGTTAAATAAAGGAAAGGAAATGTTTTTTGTCAAATAGTCAGGTAACCACTAACAGTCTAAGTGATCAGCAGGAACCTTAACTTATAGTAATCAAATAAAACTAAGGAAACTGCCTTTCCGTAGAAAAACGTCTAATGTCTAGGGGCTGTTTTTCTGTCTGGAAAATTGACACAAAATGTGTAAAATTGAAACATTCTGCTTCTAAGGGATTTGCCCAAAGGAAGAGTGTGAAAGCTTCAAGTTTGGTATGAGTTAAAGGGGGGGAGGAGCAGGAGGGGACTACAAAGGCCTAAACATCAATCTGTCTTCCTTATTAGGGTATTTCATTTTGAACCCTTGGCAACAATTTTTTAGTTCTAAAATTATGTTAATCAAATTAGGGAAAAAAGTTATTTCTTGCATTTTTGTTGGCCTGTGAAAGCAATTCTAAATATAAACAATGGCAAGACTTAAATTAATAATATCTCGGAATATTTTTGAAATCTTGTTAAGCTAGGATAGACATGTCATGGAAAGAGCTAAAGCATACAACCATGGCTGAAAATTCAAAATTAAACATCAACCTTTGCACCTGATTTTACCTTGTATTAAAAATTTTAACCATCCCTAAATGTATCTCATTTTCATTATGACTATCTTTAAGGACCTGAAATATTTTAAGCTTGGTTCAATATCAACAAAACTCAAGAGACATTTATATTTTTCATTTTAAACTTAGATCATTAAAATACAAACATTAGAAGGTAATATAAATGAAAAGATTTTTTTTTTTGTTAAGATACATTCAACCACAAGAGAAAAAAGTAAAGTCTTTAGCAGGATATTATAAAGACAACACGAGAAATATTAATTTCTATCTAAGAAACTTAAATCATTTAATGAGAATGGCCCCTAAATAATCAATCCGGTTTTATCTCACAATAGAATACCTAAGAATATTGTGTTTCAATAAAAACGCACTAATTTTGCACAAGAGACAACTTCATGAACAAGGTATTAAGATTTTTCATATTCAAAAGTCATAATATATTCCAGTTATAGATATAAGTAACTAATTTTAAAAACCATAGTCAGAAAGGAAATCATCTTTGAGCTAAATCTCAACTTCCAAGGAAAGAGAAAAGTGAAATGACCAACTGCCAGATTGCGCATGTGCATAAACTCTCAGCGCTTACAGGGGCTACTATGAAAGTCATAGCAATTTTTCCAATTTATAACTGCTTTACACGCATTCATTCATTTAGAAATTGTGACTAAAGACTACAATTAAGTATTTAGTTTCCTATCCAATAGAAAGATTTGTAAATGCATCTCCACAAATCTTACAGAAATGACAAGAGTAAAATACCAAAATTTAAGTAAATGTTATGTGTTACAAATACAAGTCCTTTATTTTCTTTTTAAAGCTTCTCTAAATCATCTAGATTTTCCTGAGTAAAACATATTAATTTTGTTATCAGAAAAACATAGTTGCAGGCATATATTTCTGTGTCTTGCTTATGCAAGTATTTAGTCATTTTTCTAAAATTTTAGCCCTAATAAAGGCTAACCTCAAGAAGCCTTAGAATTAAGGCTGAATCTAAGAAGACTAGGGTGCCCTCACAAAACTGATGCAAACATTACTCCAAAGCTTTGGACAGCCACCAGTTAATACTCACAATACCAGCGCAGGTGATTCTCTCATATAACCCCCACAAGCAGCACAGTCCGTAACTACAACAGACACACACACACACACACACACACACACACACACACACACAGAGCCTTGTAGCCTTCAAATGAAGAGACCTGACTGTCCTAACCAATTCTGAATAGTTCAGTAGATAATTCTACTTTCCTTCCCTACTCACCTCAGAAAATTACTAGTTAAATTTCATGTCTTGGTTTTATACGGACACTAAACAAATTTTCTTCTACATCTTAAGGATACAATGAAAGTGAGCAGTGTTGAAGAAAAACAAATAATAGGAAATAAATTGTAGATGTAGTAGCATTTCTCCTACTATCTCAAAAAGCATTTCCAATACGTTAAACATTTTGTGTTGAAATTACAGAAAAACACTAATCTCAGGCTCCAAGACGGTAGCAGGAAAGTCATTTCACAAGATATATTTTTTCTCTTCCGAAGGTCATTCTTTCACACACACTGACTCCAAATTTCAAGGGTACAGAATGAAACGACCCTTTCCATTCTTAATTCTGCTATACCACAATGATCAACTGACCGCCTTTGAAGCGCCTGTAATAAAACACACTAGTAAAATAATCTATCCTGCAAACAGACCACATATTTTACCTGACAAAAGATGATCTAGTTAAATTTCCACAGTTTTAATATGCTATTTATAGTTCTAACATCTGAGAATTTTAGAACAGGGAAAAACTGATTAAAATGACTCATCCATTGCAAAAAATGGATAAATGCTGAAGTGTTTAAAGTAAAAAAAATTGGAGACCTATGCTTCTAGTCTTTTTTATAAGTATATACACTCATACATTAATATATAAATCTTTCTTACTGTTAGCTACTTTTTAAAATGGATACATCTACAAACATATATAAATTGTTCTTTACAATATAAGAACATGCCATAAATATCATTTTGACACTTCTCATCATTTCACAATTTTTCATAAACATTTCTCTGAGTTAGAGTCTGCATTAGAATATAGTTTTCCCCAATAAATAATATTCCATTCTGTTTGCCATTCATTAATATATTTATTCAATAAATATCTATTAAGAATTCATTATGTGCCAGGCACTATTATAGGCACTGGGAATATAATCCAACAGTGAAAAAAACAGAGTCCATTCTTCTGGCAGGGGCAGGAGGAAATGCTAGGGGAGACTGGGGAATGTACCAAAAATTCCTACTGAGGACATTTACATCCCATTATTTTGCTATTATAAACCATACTAAAATAAATGACTATTTACACCTTACTGATCACTACTGGGAATAATCCTGATATTTAAAATTCTAGAACTATAAATAATTGAGTCAAGGAGCATGAGATTTTATAAAACTGACTGATATTATTAAATTTTTCTTCTAAAAGGTTATGTCATTTTATAGTCTCCCACACAGTACATGACATGTTGGTTTCCCCATAGGCTTTTTTTTTTTAAGTTCATTTCTTTCAATCTTAACATGTTCATTTCTTTCACCTTTACTAAGGCTGAGCATCATTCATAGGTATATATGCTATTTAAATTTCCTCTGTGAATATATTACTCAGATATTTTCCTTATTCTTCTATTGGGTTCTGTGTCATTAACTTGTAGCTACTTATTATGTACTATAGCTATTAACTCTCTGTTACAGTGGGTTGTAAATACATTCCTACCAGGTTATTATTGGTATTTCTAATTTCCTTATTATATTTGTCATCAAACAAAATCTTTCATCATCATACAGGCAAAGATGCCAATCTTTTTGGCCTCAAGATTCAATGGTAGGCATATAAAGGCACTTATGACTACAGTAATCTTTATTTTTATTTTTTTTGGGGGGGGGGAGGACAGAGAGAGAGGGAGAGAGAGAGAGAGAGAATCCCAAGCAGCCTCCATGCCTGGGTGGAGCCTCATGCAGGGCTCAATCTCACAACCCTGAGATTGTGACCGGACCCGAAACCAAGAGTTAGATGCTCAACTGCTGAGCCATCCAGGCACCCCTACAGTAATTTTTTAAAACCAACAATATTTTCTTTCAGTACATTTAAAGTTTTATCCTTTCTTTCAACAATTATAAAGTTAAATCTAAAGTGGGGGAGACCTGGTCTAGTTCATAGACAAACCTGGACCCAAAACACCATTATTTCCCTTACAACAGCACTTAAGAGATTTGTTAAAATTATTTTCACAGACGTACATCAATTACAGCTTAAAATAGGTATTTTCCTATCTATAACAGCTTTCTGAATAAGTTATTGAATTCCATTACATTTTAATTCTCTTTCACTATTAAAACTAAATAGTTCTCTAATTTTACTGGCTATTTTCTAAATTGGCTATTCTCAACGCAATACATTGCCTTTCAGGACAAAGATTAGGTTATGCCATTAAAATCATTAGATGGCAATCTTTTAAAAATTTCCTAGTAAAAAATAAGCTGGAGAATAGAATTTTCTCAATTTAAGACTCTCCTCTGTTTTTTTCATGAAGCTTTATTACCTATTTCTCATCTATCAGAAAGCACTGTCACATGACAAAAATAAACAAATACAAAAGGAATCTTTTTTAAAAAAAGATAAAATAACCAATAATGCATATTGTGAAAGGTTTTCCCTATTGGCATATATGATTTTACTTTTTTATTACATAAATGTATGTAATTTTCTGCAGGTAAAACTGTTCCTAATTCAAGAGTACTATGACATTCTGGTGTTCTTCCACATACACAAGTCTGATAACAATAACTTGATTACTGTAACTGTTTTAGAATCTGTTTCCTACAAATTAATGACCCCTGGTTTGGAGATATGAACACTATACCAGTCTTTCAGGAATTTAACAAATAGCTACAGTTCATTCTTTGTGTAAATATTTTTAAATAATATAGGCTTTCCTAAATTTAAACAGAAGTTTCTAAGAATGTTTATTCTATAAGCACATTTATAGGGATATTCTGAACATTTAGTAACTATTTGTTAATTATTTTAAGATTTTATTTATTTATTTACTTATTTACTTACTTGAGAGAGAGAGAGTATGCATGGCAGGGGCAGAGGGGGAGGGAGAGGGAGAAAGTCTCAAGCAGACTCCCCGCTGGGTGCAGAACCCAGTGCAGGGCTCCATCTCACAACCTGTGAGATCACAACCTTAGCCGAAACCAAGAGTTGGACACTTAACTGACTGAGCCACCCAGGCGCCTCACTATCTGCTAATTATTAATAGGTTCAGTGTATTCAAAGTATTTTAAAAGTTCAAAACAAAGACAAAGGTTCATCTTCTTTAATTATGGCTATTAGGAAATCATTTTGGAGGCAGTGGGGTAAAGTTATAAAATGCAGGTTCAAATATTACAGAAAACTGATGTCTCTAACTTATTCTCAATTGGGTCAGCAAAAACAACAATAAGAGAAAAAGAAAGACAAATAATTTGCATGTATGTGTGTGTGCACTTGGAGGGAGAGAAAGGAAAGAGAGAGAAGCATGTTAACAATTATGAATCTAGGTGATGTATACACAAGAGTTTACTGTAGTTTTCTTGAAACTTTTCTGTAAACTTGACCTTTTTAATGAAAAGATGTAAAAATTCACAGAGAAAAATTACAAAGCACCTACAGCTTTGGTCTTCCTATTAGGACAAACCTGCCTTGGGCAGAGCAGATAAGTCTACTTCCCTTTAAACTGTAGCTTTTGAACCTTCAGCATTAAACACAATGATAAAAGGAACCATCCTTACCCATTTTCCACGTGTCACCCCCACTCTCACTGCACAATTAACTGGCTTCAAATTATAAGAATCAACCTATCGTTTGAAGAATACTCTTCCAGATAAAACATAAGTTTTAAATACAATTATTATCTAAATGAAAGAGTTGTTGCCTAAAGAAAGAAGGGAGGAATATCCACATTCTATTACGTATACTTATAAAGCAGTTAAGCATTTACTTTTAAGTAAAGATTGAAGAAAATTCTCCAACTCTAACAAATGTTCTGGGT
This sequence comes from Ursus arctos, assembly GCF_023065955.2. Classification (NCBI taxonomy): domain Eukaryota; kingdom Metazoa; phylum Chordata; class Mammalia; order Carnivora; family Ursidae; genus Ursus; species Ursus arctos. The sequence goes on from NW_026622874.1 coordinate 34,773,867, forward strand.
AAATATATAACCTAAACCTCAAAGAATGGTATGAACATAGCTTAACAGCAAATGAATATCAATTTTATACCAAGTGGTCTTTATAACATTTTAATTATTAAATTAAATCTTATTTTCCTTTCCTACAAGCATTTCTACAGAATCTAGCTTGACCAATATCCATATTACAATCACAGTACAGAATCCTATATTTATGGAATACATCTGGATTTCTGATTCATCAAGATATAATAAAGGAAAGCTAACTTTTAGAATCCTTCCTTGTAAACAACCAGCATCTCAAATCCTAGGTCTACAAAAAAGAGACACATTCTTAACTACCTATTGAGTCAAGGCAAATGATGTAAGCGATTGAAGTGGGCTGGGTAGGACTTGTGGCAAAGTAGTCATCTCATGACACAACGAAACACCCACTGCTTAGTTCCAGCATACCGTTGCTACTGGGAAGTGCAAGACGAGAATTAGCAAGTATTACCATTTACCAAAAGAAATTAAAAACTTGAATTTTACACAAAATTTCACTAAAATTTATAAAGTTAGAGACATCTTCAAAAAATTTTTAAACACCATATGGCCAAAAAAACCTATCTCTTTAAACATTTTTGCCCAGAATCACCAGTTTACAACCTTTGCCTTAAAGCAGTAATTCACTTTTAAAAATCCAGGTTCTGGGTCAGTGATAGAAAGGAGCATGTATTAATTTAATTGATCTTTTTGCATTCTGTTTAATAGGTGAAATATAAACTATTTAAATTCATATCTTAATATTTAATTTTTCAAAAATAAACCCACAAAAACTAATCTTAAAAGAGCCAATTCTTTCAAGAAAAAATTCAGTTACTGCTCAATCTTTAAATCTAATTGATGCTCTCTGTAGAAAATAAAGTTATTTTTCAATTTACTTGTATCTAGAGAAAACAAGTAAGAAAAAATATTATATACATATTTTTAAACATCCTAAGCATAACAAAGTACAGAAGAAAGGCATAATTAATGTATTAATGCATCCAATTTTTTTTACTACAAATACTTACCTAAGGATGCACAAGCAAATTCTGCCTCCTGATGTGAGTCTGCAGAATCCAAATCTCTGTTTGCTTTCAATGTCTGTCAGTACAAACGTAAAATGCTGTCCGACTTGATTCTGAGATACTCTAAAATACAGCAATATTATAAAACTTTAATGTGTTTTTGTTTGAGATTTTCTTTTTTTTATTTTTTCTTTTTTTTTTTTAAGATTTTATTTATTTATTCGACAGAGAGAGACAGCCAGCGAGAGAGGGAACACAAGCAGGGGGAGTGGGAGAGGAAGAAGCAGGCTCACAGCGGAAGAGCCTGATATGGGACTCGATCCCGTAATGCCAGGATCACGCCCTGAGCCGAAGGCAGACGACCAACCGCTGTGCCACCCAGGCGCCCCTGTGTGAGATTTTCTTAAAGAAAAACAAAGCAAGAATATATTTACATGCATCATTGGTTTCTTCTTCTCAATCAATTGGTTCTCGAATCTAGAACTATGTTCTAAAACTAAAGTGAGTGTGAAATGCGTAAACTAAATCATGAGCCAAACATCACATTAAGTTGTAACCCCTTATAGGCCGAGCAATTCCCTTAGTAGGGAATCCTAAGGTGTTTCACTGTAAGTTTACACAAGCCTAAAAGTACTTCTAAAATATTTCATACATCTGAAAACACAATTACTGAGACTGTGGAAGTGAGAAGTAAGACATGATGTTGGGTTCTGCTCAACTACAGCCTCTCTTGTCATATGGAGACTGCTTAGACAGCAAATCAGGCTGCTTCAGCATCCAATGGCAGCCACCACCACCTCTGTTTGTTTGTTCTGTAGACCTTCTCACCCAGCAAACTACCATAAAAATTACTACTGGCATTTTTTAGAATTCTCATCTAGAGCTACCTATATACTGAGAACAAATTTCCAAGCACAAAGAACACAATTTCTACAGAAAAGCTTACTACAAAAAATTTTAGCTAATTGTTGACCTAAGTATCATGATATCATTGTATGCGTCACACTGCAGTGTAAGGAGCAATATAAACCATTACACTGAATCTTTGTCACCATTTAAAATATATAAATACGTGTCTTGTTATTGGCTATCATCTTGCCATGAGACAACCATAACTGAACATCTGCTTCCTGGTCCCAGGATAAAATATCCATGACACCTAAATTTTGGTTCTGAAATAGCCACACAATTACGTAAAAAGAAGTAAGTGTTTACTACCAGTGTGTCAATACTACAAATTGTTTTCAATTGTCAGGAAATACTGCATTTCAAATGCTGAACATTTCACAAATACACATTTAAGTAAACGTTCTGCAAAAATTTTTACAAACTTCAAAAACAACCTCTAGTGCCTGATGTGCCCTCTAGTGCCCAGTGTTCACAATATACTTTCAAAAGCTTTTCTTCCTGTATTTTATCTTTGCTAGTAATTTGTAAATTGCAACTTTAACAAGCACAACTGATTCTCCAGGAAGGAGGTAAAACAAAGGATATCATTCATCAGCAATACTTATTAGTATCAATTAGCCTCATTCAGAAGGCATTATCTTTAACATTGTAAAATTTCAGATTTTTACTAATCTTTAACAAAATATTTTCTGAAAATAAATTTTCTCTTAAAACCCCTCATACCATACTCTTAAAAAAACTGATAATAGGGTGTGAAAATCACGTGAAAAACAATAAATGATCTGTTTTTATGCTCAAAGGCCTATATATTCTGTGAAATTCCAACTACACACAGGTAATACTCTATTCATTCAGTATTTGTTTAGTAAAATACAAACATAATGAGATTTTCAAAACTGCTGGGAGGATTCCCTGCAGCCTTCCATAATATTGCACTATTTCTATACAGCTATTCTTGGGAGACAACTAGCCATGAGTTTTACAATATCACACAGATGGTCTTTTCAATTAGGGTGAAGTGAGATAGAAACCAGGATATATACATCTAATTTTAAAAGACACAATTCAAAGGCTCTGATTAAGGACACAGTAATATATTTTTTCTGCAGGTGCTTACAATATGTACCTGAAGAACAAAAGGAAGAAATGGAACCTTAAGACTTCTCCTAACTGGCCACAGTGGAGAAAACAAAAGATATAATAATGTTAAAAGGCTTCTTCCTTTCGAATACTATTTAATTTTGAAACTCTAGTCCTTTTGTTGTTGTTGTTAGGAGCAGTGAAGAGAACGTACATTTCATTTTATTAAAAAAACACATGAAACAATTTTAAAGTGCTCCCTAAGATGAGCTGAAGTTACTGTGAATGACGGCTTATACTGTACCTTTCAATGTCAAAGGGGAAACAGAACTTGGGCACGCTCTGTAGTACTTCCTGCAAATGCAAATTAAAAAAAAAAAAAAAGCTTTAGAATATTTAAAAGATGCAGTTAAGACTTTTTCTTGAGACCTTTCCTAGAGGGAAAAAAAAAGTTTTGTTTTGTTTTGTTTTAAGAAAAATTGCACAGGTTCTTAGACTAAAATAATTGATTATTAAAAAGGAATTAAGTTGGTGCTTTGGCAGATTGCACTGACAATGCCACGGAAGCCCCAGGAGGGAAAGGCCTGGCCTGAAGGGTATTAACACCCTTCACATCCCCGCTGGGATTCCCTTCAACAAGGCCATATGGATTTTACAAGAAGCACCGCACCATATGGGTAAGCTACGTCTGCTGCTACTTGTACCACAGACTAGCCACAGGGACTTCTGACAGATCCTGGCTCAAAAATATAAATGTTGTTTCAATTAAAATGCAGGCAGAGAAAAGGGAATGAAGCTGGCAGCAGCATGAATTACTGAGAGGTATAACAACTCTACATGTCCCATAGTAAAACGGTTAAAAAAAAAGACTTTCTATAGCTAAAGAAACACGTTTATATGTTTCAACTCTTGGTAAATTCAACAACAGTAACACTAAGTTTATCTCAAATAACAATTCTTTAAAAAAAAAGTATCTGAAAATAAGCCTTTAAATTTAAAACAGCATAGCTTCTATTCTGTGCACTTTCATTTACGAATTGCCTAGTATGAAAATCAGTGTTTTAATTAAGCATAGAAAATAACCTGCAGTGATTTTAACATAGTCATTATAAAATAATTTTAAGTTTTTAGAAATCATACATGTTATAATCATAACAAAATATGAATAATTGTCAGACACTTGGCAAAAAACAGAAAAAGATTTATTTTGTTATATATGAAAAACAACTTAAAATTAACTCTGATTCTAAAGTTAAGCTTTAGAATTGAAGATAACATCATACAAGTTCAAAGTCAGGTGATATTACAAGACAAAGCAGAGATTTATGAGAATGTTTCCTATTAAAAAGAAAAAAAGAGCAAATATCTTAATGCAGTAGTCACCCCTGCCAAAAACACTACCTCTTTACCGATAAAATTTACATCCGAGAAATAATACCTGCATATTTAATACTTCTACAGAAACCTAGTATTGAGTGTTTTAAAGTAGAATTTATCACGTTTTTTAAAAATGTAGACTGCAATAAGGTATTAATTAATAATAAAACTTTATAGAATTCTAATGCCAATACCTAAGAAAGCTTCAAGAGCCTTAAGACATTGAAGCGGAAAGAAAAGCAGCGTGTAAAAAAAAGCAATCCTTCTATCGTTAGGGCAAGGTACCCTGATTTGCTTATGAACACATACCTTTAAAAATATGAGCTCAGACCCCATATTTAGAAAAAGCTGTTTTACAATCGAAAAACTTCTGTTAAATGTAATTAAAAGAGCCACTAAACTTGAAATAACTTAAATTACTGAAACTGAAAACAGCTCATTACAAATAAGAACAGTTCATTTGTCCATCGCTAATCCTTATCTTGTGCTACAAAAAGTGAAGCCATTTACCATATTTACTACACATATGAACACTATTTCCATATCTCTCCCCTGCAAAGCGGTTCACAAAATTTTTGTAACAATAGATATATATTCAAAACTCATTGTCTACTTCTAAGTAAACCCAAATTAGTAATATATTTCACATCGATTTTAAGACTCAAATTAGGAAGAATATTTCCCAGTTAGTTGCTCAATCTTTCACACCCTCCCCCTCCCATCTTCCACAAGCAACACACATGCACACACTTCTGCAAAACAGCCTCAGCTCGCTTCCCAACTGGCAGAAGCATCCCTCAGGGGACAAGTCTTTAAACCTCCGCACTCTTTAAAATTCAACCAGCCAGCAGGTCTATAGACTAGTGTATAAACAGTATAGACAAAAAAATCCTCTCTCAGCTTATGTCAGTGACAAAGCAGCTCAGCAGTTGACTGTTTCTCCCCTGACAGTATAAGCTGGGTTTACACAGATCAATAGCTGAAAGTCCTACCTAGCTCCCAGGGCTCGGGTTTTCTTCCTTAATTACAGGTGCTATTCAAACTGAAGTTAAAAAAGAAAAGAGAGAGAGAGAAAGAGAGAGGTTGAAGGGAGGAATAAGATACATGCAAAAAGTTTTTTTTTTTTTTTTTTGGATTCTTGTAGCAATAATGTTAATTGAAAACTGTACTTTTATATGTATTGGAAGTGTTCATAAAGTCTGATGTTTCCATCATAAAGTGTTTTTGATATCACACACACAAGACACACTAGATGGGAATCCATAGATTATGTGAAAGGTTTAAGATAAAACTCTTCAAAGTTATGTTTCTGTTTTCTTCAGGCTTTTGTTTCTAGGAAATACCTAATTTCCTCAGCCAAGAAAAATTATTTGAATTTTCTAAATCATCTTAATTCTCTAAACTATTTTATTTTTATACAAAAAACACACTAAAATGTCAAATGTTAAAAATAATAACAAAAGGAATGAAACAGAATATACAATTATGAATAGCAAAATACAAAGGCCATAACACACATATATATCCATATTCCCTAAAAACAACACATCTACCATCATATAAATGACTGGAAATAAGGACTGATGAAATTTCATACATTGGGTTTTTCTTTTTGGCACTATATCCCAGATCTGTATTAATAAGCATAATGGTCAAACATCTCGTAAGAGAGAAGAGAGCAAAGTGCTAGTGTTAGAGGGGTTTATTAACTCTTTATCCCACGAGGCTACTGTTCAGCATTACAAATTGATCAAATAAGAAGGAAAAAAGCATTTAAGAATCTACTTTTTGAAAAAACTAAAATATGCAGAGTTTACCTAATTAAAGTTCAATAACTACAAAGGTCTTAGAATTTCTCAGAGAAAAATCTAAAATGAAGTGAGATATGTCATTATTGACACCAGTAATTGTTTTTCCTCTTTCTCAACTACTTCTTCCCCTCTGCTATATTGAAACACTAATGTTCTCTAAGGTTCCATATACTCCTCTCTTCCATGCTGATAAAGTGTATCTGCCTAGGCAATCCTGTTTACATCCACAGTTTCAACTACAACTACCAATCTCTTAGTCTTATAGTTTAGATATTTCTGACTCCAGGGTTGTATATCTAACTACTCTCTAGTACCAATTTCTGAATGTTCCCTAAATACCTCAGCTTCAGAACACACAAAACTAAAACAATTCTTTTAGTTGTAGTCCTTATCACCTAGAACACCAGCACCATCTACCCCTTACCCAAACCGAAACACGGTGGCTGTCTGGACCCCCCCCTTTTCTTAATTCCTATATATAATCAGCCACTCATCAAGTCCCCTTAATTCAATTCCATAACTATCTTACTCCATAAGTTCTCAATAGGAGGGCAGTAAGAATTAGAAGGAAGACAAGAAGGTGTAAGAATCACCTGGGATGGTCAAAACACATTCGACCACTGACACTATAGACCTGTAAGGGTCTTGACTCTTAGTTCGAATACCATCCATAATTAAGGAATAAGACTAACTATAACTAAGGAATATATTAACTATAATTAAGGAATAAGACTAACATTAAGGTGCTTAATATGTAAGGAATAGTTACTCTCTCATTGCAAAAAGTGACAAGATTTGTTCAGGGATTGGTTAATTCAACATTCTCTTTGAGGGCTCCGGAAACTTGTGTCCTTTCTGCTTTGCTGTTCTGCATGTGTTGGATTTGTCCTCAGCTACTATATTCATGGTCACAAAATAAGCTGCCAGAGTTCAGCACACCATACGAAGACACGGCAGTGCCCAGTGAAAGAAGTCCTGTTATCACTTTTTATCAGTGAGGAAATCTTTCCCATAAGTGCCCCCCCCAGCTGACTTTCCCAGTATATTTAATTAGCCAGAAGGTCACAGCCACTCCTAAACGAATCACTGGCAAGGGAAATGGTTATCTATGCTTAGCTTAGCCTTAGACTAGTTAGAGAAGTCAAAATTCAAACCTATTCATTTTCTGCTAACCATGATGTATGTAATTTTATATAAAGAAGCTGAAGTACCACATTTTCTTTCTTAAGATTCCTCACAATAATTTTGATCAGATAATTAAGTTTATACCAAAGTTCTCAGGAAAAATATAACATAATATTATATAAGAAGAGTTTTCAAATATCCATAATTTTATTCATTTCAGTAACACTTTCAGAATCATTTTGTAGGAACAAGGGGGCCATTTTGTCAATTCTAATCTAATTTTTCACATCGATTTCTAAAAAGGTGATTACTTCACTTTGAATATTATCTCCCCAAATAAGTGAAAATTAATTAATACTATGAATTCAAAGAAACATGCACTAAGCTGCCTAGTCACAAGCAGGCTGCATTGTGCAGAACTGAGATTCCCACACTGTGCCCTGAGACGTTTCGGGCAGCACAGCAAACTCACAGGGGCACTGCAAGATGCTTTAAATTTTCAAGGGAAATACAGCTATCCTGATAAGGTGATTAAATTAGATGGCATTTTATGAAAAGGTAGAATTACATTAATATGGTAAGTTACACCTCTAGCCTCTTTAGACATCATCTTCTTGTTTTTTTAAAGTTTTTTGCTTTTGGTTTTGGTTTTTTTAACTTAGAGAACACATTTTAAACTTAAAGCCAAGGAATAACTGTCATAATAACTGAGCCCACTGTGGAATTTTTCTCTTGGTATTTACTTTTACGTACTATTTCAATTAGAAATAAACTTCTCTTTTGTCATTCCTCCTTAAATTAGGGAAAGCACTGTAAGTCTGTGATTTCTGACACTAAAACTATTTAGACTGTAAACTTGATTAAATTATTTTTTACTTTCAAAAAATTAAAAATGAATTTTTATTGTTGGAAGATTTAAATAACTGCCAAGAAGAAAATATATTCTGCTATAAAAAAAAAAAACCATGCTGTTGAAACATAAATTTTAAGGATTTTGGTTCTCTGTGTATTAGTCTTAGAAGGATGAAGAAACCTCTGTGGTCTGCAGCCACTTTAGTTTAACCTACTGCCAATGACAAAGCCTAGATTTGAAGCAGGGCAGAATGACATTATAAAAAATACGTATATTCTCAATTAAATAGGTGGTTTGCTTGGCCAACAAAAGGTATGATATATTTCCCTCATTAATTTAAAAGAAGCATTTAAAAGCCATGAAAGAAAATTATACGTATATATGCAAATGGGTTTCCAAAGTTTCTTTGTCAAAAATTCTACTAAAAACTGCCTTCAAATTTTTATCCGTAGGTTAACTTTTAATCAAGGATCTTAATAACAATTATCCAACTCTATCTAAAAAGCCATTTAGGAAGATTCCCTTTGTTTTCTAATAACCGTATAACCTCTCACTGCTTTCAGACTAATACCTCTTTGCTTTATTCACCTTATTTTAACTAATAACATTTTCTAGATCAAAGGAAAGACATAAAAACTAGAACATTGCCTATAAAACTTATTTGCATTTACAGATACTAAAGTATGTAAAACTGAACGTCAGTCATTTAAATCAAGATAAGTAGAACGAAGATAAGTAGAAAAATACTTCAATTTTTAGGAAAAAAACGAGTTTTACCTCAACCAACGGGCTACCGTGACTTCACCCCACAGCTAAATGTTGTATAAGATATGGAAATATGATTCCTGACTTTCAGAACAAGGGAGACTTAAGATTAGATCATTACAAAATAGATGAATGCATGCACACACGCACACGTGCACACACGCACACGTGCACACATACGTAGGCACACACGCACACAGGCATTAGATGGAAAGTCATAGTGGTCAGTGCACAATGCTCTGGAATCAACAGTTAATATTCAAATTCTGGCTCTGCAAGGTATTGGCTATGTGTTCCATTTACTTCACCTAGAAAATGGACAAAAATTGTTATCTATCTTGTAGGACTGAGGATTTATTTGGGGATTTAAATGAGGATTATGTGAGAAATCCACATAAATGATTAGACAATGTCAGGCATATAAAAGCCTCCTGACAACTGTTAGCTCTTTTATTAGTTTCTTGTTTTAAGAATTCTCAAATGTCATATGAATTCCAATGAAGATATTTATTTACGCAACAAATATTTACTGAATAACTAAAACATTAAAGGTCTTGTGTTCAATGACCTATGCCAAAAAATTAGCACCCTGAGACAAAATGATGTAAAATATTACACTGAATCATTTATCTGCCTCCTTCGAAGTATTTAACATATTTAATATAGGTGCATATGGATATAGATATACATGTAGATACAGATTTAAATATATTTTACTATTTTTACTTAAGCAAAAACACAATAAAAGCAGACTCTGTTAACCCTGCAAAGTTATACCATATGCATTTCTCATGATCAATATGTGTAGGAACTTCCTTTGGGCTGTTATATTGGCTACTTCTTTTGAATTAAAACGATCTTCAAAGAATCACGCCAACAGACATTTTTCATTTAAGGAGGATTTACTAATAAAATTCCTTTTCCATGTACTTATTAATCAATCCATATACTAAAGATTAATTACCAATTCTAGATAAGGTACTGACCAACTTGAGGAATAAAACTATCCCTTGCTTCCTTCTACAATCTGAAATTAAGCCTTTCCTTCAACTGTCCTGGCAAAGATATTGTTAACGGTACCCTTAGAAAACATATCCTTTCTTTTTCTCACTGCCCTGTAATAGTGTTATCTCTCTTTGTTCTTTGTTAACCTTTATTTTATATTTTTTCCTCAGTCATAAGCTGCCGGACTTTTGATTCATATTTTTCTGTTATTCTTCATACCTAGGCCATGTGCAGATAATCCTCTGCATGATGTTCATGACATATTCTCCATTCACTATGTACATCACACATTAGAGAACTGATTTTTGTATTACACATGAGAAATAGAGATATGATATGTTCCAGAGGAGTAAATAATAATTATCCTTTTTTCCTGGTCCTGCCTTGAACTAGTTCAGAACTATGCCTGAGCTGCTAATTTTCCCCAGATAGTGAATCTTTTGATACACCAGATGAGAATCTTGTCATTTGTCTGATGCTTTAAGAAAGAACGGAATGTTAGTTTTAAAGCGTTAAATCAGGGACTATACACTTGAAGGTGTTTGAAAAATATACCATTAGATGGGTATTATATTTGGGGAGCAATGGTGTATTTATTATTTCTCTATGCCTTGAAAGTCCTTGGAATCTGTAAAATCATGTAGCAGAAATGCAAATTATAGTATATTCTAGAAGTTTGGAAAAATCTTAATTGATTGTCTACATAACTATTTGGAGGCTTTGTTTGGAAGAAATTATAACCACACAGTTATAAAATACAAACTGTTCTATGAAGACCATTTACTTAAAAGGGTATAAAGTCTAACCAGTACTCATATATTGACAAACTCAATGTGAATTTATTTATATCAATTATCAATGTTTATGTATGGTGATTTACCAAATATTTAATGTGTAAATAGCAGTCACAGACAATCACACTGTAATGTAATAAGAGCATTGGCAGGAAAAGTGAAGAATACCAGGAAGCCTAGAAGACAGACATGTAAACCAAATTTAGGAGCAGTGCCTCTGGAAGACTGTAGTGGAAGTCCCAAGGGAAGAAATCCTATCTAAGTAGAGAAATGAAGGGAGAATGAGAAATTGGCCAGGCCATCGCATGAGAAGAGGGAGGTAGAGAAGACCTAAGAATGGTCTTCCCTCATAGGAAAGAAAATGTACAAAAGTCTGGAAATGAGAAAGAACAAGTAAAAAGTTTGGAAGAATGATAAGAGAATGTAGATAGAAAAATAAGCAAGGGACTGCATACATAAGGTCTTTAAGCTACCTAGGAAATTCAGACTTGATGCAAAGAGTAGGGAAACCATTCTTCCTGGTTTGCCCACAACACTTCACATATATCTTCTCAGAAAATTATCAATAGCATCCCCTTTTACTCTCAAAGATATTCAAGTTATAATTTATTGTAACAGAAATCAGAACAGTGGTAACCCGGGGCTGTGGGATGGGTTAGAGGACACAGTGAGGAACCAGAAAGCAGCAAGAAGTAATTTCCTGGAGTGCTAAAATGTCCGAATCTTTTATTTTAAAAGATTTTGTTTATTTATTTGACAGAGAGAGAGACAGCCAGTAAGAGAGGGAACACAAGCAGAGGGAGTGGGAGAAGAAGAAGCAGGCTCCTAGCAGAGCAGGGAGCCCAACGGGGCTCGATTCCAGGACCCTGGGATCATGCCCTGGGCCGAAGGCAGACACTTAACGACTGAGCCACCCAGGTGTCCCCAAAGTCTGAATCTTTAAAGGAATGTGAGTGTATGCATCTGTGGGTGTACATATCTGTAAAAACTCATTTCATTGTATACTTGAGACCTGCATTGTACCATATATAAATTATTGGTCAAAAAAAAAAAAACCCTAAAAAATGAGTATCTCAGTTTGGACAATAAATCATGGTTCACCCTACCTACAAGAAAGAGGGAAGCTTTGAGGGGTATATATATATAGATATAAATGGAGACATCAGGAGGTAGCTGGATAAACTGGTGCTCCAGAGAATCGAGCTTAGATAAAGACAAAGGGAATGGCACTGATGAAAACATATGGGTAAGAGCTATGACTGTTTTATTCTCTAACATTATAAAAGATCAATGTTGTTCTTCATATTTTTATGCTCCCCTCAACAAATACTCCATTATAATATCCTCAAGTTATAAAATCAGTAAATTTTCTCATACAATGATGAAAATATATCATGTCTTTGCTTTCTTCATGATTTGTTTCAAGATACAGGTTATAGAGTGTTTAACCACTTCTAATATTATAATCAACATATGTCATTCAGCAGTAACCAGAGATCAATGAAGTTAGTAGCAAAACTGAAAGTCTTAGTAGTTATAACTGGCATGATAAATGGAACAAATGAATCTCTAAAATCTTTGGGGGCTTACTCAGCTTTGGAGTTCCTCTCATGCCTAACCAGCACCTGGCACATCACTCATGCTCTGAAAGAAATTTGTTGAACTCATTAAATTACACTGTTTTAGCATCATCAGAATAAATTTGCCTTGGTAGACAGTTCAAGGAAATGTGATTTAAGAGTGTGCATGTTTTCTTACTTCATTACATTTCTATGTATACATATATACATGCAATAAAATCATTGCTGGGCGTGTGGGTAGCTGAGTTGGTTAAGCATCTAACTCTTGATCTCAGCTCAAGTCTTGATCTCAGTTCAGGTCTTGATCTCGGGGTCATGAGAAGCCCTACATATAACAATAACAACAACAACAACAACAACAACAACAATAGCCCATTCTATACCAAGTTCTGACCTAAGCACTATTACCTCATTTAATCCTTACAACAACTTCTGTTTTGTTTCCTTTTGTATGTGGAAAAAAACAAAAAGAAGTCAAAGAGACTAAGTAGCTTGTCCAAAGTCACACAGCTAGCAAATGTTAGAGACAGAACTTAAACTTATAGGCTAAATCTTCTAACCATTATTTTCCATCCTATGTATTTTTTTCACTTTGTTTTCATGAAGGTTCCAACATACGATCAGCAGATGCCTAAATCTGATGCCCACTTGGTATCTATGTGGTAGATATTTACCATATTTATGAAGAGTTAAAATTATACAATTAATATAACAAAACCAAAGTTCAACCTGGTGTATGAAAAAAATAAAAGGGGCCAAGACATGAAGGAATCATGAGGAGTAACATGAGATAATATGTAATTACAAATGTGAGTCTTACGTGCCCTAGGTTGTTCTACTCCCTTGAAATTAACTTCTGAGGCAAAAAAAAAAAAAAAATGCTGCTTATGTCTATGTTTGTTTCTTACTACTGAGAATATTAGATTTACAGTAAACTAACACCTAACTTCTTTCAAATAACAGACTTATAAATGAGGGCTTAAGTTGATTGTCACAGAGGAATAAAATACCAAGTAATTAAATTTGAAGCACAAAATCTGAAACAAAATCATGTGTCACATAACAGAACAAGGACCATACCAGAACAAGTAAATACTAGAGTAACAAAAGCAGGAGAGGTTAAACAAGGTTAATAACAACAGAAGGAGTTAGAGTTGAGAGAGTATGTGAAGACTTATAGATAGGTCAAAGCTGTCTGTATATGATGGTGAGATGGACAAGGAAAACTGCAGCTCAGATAGTGAATACCCTGGGTTCAGTTATACTTTTAGCAATTCTATTCAGTGAAGTTTGCTAGACATTTTTTATCCCTTTCAATCTAAAGCAAGAACTAAAGTACTTAGTAATTAACATACAACCTTATTCAGATACAGTCAGTCAACAGGCAAGACAAATAATCAAAACTCCTGGAGCTCTGACTTTATACATATATATTTTTAGGTTATCTTAAATTACCCCAGATTTTTCTTTTATAAAAAATGTATATGTCCATAATTTTTTAATATGTCAAACTACAATTAAACTTGATATAGTGGGTTTTTTTAATGAATATTTTTTGAAATTCTAAATAGAAATACTGTGAGCTATTATTATGCAAACTTATTCTACTGCACCCATTATAGAACATCCGCCTCTTGGAATAAAAATTTTGTTCACATTCTCTGCTGACGTAATCCTTGGCCTCTTGCTGAGATTATAAGTAAAGGTGCCAATTTTGGTTTTAGTTCTTGTAATGCAGAAAACTCTTTCTATGAGAAATTGAACTATGAACACTGGTTCTTTTCACACATGGAAAGCCACCAAACAGGCCTCACCAAATAGCAATGAGTTTTGATCACTATTAGTCTACTCCACTTTGGCATAAATGGCCTTAAAGAGAAAACACAATTTCCTGAATCTCTTGTAAAGGATTTTGCTCAATAAACCAGAAACTACATGTTGTCATTTGATAAACTTTCTCAGTTAAGAAGTAATAATTCTCTTGAATAAACTATCTCATACCTTCTACATATTCCTTACAATATGTTATTGTATTGAAATATATGGAGACCAAGAATAATTATTAAAAGGAGTGGTTTATTTGTAAAAGCAGACTAAAATAAATTCTGCAAAGTTAGATTCAACTTTTTTAAATTTTTTTTATTTTCATATAAATTTTAATTTAAAAATTTTTTAAAGGTAATCTCAGACAGCAAAAAACAAAAAACAAAAAAAAAAAAACAAACAAAAAACCCAAAGGAAAAACAAAGTAATCTCTACCCGCAACCCACAACCCCAAGATCAAGAGTTGATGAGTCAGCCAGGCACCTCTTTTCATTAGATTCAACTTTTGGTCAGCTAAAAAGTAGAACTAAAATAGTTCTGTTTCACTGAAAATTTTCTTGAAAGTATGATGTAAACTCAGCAAGTCTCCATCACTCCTCGTTGTTGATTCTTCTTAGCTTGGTGCCACCAACGATCTCTAATTTCTTCATCTAATAGCCTTTTTTCCAGTCTTTATCATATTTGACTTCTCTACAATGTGTCACGTTTCGTTTATTCATATAATATGGACTTATTCAGTATCTACCATGCATGAGACACTTGGGATTAGAAGATGAAAGTTATCCTTGTCGTGATCTGAGGAAGCTCAGGTTTCTCCCTAACCACCCCTGTTTACAAGTATCTTCCGGAGCTGTCTGTGTCCACTTTATCTAGCTCTCCTCCCATCTTTGTCATTTCTTTTCAGGCTGCTTCACAACTCCTTCTCTGTAAGCCTTCTCCATCTGGGGGTCCCAGGGTTCTGTCTGTCTTTAGCCTTCACTTCTCCGTGGGGAGTCCAATCTCACTGCCAAAGACAGTGGATGAAAATCTGGGTCTCCAGCAAAAAATGAGAGGTTCAGAACCCAGGTCAGCTACTTAATAGCTATGCGAAACCATGTCATCATCCTCTCCTAAGCTCTAGTCAGAGGTTTCCTACGACTTAGAAGACACCCTAGCAGAATACCTGGCATATCCAAAATTGAAAACATCATTCTTCCTTCAAAATATGTTCCTTTCCCTAATGCCTTATTTCTACGCTATCATGCTAACTTTTTCCCAATCTAACTTTTTCCAAACTTTAGAATCAGGCAACAATTTTTCTTTCACTATACCTCATGTCAGCATTCACCAAAATGACCACTAGACTGCATTGTTGTCTTTTCTGGACAAATAGGCTAAGGGTAAACATGTGTTACCACTTAGTATTAGTTTACCAAGATAAACTGCAATGTTATCTAACCCTAGTCTAGAAAAAATACATATGAATAAGCTGGTAACTATGTGTTTGAAAAATAATTTATAGAATAAGCAATAATTAATATTTTAACATAATATTAACCATCACAGTTAGTTAAAATACTTAATTTTTTTAACAACCATCAAGTTAATTTTTGAAACTAGATCTATTGAAAGGGCCAATTATTGATCAAGTGTTATGTATTGCTTGAAACATTTCTATGAAATATCATACCTAACATTACATCTTTAAGATTTAAAAAGTCTAACATATGCAAAGTCCATTAAAATGCACATAATTTATCTTACCCAAAATGAAAATATATCTAATAAATAGTACTATTCATCTGGCCTCTTTTAGCTCTCCCTTAACATACAAATGCATTCCTTTTTCCCAAAACATAGCAGCTGGGAATGAAAGGAAAGATTTCAAATGATCATTTTCACATCATATTCCATCATCTTTTCATCAGTTTTTCCTAGCTTTTCTTTGAGCCCATTCTTTTACAAGAGGTCTCTTTTTAGATCAATCCATATTTCCATAATCCACACTGCTGTTTCCTCCTCTTCTCCCCAGGGTGGACTAACCCCCACATCCAGAACTATGGCTTACAACTGTCATTAAGCCTTACAACAATAACAAGATAACAAAAGAACGGGTGGGGATGAGGCTAGCTCATACCATATGTTGATCAAGTTCAACACTTTCGGCTAACAGAGAATATTTTTTAAACTTCAAAATTTTAATAGTAAAATGTTTTTTATATCCACTTATTCTCCCCAATTGTATTTTAGGCTTAAATTTTAAACATTAATAAACAACCTGGCAATATTATTTTAAAAGAGCTTATCTATTAATAATGTACTGAAATGGGGAGGGAAAATAGAAATAGGCAAAAAACAAAAAGTTAAGGTGGCAACTTTTGGTTGGTTACTGATTCTTGTAACCTACAAGGCTCACTCAACTTACACCAATTCCTAAAAAAGAAATTTCCCTCAAAGTTATTTTTTAAAGCAGTATACAGTTATAATAAGCAAGATTATTTCAAAATAACATATTCCATGTGAATTCATATTGACTTTATGTCAATTTTGAAGAATTTTAATTTTTTCACCAAGTAACATCTGAAAATATGTTACTTTTGTTTCCATTTTTTGTTTCATAGTTAACTAATCTTAAATTCTTTTTCAACTAAAAATAAAGAAAATCTGAAATGTAACATTTTGAACTGGCTGCACAATGAAAAGTTATTTTTTGTGAAACCACATTTATCTTTTTCAATCTGCATCATCTATTATCATTTAATTTCTGTAGGTTGTTGAGTAATGCCTGATGTGCCAGAACTGGTCTGAATTATCTGCATAGTTAAAATATAATAATTTCACTGCCATCAAAATAAATATAAAAACCTCATCTCTAAGAACTCATTAAAATAAAACTTGTTCACCTTTAAGCAGAAAACTAAGGTCATTTCTCCAGGAATTCAAACTGTATTATCTAGAATGTATGCCAAAATACTCTTTTCAATAGGAGTTTACTAGATTGCGTAATTCTGTTTCCCAATAAGTACTTTAGCTATAAAGCAAAATTTCTAAAATACCATGATGTTTTTCTAAATTAGCTTCCCTGTTTGCAATACAATTTTAAAACTTTAACAATGGAAAATATAAGATAAACACGCAGGTAAAATAAGAATGTGATCTCATTTTGCCTCGAGCTTTCTAACACTGCATCTACAAAAGAAACAATCTTGTCTATATAAAGAAAGGTGGGAAGAGAAAAAGACCTAATTATGATGATTTTCTTAGATTTAATTTTAAGTACTTTCCCACATGCTTGCCACTTATTTATAATGTTTTATTCTGATTCTTCTTCTTTAGACACAAGAATGTACAGGACAGCTAATCCTGTATCTACATCACAAATTAATAAGAAGTAATTGATATTTTAGGGTTATTTAGATAGATCACTGATAAAATATTGACAAATGAAACAAAGTATGCAGGCATGATATAATTCTCTTATATCAACCATGACATCTCTTTACAAAATTTTATTTAATTAAAAAATAAGACATCAATTTGCCTTAGAAATATATGTTTATATATAATATACATGCTTATGGGGCAGTGAAATAAAAATTAGCCATCACACATCAAAAATTACTGCAAGACATTTCATCTTTTCCATTTAGAAAAACATAGAATACAATTAGGTTATTTTGTGTGTGTTTGATATATCCACTGATAGTTAAAAACGACATAATCAAGTCCAAACAAGCCAAAAAAAATCTAATTTTTATATATCTGCAATAATTTGAACATTTATTTTGAATACATTAAGATTTAATAGACTATTTCCAAATAATTTACATCTTCTTTATAACTCATGCAAGAAGCAGTTACAAAATGTCCAGCTACCAGTCTACCTCAATTGCAAATCATAAAAGACTTTATATATTGTTCTGACCAAATCATTTTAAAATCACCAAAAAAAGAAATACAGTTGACCCTTGAGCAATGCAGAGGTTAGAGACATTGAACTCCTGTGCAGATGGAAATCCACATATAACTTTTGACCCCCCAAAAACTTGACTACTAATAACCTACTATTGACAGGAAGCCATACTGGTAACATAAGCAGTCAATTAACACATATTCTGTATGTCATATGTATTATATATCGTATTCCTATAATAATGTAAGCTAGAGAAAAGAAATTGTTATTTAAAAACATAAGAAAGGGGAAATACATTTGTAGTACTATACTGTATTTACTGAAAAATATCTGCATATAAGTGGACCTATGCAGTTCAAACCCATGTTGTCAAAGGGTCACCTGTGTTTTTTGGAATGACAGACGTGTAAAAAAGATTTTTTTTAAAATAAAGAACAATTCTTCCTAAACCATGCAGACCAACCGTTAGACATAATTGAATATGAAAAGAAAATTGTAGACAGTGTCAAGTGAGTATATTTGTTTTGGAATCTGCCAACTAGCTGTCTACCTGCAGTTATATAAGACCTATGAAGATTGAGCTGAAGGGTTAAGATGTTCTTCTGTTACTGTATAATATACATAATTTCTTACTATTATTCACTCTTAGAACTACAAACTGTTTACAGATAATTCCTACAAAGGTTTGCTTTAATTAACAGAATTTTTACTATTGTTGTAATTTAAAATTACTATGTAATATGTAACCTTTTCTCAAAGCATTTCCAAATGCATTTTTCTCACCTAGCATACTGGTTTCTCAACATACATTGAATTTTAATTTTTTAATTTTAATTGTTTTATCCTTCTATAGAAATGTAAGAAAGAGAAAAGGAACACACAAGTCAGGTACTCATGAACAGTCAGGGAGCTACTAAATCTTCGTGTTGCCTAACCCTTCTGTTAAGCCACATCTTGTCATTCACATTTTGATGAATCCCTATTACATAACACCAGTTTGAAATCTTTCCAAATGTAATATTCCACACTTCTCTTAAATCCATTCCTCCTAGATTATCCTGTTCCTGTTTTTTTTTAGAAGGTTAAAATAACCTATCACGAGTTTATTCAATTTCCCTTGGCTTCTCACTCATTCATCTAGTCATTCAAAAATCATTTATTCAGAGCTTATTATGTACCAGCCACTGTGAGAGATGTGGGAATTGAAAAATGAGAAAGTTCTGCCCCTTGAAACTTAAAACACACACACACACACACACACACACACACACACACATACGGAGTAGGGGAGATAGAAATATTCAAAAAGGAAATATAACTGTAGAATACAGAAATACACCCAAGAGGCTATGGAAGTATAGACAGGTTGCACTGGAGGTGAGGGAAGCCTTCAAAGAAGAATTAATTTTCAAGCTAAGATTGACAATAGATGACAATGAAATGAAGAAAAAGAACGGGAAATGGAGAATAAAAACAGAAATGCCATACACAAAAATAAGAAATGGGACCTAGGAAAAGCCAGGGGCATGGTGTGAAGGAAATTTGATCATGTCCTCTCGTTTGCTGAATGCCTACCCAAGTACTTCATATAGACTTTAATCTCTACAATGAATCCTGTGAGGTAACTATCATGTCATTCATTGCAGAGGATACTTGTTTCATGGAACAAACCACAGAACTGACAAAATTCAAAGTCCAATCTATAGTATAAAAAAATATATAAAGTCTTCTATTTAATGCAAGAAATAAAATTCTAAAGTCTCATGCTATCACTCTAGTTCAATGTCAAATCATGAAATAAGTTCATCATTCTGTCTTCCAATAAACTAGGGTGCCATACTCAGTTACACCATATATATGTATATATACACATATATATGTATATATACACA
The DNA here is from genome assembly GCF_023065955.2 of Ursus arctos. Classification (NCBI taxonomy): domain Eukaryota; kingdom Metazoa; phylum Chordata; class Mammalia; order Carnivora; family Ursidae; genus Ursus; species Ursus arctos. The sequence goes on from NW_026622874.1 coordinate 34,793,805, forward strand.
TATATGTATACACATACATATATGGCAGTCTCTTATACTCTTATCCTTCACAAAAGGACCAAATTAAGGAAAATACTTGGTCAGGAATAAGGCTTGAAGATCACCTATCATGCACTCCTCCTGAGCACCAGCATCTTCAAAGGAATCTCAGAATGCAATCAAAACATGGAATCAATGTTACAACTACCTTCTCCTAAATATTCTTCTACTGCCAGCTTCGAGACCTGCAAACTGCCTTCTCTTCAGTGGTACCCTAAAAGCTGGTCTCTGATAGCCCTCAATCCCAAAATAATAAAGGAAGATTCATACTCTTCCAGCACACCAGATCAACTGTCATGATTCTATATAAACCAATAAATCTTGGTGAAGCAAGAGACAATAATGTAGACAGGACCTATGCAAAATATCTAGGACAAACGTCCCTCTCTCACATCCCATTACCCCCTTTTTCTCAAGTCATGCCAGTGTAGGAATAACAATCAAGAAGAGATAAGAAACAAAGGTGCTTTCAACATTGCTGAAACTGAGTCTTCCTAGAGTATCATCTTTTTTCAACCCAGGCCCTGCCATCTGTTCTTCATTCTTTCCACCTATCTTAAAGAGGGAAGCACACCTTACCATTGCAGTCCAAAGCTAAACCTTCCACTTGGAGTTGTGATGCAGTCTCAGCTGAACCACCATTACAGCCCGTACATTAGTATCAGAGCTCAGACAGTATTGTATTATGATTAATTTAATTTTCTCTCCCCTGCTGGAGTATGAGGTCCTTCTGAGCTGGGAACTTCTTATATTTATCTTTATTGACCTATTATTAGAAAAAATAATGCATAGTGTATACTCAGGTAACATCTGTCATCTTGCCATCTCTGCTAATTCTTGTTATATAAGTGATCAACTTCTAGCTTCTGTCTTCAATCTTTCCTTTTAAAGTGGCTTCTTGCTATTCTACATAAACATGGCTTTCCCTCCTCAAGTCTTTAATCCTAAAAGCTACCAAAAGTTACTACATATTGCCACGACCAAGAAAATTAGTCAAACTTACTACCTCCTCTCCCTCACTAACCACTAAACTCTTAAGCTTGTTTAAATGTGTGATGTCTTCCTTCCCAGAATTCCTACATTATATTGTTAATAACTTCCATGGCATTTATTACACCTGGGGCCTTCTGTTGAAATTATATGTAGAAGTGAATACTGAAAAACATGAAACAACCATTTGCTCCCGCATCCCTCATTTATAGAGGAGAAAACTGAAATCCAGAAAAAGAAATTATTTCCTTAAAGTCATACACTCATTGGTCTTCTGTCAAGTAGAAGACAGAATGATAGTTCGTTCACTTTTGATTCCCAGCCCAATCTTCCTTTGCCTAATAAGCTTCCTAGAAGGTAAGGACGATACTTACAGCTTTTTGTTTACAGCTTTTTGATACAGCTTTTTGTTTACAACCTTACATTGCCAGACCAGTATCTTGCTAAAAATATAAATATAAATATATATAGATATATATAATTTCAAGACAATTTTAGCTACATGCTAATTGCCTAGGTTAAATTCATTGATTCCGTATTTGGCAAAATTTTCATCTCTTATAAGAATAATAACCAAAAATATAACTAAAAAGGTAAGAAGGCCCTGCAAAATACAGCATTACTTTTAACGATCTATTTGTCAACTTTCCACATATCTGCATTATCTGTGCACTATATATACCTAAAAAATACCACCCAAATTTTTGTGGTGTTTGTGAATCTATCATGTCTATAGTTCAGAAAGGCCTTTCCTCTTATTGAATTACCTTGAAATGTTTCCCTAACTCTGGAGAGTATCAATAAAATAGATTATAAAGTCTCATAAATTAAAGAAACTCCTGCACAGATGTTTACAGCAGCTTTATTCATCACTGCCAAAACTTGGAAGCAACCAAGATGTCCTTCAGCAGGTGAACAGATAAATAAATTGTGGTACATACACACAATAGAAAATCATTCAGCACTTGAAAGAAATGAGCTATCAAGCCATGAAAAGACATGGAGGAACTTTAAATACATATCACTAAGTGAAAGAAGCCAATCTGAAAAGGCTACATATTGTATGATTCCAACTGTATGATATTCTGGACAATGCAAAACCATGGAGATAGCAAAAATTGAGTGGTTGCTAGGGGTGGGATGGCAGGGAGAGATGAATACTCAGAGCACAGAATTTTTAGGGCAGTCACGATATCTGTATGATACTATAATGATGAATATGTCATTATACATTTGTCCAAACCCATGGAATGTACAACACCAAGAGTGAACACTAAGGTACTACAGACCTTGGGTCATTATGATACGTCAATGTATGTGCATCCTTGGTAAAAAAAAAAAAAAATGCACCATTCTGGTGAGTGATGCTGATAATGGGGGAGGCTGTGCATGTGGGGGAGCAGGGGGCATATGGGAAATCTCTGCACCCCCTCTCAGTTTTGTCGTGAACCATAAAAACTGCTCTTAAAAAGTCTTTAAAAATTTTTTTTAATAAAGGAGCTCTGTTCTGAATGGCTTATAGAGAAGTACATACATAAAGTGAATATCCCTAAAAGTCCTATGAAATAATGAAACTGAACTTCTTCAAATGGGCTAGACCCCAAAAAAAGTTCTCAGAGAATTCAAATTCACATAATTAAGGTAGATGAGCATACTCATCTATCATTTTGGCTTTAATAAATATAGCTGTCTTCTCTGATTTATCAATGCTAAATATAATACAAGGATAATTTATTCTACTCGGGTTTGTTTTTCCTAAAGTTATGCAGGTGTACTGAACAGGCTAACTTGATATAATGTTTAAGGTTATAAAAAATGTAAATTTCTATTTAACGAAACTGAATCATTATTCCGGTAAACTTATTTCAACAGTAATTGTATTTTGTTATATATCTGCTTAAACAGAATTTCCAAAATCTTAGTTTACCAAAATATTAAACTGACATTAAGTCGAGTAAATTAATGTATAATTATTGGATACGCAGGTACCTTCTAAGATAGAATACTAAAATATTGATTATGAAGCATAATTTAAATCTATGTGCTTCTTATTTTTGTATGTTATAAAATGGTTATGTCTTTGGGTCACTTTAACAAATGTGCTCATTTTCTCCACTTTACAAAAATGTTCATGAGATGTGTATGGCTTCAGAAAGTTGTCTTACGGGTATTCATGAGGTCTGGTCATCTGCTAAAATGCTTGTGCATGTCAGAAAGTTCTCAGTTATCCACCCCTCAGAGTTTTTCTTTTTCTTTGAAACAGAAGTTAGTTACTTAGGTTAAAAGTTGTAATTAATGAGTGGTTAAGACTACAGGAGGAACAACAGCGTTGGATAAATACAACTGTGTACATACTTTTGTTTTCAAAGAATAGTTTTGTCCTAAAAACAACAATTCTTGGGCTTCTTTTTTTTTAACTTCTGTATTCTTGGAAGTTATTGAGGATGGTGAAGAGCTACTGTTTATATAATCATATGTTATTGAATACTGACACTGCATTAGAAATTGAAACTGATAAATTTTTAACAGATATATTTGAGAACAGCAATCATGGATGCACTGCATGTTAAAACAACATAAATATGGTGATGATGATGAAATTAGTTTGGCCTTGCACATCTCTGAAATATGTCATAAAGTGTCAGTTTGTTTTTAAATATGAGAGGGCACAATGAAACAAAACTTAAAATGTAACTTTTGTCTGTCTTTTTTTTATAATACCCCACTCTGAAAAGAAGCTATGAAAACTGTTAAAATTCACTCAACTTTGATGGGTTTGTTTCCTTGGATTATTGATTAATGCCTTTGCCTACAATGTAAAAAGTTATTCTTACCTCTGTGTGCCTCTGAGATAGCTGAAATTCTGTGGGGATTTTTTTTGTTTTTTGGTTTTTTAAAGATTTTATTTATTTATTTATTTACACAGAGCAAGGCAGAGAGAGAGAGAGAGCACAAGCAGGGGGAACGGCAGTTGGGAAGAAACAGGCTCCCTGTTGAGCAAAGAGCCCGATGCAGGGCTCCATCCCATGGTCCTGGGATCATGACCCAAAGGCAGCTGCTTAACCAACCAAGCCATCCAGACGCCCCTGAAATTCTGTGTGTTAACAGAATAATTTCTGCACTTAATACTGAGTTCACTGTGTTATGTCTTTTATTATTTAAGGGGAGAAAAAGTAAAAAAAAAAAAAAAAAGTTTATTTATGAAAGAACTATTCAATAGTGTTCCTGACCATATTTATTTTAAATATTTCATTGTCACCTTGATTAAACAAATAACCAAGTGTTGCTTCTTGGATCCCATCTTAGTCAAACATTCAAATCTTTTAACAACTTTTTAAATTTTGCCTTCCCAAACTCAGACTCTGAATATAGAAAAAGTCAAAAACTTCCAGGATGTGTTTTTATAACTAAAACTATTTTGGAGATTTCCTAGAGGTTCCTTGAAAAACACAGAGATGTTCTCTTACCTTACAAAATGAGATGCTAGAAATAATTTGGTTTGATTTTTTATTATTATAGGAGCTGCACACAAAAAGCTGGAAAATGAGAAGAGATGCTCAGCCTGCCCTAGGATGAACTTGTATATAAGTAAATTTTATGAATATGAATATTTCAGAAATCATATGCTGTATAGGAAGTCCCTGGAGATACACCAGTGCCCTTGCTGTCCATTAAATGTTTTATGCTCCAGAAAGACAATGATCAAATCTCTTATGAAATAGTGTTAGGTTTTCCTATATTTTTATCAGAGTCCTGGCAGTACTTTGCTCAATGATATTAGACAACAATAATATAATATTGCCAGTTATAATTTCAGTTATTATTTAAATGTTTATTTGGCCATAACCTTTATTTCTTTATTTTAAATCCCTGGCATCTTCTAGGTCAGTGGTTCTCAACTGGGTATGCACACCAGACTTACCCATGAAGTTCTACAAAACTGTATTTGTCTAGGCCCTACTTCAGACATCCTCAGTCTCTTTACTTGATATTCTTGGTATATTCTTGCTATATTATGTCTCAGGATTCTTACATGCTATATCTCAAGATTTTTCCTCAAATTTTATTCACCCACTTTTATAAATCAGATATAACTTTAACTCCTTTGTAAACAGTCTTGGGATGCCTGGGTGGCTCAGTCAGTTGAGAGTCTGCCTTCAACTTGGTTCATGATCTCAGGGTCCTGGGATCCAGTCCCCCATTGAGCTCCCTGCTCAGTAGGGAGCCTGCTTCTCCTTCTCCCTCTGCCACTCCCCCTGCTTGCGCTCTCTGTCAAACAAATAACATCTTTAAAAAAAAAGAACGAAAAAAGAGAGAAAACAGTCTTACTCCTTGCTCCTTGAGACATTTTCTCTAAAACCTTTTTGAATGGCTTTATTATTTTTTCATACAACAGAAACAACCAAATTTTCTTTTTCATTTTTCATTTTTATTATGAACCCTCACCAGACCTTTCACACTTGATTTTGGGTTTTGTGTTTTTGTTTTTGTTTTTGTTTGGTTGGTTTTTTTAGGGAACTATAATTGACATACAATGTTGTATTCATTTCAGGTATTCAACATAGTGAATCAACAATTTGATACATTATGCTCACCATAATCAGTGCAATTACCATCTGTCACCATACATTATTACAACATTACTGACCATTCCCTACCTGTACTTTTCATCCCTGTGACTTATTTATCTTGTAACTGGAAGACTGTACCTCTTAATCCCCTTCACAAAATTATCAGTAATAAATTAACCATAACCATTAAGCCTCTATCATCTGCAGGTAGTTTAGTTTTATTTCTGATGCTTGGCTAAAGGCTCTGCTATAAGCTACAGGCCAGAGCTTGTATTTTTAACAAAGTAGGTCAGTCTCAGAGCCTTAGAAAAAGGTTGTATCAGGTATTTCAAACTACTGACACTTCAAAGAACTACTGGGACAGGTCTTTGAACGGACACCACTTAGATAACTTTCAGGCCATTCCAGTGGTCTAAGACCAAACTTCCAAGACTCATTTTAGTCAAGAAACAAAGTTTCACAAGACTATTAAGTCAAAATCCAGCAAAACAATAATTAATTGCATTGTACTGAATAATGAGGGAAATTTTATTGTTTGAAATATTAATGATGCTGTTTTAATAATATATATTTCTGGACATATAAGGAAGCCCTTCCTCCTCTTCCTACACTGTCTGTAACCTGCAACAGTTTAGTAAACTCTGCTTCGACAAACTGAAATATTTTTAAATCACATCCCCGAATTCAGAAACTCTTACTAAGTCCCTTCATTTTTCATAGCAATATTGTTTTTTGCATAAATTCAATAAATCTGTCTTTCATTTTACCAGTATATAACTGGGAAATTGATTGCACGACCAAGGTCTTAAAGTGTCATTTTTGAGAAAGATGCTTGTTTAATCAGCCATGCCAAGGCACTTCTAAGGAACAAAGGTTAGCTATACTTATGGAGCCTACAAAGTCATCCCAGAAAAAGTGGCCTGATGCCTGGCTGTCCGGGTCCAAACTTAAAGGTGTTAAAGAGGGTCCCTTCCTCATAGATCAGGAACCTTAGCAAATTTTGTGAATCTTGAGAAGAAAAGAATTTACCAAAGTTATAGGCAGTATATGTAAAATCTGGGAAAGACATTTGCTTGGACCTAGTTTCTTAGCTTTGGAATAGTAAATAAGAGAGGCTTCTAAAAAACTAATCTGAAATTCCTTATGAAAACTTTCTAGGAAAAAAGTTAATTTTGCAGACATAGCAATTGTTTTACACTGCATGGTTCTAGGTGTGTAAAGTAAATTCATGGAGCCTAAATTAACTCTTGCTTCACCCATGGAAATAGGCCAAATCTTTAGGGATGTGATTTATTTTCTAGAATAATATTTCTTTGAAATTATTATGCTTGTAAGAGGAAGAAGAAGACTATAGGAAAAATCTGTAAAAGATTGAACTGAACCAAAAGATTACTGGTTGTTTTCACTGGGAAATAAGCCATTGCCTAACACACCCTTCTAGGGGCTCTGTGACTTTCGTTGTCTTGAAGCTATTTACAGCTCTGTAAATGGTAGCAATGCAAACAGTATTTGTCCACAGACATGTCTCATAGACAGAAAACTGACTGCCTTCCTCCCTCACCCCTCCCCTTGTGGATAAAGCCACTTCTACATCTATTTGTAAATTTATTACAGCATTCCTATATATAATTTATCTATATAAATATATCTATATATATATATAATTTATCTATATAATTCTATATAATCTATATAATTCTGCTACTTTGAGCTCTCCTTTGAATAGGATGCGACATTTTACTCACACCCTCAACAAGTTTTAAAAAACTTAAAAATGAAATATTACATTTGCATTAGAATCATGATTATATCTTCTTTTAAAAATTATTCTTTATTTTTGTTTTTGTTTTTTTGTTTGTTTATTTTAAAGATTTTATTTATTTATTTGACAGAGACAGAGACAGCCAGCGAGAGAGGGAACACAAGCAGGGGGAGTGGGAGAGGAAGAAGCAGGCTCATAGCAGAGGAGCCTGATGTGGGGCTCGATCCCAGAACGCCGGGATCACGCCCTGAGCTGAAGGCAGACGCTTAACCACTGTGCCACCCAGGCGCCCCTGTTTTTGTTTTTTTAACATTTTTTATTTATTTATTCGACAGAGATAGAGACAGCCAGCGAGAGAGGGAACACAGGCAGGGGGAGTGGGAGAGGAAGAAGCAGGCTCATAGCGGAAGAGCCTGATGTGGGGCTTGATCCCAGAACACCGGGATCATGCCCTGAGCTGAAGACAGACGCTCAACCGCTGTGCCACCCAGGCGCCCCCTAAAAATTATTCTTTAATACTAGTCTCAGAGACATTTAGTCTAATGGGGTAAATAGAAAGTAAAGAAAATGACAGATCTAATAAGTGGCATAATATGGGAAGCATAAAATGCTGAGGGAACTCCCAGGACGTAAATTCAATACAGACCTGTGACATAAAGAAAAGGCTTCTTGGAGGAAATGACCTCTAAGCCAAGATTAGAAAGACAGGCAAAGGGGACTGTACGTAGGAGATTAGCATTTCAGACAGAAAGACACATAGAATATAAATAAATGGTGCAGAAGAGAAAATACTGTTCACTATAAAATACAGACCATTTCTTAAATGGAGAAAGGAAAGCGACACAGAGAAATAGGAGGCAAAGGATGTAAACAAAAGACTTGAAACAAGGAACTTGATCACGTTGAGAAGCTGAACCTTATCTTGAAGATATCAATGGAGAGTAGTGAGTTTAAATGAGTCTGCAGGACTACCAGATCTGGAGATTCCAGATCTGCCTTGGAATAATGGCTCTACTACTTACTAATTTTGTGACTTTTGCCATGTAAATTAAATACTTTTGTAGCTCTGTTTCTTCATCTGTAAAATGGGAACTATAGTAGTCCCTTCACTTTGTAGAGGCATTATTAGGATTCAGTGAGCTAAACACAGGCGAAGTACCTAGAAAGTGCCTAGCACATTGTAAGGAACCAATGACAGCAGTGATAGGAGAAGCAGTATTTGTTTTTTAGAGAGATCATGCCATTGTCTTTTAGATCATTCTAGCAACACTTGTGGAAGATAAATTAAATAGGCACAAAAACAGAAGAGTTAGGAAGATATGAATTAAGGAAAGGAACCTAGATATAAAGAGAAGTGGAGAGCTTGGACAAGACGTAAAAGAGGCACAAGCAATAGGATTTGAGGACAGATTGGGAATAGCAGTTGAGTGAAGGAAAGAGAAGAAAAAATAAATACATAGAGTCCTTGGCTTGGGAAAGAAGCTTAAGTGGGAGCATTCACCGAAATAAAACACACAAGAACAACTACTTCAGGTTACTTAGATAACATGGCAGGCACATTAATACAAAAATGAGTCTGGATCACAAAAAGAGGAATGCCTCAAAATACCACAGCAGATAAAACATTTTGTTTGCATTATGGAGAAAGTATATCAGAGAAATGGGAAAAGGGCATCCAAGGCATATGAAATGGCCCAGAAGCATGAAAGGACTGCAGTTTGTGTGAAAACAGGAAAAGTACTGCAAGACTGAAGGTAAATGGGATGTATGACCTGGGGTCAGCTCTCCATAATCTTCTTTCTTATCCAAATGGTCTTAATGATTTCTGATGTCTTGGCCATTACTAAAAGATCATGGCTCCAAGGACCTATGACTTCTTCTGATAGCCATGCTGATAAAAAGAAACCTTAAACACAGTTTAAGATTTTCATAAATATAACTAACTAAAAAGTTAACAGTTTCACCAGTTAAACAGCAGATATCCACTGTAGTCATCAAATAATGGCAAAGAAATTTCAGAAAGTCAGAAAGCACATATTAGAGAAGAATTTTTACATATTAGTACCTCTTATGCTATTAAATTATAAATCTTCCTGAAGGTCTATAAGCAGTAAAATTCTCAAACTTGTTATTCACCTATAAAAATGATACTCTACATAAAGCAGTTTTATCTATGCCTCATCATAAGTTCACACTTATGGAGTGTTTTCCACATGCCTGGCATGGTGCTGAGTGCTTTACTGACTTCACATCATTTCACTCTTATCATAATTCTGTCCGATCAGTAAAATCAGTCCCATTTTGCAAATGAGTAACTAAGAGAGATTAAGTCCCTAACCAAAGCAACACTTCACACAATCTGTAAATACAGAGCCAGTATTCAAACACATATCTGTTTGATTCCAGGATTTATAAGATTTTATTTCTGACCCCTCTCTAAAAGTGTATTTTTCTCACAAAGATTGACTCCTCTCACTCAAGAAACACAGACTACCATGGCCCAAAGAGGGCATGCTATATGCAAGCAGCAAAGCTATAGAAACATGAACCATGAAAATGACAAGGGGTGGGGGAATAAGCATTCTGAAAAACAGCCTCAGGCCGTTAAGTATAAAAGTGAACAACAGAGAACTAAGGGCAATGGAGAGATTACCTTGATAGCAGCAAAAAGAAACAAAATTACTCTTTTTATACAGAAGCTGTGAACCTCTCACAATGTATGAAGGGATACTGCGAGTATCAGCGGCATGGATGGGAAGACTTGGTCTTCATTTATCTTCTCAGCCAGAACCCTCAACGTACTTGCAAAACATAAATCTGACATCAACTCAGTCTATTTAGCAATCCTCAAATTTGCTCACAGCTTTGTATTTCCTCAGGCTGTAAACAGTTCTCCATTCTTCTCCAATCCCCGAAGTCCCATCCATCACTTAAACAAAGATAATTCGACATTTCTTGGAGTGACAAAAATCATATTCATCCTCTTGTCACTATTCCTCTCTACCCCATGTCTCGCAGAGCACCCCTGCATGCAACCTCTTTCCTCCTTCCCCCTTACACTCATCCTCGTTTTCACTCCTAATGTAACCAACCCTTTCAGATCCTTCTGATGCCCTCAGCAGAACTACTACAACAGCCAACTAATTTCTGTGTTTCCGGTTTCTCCCACAACCAATCCATATGGAAATCTCTTCCCGAGTAATCGTCTTAACATACTTATTTTGCTGTACCACACTCTCCTCAAGTTCATCTGAAGGACCAACTCTTTAGCAAGGCCTTTAATGTTATCAAAACCCAGCTCCATTTATATTTACAGTTTCATTTCCTACGTCCCTATACAAGATTCTCCACTGTACACCCCCCCCAAATCGAATTACAGCCCCTGAAATGTGACTTTGTACTGTCCCACTGGTTCTACCAACTAAAGAAGGAAGACATACTTGAGGAGCCTATAATAAAACAACTCTGGTGAACCAACAACTCCATGTAGTAGAACCAAAGGGTAATGAATAGATAGTATTTCTTTGGATTAAATAACACAATGATTACAAATTATAAAGATAATGAGGGGACAAGAACTGTTAGGATAAACTGTTTTTACAAGAGCTAAAATAAAATAAGTGAGTAGGATCTGGATCAGCATCCCAAGCAGAAAGAATATAGCTTCATTGCTAATAGCACATGTTTTTTGAGTTAGACAAAGTTGCCTTCAAATCTCAGCTCTGCCTCTGATAAGCAGTGTGATCTCAGGCAAGTTTGGGGGATGATACTATCCCCTAGTACTACTGGGTGGGTGTGAAGATAAAATGAATTATGCACATAAAGCACATAGTATACTGCCCAGTACATGGTAAGATGTAAATAAAGAGCTTTTTAATAATTATTATTACTGAAGCAAGTCTCAGATCCAGTGAAAAGGCTGTTTAGCAAGAAGCAGACAGTATACAACAATAAGTGGTAAGAAAGATGAGAAATATACGTAGAGTACTTGAATCATCTGTACTATTCAGAATATTCACCAAAAAGCATACAGCAAAATCATTCTTCAAAGTCCTTGGCTAGAGTCCCATATAAAGTTTGGTTTCTTCAGATATAATGTGAAGGGTTTAGATAAAATGGTATCTAAATCTCCTTTCAATCCTAACCTTCAAAAAAATGTGTAAGAATTGCTATGAGCTGGAATTCTGCACATGCATCATCGTTACCCACTTAACTGCTTTTGCGTTTTACTAGGTACGTAAAGGCTTATTAATGTTCCACTGGCCTCACAAATTTGGGAAACAAAACAACATTTCAGCCCCAACTAAAAAATTCCCATCACCAGCTTCTCAGTCACAGAGAGGCACAGCGATAGTTGGTCTCGCCGAAAAATTTACTGTAGCTGAACTTAACAAGTACATGATCGCCCTTACGTGAACCCAAAGTGAGGGGCTTTCAGATTTCCTAGGAATTCTCAGGGGCAGTTTAAGAGGTAAAAAACAAAAAACAAAAGAAAACATGACCTGGACGTGAGGTTTGTTCTTGGGTCAGCGGACAAGAAAGACTCAAGAATACCAGAAGAGTATCCCAAAATGCTAAAATGAGTCAGTAAGGCTCTAATCTAACCACACATTACTTGAAAACAAACCCAATTATACATCATATATCCAAATCATGTCTTCACTGTAGGGACTTCTTTTGCATACCTAAGATATTTATAAATCTATTCTTTCTCTAAAGAGCTAAAAACAAATTAAGAGTGCACACCCGTCTTTTTATGTGAAAAATAGTCAAGGATTGCATTAGATTGAATTAATATTTAACATGCCCATTTACTGATTTTTTTTCAGTGTAACTTCCTAGTCTTACATACAGATTTTCACATGTAGAAAGTTATCTTTCTACATATCAAAATCACTTGTCTGTATACTTATTTCTGAATGAACTGCTTTAAACAAATACGTTAGTCAGCTTTCAATTTTATAAATTATGACAATTGTAAGAATCATATCTGTGAATTTAACTTATAGTTAAGCTTATACTAGTAAATTTTTTAATTTTAACAGTGACAAGACTGTTTTATACCACTGCTTTGCAGGCAAAGAAAAAAAAAGAATATGTTCATCAGATATCCATAAAAATTTGAAATCTGTATTTTAACCATGTATTATATAATCCATTTCAAAATGCTAAATCTATAATATAAAATTCTACAGATTTTTCTATTTACATATATCATGTCAAAATAATTCATAATTTTGGTCATGCTAAATACTTAAGAAACTATAGAAGACTATAATTTAAAATACAAATGGAATAAACTCATTCTGAAGTCTCATTTTCTTTTAAGAAAGTAAAGCTATAGACAAGAATTATATACAAATAAGAAAATACCATCGATTCAACATATATGTAAACGATTCAGACATCACTGCAAAAGGAGAGAACTAATCACTTATTTACAGCAGTTACTACTTCAAGTAGACAGAAATAATAGGAGGGTATTCGACAAAGTATGGTATTGTCAAGTTTTTTTGATGGGAAAAATTTTTTAATGTTTCCAAATATGTTCCATAGATAGATAAAGAGCGTAAAAATACATTGAAACTATAAATACTCAGTTCTTATTAGTTTTAATATAAGGGCTTTCTCATCACCCATTTACTTGGTAACTTTAAAAGATTTTCCATATACGTTCTGCACACATGATTTTTTCCTCACAATTGGTCAAGAGAAAATACTTATAGCAATTCATGTGTGGTAGTAGTTGCTGCAGTAACAGTAGCAATAGTCATAGTAGTCCAATTATAAATGTTTTTTAAAAATTACGTGGTTCCAACCTGGTCGCCAAAGTCCTCTGGGAATTTCCACAATACCACCGGATCTGTAAATAATTGACACACGGCATTAAACAGAGGCAAAAGAGCACATTTACACCAACATTCTTGTTAAAACATTGTCAGGGCTACTTTTTAAATAATTTTTAAATTTCTCTTTAAACATTTACAGTTGACGAGGTTAAAAATACAGTATCTTGATCTTTTAAGCATTTTAATGGCCTTGGGAACAGGAACAAATAAAATTAATAACTTGGTCAGATTATTAAAGCTCATTCCTTTTCACAACTCACTTTTTTATTTATATACTTTACATTTTAAGATTCTGAAATGTGAATTTTCAGATTTAACTACACTTAACATATTGGTTTTAATTTGAAAAGAAAAATATAAATGTGGTAAATATGTAATCAAATATATTATAGTTCTTAAAAATTAGACCAAAATATATCATCTTAAGTTTCCACTTAAAATCCTAAGATTTATGAACACTGTAATAATGCTTGCTTTATTTCAAAATTCACTTTTGAAATCCCATATTTGTGACTCTATGAAGAATTTTATAAAATAACAGATATAAGTTAGTAGTTATAAGGCATCAAACCTACTTAAAATACAATTGATATTTGCAGGGCATTTTTAAATTTTTCTAATATATCTAGTTATATATAAAAACCAATGTTGTTTTATAACTATTCCCACTGGCTTTTCATTTTCATCATTTCTCACAATATTTCTTTTCTACTTAGTATATTAAAAATAAGTCCTTGGGGCGCCTGGGTGGCGCAGTCATTAAGCGTCTGCCTTCAGCTCAGGGCGTGATCCCGGAGTTCTGGGATCGAGCCCCATATCGGGCTTCTCCACTAGGAGCTTGCTTCTTCCTCTCCTGCTCCCCCTGCTTGTGTTCCCTCTCTCGCTGGCTGTCTCTCTCTGTCAAATAAATAAATAAAATCTTAAAAAATAATAATAAGTCCTTTTAATTAGCACTAATAAATATTTTAGTTGTGTGCTCATTGTTTAATTGTGTCAAAAACAAACTTCTGTGTATCTGTAGATGTGCCTTAAAAGGATAGTGTACAACGGATATTACTTCTGAAAAAGCCTTTGAAAGCTCAAGATAGTATAAGTAACAAGTACCACTGATATAACAGGATTTGAATTCCACTCCAAGTAAAAAGGGTAGACCAAAGACATCAATTTATGTTCCCAAGTAAGTTCTATTCCATTATTTCCACTATCCCATGTTGCTTTTATAAAAAATACAGTCAAAGAATGTATAATTTTTTTTAATTCCAAAACTCAATAATTACCTAGCAACATTTTTAGTATGAGCTATCTCCTCTTGCTGTATTACTTATTAAGTTCAAAAGAATTTTTTTCAATTATTTTAAATTAAAAAGAAAAGAAAGCATACTTTCTATAATTAATCTTTTTACTTAGTAAGGAATAGAAGGTTTCTATATAAGTCAATATAAATAAGTAATCATTTAAAACAGCTTATATAAAAATAATGCATTACAAATTCACAAAGATAATATTAAATGATTATCTCTTCAGGTAAAACAAAGTATACATTTCTAAAATGAATGACATGCATTATAGGTCACCCAAAAATACTCAAGACATGGAAGATTATGTTGGAAAATATGTATGTGTGAGTTATGAGTGTGTTTTATGTTGGAAATATGTATGTGTGAGTCAGTTTTACCAAAATGATAGTTATTAAGATTTGAATCACATAAAACAAAAGTTATGATATTCATGAGATATTGTTATTTTGATAAATTTAGTATACTAATGGCCACATAAGCAAATCAGTTATACAGAAATGCAGAATAGTTCTCTTATAAATAATGGAGTTAAAGAGTTTCAATGTGAATATTCAAAACATCCCTTTTGAACAACCTCAATTTTATAGCTGTCGTTTAAGAAACCGTTTGTGACAAATTTCTTACACTTACGTCTTAAAACCAGAACATTTAGCTTGTACAGATACTGGTTTGCCCCTATTGTTCACAGCATTTACCCAAGTATGTTTTGTTAACTCACTTTTTCTCATCCTCTATTACACTGTTTTTTTCTGTATCGCCTATTCTTTCACAGACAGAACTCATGAAAATAGCATCTACTGGTTTAATTATTTAGTGAAATATATCCTATTTCTTTTCATTAAATGAAATTTCCACTTCAGCACTCAAAAATTTATTTTAATGTGAATCCATAGTTTGAAATGGATTAACTTAGTTACTGCCTGTGTTGTTAGATTTACACCATATCTGACACATCTCTGTAGAAACTTTTCACAAATACTGCAAAGGAAGAAAAAAATGGCTCTGAAAAAGAAATAATAACCTGATTCTCAAATGTATGCACAAAGACTGAATTTTCTATTCCCTGAGGATTACTTTCTAGATATCAGATCTGATCTAGCAACGCTGGTCAATTTTCTGCTTATTTTATGGATGAAAGGATGAAAACTGCTGGCAGAAGTCACTGCCACTGGTGAGGCCCGATGTACACTGTGCTTCTCTTCCTACCAATATCTATTAGTGACTCAAGCGAGACTCCATATCTTAATTTTAAAACAATCTTTGCCACCAAAAATCTAGAAACCAAATAAATATGAAAGGAAGAATACATGACTTGTACATAAATGTAGTTAATCTCTTATTTTAGTAAGAGATGTTATATAGAAAGGAAAATATAAAAATTTTTATTAAGTCAGTAAATTTGGAATAAGAATATTTAAAATATTATTTGTCCATCACCATCATAAGACTCCAAATTCATGACTAAGGCTTTTTTAAAATGTAAAATGAGGGGCGCCTGGATGACACAGCGGTTAAGCATCTGCCTTCGGCTCAGGGCGTGATCCCGGCGTTATGGGATCGAGCCTCACCTCAGGCTCCTCCTCTATGAGCCTGCTTCTTCCTCTCCCACTCCCCCTGCTTGTGTTCCCTCTCTCACTGGCTGTCTCTATCTCTGTCGAATAAATAAATAAAATCTTTTAAAAAATAAAATAAAATAAAATGTAAAATGAGATATATTCAGCAATTTTTTCCCCCTTTGCAATCAAGTCTTTCACATTTTCCGGCCCTTCAATGAACACAATAATTAAAATAACTTAAAATACTAGTGTGATTCAACTACATTATTAAAAAATGGAAGGCAAACTCTTCAATTTGCATAAATGAATAATATTTACTGAATTCTGTGGAATTCACAGATGAATCTTTAAAATTATGCATTTGTAAAATCACAGTTCAGAGACTATATACTTTTGAAAAGTAGAATATATATTAGTAAGTAATATGATGGATTATAACTTTCAGTGTTTGATTTACCTACCGTGCAGAATCAGAATTTTATGAATGAGAAAACCAAGGCCAAAACAAGGAGTTTGAATTAGTTATAAGGCTAGTCAATTTGAGAGACTAGAACTTTCTTAGTTGAGATCTAAAAAGCAGCTATTTTATTTTATTTGAGAGAAAGAGAGCATGCGCACATGGGGGGAGGAGCAGAGGGAGAGGGACAAGCAGACTTCCTGCTGAGAGCGGAGCGGGGCTCAATTCCAGGACCCCAAGATCACGATCTGAGCCAAAATTAAGAGTTGGACACTTAACCGACTGAGCCTCCCAGGCTCCCCAAGAGCAGCTATTTTAAATAATTTCCAGAATCAATACATTTCTCTGTCCCATTTAGGTTCAATTTATTCCATTCAAAACTCTATGCAGTGCTAAAAAAATAGGAAAAGTCCCTGCACTCCAAAGCCCTATAGCACACATGGGGAAAGAGCTCTCTATTTTTTTGTGCAAACTATAGTTTTAAACAGGGTATCCTGTAGAAATACTTGGGCTCAACTTAAAAATTCACTGGCTTAATAATTTCAAAAAATGTTCCAAATAAAGGAATGGTGATGTCTCTTTAATGTAAATGAGCAAGACTCATTAAGGAAAATGTGTAATTTTATTCTTCTGCCTATGGAGATATAATGGTAAACTAAACAAAACAAGGTCTCTACAACTTACAGAAAAGAAAGCATCTAAAACATATAATGCAATACAATTTAATGACTGTTACATTAAATGGACAGGATACTACACAACATATGGAAGTCTCATCTAATTTAAAGTCACTAACTATTTAGGAAGGAAAGTACACGCAAACTAACACGTCAGTTAGGCAAGCAAAGGATTATCTGGGTTCTAACAGAGGCAAGGGAGAACATTCCAGACTGGAAAAACAATATGTATGATGTCTTGGAAGTTAATAGAAAGCACAATACAATCTAGAAACTGGAAAAAAAAAAAAAAAAGCAATATATCCCAAATGTAGAATAGAAGGGAGAGAATGTCAAGGGATGAAGCTGGAGAGGTAGGGGACAGACTAGAATTTAAAATGTGTCCTGGGTATCAAAGAAAGCAATTAAAGCAGATGATGATATAAACCAAATGAAAAAAACAACTAGAAATGTATAGAGAATATGTTAGAGTATGGGTAGTAATGAAAGTCAAGGGAAGAGGGTATATCCAAAAAATTCTCAAATGTGGCAAAACATTAAGCAAAGTGATTACTAAAAAATGGCAACTATAAGTAAAGCATAAAGCCACAATAAAATGAGCTTCAATGAAAGCATGGGAAGCAGAAGGCCGACTTAGGATCATGCGGTGAGAATGAATGAGGAAGTGCAGCCAGAGTGTATGGAGACATTTTTATTTAAATTTTTTTTTTTAAGAGTTTATTTATTTGACAGAGATAGAGACAGCCAGCAAGAGAGGGAACACAAGCAGGGGGAGTGGGAGAGGAAGAAGCAGGCTCATAGCAGAAGAGCCTGATGTGGGGCTCGATCCCAGATCGCCGGGATCACGCCCTGAGCCGAAGGCAGACGCTTAACCGCTGTGCCACCCAGGCGCCCCGTATGGAGACATTTTTAACAAAGACTGTACAAGGAAGAAGAAAGTACAGGTAGGCGGAGAGAGATGAAGCTAGATAGATTTGTTTTCTTTTACTATGGTGCAGACTTGAACAGGTTTAAATGATAATAGGAATTAATGAGCCAGCAGAGAGCCGAAGAAAAAAAGATATCTCTGAGAAGGCAGGAAGAATGGGATCCTGATTAAGACAGTAAGATGAGCCTTGGAAGGAAGCTGGAGAACATTTTCCATTGTTACAGGAAAAAGAGAAGATCTGAATCCAAGGAGACATTAGAATTGGTGGTGCAAAGGCAAAAGTTTTGTGTAAAAAGTGCTAATCTGTGAAGTAGAAGGAAGGGTCTCTACTTAAGAGAGAAGCTGCTGGAGGCTGAAGGAGGAAGTGTGACCAACTGTTCAGTCACTGCTGAGTTCTCCATTTGGTAAGTATCCAACCTAGTGTTTAATGGCAACCATTCATGGTATTTCCCCATCATCATTCAACAGCTGAGGTGGAAGAGATAATTCGAAGACTCAGTCAGGGTTGAGGTTTATGTCAGTCATGTATGATGGAAAAGAACATTTAAACAGAAGAGTTGTTATAGATAGGAATTGTTGATTTAAAGCTAATAAAAAGGAAAGTGAGGTATTTTTTTTCCTGTAAAGTCCATTACTACTAAATGTAATACCAAATCATGCTAATGCATTTTAAAACAGTATATTTTCAGTAGAAAATCTGCATATATCTAAAGACTATAGGACTGAAAAATATGGTAAAATCAACACATGCAGCATTTGTAATTACAAAATTAGGTGGCTAAAGTTCTGGTCTTACACTAATGAATAAAAATGCTTTCTGTCTCTGATCAGATGCAGGTATTGAAAAAGGTAAAATCAATTTCTCTCCTCTCCTCCCTATCACCCACCCCTTCCCTCCCAAGCTTACCATACAAATATCATTTTCTACATATAGCTATTATGTGAAAAATACTGAAAAGCATGGAATTAGGTAACTACATTTAAAATTAATTTTTCCAGCTTTATTGATAATTGAAATATAACAACTGTGTAAGTTTAAGGTGTGTAACTTGATTCAATAAGCATATATGAGAAATGCTCAGAAGGTTAGTTAAGATGACACACATCCTTGCATAATTACTAATTTCTTGTTTTTGTTGTGGTTATGGTGAAACATTAAAGCACTACTCTAATAGCAACTTTCAAGAAGACAATACAGTATTGTTAACTATAGTCACTAAGCTGCACATTAGATCCTTGGAACTTACTCATGTTATAACTGAAAGTTTGTACCCTTTGACCAACATCTCCCAACAACTCTTCCTCAGCTCCTGGTAACCACCATTCCACTCTCTTTCTCTGAGTTTCATGTGTTTAGATTCCATAGATGAGTGAGATTATACAGTATTTGTCTTTCTCTGACTTATTTCACTTAGCCTGATATCCTCAAGACCAATCCTTATTACTGTAAATGGTAAAATTGTCTTCTTTTTATTTAGGGCTGAATAATATTTCATTATATATATATGTATATATATACATAACATTTCATTAGACACACACACACACACACACACACACATACACACACACGCCCCCACATTTTCTTTAACCATTCATCCACTGATAGACATTTAGGTTGTCTCCATATCTTGACTATTGTGAATAATGAATGCTGCAATGAGTATGGGAGTGCAGCTCTCTCTTCAAGATAATGATTTCATCTTCTTCAGATATATAACCAGAACTGGGATTGCTGGATCATATGGCAATGCTACTTTTAATTTTTTGAGAAACTTCCATACTGTTTTCCTTGGTGGCTATATTAATTTGCATTCCCACCAACAGTGAACCAGAGTTCCCTTTTCTTCACAACTTTGCCAGCATTTGCTCTTTGGCTATTTGGGTCTTTTGCAGTTGCTTATAGATTTCAGGATTGTTCTTATATTTCTGTGAAAAAAAATTCCATTGAATTTTGATAAATATTATATTGAATCTATAGATGGCTTTGGGTAATGTGAACAAAATGTTAACAATATTAATTCTTCCAATCCACAATCATGGGATATCTTTCCATTTATTTCTGTCTTCTTCAATTTCTTTCATCAATGTCTTATAGGTTTTTTTTAAAGATTTATTTTAGAGAGACAAAGAGAGAGAGTGCAGGAGGAGGGGCAGAGGGAGAAAGAGAGAGAGAATCCCAAGTAGACTCCCTGCAGAACATGGAGCCCAACCCAGGGCTCAATCTCACGACCATGAGATCCTGACCTGAGCCGAAATCAAGAGTAAGACACTTAACCCACTGAGTGATCCAGGCACCACAATGCTTCATAGTTTTCAATGTAGACATCTTTCACTTCCTTGATTAAATTCATTCCTAAGCATTTTGTTGTTTTTGATGCTATTATAAATGGGACTGTGTTATTTCTTTTTCAGACAGCTAATTGTGTGTATAGGAAGGCAACTGATTTTTGTATGCTGATTTTGCATCTTGAAATGTTACTGAATTTATTTATTCTAAAAATTTTGTAGTGGAGACTTTAGGGTTTTCTATACCAAGATCATGTCATCAGCAAACAATTTTGCTTCTTTCTTTCCTATTTGGATGCCTTTTATTTCTTTTTCTTGCCTAACTGCTCTGGCTAGGACTTCCAGTACTATGTTAAATAAGAGTGGTGAGAGTGAACTTCTTTGTCTTGTTCCTTATGTCAGAGGGAAAGCTTCCACCCTTCACAGAGGTGAGTATGATGCTAGCTGTAGGACTGTCACAAGTGTACTTTATTATGCTGAGGTATGTTCTTTCTGTCTCTAACTTGTTGAGAATTTTAATCATGAAAGACATCGAGTTTTATCAAATGCTTTTTCTGATCTATTGAGATGATATGATTTTTATCTTCCATTCTACTAATGTGATGTATCACATTTATGGATTTTCACATGTTGAACCATCTTTGAATCCCAGAATAAATCCCGCTTGATCATGGTTTTTTAACCTTTTTTTAAATTTCAAGATCCAATTGGCTTTATTAAGTGATTCATGAATCAGGCAGCATCCCATCTAGCAAGTAGAGGAAAGCTCCCTCATGTATGATCCTTTTAATGTGCCACTGACTTTGGTTTGCTAGCATTTTGTTGAAAATGTTTGCAACTACATTCATCAGGAATATTGGCCTATAGTTTTCTTTTAGTATCCTTTTCTGGCTTTTGTTATCAGAGTAATACTGACCTTATAAAATGAGTTTGATAATGTTCCCTCCTTTTCAATTTTTTGGAAGAGTATAATAAGAACTGGCATGAATCCTTCTTAAATGTTTAGTAAATTCACTCACAAAGCCATCTGGTCTTAAGCTTTTCTTTGTTGGGAGGCTTCTTATGACTGATTAAATCTCCTTACTTATTATTGGTCTGTTCATATTTTTTATTTCTTCTTGATTCAGACATGATAGGCTATATATTTGAATGGTTGAATGCATCCATTTCTTCTAGGTTGTTCAGTTACTGACATATAGTTGTTCATGATAGTCTTTAATAATCCTTTATATTTCTACGGTATCAGTTGTAATGTCTCCTTTTTCATTTATAATTTTATTTATTGAAGTAAGTCTTTTTCTTGGTAAATCCACCTAAAGGTTTGTGAATTTTATTTATCTTTTCAAAAAAATGACTCTTACTTTTGCTGATCTTTTCTATTGTTTTTCTATTCTCCATTTCATTTATTTCTGCTCTTTATCTCCTTTCTTCTGCTAATTTGGGGCTTCATTTGTTCTTTTTCTAGTTCTTGAGGTATTAAAACTAAGTTGTTTGAGATACTTACTTTTCCCTAATGTAGGCATTTATTGCTATAAACTTCCTCTTTGTACTGCTCTTACTGTATCCTGTGACTTTTGGTATGCTGTTTCCATTTTTGTTTGCTTCAGTATATTTTTTTATTTCCCTTTTAATATTTGACCCATTCGTTGTTCAGCAGTATGTTAATAATTTCCACATATTTTTAAATTTTCCAGTTTTCCTCTTGTTATTGATTTCTAGTTTGATGCCACTGTGGTTGCAAAAAATACTTGGTATAATGCAGTCCTTTTAAATTAACTGAGACTTACTTTGTGAATGAATATACAGTCTATCCTAGAGATTTTTCCTGCATGCTTGAGAAGAATGTGCATTCTGCTGCTGTTGGATGGAACATTCTGTATATGTCTGCTAAGACCATTTGATCTAAAGTATGGTTCAAGTCCAAAATATGTCCTTATTGATTTTCTGCCTGGATGATTTATCCATTGTTGAAAGCAGGGTATTAAAGTCCTCTATTATCACATTGATATCTATTACTCCCTTCAAATCTGTTAGTATTTCCTTGATATCTTTATGTGTTCTGATGTAGGATGCATATATATATATATATTTAAATTGTATAGTCTTCACAAACTGACCCCTTTTATCATGTAATGACCTTCATTCTGTCTTGTTACAGCTTTTGACTTAGTCTATTTTGTCTGATACAAATAGCTACCTCTGCTCACTTTTTCCATCACTTCACTTTGAGCTGCAGTTAGTCTCTAGTAGGCAGCGTATAGTTGGGTCTTGTTTTCTTATCTTTTCAGTCACTGTATGCCTTTGCTTGAACAATTTAGTCCACTTACATTTAAAGAAATTATTTATAGGTAAGGATATACTATTGTCATCTTGTTAATTATTTTCTGGTTGTTCTGTAGTTCTTTTCTTCCTTTATTGCTATCTTTCTTTGTGATTTTCCATAGTGGTATATTCCCCTCTCTTTATCTTGTATCTACTATAGATTTTTGTTTTGTGGTTACTGAGGCTTACCTGAAAAATTTTACAATCACATACAAAAACTCTACTGTTCTATTCTCCTGACACAAACACATTTTATGTTTCTGATGTCACACTTTACATCTTCTTTATATTGTGCATCCATTAATGAATTATTGTAGCTATAGCTACTTGTAATACTTTTGTCCTTCAACCTTGATACTAAAGGAGACTGGTTAACATACCACCAATTAGAGTATTAGAGCATTCTGCAGTTGGCAACATACTTGCCTTTACCACTGTGTCATTTCCTTTCATATGTTTTCATAGTCCCTGTTCTTCCATTTCAGCTTGAATAAGTCCTTTCAACATTTCTTGTACAGCAGGTATAGTGGTGATGAACTACCTCAGCTTTTATTTGTTTGGAAAAGAATTTCAACCTTCATTTTTGAAGGATGACTTTGCTGAGTATGGTATTGTGGGTTGACAGTCTTTCTTTTAGCATTTTGAATATACCATTCCAGTCTCTCCTGGCATGCAAGGTCTCTGTTGAGAAATCTGCTGATAGCTTCATGGGAGAAATATTTTTCTCTTACTGCTTTTAAAATTCTCTCCTTGTCTTTAATTATGGACAATTGTATTATGTCTTGCAGAACACCCTTTTGATTGAAATTTGGGGTGACTTACTAACTTCATAAACCGGATGTCCAAATCTAATCTCAGGTTTGGAAAATTCTTAGCTGGTATTTCTTTAAATACATTTTCTACCCCTTTCTCCCTCACTTCTCCTTCTGGGACTCTAATCGTACAGAAACTGCCTGTCTTAATGGTGTCTTATAAGACCTGTAGGCTTTCATCATTCCTTTTCATTTCTTTTTTCTTTTTGCTCCTCTGAGTGGTTAATTTCATAATATCTGTCTTCGAGCTCATAGATTCTTTCATATGCTTGGTCTAGCCTGCAGCTGAAGCTCTCTATTGAGTTCCTCAGTTAGGTTACTGCATTCTTCAGCTCCGAAATTTGCTTGGTTCTTTTTTAGGTTTCTATATTTATTGCACTTCACAGTTGTTCTTGTGTTGTTTTCTTGATGTATTCAAACTGTTTATCTGTATTCTCTTATAGTGCTTAAGCATCATCAATTATTTTGAATTCTTTATCAGGAAATTCCTGGATTTCCATTTCTTTGGGGCTAGTTACTGGAGACTCATTGTATTCCTTTGATGGAGTCATATTTCCATGATTCTTCATGATCCCTGTAGCTTTGTATAGGTGTCTAAACATTAGAAGAAGCAGTCGTTTTTTTAAGATGTTATAGACTGACTTCTTTAAGGGAAGATTTTCACCTGCAGGTTGGGACATACTGGAGTATGCTGTGACTCAAGATCAAGTTTAAGATGTGTAATGGCATCAGGTCTGGGGATATGTGATGGCTCATTCAGCCGAGGACACTGGAGTCCACAGCATCTCCAACCACATGGTCCTTCACAAGCACTGCAGGGCATCCACTGAGGGTGCAAGGGCTGTGAGGGTCCTCAACAGCACCTCCAGGTCCAGGGGCTAAGGGCCAGAACAAGCAGCAATAGTAGCCAGTGCCAGTGATGTGCTCTCAGCATGTACTATCTAACACTACTGATGGCTCCTCGTGTTTCACCATGAGTGCATGACACTGGAGGCTAGTGATGGAGATCCAGCCAGAGGCATACAGGAGCATAGCTGGAGGGGCTAGCTCCAGCTGAGCATAATGGTGCAGGCCAGTGACATAATTCAAGCCCATAAGCATCTGTGGGGGCCCTGGCTGTCAACATGCTCTCCCATGGCCACAAAGTCTTCCCCCAGGCACGCATGTAGCATGTAGCAGTGGAAGCTGGTAATAGGTGTCAGACTGGTGCCATGAAAGTACACAGCTGGAAGAGCTAACTCTGAGTGCTTGCACAGTTGTGGGAGTCAGCTATGGGGGCATCTGGGATGGTGTCCTGCATCATATAGTTGTAGAAGTCTGGGCTGCTGCCAGTATGAGTCCTAGGCTCACAAACAGGGGAAGGGAGGGGTGCGGGGAAGCAGAGAGGAACTTTGGCAGCTGGTGTCAGGGAACCCAAATATTTGTGAGGTAAAAACCAATAAAATTCACAGAGCAGATAAACTGGGAACCACAGTTGCTCTCACTGTGTGACTGATACTGGTAGCACACTTTTCTTCTTTGTTCCTAGCCATCTCTATATATCTCAGCTTTGCTAGTCTCTGAGTGGGGTGAAACTGAAGCAGGACCTTAATGTGGTACCCCCAAAAGTGGGGAAACTCATCCCACTATCCCTTCTCTGCACAGGAAACTCTTTCTAGATGGAGAGTTCCCTCCTGGCCCTGAGCAATGTCAGCTTGGGAATGAAATGATGCAGGCATAATAACGCTGTTCTTTCCTCAATGTAGTTATTCTCAAGATTTTTGTTACAGAGTGGTGCTAAAGTTTCATAGGTGGCTCTCCCAGAACTGTTTCTGTTTGTGGATAGCAGTCTAATTGTTAATCTTTGTTGGAGAATGGAGGGTGGGGTCCCTGATTTGGCCGTCTTGTGTTAATGCCACACCCCTAAAGTTTTAATTTTCACTACCTCTACCAAAATCGTTTGCAAACTCATTAATTACTGTAATTTTATATCTAGTCTGACCACAAAAAAGGTATTTTAAAAAGCAACTCATTCCCTCATTTAGAGCCACACATGACCTTGGTGAAACCACAGATCCAGAAAACCAATATCCTGCCATCTTTCCTTGTCCTGCACTCCAGCAAAACACAGATTTTAGCACTGGTGGAAAGATGTCACTTCCAACACGATATCTAATCATCTCTTCTGACCCCCCCGCAAAAAAACCCCAGTAATCATAGGTTGTGCAAATTTTAAGACTATTAGCAACAGTGAAAGTAAAAACATATTCACTGCTGAAAAATATCAAATTCAGATTATAATTAATCTTACTAAAACATACATTGTAAGGTGTTTTTACAAATTATTTTTAAGTTCACATATAGATGATAATACAGAATTTTAGCTACTTCTAAAAGGTCTACTTCAGTAGTTCTCAAACTTTAGCATGCAACACAAATGTGTAGAGAGCTTGTTAAGACATAGATCTCTGGGTCCCACTTCCAGACTTCTAAGTCAATAGGTCAAAGGTATGTCTGAGAAAATGCATTTCTAACAAGTTCTCAAGTGATACTAATGCTATTGATCTAAGGACTACACCTTGAAAACTAATAGCACAGACCATGTATCTCTTACAAAAATTAGCATTATGTATCACATGTTTAAAAATTTAATATTTGTTGGCTGGAAATACTCTTTAAAATATGGCAATGAATAATTCAGAATTTCCCTTATTATATATATTTTTTGTTTGGGAACAGGTATATGTTCAGAGGGCTAGGAAGAAATGTCAACCATGACAGTTAAGCAGGAGATAATTTTTGCAAGAAAAGTGTTACTAAATTTTAAAAAACCATTTTATTTAAAATAAAATTTCTGTGCTGATAATTATTATTAATATAATTCTACTTTTATAAAACAATGGAAATCATTTTATTTCAAAAGTGAGTATTTTATGACATTGAAACTATACGATTTAAGGAACACTGATGGGGAACTATAGCTATGTACATATATGACGATACACAGTCTATTATTCCCTTTATCCCTATGTATACACCATGCTATATACATAAACACTGGTAGTCCATATCTAAATAAGATATATGTCTTTCTGTACCTTACTATCTAGATATCCGTGAGAAAATACTTTTTGTTGTGCTTTGTTACAATGCTTTCTTTCATGGAATTTAAGCAATTAGTTCCAATTTGAAAAATAGAAAGGATGAATGCCAGTATCTATGAATGTAAAAACTAATTTAAGGCCTCTGTTTTGTTTTTTTCCCCCCTTTTGGAGTTTTCAAAGAAAGGTTCATTGTGTATGAATAGAATCACAGAGTTTTCTGAACGGAAGAAGACCTTAAAGGTTCTTTATTACCACTCCACAGTCAGGAAGTTATATTGTATCCCATATCTGAAGCTAGTAACTATTGAAGCCAAGACTAGAAGCCAGAAATCCTTGTTTCTAATATGAAATCCTTTCTAAAATATGCTGCTGCAGATAAAAGCACACTATAAGCCAAATTTTTTTCTACTTTGTTGATCTTTAATTTTATTGTTCATTGAGTGGACAGCAGTTTAAGGCATATTCACAGGTTTAGAAAATTTCCTTACTATCTACAGGAAGACATTATCAGCAAACTAAATATTTAAGTTTTTTGGAAAATAATGGCCTAAATCCTACGATTTCCCCTGAACAATACTTGGAAATTTGTGCGTGAAGAAACTTAGGAAAGGACATTAATCACTAATAGATCCAAATCAATACCATCTCATTCTAGAACTAAAATCATTCTTCACTTAATTTGAGTTTCATTTACACAAAGAAAAACCTTAAGGAAATGATATTATTATTTGAAGATGTTTTATTTTATAACCAGTTTCAAAAATAGCACAGATCATACTTCTATTTGTGGCCTTACATAATGTATATATTTAAATTAAAAGTACCACTTTGGAAATTTGTATGTTCACCCTCTTAAAAATGTATAAGCTGTGGTGAAAAAAAAAAAAAAGAAAAACACCTAATATAACGATCCCATTGTGTTTATCTTCATTCTGAAGAATTATCTGGATAATCAAACAATTCCTACTGTAAAATTATTTTGGTGCTTTTGAAACTAAAACCATAGAAGCAATTTAATTGATAATTCTAGCCTTTCCAAATGTCTCGTCCCAGAATGTCCTAAAATTAGCATCACAACTGAAAACAATGAAGCTCTAATTACTCATACATAAGCAAATTCTGTCTAAGGTAATGAAAATGGAGCTTCAAAGAACCTTAAGAAAATAGAATCCATAGCAGGTTAGATATATCATTTTGCTACTTCCATTCCTTTTAAATAAGACCTATTATAATAAAATGAAAACCCTCATCAATCACCTGATAGAGTAATTCCAAATTTAACCAAACAGGCCTAATGGGTGAGAATTGAATTGAAAACACCTTGACAAAGAAAGCAATTTCTTTTCTTCGCACTCCTCTGAAGCTGTGGGTGATCATGGTAAATCGAACCATCAACAGTGAGGGGCCATCTGTCCCAAGGGCCCTTCATGAGAGTTAAAAAAAAAAAAATCAACAACAAAAAGGGAAAAAAATGCTGTACCACAGATGTTCAACCCTGATTAATCTATGACAAGGAACTTACAACTGAGAATCAATGTTTTGACGTTTTTCAGATACCGATCATTTAAAGCCAACACAAAAGTTTTTATAAGAACACGGGGTGGGTGGGGAAGTTAATAGGTCACTTACAGAAAGATAATCTTCCATACAAAATCTCAAATACCTTTTAGACAGCTGAGATGTTCATCATTTCCCAAAGCAATAGCTTTCATTATGATTCCCTTAAAGAGGAAAGCAGGCAAGAGACCATATTTTGACTAGCATTTGAGACTTTTATATTTTATATATTCTTTCTGTAAGTATATAACTAAATAAAAAGAAGACATGTTTATATTCACAGTACTTATATTTAACTCTTTGAACTAAAATAGATTTTCAGGAAATATAGCATTAACATGAAACCTCGGTAGAATTAACTGATCCTCAAAAAGCAGTTTCACTGTATTTATAACATTTAAAATAATTTGCATATTATAGCAAAAACATAATTATAAGCAGAAGTGCAAACCAGGTCAAAGCTTTTCTTGTTTGATATATAGTCTTAAGTATAGTAGATTCCTGGCACTCTTGGATATAACAGACACATTTTCAATCCTTTGGAAAAAAGCCAAAGATGATGAAGAGAATATACTAGCTATAAAAATGACTCAAAGTTTACTAAAATGAAAATCCTGGTGAGCTATACTAAGAATAACTACTAAAAACATTTAAAAACTAATTTTAAAATGAATAATAAAACTATAAGACAAAATATCAAAGAACCACATTAAATCAGGCCATCTAGTTTTTCAAAATACTTTCAAGTTAGGATCAAATTAAATAGAGAAGAAATGTAATTTAAGATTCAAACAAATTCACTATGGGACTTAGTATAAATGCACTAACTCCTTATCAAATTATCTTTGTATCTTCAGAGCCTAAAAATGAATTCTGTGATACCAGGATCCTCAGGCAAGCAGATCTGCCCTCTGGAAGGAGAAACAGTGAACCCAGGTCTTGCCAAAGACGAGTTTGCAATTCAGTGCTACAGAAAATCTATAAACCATCAGAAACAAACAACAGAATTGGATCACCTCTCCCTCAAAGGCTTAAGATACTAAAATTAACTGAAACAACAATTACAATAAGAATGTTTAAAATGGTTAAAGAATAAAGATCAAAAACATAAGCAAACAATGAAAGATCTTTTTTAAAAAAAAGGCAAATTTTGAAAATGACTAGAACTTTAAGAAATAAAAAATATATAATCTATTAAAGTAAATGCTCAATAGATGGAATAAACAGATTATATACAGCTGAAGACAGAAAGAGTGAACTTAATCAGATATAAAAGTCATTAAACAGAATGAGGCACAGAGAGAAACCCCCCAGTGAGAAATATAAAAGAGGTTCAGAAAATTGAAGACTAGAATGGTAAGTCTATTGAAGAGTTCTAAAAAACATACTTAAGAGATTTAAGTATAAAAAACAAGGGAAGGATGGAAATAGTATCAAAAGAAATAATGACTAAATTTTCCAAAAGCAGTGAAAGACCTAAATCTTCAGAATTAGAAATTACAACAAACCTAAACAAGACCTCAAGAAAGACACATCTAGAGGCATTATAATGAAGTTACAGAATAAAAAATGACATAGATACCTTTAAAAGCACCCTAGAGAAAAAGAGAGAACTCCAAATCTATCTACCAATCTATCTAAAGCTATACTGACAGCAGACTTCTCATTAGCAGCAATGGAATCCAGAAGACAGTGGAATAATATATTTGAAACTTTTGAAAAAGTGTAGTTGTCTTCAAAGAACTGTATACACAGGAATTGTAAGCAAAAGAAAGATAGTTTTAGAAAGACAAAAGGATTTATCCAAAATAAACCCTTGTTAAAGGAAGGTCTAAAGATTATAGTATTGGGAAGAAAGGATAATTCTCAAAAAAAAACACATCATGCAAGAAATGATGTTTCATGGACATATATATGTGTGTATATACATATATACACACACATACATACAATATTTACTGTTTGTAACTAACAAATTCCTGGAAACAACCTATATGCTCCTTAGTATGGAAATGGTTATATCATAATTATTTTATGAAACACTATGAAACACTATGAAACACTATACAGTCTTGAAAAACACTAAAGCCTTGAACAAAATTGTATTTGTTCATATGAAAAAAAAAGTCTCTGAAACATAGTGTTAAATTAAAACAAGTAGGCAAGAAGAGGTCAAAAAGATGGAGCAGGCAGAATATGAGGGCCTTGGAAGTCATAAAAAGGAACTTAGCTTTTCTTCTAAGAAAGAAAACCACATGAGAATTTGACTAGAGAATAAAAGGCTCTGAGGTGTTTTATCAGGATCACCTGGCTGCTGTGTTGAATATAAAGTGAAAGACAATAAAATAATGAAGCTAGTTATAAGGCTACTGTAATAACACAGGTAACATATAAAAGGAACCTCCTGGTAAAAAGAACTTAGATCTTACATAATAGTGGGATTGGGATTCAGACATATATGGACAATTTGAAAAACAGAAGGGAACGAAGCAGATAAAATAAAACTTATAAGATGATCTACCCTCCTGGTAATAGGGCTTAAGAGTGAAAGGGAAAGTTTCCCAATAGATTATAGTAGACATTTCATGAAACTGACCTGACCAGTGATCCTGGTGTCATGTGGGCATTCTGGGGAAGGAAAGAACAGTGTTTTATAAAAACTAAATGAGCCCTAGTTCTGCAGAACTTTTTTAACACAGATGATAAGCTACCTCCTTACCCGCTTTGCAGAACTTTGATCCACACTGTGACTAATCAAGTGACATTTAAAGTGCAAAGAGCTAGGACTGGCTACATCGTCATGAATGACAGTCCTGAGGCCAAATGCAGCAATAATGAAACAAGCAGCCCAAGATGAGACAGCACCAATCAGTGTCATGCACTTCATTCTAGGTGGAGCACTAACAGAAAGTCTAGAGAAATTAGTTCATCAGTGATGCAATCACTGCAGTAAGACATGAAGAAAAAAGGCAAGAAGCACAGCCTGTGAGGTAGGCAAGCAATTCCTCAATACCTGTGAGATACCTCTGGGGGATCTATAGAAATATTAAAAAAAGAAGGAATACTTCAAAATGGGACAGAAACCTAGAAGGTACTCTAGTAAGGGTTATTAAGCAGTCAACTTTTGAGTCTAAATATCAATGTGATGTCATCTGTACGCTCAAGCTAGAGAAGCCTAAGGATCTAAGGACTTCTGGGTAACACCTTCAAAATGTCCACGGTATAAATTAACAAACTTGTGCATGAAAAATGATAAGCAAAATGGGCATAACTCAGGTATTGCATTTCAGTTCTCAATTACAAGAGAAAAACTTTTAGGTCTATGTTGCCATATATGAAAGAACGTCTTCCCTGGTGGTATGCAGAATTTCCTTGAATTTCCTTAATAATGGGTACATATCATTAACCTTTGAGGTCAATATTATGATTGGTAAACAGAACACTGACATTGGCAACAAGAGACATTTCCTGGAAGGGGCAGAAAGCTATTAGCCTGAACTTGCTTGCAAATAATTAAGTCCTGGAGTAATTTTCACCCACTTTTTTAAAAACATACAATTCAAAAGACTTCACTACATATTTTGAATAGAAAACAGTGATCTAATTTGGGCATCTATTGGGCTGGAATCTAAGGAGACTACAGGAGCAAGCAATTTCACAAGAATCATTTGTCATGTGAGATCACAGATAAACGTGTAGAGAAGACACGGTTATTTATGACAGATGAAAAATACACATATTGCAGATCATAGGCTAGGGTGGTCTCAAAAAGCCTTGTCTCCTCTCCCTGAATGTCAGGCCCTTTTATGTTCCACTAAAACAGGTACATCTATTTATATTCCGCACATACACAGAAACTACTCCAAGTCT
The DNA here is from genome assembly GCF_023065955.2 of Ursus arctos. Taxonomy (NCBI): domain Eukaryota; kingdom Metazoa; phylum Chordata; class Mammalia; order Carnivora; family Ursidae; genus Ursus; species Ursus arctos. The sequence continues at coordinate 34,825,865 of NW_026622874.1, forward strand.
CCTAGTTCCCTTCCTAAAGGGTCCAGTAAGCTTACGGTTGAAAGTTGTTCCCAATATTCAACTAAATCTCTTGTAAGACAATTTAAATCTTTTCTCTCCTGTTGAAAAGTTGGGGGAAAAGTAGATGATCCCACATATAATTTAAAACAAAACTTCAAAACCTGTACCCCATTTATCACAAATTATTTCCTCTATAGAAATAGAATGGTTCTTAATTCTTTCTGCTCATTAGAATTACCTAAGGAATATCAATTACCCCCTCAAAAAAATGACACCTTTGGCCACATTCCAGATCATCCTTGCTGTCTGCAAGTTTTTAAAACTCCTCAGGTGATTGTAATGTGCAGCAGGGGCTGAGAATCTCTGCCCCAATCTTTCTGTAAAGAAATTTTTCTTCCCAAGCCTTTTAAAAACCTTCAGACTTTTTCAAGTTGCAAATATTGTTTCAAACACTGGACTTAGAATATATTGTGTGATGCCATATATAAAACATAGGTGCTTTACAGAGTTGCCCAGAAGCATCAATAACATAAAATTCCATACTCATGCCCAATTCTTCCAATGACTTCATTGCACCAACACCTTAAACTAGTATCTAACACTGAATCCTATCCATCTAACTCTATTAACAGAACCCAGGCCTGAAGCTTTTTCAAAATTTCTGAATCAGCCTTAATGTGCCTTCTTCATCCTCTATGTCTCATCAACTTCTTAATGGTGTTAGTTCTTGCTTTGAAATGTAGCTCTCACCCACACTCCTCTTCCATATCCACTCTTATCACCTAACCAGTCTTCCTGCCCCTCAGGCCTTCTCAACACATGGCCACTAAATTCATCTTCTTAAAAACAGTGTTTTGATTATGTCTCCCTCCACGGAAAAATGTTCAGTGGCTCTCCAACTGCTTATGCTAATAAAATTCAAGTCTTTAAACTATGTAGGTATTTTAGTCCCCAAATAACATATCCCAATTTTAACACAATAAATAACTCTACAAATTATGACTACTCAGTGTAGCAAAATTGTGCACTTCATACCCAATTACATCCTACCTATCCATGAGAATTTCCCACCACACTCCAATACAAATTTTCTACTCATTCCAGACTCCTGTATTTTATATACATAAAGTTTTTCCCAAATCCAAGTATTTACTCCTGCCCTAACATACACTATACCCCTTTCTTGAAATCCTATGTTCTCTTTTCCTCATCTTTCCGAATTCTACACATTAGTCTGGACCCAGGCTATGAGGCCTTCCCAAAACACTGCAACCACACCGACTGTCCCTCTTCCGTGCAACATGTATTATTTGAACCAGTTATTCTGAAATATACTGCTTTACACTACTGCTTACCTATTTTATTTGAGTCTCCTCATCTAAAAAAAAGCTCCTGAAGGCAAAAATCATGTTTTACATTCTTAATGTACACTGCACGAAAATAGCTTTTTCAGTTTTTAATTGAACTTTTCACTCGCTCCACTTACTGAACATATATAATGCAAATAAAATTATTGCCTATCATATCAATTTCTTCAGAGTAAATTTCGTGAATTTGCTTATTTTGTTTATTTTGAGAAGAGCCAGTCTATAATTTAAATCTGATTAATTCTTACTGAAAGGTAATATAATGAATCAACTATCTCTGCCAAACAATGTTTCAAATGTAGCATAAAGCCAAAAAAAATTAAAATTTTCTTTAAAATCTGAGATAAAGTCAAAGTATAGTTACACATTCATTATACAAATATATCCCCTCTTTATAGATAGAAAAGGGAAAAATGGTATTTCAAGGTTAAATGCCTACAGGAGATGGACAGGTGATATGAATGAGTGGAGTGAGCCTACGGGAGACAATAGGAAATGGAGGGATGCATAGTAAAAGACAGATCCCATGCTCCTTCTCAAGAAGACAGCAATTACTTAGCTCCAGCCCTGTCAAATGTATGCCCAGAGTGGACAGATACTCTTGATTTTTCAAGAAAAGCCAGAATTTTCATGAAGAAAAATTACCTATTAAATTGGGAAAAATAATTGAACATTTCATAAATACCGTATGAAGCAAATGTGAATCAGGGGGTCATTAGTTTTTAACCTCTGTCTTATTATATAAGGTACAAGGAAAAAGTTCCTGAAGGCTGATCAGATATTTAAAATAAACAATATCTTGAAAATTTTGTCATCTGTCCTGGTGGCTTTTAGAATCAAGATGGTTCTTATTTAACCAAGTTCATTTAAGTGTGTCACACTAAATACAACAGAATCCCTTCTAATTTTGCTGAATCTAAGGTAACATTTTAAAATAAATGAAAATGGATAGTATTAACAAACCAGTTGCCTTAAACTTAAGAACTGCACTCCTTTTTTTAAACAATTCAGATACAGGTTGTTTAATCATAATTGGCACATATATATTATAGAAATTTTAACATTTTTGAGATGTCTGAATTTTATAGCATACTAGCAAAAGAAAACAGTCTCAAAACAGAATAGAGTCTACCACTCTAAAAAGTAGCTTACAAAACTCACAAATGTTGATATTATCATATGATAACTTCATAATGCAACATAAAGGTAACTGAAAATCTCAACAGATATGAGCCACTGCAGAGTTCTGAAGAACAGCAAATGCTACTTTATCCTGGTAAATTCTTGAGAATATTCACGTCACAACTTGGAAGAAATAATAACAAAACCAGACAGTCAAAGGATTAAAACAGATTAATAAAGGAATCAAAAAGAGAAGAAGTATGTCACTGGGAAGAACAAACAGAATTACACATTTAGAAAAATAAGAAACTATCTGAGGAAGAAAAGACAAATTGGAAAAAAAAAATAAACTTGAAATCCACGAGATACAGATAAAAAATACCCTTATATTTATTTGTGTAACACCAGGTTTTCCTCTGAGAAAGTAAGCAACTGATTCCTGTTTAGGTTATTCTACAAGAAGTACTAGGGAAGTAAAATAATTAAAAGAGTTGGGGGACTGCTGCCTGAATATTACAACTTCAGGCAGTATGCAATCACACCTTCTGTGAATTTTTAAAGAAGTACAGCACAATAGTTAAGAGGCTAGGTTTACGCTCTGGAGTTAGACTGCACATAGATGTGCCCCGCACTGCCACTCGCTAGCTATGCATGACCTTTCTCAAGATACTTAACACACTGTGCCTCAGTTGTCTCCTTGGTAAAGCAGCGAAATAACAGTATCCACCTTGTGGGACACTGCTAGAATGAGTAGAGATTGTATGCATGCATGCATGCTTACAACAGTGCCTAACACAGAGGAAGTCTTAGATTGATATTAAATATCATTAGTACTCATTATTGTATGGCAAGAGGGAAAACACTGAGATATGGATGCAGAAATGTGGCCATGGAGAATGAAGATGATGCATCAGCCCAAATCACACATTATTATTATCTATTTCTGTCTTTTCACATAAATCTACCTCTTCTCATCCAAGACATTCCCAAGTCTGGTTACTTGTCAATGTTTATATTTATGGGCTGTGTATGAGTTGAAGACTTACAGGCCTGCACTACAGCTCGCCACCCATTCCTAACCTCTCCATTTTCTATGTTTCACCTCCTTCCTCTTTCCCTCAACTCACTCTCAACTTCTACTTCCTTTCCTCTCTCTCTCTTGCCTCCTCATCACTGTCTAGCCAGCACACACTCTCCCCCTGCTGCCCCACCTCTCTTTTTCTCACCCTCTCTCTTTTCTTTTTCTGTCAGGGGTAAATGGAACTGGGTAACTATAGGAAGACATGTCTATTGTTACCAAAGAAAATCCAAATAACAGAAGAAATACTAAGTTAATTCAAAGATGACACCATGACAGACTCAGCTTGAGATTATATCTCACATAACAGAATATAAGCAGCTGTTTACCCACATTTACACATGATTACGTTCAAGAGTAAGTTACCTACATTAGTATAGCCAAGCAATGAGCCCAAATGCCTAAGACCTTAATAATTATCAAAGACTAATACGGGAGAAGAGAAGGGGAAGCAAACAGCCAGACTGGCTGATGGAAGAGGGCAGATGACTCAATGATTAATTAACAACTTAACTTCCATCAATTCTAATTGGATTATAACTAAATTCCCAGTATTGGTAATACTGGGAGACAGAAGTCTCCAGGTTCTTTTTACACTAGGATTGCAACTAGCTCTTCCCTGGAGTTGTATAATAACACTGATCACCCAAAGACCTGTGTATTAACACAAAGGTACCAAAGTGCCCCTGCTCAAATGGATGGGAGTCTTATTATGCACCAGAGAAGTGCACTACACTTCTCTATGTCTGTTCATGTTCATAGACACATATTCATATTAAGTAAGGAAACCGGGGGGAAACAAGAAAAAAAAAGATGAACAGGCTCTTATCCCCACATAGAAAGAAAATAAATATTCTGAACTTGGCAGAAGTCTGTAATGGAGCTTCTTAACTTAGGAAGAAAAAGCAAAAGAAAAATATTACACTTCTATTGTTTCCTGCATTTATATGGTGGTCTGCATGATTCAACTTCAAATAAAGTTAAACACCTATGCTTAAGAATATTCAGTCAGAAGACATAGCTGGAAATAGGCATGTGTTACTAGAACTCAAGCATCCATTTCTGACAGATATCTGCTTAACCTGTTTTTACAAACACTGCATACAGACCTCGATGAATGTTTCTCCTCTTTTTCTTCTACCTTACCCCCCTCCCAACACTTTCTCCTCCATACTGGCCTTTTATTCTATGGTCAGAGGTTAAACTGCTAACCCTTCACCTTCCAGGAAAGTTTTTTTTTTCCTCTCTCATAAAAGGTTTTTCACCGTGTGCAGCAGTCGGATTAGCCCCTCTTCTCGAGAACAAAAGCTATGTCTTTGTCTTCGTGGTTTGGGCACAGAGCCCCTACATCAGAGGAAGCTGCTCTACTCCACATGCACAATAACAATATTGTGAGGCCCCACGAAAGCCTGGCCTCTCAGTGTCTAGACTCTCATCCAACCAGCTAGCTGAAGAGAAAATCCTGTCAGGCACTCAGCTGAAAATTCACTAAGGTATCCTGTTGAGAACCTGATGAAGATGTTATTTGACCATACGGTAAAACTTTCCATTGTTTAACATAAAGATAAGAGAAAAACTTTTGGAACTCAATGCTTTAACAATCCTGGTCACAAATTCACACATGGGTCAGTAAATGTATTTACTAACATACAACCCCTTCCTCTATACACTCTCTTAAAATAATACACAGGCTTATTTATGACATTCTGATCTCTTGCATTTAAAAATCTGCCTAACTAAAGGATACATTCAAAATATTACAATAGATTATTTTTTAAATTTTTTTAAATTTTTTATTTTATTACTTTTACATTCACTAGTTCTCATCAGAAATTTTACTACTGTATCACTGAAAGAACTGGTTGAAAGAAAACTCGTATCTTTTCACATTTCATGATATTTATCTATTTTACAAGTTTTTAAATGTTGAACAAAGAAGAAATAGTAAACCACAAAACATGTATTTGATTAAAGTTTAGAAATGGAAGTATAATGGTACATTAACCAAACCACACTTATAAAAACCATTTGTAAATTTTTTTAAACTTGTAAATATTAAATACATAAGACAAATTTATATTTGACCACATCATAACAATAAAAGAAGAATTCTCTCAAGCATGTTAAATTATGGGTGAGTTCATGAATATTTACAATGGCTGGGGAGAAGATTGCAGTGTTAAAAATATACATAATCTTATAATTCACATCTATTACAGCAACCAATATTGAAAATTATTAAGACTACATTATATATGATTAAAACTATGTTAAGTAAACTCATACTGAAATCTGAAAGTGAATGCACAAAAATAGACATTTTTATGTTATTGGTATGAAAAAAGAATAATCTTTTCACTTTTTTCAAAATTGTTCATAACACACTACACTAATAATTCAAAAAATAGAAGAAACTACAGAATAAAAATGGGTAGCAACTAATGAGAGTTGTGTTACCACTGTATTAAAAATTAAGGAATAAATAACTTCTGTTAAATAGCCCGTAGAGCAATATAAACTGATTTAAATTTTAGGAGAAATATGAATGTGTTTTGGAAACCTATAAAGATGATTATTAGCCTGACAACTTCAAGAGACCATGACCAACAAGTTTAACAAAAGAAATAGTTATTCTTGGGGCATATCTATGCTCAATATACAATGAGTATTTAGACCTTTATTAATTTATAAAAATATTATTGGAAAATAGAGGTTGGAATAACTGTAAAGGAACCCTCTCTCTAGAGTTCATCAGCTACAAATTAGTACTTTTATTGAATTTGAATTGTGAAAATTTTGATTTACAGGAAACCAGAGATCTTATCTAATCTAATCCACTCGTTTTGAGACTCAAGAAGATTAAATGGTTTACCCAATTCTTATATTTTAAACTGAAGTGATCAATTCTATATATGTCATAGAAATTATCCCTGAGATGACTGATGACAAATTTGTTACTGTAACTCTTCTCTACAGATACCCATACTCCATGACCATTGCACTGGAATGGCTACTCATTAGCTTCAACACTCTACTGATCTCATATACTTTTCTGTTTTCCATGTTTTTGTTGTACCACTCATTCTGAAAACAGCCTTCTCTTTTTTGTAACCATATACAGTATATACCCAAGCCTCTATTCCTGTGAATGTCTGAGACTTATTTCATAAATGAGATTTCTCAATAGTAGCATTCATGCACGACATCAAAAGTCTGCTGCCACCTCTCATGATAACCACTCGAGACTGTCTATTTACACATTTGAAGGCCTGTTATCAGTCTAAATCATCCTTAGTCTTTTTTGTTATATGATAATATTAGCTACTCTTAGCCCCTTGGCCACCCTCAACCATATCCCAATTGTTCCAATAGGGGCCTACAAGAGACACTGCCCTTCACCTGCAACCAGGTTTCAGGCAGCACATCAATGTAACTGCAACTTCTCCCATAGAGTAGTAGAATTCAGACTCAGTCAACTGTCTATGTTCAAGTAGCTGCAGCTATGCATCACCATAGCCCTATTCCTTAAGACAATTACTTCAAACTTTCAGATACATAACAATAACCTGGGAAACTTTTTCAAAAATGGAGATTCCACTCCTACCTCCCTTTTTCCCATAAAAATAATCTAAAGTAGGGGCGCCTGGGTGGCACAGTCGTTAAGCATCTACCTTCAGCTCAGGGCGTGATCCCAGCGTTCTGGGATCGAGCCCCACATCAGGCTCCTCTGCTAGGAGCCTGTTTCTTCCTCTCCCACTCCCCCTTCTTGTGTCCCCTCTCTCGCTGGCTGTCTCTGTCAAATAAATAAATAAAATCTTTAAAAATAATAATAATAATCTAAAGTATACCCCAGGAACCTGATTTCTCAATCAACGAATCAGTAGCTCCTAAAAACATACTGACAAACATGGAATAGAAGCTCTCTTCTCAAAAATTTGTGGACTTCCATGTAGCAACATTCCACCTGGGAGGCATGACCAAACTCCAGAGGCCCCTCAAAATAAGGAGATCTTTGCATTATTGTTAGATGAGTTTGCCTCTACTCCCAAGTATTACAGGAGATTCTACTTACTCATTACAATAAGAGTACAGCCATATTCCTCATTAGTTTTTAGACCTTTCCTTAGCTAGACAATAAAGACATTCACAGAGGTAGTAAGAATCTAGTTCACCAAAGGTAGCAAAATTTCAAAATTCCAATTATGTGAAAATTGGTAAATTTCAAAATAAGTATTTAGAACTCAGCTTTTAAAGGGGGAGGGTACCTGGGTGGCTCAGTCGGTTGGGCAGCCAACTCTTGATTTCAGTTCAGGTTATAATCCCAGAGTCGTGGGATCGAGCCCCAATTCGGGCTCCATACTCAGCAGGGGGTCTGCTGGAGATTCTCTCTCCCCCTCTCCCTCTGTCCCTCCCCCATCTCTCTCTCTTTCTCAAATAAATAAATCTTTTTTTAAATAAGGTCCGTTTTCCTTCTTTCATTCAGTTATGTATCTCCCTTCAGTCTAGGTAGAGCTGAGCTTTCCAACCATCTAGTCTTTGAAGAAATAAAGCATTACTTAGCTCTAATGGCACAATTCCCAGTATTCTGCTGAAACAGCATTAGAAGGGAAGAAATGATATATGGATACTAACTTGAAGGGTGCCTAATCCAGCTCATTCTCTTCCAGCAGGATCTGATTACTTCCCTATCATTAATCTTCTCTACTTACATTCCCCTTCAATTGCTTTTATACTAATTTCTCTGATGCCTGTTTATTACATTTTCTCTTTTCTCTGATCCAAGATGAACTAGCAAGCATGAGTACCCACTGTTATGTAATAAGAAAAAGAGGAATATCTAATACAATTACAATCAGAGGGAATTTCATTACAAATTATTTTGAAACAATGTTGAATTTTTTTTTAATGCTGAGTTTAAGGTGCTATTTTTCTCATTTGGACTTATTAATCTTTTCCTTTCAAAACCAAATATAACATTAAATCTACAAAGGGAGTGACAGCCCAGGTCACAACAATTCCCTCTTCTTGGCAGCAGCAGCCCATTCCCAGGGTGGGGACCCGGTAGCCACATCCATAATTGGTAAGGCTGACCCCAGGCCAGAACTGAATAAGCAAAACACATGACCTAATCTGGACCGGGCTCTCTTTCATAGAATTTGGATTGTGAAGTTAAGAAACACACAAAATGGGAAATGCTAATGCAAAGTCACTTTTTTTGGCAGAAAGATGACAGATCTTCAGAACTACTGTGATAACTAGATTTCCAAAAATTATTTGTCCTATATATGTAAGTTACCATGTCTTTCCCTCTAACCAAAGATATGGAATGTTAAAGCAGCACTTTTACAATCTATAAACAGGACACCTGCCTCTAGCCAAGAGAAAATAACAAGGACTGGATTTACTTTCTATCTTTAACAAATGAAAACCTGGAAGAAAATATGAAACAATTCTCAGACATCAGTCAGGGCAGGACAGTGATCCCAGACAGAGAAAAAACAAATAAGGTAAGCCTTACAGTTGTTCCCAGCTCACTGTCTGGAGACTTTCCAGCATGCAGCACAAGGAGAGAAAACCCAGGCAGAACCTAATGGTCTCCTTGAGATGAGGAGATGGATTTTGGAGGCTGAGAGGCCAAGGCAGCTAAAGTGCACAGAAAGAGTGCTGGAGAAGAGAAAGCTGCACAGAAATAGAGCTCTGAACATCTGTAGCAGGCCACCACCCTCCCAAACTCCCCCATCCTGCCCAAGTCTTCAGTGGAGTGCTGATCAGTGGACACATATGAGGAAAGTACCTGAAGCTGGGGAAAGGAAATGCACGCATGATATTTAAGAGGAGAGACCATATTCTGGGACATAAAGCAAGTCTCAACAGATTTTAAAGGATTCAAATCATATGTCGTCTATTCTCTGAAATTATATTATCAAAACATAATGGAAAGATCATTAGAAAATCCCTTTAATATCTGGAACTGAAGTAGTACTTTTCCAAATAAACCATGGGTCAAAGAAGAAATCAAAAGGCAAGCTAGGTGTCTTGAACCAAATAAAAATGAAAACTGATAAACTCAACTTTATCAAAACTAAGAACTCTTCTCTGTAAAAGAAACTATTAAATTAAGAGAATGAAAAGACAGACACAACCGGGAGAAAAAACTTGCAAATCCAACAAAGAAGTTGTATCTTGTGTATCTTGTGTGTGTGTGTGTGTCTGTGTGTTATATAAAAACTCCATAAACAAGATTTGAATAGAACTTACACCAAAGAAGATATACAAATGGACAAGAAGCATATTAATTCATTCATTTTTTTTAAAGATTTTATTTTTAGGGGCGCCTCGGTGGCACAGTCGTTAAGCATCTGCCTTCAGCTCAGGGCATGATCCCAGCGTTCTGGGACCGAGCCCTGCATCAGGCTCTTCCGCTGGGAGCCTGCTTCTTCCTCTCCCACTCCCCCTGCTTGTGTTCCCTCTCTCACTGGCTGTATCTCTCTCTGTCAAATAAATAAATACAATCTTTAAAAAAAAAAAAAGATTTTATTTTTAAGTAATCTCTACACACAATGTGGGGCTCAAATTCACAACCCCAAGATCAGGAGTCACATGTGCCTCTGACTAAGCCAGCCAGGCACCCCCACATGAATTCATTCTAATAGAACATAACCAAGTCTCCAAAATGCTTCCATCAATTTTTGAGAAATCAGACCTTTATCTGAAAATGAGAATGTGTAATGTGCTAGAACACTGCTAATAATTCTATTCAACTATCCGAAGGAATTTGTACTATCAAATTTTGTTTTATATAAGCAACTCAATATTCATATATATATATATACACACATACATACATACTACATGGACACACACACACACCCCAATATGGAATTACCAGGTAAATAGCATCTGAAATCAAATCCAACTTCATAACTGAAAGAGCATATGAAGGAACTATGTATGTTCCCATATATCCAAATATATATGATAGCTATCATATATATAGATAGATTAACCATCATACATATGTGATATGTGAGAACATACATAGTTCTTTCATCGGAGTCTATATTTTTTCCAAAGACCCTGATTTCCAGTGGGGAACTATGTGGGTACCAAGGAAGTTACATTACTCCCAACTCCAAGAATGGAGTCCATTCCAATAGAACATAACTGAGTCTACAAATGCTTCTACCAATTTCTAGGAAATCAGACCTTTACTTCTAAATTACAATGTATACAATGTGCTAAGATATTGTTAAATCGTTCCATTCAATTGAACTTGTGTTTGATTCAGGGTTGGGCCCATAACTTATGAGTGCCAGAGAAAAAAAGTGTGGAAATCTCAGTAAGTTGGTCAAGGTGGGTCTCACTAAGAATGAGCAAAAAGCTGAAGAATGTAATTAGTCATGCAGGTATCTTGGGGAAGAGCATTAGAGGCAGAGCAAACAAAAAGTGCATAGGCTTAAAAGAGCATTTCTGATGTGTTCCTGGTACAGAAAGGAGGCCAATCTGGCTATAGTTGAGGGAGGAAGAGGAAAGAATGGTGGAGGTTATAAACATAAAAAGAGGGGATTTGAACCAGATTATGTAGGACCATGGTAGATCCCTGGAGTTTTTCATTTTTATTTGAATGATTTGAAAAGTCAGAGGGATGGAAAAAAGAGAACAATGAGCAGAACACTGCATAGAGAAAACTGATTCTTGAAAAGCCGAGGTTTGGAAATTGAGGTTGTGAACAAATTTCTATCACTATATCCAATGTGTCATGCCATATACAAAAGTAAGATAAAATCCTTGTCTTTGCTGAGTTGATAATCTAGATGAAGAACCAAAACACAAATACACTTAAAATGATAGAATGTTTTAACTGCAAGGGGTTTTAGGACAGTCAGTCTATACCTTTTGTTTACCAAAAGAATGTAAGCCCAGAAAGGGGAAATGATTTATGCAAGGCTGTATAACTAGTTATCGGTTCAAGTAGAACTAAAAATAAGTTATCTTAGATTCGAAGTCAAGCAAAGCAAAATTACAAAGGATGAGCTGAAGAAAAGACTACACTTATAAAGCAGTTTTGCAAAACAGATAAACATTTGTCACATCCACTTGCTGTTACAATTTCCAAAGAAACCAACTGCTCAGCCTGCCCCAAAGATTTGCCCTACAATTCTAAGGGAAGGAGTGAAAGGCAAAGCTGATACCTACGTTGATAAGTAAATCCAATGGATCAAAAGATAAAGAGCTTTCTGTATTCCGATAAAAAAAAAAAAAAGCATTCAAAGCTTTTCATATAAAGACTGTATTTTCTCTCTAACAAAGAGACTTTGTTTTCTGGAATTTCTCAAGGCTACAAAGAAAAAGAATAAGGCAAGTAAATCATTATCCTATGTGTTGATAGAGCTAGCCTCTTCTCAAATCAAGTACAAACATCACTGGCTAGTGGAAAATAACATGTCATGCCAAAAAGCTCTCTCAGTAAAGTAGTACTTCTGAAGTACTCTGAGATAGAGTAACTAATAGAACTCAAGAATATATTCCAAATAGTCAACATTTCCAACTCAATCTAACTAAGAACATATTATCTAAAAAAGCATATAATTTGATTACAATGGTGCTGTCCTTACTGATACATATTAATAAAGTAAATAATCATTAAAGCTGTTTTACACCATTAACATGATTTAAAGTAGATTCCAATGTTAGAATACTAATATCTACAGAGCAGGTCTAATATGAGAATGTATCAATATACAATTCTTGATAAATTTTTACACAATCGTTTAAACCTAATTTATCAAAATGACTATTTAAAATAAATAATTATGGACTGAAATAACACCAAAAAAATACTTTTTATGCCTTTACTGAAGAGTTTACTATTAACAAAAACCTTTTTTAGCACAGTTTCGAATACTTAGCAATCACACAGAGAAAGTTTACAACTCTACTGCTTATGCAATCTCATCAGATTAAGAATTTAAATTTTCAGTTTCATGATCCCATGTAGAAATCAAAGTACATCAAGTGGACACACACTCAAAACAGAAATCAATAAATCTAACTTGGAGACCCACACATATGGTAAGCAGAAAGAGCACTAAGCTTTATTCAAAGACCCAATTTTCAGTCCCAGGTCTGCCATTTCATAGCTTTGGAATCTTAAGTATGAACACTTCAATGAGCTTTCATTTCCTCATCAGTAAAATTGGGATAGCTATTGAACCTAACATAGAGAGTTGCTGAGAAATTCAAAAGTAACTTAAAAGTGATGTGTGTAAAATTCCTTTTTGACCTGTGAATTACCATATAAATTTAAATTACACAGAGAAATATTAAATCTAATACAATGGCATTATGTTGAGTCTCAGTAAAAAGTAGTCCAAACACAGAAGTTTAATTTTTACTAATTTCCCTAGTGATTTCTTTTTCTTTCAAAAAACTCAGCAACAGTTCATAAAAAGTTTTATGTTACCAACTTTAGGCATATGCTTACACAGAGGTACATAACTATAAACCAATCTGTCATATAACATCCTCATTCTCATCATTATCATAACAACATCAAGGGACAGCATTTTTGTGCTTCAGTATAAACTTTGTACTTCAGTCTCGTATTTCTACTGTCTGTTTTGTGGAACATGACATATTTATTGAGTACCTACTTATATAATAGTCTGAAGAATCAAAAAACAGTAAAAAAATAAGATCCATGACTTTAACAGTCTGGATACCATGATATCATATATGCATAAATATTTCAATTAAAGTGATACTTAGACGTCTACTTTTGGCCATGACGCAGTAACAGGCACAAACTAGCCAGCCCTCCATTAACAATGTAAAATAAAACTGTAAAAAAATATTTGAAACAAATGGTTTTAGATGTTGGGCAAAGCAGGACTGTAGTCCCTAAGAAAAAGAAAATACACAAAATGAACACTACATAAACTTCTCCCTGTCTTTCTGTCTGGAGGCATTTTCAAGATTATAGCACATAAGCAAAGAACAGCAGTTTTGCTGAGCAGAGAAAGAAGAGAATAAAGTTGGGGGATGCAGCAAAATTGGGGGGACTAAAATAGCAAACGCAAGAAGCTCCAGAAATATACATAAGGGTCATAATAAGTCTTTAGCCAAACACGAGGTTGCACATGCCCAGAGTGACATTCTACAAAACTTGGCAGTGAATAGCTAAATAGAGATTCTGGAGGTCACATACTACTGAGAGATACAGCACACAGATGAAACGACACTGAACACCCAGGGAATTCAACTGAGACTACCACGGAAAGGTCACACTGTTGGGAGATAGTTCTAGGGGTCCCTCAACTTTCTTCACTTCTTGAGAGCAGAGGTATGGACAAGGTTTTGTTTCAGACTATCTTTTCCAGGATCTTTGATTAATAAGGCATATAACCACTAAAACAGTTTTAAACTATTAATATGATGCTAATGTGATTAAAGCAAACAAACAGCCTTGGAAGACAGAGGCTGTCTCCAACCAGAGCAAAGGGCACATTAACTTACAGCCTGGGAAGATAGAGGATCTCCCTCCAGCAGCAAAGAGGAGGCATGCTTACTGCACACTGCATACTATTTGGGTCCTCTAAGCTCAGAGTTCTCTCCTATAATATGACCAACTACATTAACAGCCATCCACGTAGGCCCACCCACACCACCTTCATATAATTTAGGGGCAAGGAAAACTGAGGCAAATATACTGGTGCTCCTGTTGCTGAATGCACCATATGTGATATCTGACAGCATCCATGAAAGTGTAACAAGACAACTAATTATTACTTAAACAGGGTAAAATCTCAGACCCAGCACAGTTTTGAACATACACCTTGGAAGTAAAATATTCTAGATGCATCCAAACAAACATTGAAAACAAATCTTGAAAGGATCAAGCTGATCCATCAAAAAAACTGATTGCCCATGAAAACAAAAAACATTTACTAAAATAAAATAATAAATTTTAAACTGCCAATAATATGATCTCCACAATATTTACCATATAATCAAAAGCTATCACACATGCACAGATGCAGTAAAATGTAGCCCACAACTAGGTGGGGAGTGGATAGTGTGTAGAAACAAACTCCAAAATGAACCAGATATTAGAAGATAACAATTTTAAAAGAGTTAATATAGGAGGTAGATGACCCTTCAAAGATATCTATGTCCTAATCCCTAGAACCCATCAATACATTAGGTAACATGGCAAAGGGAAAATAAGGGTGCTAATCAGCTGACCTTACTATAGGGAGAGTATCCTGGATTATGTGGGTGATTCCAATGCAATCACAAGGATCCTTAGATGTGAAAGAGGGAAGCCTAAGTGTCAGTGTCAGAGTGATAAATGGGAGAAGTTGGTCACTGCCACCTTTGAAGATGAAAGGGAGCCATGAACCAAGGAATGCAGGCAGCCTCTAGAAGCTGAAAAAAGCAAGAAAACCTTATCTGCTAGAGCCACCAGAAAGAAACACAGCCCTGTTGACACCGTCATTTTAGTTCAGTGAGATCCATTTCAGACTTCCAGAACTATAAGATAATAAATTTGTGATGTTTCAAGCCACAATGTTTGTGTTAATTTGATATAGCACAAACAAGAAACCTATGTAAGTTATTAAATATAGGTCTAGGACTTAAAGGAAGACAGAATGAATGAATGGAGAAAGAATCTCAGTAGAAAAAAAAAAAGCTACAAAAAAGAACCAAATGGATAATCTAGAACTGAAAAATATATTATTTGAAACAATTCACTGTACAGGCTTAACAACAGATTGGATATTACAGAATAAAAGATTCTGAATACAGAATAATTAAAATTATACAAACTGAAGAACAAAGAGAAAAAGTACTGAGAAATAGAAAACAAAGTTTCTGTGATTAGTGAAAAATCTAACATACATGAATTGTATCCCTAACAGGAAAAGAGTGCAGGGGAAGGTGACCAGAAAAAATTTGAAAAACATAATGGCTGGGCGCCTGTGTGGCTCAGTCGGATAAGCATCTACCTTTGGCTAGGTCATGATCCCAGGGTTCTGGGATCAAGCCCTGTGTCAGGATTCCTGCTCAGTGGAGAGCCTGCTTCTCCCTCTCTCTCTCCCTCTGCAGCTCCCCCCACTTGTGCTCTCTCTCTCTCTCTGTCAAATAAATAAATAAAATCTTAAAAAAAAAAAAAACATAAAGATCAACAATTTTCTGAATCTGAATACACACACACACACACACACACACACACATCCAAGGAGCTCAATAAAGCCCCAGGCAAAATAAATGTAAAGAAAACTAAATCTAGGCACATAATAATCAAATTTCTGAAAACCAAAAGAAAAAGAAAAAATCTTAAAAGCCAGAGGAAAAAAAGATATACTACCATATAGAGGGATAATGACTAAAAATTTCTGCTGAGATGGCATCAAAAACTTTGCAAGGCAGAAGACAATGGAACAAAATCTTTAAAATGCTGAAAGAAAAAACACTATCAAACTAGAAGTCTATTTCCAAAAAAAATATCCTTCAAAATAATAATGACATTTTCAGATAAATAGAAGCTCAGAGAAGTTTTCACTAGCAGACCTGAACTACAATGAATATTCAGTTTTTCAGGCTAAAAGAAAATAATACAAGATACAAATTCAAATCTATGTAAAGGAAGAGTGCCAGAGAAAATAAAAATGTAAGTAAATACAAGAGGCTATTTTTTAATGTTTTCTGATTTCTTTAAAAATTATTTAAACAACAATAACAATTTATTGTGGGAATTATAACCTATGTAGAAATAAAATACATGACAGCAATAACACAAAGGATGGGAGGGAGTAAATATAATTTAATGTTGGAAGGTTCTTATAGTGGTATACTTTTAATTTACGGTAGACTGACAATTTAATAATGTCTAACGTAGAGCCACTAAATTTTAGAGCCAGTAAAAACAAAGTCAATAGAAAGGTATACAATGCTTAAAAAAAAATAATATAGAAAAATGTAGGAAGAAAGAAAAAAGAAGATAAAAAAATATTTAAATCCTTATAGTACAACAGGAAAAACAGCAAGATGATAGATTTAAACCTAAACATATCAATAATTACACTGAATGTAAATGTACCAAACATTCTAATTAAAGACAGCAACTGTCAGACAGGATAGAAATGGAAAACCCAAATATATAGGTATTAAATATAGATAGTTTAGAAAAAAAGAATGGAAAAAGAATTTCATGCAAACACTAATCATGGGAAAGGCAGGGCAGTTCTATCCCTTACACAAAGTAAACTTAAAAAGCATTACCAGAAACAAAGAAAGAAATTCTATATGTTAGAAGGATTGGTTCACAAAGAAGACATAATCAAAAACGTGTATGCATCTCATAACAGAGCTTCAAAATACATAAAGCTAAAACTAACTTCCCCTAATGGGGAAAATCAACAAATCCATAATTACAGTTGAAGATGTTAATACTCCTCTCTCAGAAACTGAAAGAAATAGACCAAAAAAAATCAGTGAAGATATGAAACATGTGAAAAACAATCAACTTTACCTAACTGGCGTTTATTCAATAGATACAACAAGTGCAGAATATATACTCTGTTGAAGCACTGAATATTCACCAAATATAGACCACATTATGGACCATAAAAAAACCCTTATATTTTCTTTTTTTATATAAAGATTTTACTTATTTATTTGACAGAGAGAGAGAGAGAACACAACCAGTGGGAGTGACTGGCAAAGGGAGAGGGAGAAGCAGGCTCCCCACTGCGCAGAGAGCCAGATCCCAGAACCCTGCTCAGCAGGGGGTCTGCTTCTCCCTCTCCATTTGCTCCACCTCCTGCTTATGGGCGTGGGCTCTCTCTCTTTCTCACACAAATAAATAAATAAAATCTTTAAAAAAAAAATCAGAATCTGCATTCTAGGAGCCAGATGCAGACTGTGCTCCATCAGCATCTAAGCTTAGACAGGCAGCAGCTGTGTGACTGCATTAGGGACTGGAAGCAAGACTGGCAAGGGAAGTGGGCTGGGTGGCATCTGTCGGGTCTTAAGACAGGTTATAACCACAAATAATACTAGTACTAGAGCAAGAAATCCCCCGCTCACCTTTCACGTTCAAGCGCTGTTTGAAAAGCAGGACTTAACAGTTACTCAACACACCTGGCCCTTATTGAGAATACATAATATGCCAGGCATTGTGATAGGTCCTCTTACTGGTATCTAATTTGGCCCCACCACAAACCTGAGAGAATGATAGGATTTTTCTCATTTTTATGAGACTCCAGCCTAAGTTACAGAATTCAGTCTAGAAGTCAAAACTTCCAACTCCCAAGTCCAAGGACCACTGGCTACAACACAGCTGCCTTGAGGTATTTGAGGCAATTGGACACAAATGAACAAGGTTGTTTCAGAGCTGTTAGTCAAAGATGGGAGTGGATTTTATTTAAAAGTCATTCAAAACTGCTATACAGGGGCACCTGGGTAGCTCAGGGGCACCGGGCATCTGACTCTTGGTTTCAGCTCAGGTCATGATCTCATGGGTTGTGGGACAGAGCCCCACGCTGGGCTCTGCACTCAGTGGGGAGTCTACTTGATTCTCTCTCTCTCTGCTTCTTCCCCCCACCCCGGCTAACATGTTCTCTCTCTCTCTCTAAAATACATATATCTTTTTTAAAAAGAGAGAGAGAAAAAAAACTGCTATACAGAAGCAATGGCAAAATGAAGTTTAAAGTCCCTGTCCTAAATGAATTTACAATGTAGCTGGGAACAAAACCAATGATCATTAAAGGTCTGCTTTAAAAAAATCAAGAACCCCAAATATTTAGAAATTAAGTACCACATCTCTAAATAAATTGTGGATCAAGAAAGACATCAGAAGAAAGTTAGAATTATTTTCAACTACATAATAATGAAAACATAATCTGTCAAAGTTTGTGAGACACAGCTAAAATAATAAAGGTAAATTTATACACTTATGATTATATTAGGAAAAAAAGTAAAGTTTAAAATCCAATGCTCTAACTTTCCACATTAAGAAGTTTACAAGAAATTAAATCAAAATAAGCAGAAAGAAGAAAATAACAGAGAGAAGATATCAATGAAACAGAAAATGAATCATGGGGAAATCAACAAAATTCTAAATTGGTTCCCTGAAAATATCAATGAAACTGGTAAACCCCTAGGTAGAATGATCAAGAAAAACAAGAGAGAATATATAAATTACCAACACTGAATGAAAACAGGGGATTATTACCAGAGATCTTACAGAAATTAAAAAGTTAATAAAAAATATCATGAATAGCTTTGTGCAAATATATTTTACAATTAGATGAAACAGGGTAATTCCTTACGGATGAAAATTACGAAAACTAACCCCCAAAAAAATCTCATAGCCATTTATCTGTTAGAGAAATTGAATTCATAATTAAAATTTTCCTACTTAAAAAAAATTCCAGGCCCAAACATTTAAGAAAATAATATCAGTATAATTCAATTAACTTGATTTTCCCTGTATCCTAATAAGAATATAATTGAAACAAAGGTGACCTATATCAGAAATATGTTTAAAATGCTAACTCCTGATTTCTTCCATGGGTTCAGATCTTTGGCAAAAATAACCAAAACAGAAACTATGAAAAAAGACTAATTTGACCAGAAAAAAAATGTTAAACTTCTGAATGAAGAATATCATAAACAGAATTAAGAGATAAATGTTAAATTGGAAAATATCAATATTTAATAAATAACTGGCTGATATGGGTAAGATGAGAGTCTTTATCAAATGTACAAAAGACAAAAACAGGAACCGCCTCAAAGAAATAATAATACCAACATGAAATAACGGCCAATTTGCCTAACCAATCATAAATATAAATTTAAGCACGATAGGCAAAAGCATTTTCAAAAATTTAAGAGAAGAGATATCTCTGGAAAAAGCAAAATTGTACAGACTATAAAAAGATCAGTGGTTGGGCCAGGGGAAGAAGGGATGAGTAGGTCGAGCATAAAGGATTTGGGGGGTTTTGAAAGTATTCTGTAAAATACCATAATGGTAGATACATGTCATTATAAATTTATCAAAACCCATAGAATTTACAACACTAAAAGTGAACTGTAACGTAAACTACAGACTTTGGGTTACAGTGATATGTCAGTGTAGGTTCATCAATTCTAACAAATGTACCGCCACTCTGGTAGGAATGTTAACAGTGGGGGAAGCTGAAAGGTGGGAAGTAGGCGCAATATGGGAACTCTGTAGTTTCCACTCAATTTTGCTATGAACCTAAAACTGATCTAAAAAATAGTCTATTTTTTCAAAAAACACATATAAGATTTCAAAGACTAAGTTGGAAAAAATATGAATTATTTTAATAATGTTCTAATAGTGACTGCATACCTGTAATTATGATGTTTTGGATGTGTTGAGTTGAATAAAGTATATCGTTAATACTTTTAAAAAGAGAATACCTAATATTGTTGAGAACTGCAGTACACAAACACTCTCTTGCACTAGTTATAAGAATAAACACTTTTTTGTATGAAAACAACTTTTTGTATGAAAATCTGCCAATACATATCAAAAGTTCAACAATGACACGCTAAGAATTTATCCAAAGTAATAGAAGTGTAATGAGATGTACACATAGTAGGCCCATATGGTGGAATTCTAGGTAGCTAGTAAATCCAATGAAGTAGACTGCTCTTTTTACACACAAAAAGATGTTCATGATAAATTGTCAATTGGTAAAGGTCAGATTTTGGACATTATGGACAGATGAGCCAGTTTAGGAAAATATACATGATATTCTCTGGGTGGTAAGATTTAAAGATTTTTAGTCTCTTCACATTATTTGCTGCTTCTACTTGAATTTTTTACAATATGTCTGGATCTCTTTTCCTAAAACATACAGACACCCACACTGACAGTATTTGGCTACTCTAACTTAACTTCCAATTCATTCTGGCAAGGACAAAGTTCATCATACCTAAAGAAATAATTCATTTGATTATGTAATTTGGGGCAAGTTCCTCAATTTATCCTACTTATCTGATATAAAATCAAGCTGTATTGGAAAGTGGGTTTTAGAGTTAAAGTCTTGGTTCAAGTCTGCCATTTATCTGAACCTGCTCACTTCACTTTTCTGTGCTTCAGTTTCTTCAAACATACAATTATAATATTGATATCCATCCAGTGATAAGATTGATAGGAGGATCAAACAAATAATTTATGTGGAAAATACTTTCTAAAATACTTTACAAATAATGAATATTAGTAGTTGTAGTATATTGCAAAAAATATATATATATGTAATGGTACAGAACACCAAAACAATGAAAAAAGAAAAAAAAGAGGTTTAAAATTGGCAAAAAAATTAGTAAAAGGGAAATATGTAAATAAATATATGTACTGAAGAAAGAAAATGAGCTTAAACTAATAAGAATTTCCATTTTTAAAAAAGTAACCATTGACTAGACTGCCTCAAAGAAAAAATAATAAGTATAAAAAATAATAACTGGGCCAAATACAGAATAAAAACTTTGAACATAATTCACCACATGTTGATACCTAATGTATTTGAAATAGAAGTTCCCTTATAACTTTTATCATCTTTTATCATCTTAATGAACAAGATGAATATAATACTTGGCCCCTGCCATCAAAGGAACTTACAGCTACCCTACAGAATATAAACAAGCATTACCATCATTCATTAATATATATTCATTTAAATGCCTGCTAAACACAGAGCACTATGCTAGGCATATGGAATTCAGAAGTATACGTGATACTACCTCTTGCTTTTTGAAAAACTGACCATTTATTTGAGCAAGGAACTGGAGTACCAACACAAACATAAACTCAATTATAAGAACTGGAACACATATGGCAAAGGGTAGAAGAATGGAATTACAGCCCAGGAATAAGACACATGCTGAGTCATCACCCCTGTACTCTAAGCTACATCAGCAACAAGAACAACTTGATGCTACACAGAAATGGGCCCAAATTCCTCCTTGTTCTGGGTATGATTGGGCCAGGGAACTGGAATTATTTACCTACACACATTACTTCACTGGCAATAATATATTAAACATTAAATAAGTTGTCATTCAGTACACCACCTGGTCAATTCTGGGTTCCTACTGAAATGCTGCCAAAACTGACAGGAAGAGGAAGCCATCAGGAAATAATGGGTATCTCTATCAGCTTGACACGGAGTTCACCCATGCATTAATTTATTTAAAAGAAAAAAAAAAGTTGAAGGGATGATTTTTTTAATGACCTGGAGAGCTTCCCCAAGAGTTAAGTAAGTAAATAAATGTGTAAATAAATAAATAAATATTAAAAATAAACAGACAAAAAAGCTTAGTAAAACCAAAGAGCAAAGAAAAACTTTATCAGATCTGGTTATAATTATTGGACTCTCAAGCATTCAATCTTTTACTGAGTAGCAGTTACAGATGGGTCTTGGAAAGAGTCTAAAATCTAACAAATTTAATAAATTCTATATATGTTTCTCTCTTACCAGATTATAAATTCCTTAATGGATCGGACAAGTATCAAGTCTGCATTCCTTTAAACGTCAAGAATGACTTTTTATACTTCTGGAGGATAAATGGACGGATGGACAAACAAGCTACGCAACAACAAAAAGATGTGTGTCACAGAGATTAAAATTTTAACAGAAAATTTGTGAAACTAACTGGGTATTAAAGACAGGCGCGGGGAATGTAGAAATGACAGAGAACTTGAAGGTGACTAGAAGGGAGAAAGAAGCAGCGACCACTACAACGTGGCCTCCACACCAGAAAGGAGGAAGCAACAGCGTACTGAGAAATAATATAAAAGCTACGAGGAAGAGCTAACAAAAGAAGAATGAATTAATGGAGGAAACAGACAAGACAAAACAATAAGAGACATCAAAACTAAATAGATCAATCAATATTGAGAAACCTAAACAGAACCAGTAGTCATGTGCCTCTTCAGGGCAGAAAATATGCTTTTTTAAAATCTTACTTTAGGGATTTAATAATGGTTCTCTCAATAAAAATAACATGTTGTGCTCACAAATGGAAAAGAGAACTGGCATTTTATTAAAAAGTTAAACACAATACAATACAAGCAACCCTACCACCTGACTTCCAAAACATATGGGAAAAGAGAGAGAAACATTAAGTTATATAAGCCATTAAAGTAAAAAAATAAATAATTGTACACAATTTGAAAATGAAAGAAAAAGTTTGATGACAAATATTTTTTACTTGTTCCAGACAGAGGTCGAGAAAAAGCTTATATAGATGTAAATTGATTTTAATTTTTTTTTAAAGATTTTATTTATTTATTTGACAGAGAGAGAGACAGCGAAAGAGGGAACATAAGCAGGGGAAGTGGGAGAGGGAGAAGCAGGCCTCCCGCTGAGCAGGGAGTCCGATGCGGGGCTCAATGTGGGGCTCGATGTGGGGCTCAATCCCAGGACCCCAGGATCACAACCTGAGCCAAAGGCAGATGCTTAACAACTAAGCCACCAAGGCACCCCTGATTTTAATTTCTTATAAAATTTGTATAGCATTTTATAATTTATCATTTTTTCCACATATGTTTCCTCACATGACAATGTGAAATGGATATATTTATTAAAGCCAAATTATAGATGAGGAAAGAGAGGCATAAAAAAAAATTAGCAATTTGGCCAAAGTCACATACAGTAGAGAGTACAAATGGATTCGAAACCCAGATTTTCCAAATTTTATAATAAACAAACTATTAATGAAAGAATATTTTCAAACTATAATTTTAGGGGAACAAGGTCTTTACGATATATACATATACCAAGGTGAAAAGAAATTATACAAGAGATAGGCAAGTGAAACTTTCTATTTCTCAAAGTAAGCTTAACTATTGCCACTTCATAGAATTGAAGGCATTGGGCGCCTGGGTGGCTCAGGCGGTTACACATCTGCCTTTGGCTCAGGTCATGATCCCAGGGTCCTGGGATGGAGTCCCCCATCAGGCTCCCTGCTCATCTGGGAGTCTTCTCCCTCTGCCCCTCCCCCCAACTCATGTGGGAGCTCTCTCTCTCCCTCTCCCTCTCTCTCCCTCTCCTGCAAAAATAAATAAAATCTTTAAAAAAAAAAAAAAAGAACTGAAAGCATTAATAACAAAAGAGGAAAAAGTGAAAATAAAAGGCTTCAAGAATTTTAACATATCACTTACATCCAAATTAACTTAAAGATGAAAAAGTTATATAGAGGAGCACCTGGGTGGCTCGGTCGTTAAGTGTCTACCTTCGGCTCAGGTCATGATCACAGGGTCCTTGGATCGAGCCCCGCATCGAGCCCCACATCGGACTCCCTGCTCAGTGGGAAGCCTGCTTCTCCCTCTCCCACTCCCCCTGCTTGTGTTCCCTCTCTCGCTGCCTCTCTCCCTGTCAAATAAATAAAATCTTTTTAAAAAAAAAAAAGGTTATATAGAGAAGAAACTGGAAAGTTGAACCAGCCGAAAGTATAGTCACTGAGTAAGCATACTATGCTGCAGTTAGGCAAGTTCTGTGTACTGAATTAGAAGAATCTGCAAGCTAAATTAAATAAAGTAAAAGAGACAACAGTTTGCACCAAATGCATCCAAGGGAACATTTACATAAATATGCTAGCAAATTCATTGAAATTTTCTGAAAAAGATGTATAGGAAATGGTTAACGACGTATTCTGTAGGAAGGGGTGCTGAGGGACTTTGAATTTGTGTTGGGAGGGAACTTACTCTTTTTGTATTCTCCTTTGTATAATGGTAATAGAAATTTTATTATCATTTGTACTTATTATTTTCTGATTTAAATGACTGTTACTAAAAGATGTTTTAAATAACTGCCATTAAAACAAATACAAATTTTAAACAATTTGCATTAAAACAAAATGTGTAACCTGGTTATAGTAGGCCTAATACATTAATGTGCATTTAGAGATGACCAATATAATTATCACAAAGGCAGACTTGTGAGCGGAGCTTTAATTATGGATACAGGTAGACTATTTAGAAATGGAAGGTAATGGGACTCCAGACATAAAGGAAACAATGGAAGATCACATAAGATTTGTTTGAGCGTGAGAGATGTAGAACAATAAAATGAAGTCTAAAATCGTCTTCTGAGCTCAGGTCACGGATGACCTAGAATACTAGACTGAAATGTAGACCTTATTCTGGAGATCAGGGTATCTCAAACGTAAGAATCTGAAGGCCCCAGTTTGAGAAAATCTGCAGTTAACAACAGAGACTGATAGCCCCTTGGCTAGGCAAAGACTGCTACATACACTGGTCACATGATCAGAACAGCCAGCCCCACTCCAGCAATAGTGTGGGGCTCCACTGCGATTCCATAAGAACATTATGGATATATGATAAAAAACCAAAAACCTTGCCTTCACCAATGGTATCAGACTACTTATTTTAATAAAAGTTCCAGGAATGAGCCTAAACATAGAGTCTAACATGATTAAGAAGAATATTTTGCTAAGTCAATTGTGATGCACAGAATTAACATAACCACTATTTTGTGGCTTTAGTCTGCAATACCAGAAGCTATTTATTCTTAGGTGTTTTTCCAGCAATTAAAATATGCTGCCATCAGACATTTAGCTTTGATTATCATTTAGGGGAAAAATGGTATGAATATCCAGACTTTCAGTAAGTGTGAAGTACTCATTTCCATTTTTATTTTTTAAAAAATCATTAAAATAGGTGAATATAAAAGTTTATAATATTTATCAGAATCCATAATTAGAATTAATTATTACTAAAAGAATATGCTAGGTCTTAGCCTAAAATAGAAATACTTAAATAAACATAACACATCCCTCATTAATCCACAATAACTACAGTTATTAAATCTTCCAATTTATTCTCCTAGCTTTGAGTCAAAAGCCTTCACTGACAGACACTATATCATTATAGGTTATATATATATACATATATATATATATATATACACACACACACATATATATACTACGTACATATCAAAAGCATCCCATAATTTCTTCTTGCACGTTATGAAAGGGAGGTACTTACAGTTTGCTTAAATTATAATAACCGCTGTTTAAAAGCATATGCATATATTTTATTCTCTCCATTGATCATCACAGCTTTATGGTAGAACGAGAAAGATTGCTAGTGTTCTCATTTTAAAGACAAACTGAAGCTCAGAGAGGTTACGAGTCTTAATACAAAGCTAGAACTCCAATCAAATTCTTCTAAATTCAGCCTAACATTAGAGTTCTGCCTTTCTAGTTAGCATCAAACAGCAGTGAACAAAAACAGTGAATGAAAGAACAGATTCTTTTCTCACCAAAGCAACTATAAAGAAAATATCCCAGTCTGTGTCCCTCTAATGGTTAAGAAGAGTGAGAATATAATAATCCTGTCAACCCTAGGAGTCTCCAGGCCAGCTACCTCCTTACCATTGCATGAAGTCCATTTGTGCAGATGTCCATACAAATACTGTCATTTTCTCTGTGTTGTGACATGAATAAAGTTGAGAAACACTGCTACTGAGAACTCAGGAATATACAGGATGATCTTAAATAAATTTGTTTTTAAAAATGTAAACTTCATAAACTTTATGAAATTATCTATTTAAAAAGATTTATATCAATGATATAACAGAATCCTGCCTCAAGGTTAACTGCTGATTTTAATTTAGTGTATGGTGTAGTGGTTCTCCAGTCTTATCTATTACCATTCACATAAAAGATAACATTCATAGTCAAAATTCACTCTTTAACACATAATCTGGATTTTGAAAAATCTAAATAAATGTTTCAAGTAATTAACACTGGAGTAATTTTCAATCATCAGTTATTTATCCAATCAGTGGCTTATTCTGTTCTGTAGCATTGACAAAATAGCCCATGGTTTGCATACAATTTCTAGTGCTAACTACAGCCACATTATTCCTTTAACACTCACTCAAGAAAGTTATATAGGAATACAAATAAGTAAGAGCATGTCATTACTGGGATGGATGGCCTTGCATTTGTTATAACATCTAATCATTCACACACTGCAGTACTTATTATCAGTTTACACAGAACTCATAATCAATTGCAACACACTTCACAACTGGTAGCATTTCCACTGAGAACGCTACACTTGTAGAACATTACCCTTAAGCTCCTCTCACTAACACCCTGTCAAACATGTGAACCCGTAGTTTTTTTCCATTCTGGTTACCTTCTAGCTTGTCAATATTAACTCTCATAAGTTTAAATTTTTACACATATATGGAATTCCCACTTCCCAGATGAAGTTTGTACATGTAAAAAATTTGGAAGAAAGCAGTGCAAAGAAAAGTCACATTGCAACTTCTAAATTGAGCTTAATCCCTCTAGATGCCACCAAGCGTTTAAATGAATACCATCAGATTTAATGCCACAGATTTTTATTCTCTGCTAAACATCCCTTTAAAAGTGAAACTAACTTACCAGCCCAAAATACATTATCACCTTCCATCCTCCTTATTTCTGGCATTTCTGCAGTATTAAATGGGGGAGTTGGAAGTTACCATGAGAACTTCCTTTAGCATTCCTTTCTTCCAGATTGATCACATACACCAAAACAGAAGGAAAGTTCATCCCTAACACTTAATTTCTGTTGATCATGCCTTTTTTTTTAAATACCAACAGCCCTATAGAAACCAAATAGAAGTTTTTATCTATATAGTGTTTTATAGTACAAAGAACTTTTCATGTCATTTTGTATTTGACTCTCACAACAATTCTTGAGCTATGTATTGCAAACTTTTTATAACTGTGAAAAGTAAAATAGAAGTTAAATGACTTGACCAAGTTACATAACTAATAAGTAGTAAAGCCAGGACCAAAAGCTGTGTTTCAACTCTTAGTCCAGTATCTTTCCACTCCACTGTGATGTTTATAAGGAAGACACTGTTTTAGGCATAAGAGGATTCCAGATTTTAGGCTTGTAGAAAATCGTGTCATCAACCCATTTATTTCTGTTCACCTTGAAAGAGAGATTTAACTACCTTGTTCATATTCGATCAAAGAGTAAGCATTAGTTTTGAGAGTTCCCACAATTACCTTGCATAATATAGGCATACCTTATTTTATTTGTGTGATCAGTGATCTTTGATGTCACTATAGTCGTTGTTTTGAGGCACCACAAACCGCTCCCTTATAAGCCAGCAAATTTAATCGGTAAATGTTGAATGTGTTCTGACTGCTCTACCAACCGGCCATTCTCTCATTTCTCTCTTTATCCTTAGGCCTCCCAATTCCCTGAGACACAATATTGAAATCAGGTCAGTTAATAACCCCACAGTGGCCGCTAGGTGTTTAAATGAAAGGGAGAGTCACATGTCTCTCACTTTAAATCAATAGCCAGAAATGATTAAGCTTAGTGAGGAAGGCATGTCGAAAGCCAAGAGAGGCTGAAAGCTAGGCCTCTTGAGCGAAACAGCAAGTTGTGAATGCAAAGGACAAGTGCTTAAAGGAAATTAAAAATGCTATTCCAGTGAACACACAAATGATAAAGCAAAACAGCCTTATTGCTGATACAGAAAAAGTTTTAGATCACACCAACCACAACATTCCCTTAAGCAAAAGCCTAATCCAGAGCAAGGCCTTAACTCACTTCAATTCTATAAAGGCTGAGAGGTGAGGAAGCTGTAGAAGAAAAATTTGAACCTAGCAGAGATTGATTCATAAGATTTAAGGCAAGTAGTCTCCATAACATAACAGTGCGAGGTGAAGCAGCACGTGCTGATGCAGAAGCTGCAGCAAGCGATCCAGAAGGTCTCGCTGACATAATTAATGAAGGGGGCTACACTATACACCAGATTTTCAATGCAGATGAAACAGCCTTCTATAGGAAGGAGGTGCCATCTAGGACTTTCCTAGTTAGAGAGAAGGCGATGCCTGGCTTATAGCTTCAAAGGACAGACTGACTCTCTTGTTAGGGGTTAATGTAGCTGGTGACTGAGTTGAAGCCACTGCTCATTTACCATTCTGAAAATCCCAGGGTTCTAAAGAATGATGCTAAATCTATGCTATCTGTGCTGTTATCAATGAAACAACGAAGCCTGGACGACAGCACATCTGTTTACAGCATGATTTGCTGAATAGTTTAAGCCACTGTTGAAACCTTCTG
Source organism: Ursus arctos (assembly GCF_023065955.2). NCBI lineage: Eukaryota > Metazoa > Chordata > Mammalia > Carnivora > Ursidae > Ursus > Ursus arctos. The sequence goes on from NW_026622874.1 coordinate 34,854,576, forward strand.
CTCAGAAAAAGATTTCTTTCAAAATATTAATGCTCACTGACAATGCACCTGGTCACTAAGAGCTCCGACAAAGATGTACAACAAGATCAGTGTTGTTTTCATGCCTGCTAACACAACATCCATTCTGCAGCCCATAGATCAAAAAGTAATTTTTTTTTACTTTCAAGTCTCATTATTTAAGAAATACATTTCATAAGGCTTATAGATGACATATAACGTGATTCCTCTAATCTGCACAAAGTAAGGTGAAAACCTTCTGGGAAGAGTTCAGCTCACTATTCTAGTTGCCATTAAGGACATTCACAATTCATGTAAAGAAGTCAAAACATCACAGGAGATTGGAAGAAGGTGATTCCAACTCTCATGGATGACATTGAGGGGGTTCAAGACTTCAGTGGAATAAGTAACTGCAAATGTGGTAGAAATAGCAAGAGAACTAGAATTAGAAATGAAGCCTGAAGGGACTAAACTGCTTCAATCTCATGATAAAGCTTTAATGGATGAGGAGTTGCTTCTTATAGATGAGGAAAGAAAGTGGTTTCCTGAGATGGAATCTACTCCTGGTGAAGATGCTATGAAGACTGAGATTGCTGAATGACAATAAAGGATTTAGGATATTAGGACATTGGGATATCAGGACAACAAAGGATATTATATAAACGTAGTTGATAAAGCAGGAGAATTTGAGAGGATTCACTCCAATTTTGAAAGAAGTTTTGTAGGTAAAGTGCAATCAAACAGCATCACACTACAAGGGAAATCCTTAGTGAAAGGAAGAGTCAATCACTACAGCAACAACACTTGTTTTATTTTAAGAAATGCCACAGCCACCCCAACCTGCAGCAACCACCACCCTGATCAGTCAGCAGCCATCAACATCTGTGCAAGACCCTCCACCAGCAAAAAGATTATGACTCCCTAAAAGTTCAAATGATGGTTAGCGTTTTTTAGCAATGTTTTTTAGGTAAGGCATATACATTGATTTTTAGACAATGCTATTGCACACTTAACAGAATACAGTCTAGGGTAAACATAACTTTTATATCCACTGGGGAACCAAAAATTTCATTTGACTTACTTTTTTGCGATATTTGCTTTATTACAGTGGTGTGAACAGAACCCACAATATCTCTGAGGTATGCCTATATTCACCCTCCTCTTCTAGCTTTCCTTGTCTCCTCATTAGAAAAAGAAAAAGGATTTAAAGGACACTCTATATAAGAAAGAGCAGAACTTTTTCCAACGAAATATCTCATTAAATATTTTTAAACAATAGACTTCTTAAAAACCAAAGAAATTAATGTAAAATAGGAAAAGCAGCAAAGTACAATGAAAAGTAAAAGCTAAAGAATAAGATAAAACAGTTAAAAAATATAAAAACATTAAATATCTAATGAAAGAAAAGTAAACACCAAATACACCAAAGAGTAAAAGTGAAACAAGGCAAAAATACAAACTCCAAAATTTAACACTTCCGTGCAGATGGTATGAGGTGGTGCAAAACAGGTAGCAGACCTTCACTGGGGCAATTTGCTAGTTACAGATACCAGAAGTGTAAAATCGTCTTTAGTCTTTCCCTAGTTGCAGAAGATTCAACACTCTGTGCTTCTGGGTTAAAAATATCTGTGTGGGAGGAAGATAGCTCTTAAAGAGCACTGAGCTCTAGCTTAGTCATCTCTTCCAAAGCATAAATCAAGCAAAAGCCACTCATCATCTATTCTCTTTCAACCCTAGCTTTTAATGCAGAGTTTTAACTTAGAATAAGTACTGTCAAGTCCCTTATTAACAACATATAAATAATTTTTGTGTTTTGACCAAATTAAATTCAGTCATATCTAAATAGGTAAAATTCTAGTCATATTTAAAAGTATGTTTTAAAGGAAATATAAATCATATATATTAAATCTGTCATACATACTAAACATAACAGAAATCATAGACTTGCAAAGAGTGAAAATACCATAAAAATATAAACTATAAAACATGCTAAACATAATTTAGTCTTACTATGATGATTTAGAAGGCAATTCAGAAGTATTCAGTAACTTCATTTTCAATACTTTGACCACCATTTTGGATATCTTACAAGTAAGAAAGTAGTAGTATAAGATACAAGGTTTAAAGTAGAAATTTTGATATGAGGGCCATCTCTCTTCTTTCCATATCCATCTATTAAAAAAAAAGTGGTCATTGCCAATCTGGATAATAACTGAGGGAAATGAGTAAAAAAAATTGCCAAAAAGATCTTATAAATTCCCAAATCAAGTAAACCATAAGTAAATGGATTTCATAATGGCTTTATAAAGAATTTTGGACCGCTACATCAGCCTCAAAGGCCAAATTTAGGACAATGACACAGATAAAGTATTGAAGATTCATTTATATCTTCAACTATTAAGCCAAAAATGAAGTAAATATTTACAAATAAAAACTCTCAATTCAAACTAGTATTCAATTTTAGTATTCCCACTTTTTAGAGTGAACATTGTCACTGCAACACAACAGTAACCATTAAGAATTTGGAAACTATTATTTTTGTACATAAAAATTCTCAGCTTACTATTTCCTCAATAACATATCGAAACCCATACACAGCAAATACAACCAATATATAATCCTGATGAAATTGTGTTACCCTTATTGTCAATAATTATTTTGCAGATATTTATTACCAAAATCACACATTTTACAGCAAAACTATAACTTCAAAATTTAGTTCTCACATTCTCTGTAGAAATAAGGACAAAATAAAAAGAGATAACACATTATTCTCTCAAAATCAAATAATTAACCTCATTAATTGCTTATAAGTGTTAAAACAGTTTTAGCTTATATGAAAGAGTAACAGTGACCAAGACCTTGAAAAAAATTCCCCAAATATTAAACAACTTCCTCTTCCAAGGGAAAAAAAATACCAACTTCCTCTTCCAAATATCATATCCAAAACACACTGGAATCTCGAAAAACAAAAAACAAAAAGCCATTTAAGAATCCTTTCTGAACCACTTATTTATGAAATAAACAGAGGTTTATTTCATAGCAACTGTACTTTAAATGCATAGACCCTGAGGACATACAGGGCTCTACCGTATTAAAACACACCTGAACTTATTTGGGTTTCATTTCAACCAATGTTTTCTATACAAATTCATAAGTTATTTCAAATAATCTTTTAACTAAAATTAAAAAGAAGGCAAATTTTACAATCACCCAGGTGACATTTTAAAGGACAGTTTAATTTTAATTAATGATAAATTTGAATACTACACACATCCTTATGCTTGGTGCATTTCTGCTACCAAACTAAGACAAATTATTTTTGAAATGACTAATTTCTGGACACTTACAAATTTGCAGAAGACCATCAGATGTACTAAACTGATAGCTCTATACTTTATTTTCAGATTCAAGTGATAAATAAGAAGGAACTGAAAGAGGAAAAGGCTCTATCTGATCTTTACCAGTTCTGCTTACTAAGCTACATAGTTTGTGGTTTATCAACAGAGTTCTTTTAAAAAAAAAAAAAGAATGTTTTAAATACAGCATCTATTGCTTGTGATATAAAAATCTACAGCCTTTCAAAGTTCTTTTGAAGTTTTTTTAAGATTTAAGAAATCTAAAATAGGTATTAAAAATACAGTGCAAACTTTTATTAATTTTACTTTAATAACAGAGTAAAACTTAAAAAGTACTTATTGAATATCATATGGAAGACGCATTTTCCTGAAAATCTACAAGAGATCCAAAGAAGTACTGTCCTCAAAAACCTAAAATCCAGTGGTTGGCATAAGTCAGGGCGATAAAGACCAAGTTCAAGACAAAATATAACTGCCACAAGACAGATATCAAAAGGATTATTACTCAGCAACTTCTTTTTATATCTTTTACTTCCGTAGCTTCACTTTTATTTCATCTGTTCAATGGTTGTTATACTTCTAGAGAAAAGATGAATTTAACAGTAAGTTAAAGTCTCAATACCCTTTACAATTTCCATTCCTTTTCTTTAAAAGCCATTTCAATACCTTGGAAAATAGTGCTTCAACAACTCAGTAAGTCACTAAACACACACCTTAGGTCAGACGCTGTTTTAGGTTCTGAGTAAACAAAACCAAACCCGAACAACCTAATCTGCCAGGGCAGATTACACTGTAGTAGAGAGTGCTTCTTCACCATCTTCATTAGATATAAATGTTTATACTAAAAGCAATATATTCTTTACTTTTAGTTATTCATACCAGATTTTGAATATGAAGTTAAACTCCCAACCAACTTCAGAAAAAGATAACAGCCTGGTACCCATCTGAGAGCAGACAAGATAGTATCTAATGGTCTCTCCCTCTATCACCTCAGGACTACCCCTGACTCTCCCCTCTGCCCTCTCTCCCACTGTCCCCCATGCCCCCCAGAGCTGAGTTAGGTGCCCTCTTCAGACTCAGTGCTACACAGTGCAACCTCTCAAACAGCCCTTCCTACACTATTATAATCACTGATTTGAAACTCTGAGAACGTCATCTTTTTAACTGCTTTTCATCTGTGCTTGACACTCAGAAATATTCAATGAATGAATGATAGAGGGCTGAATATCTTATTATGTGTTTACGCTCTTCTTCCCATTAGTCACCTTTTGATGTCTACTAAAAACTAGTATCACAACAACTCTGGTCAAGCCTAGAATTAGCCAAGGATTTCCTAAATGGGTAGCTTTCAAAAATTGCTGAGAAAAATTTCAATGCTATTAGAAAAGGATGACTATCGTGTTTTAAAGACAGCACAGTGTAATGGTTGAGTTCAGGCTCTAGAATCAGAAAAACAGGTTCCAATACCAATCCCACCTCTTAGAGCCGTGGGAAAGCTACTTAACCTTTCTGTGCTTCCATTTCCGCATCTTCATGAAAAGGTTTACAGCTCCTACTGCATATGGTTGTCATGAAGATAAATTGGAAATGTAAGCTCTGAGCACATTTACTGACGTACTATAAATACTAAAAAGCAATTTTTATTTCTATTTCTGTAAAACATTCAGCTGGAAGCCGAATCAGAAAAAAAATAAATCAATAAATAAGGTTTTATAACCATAATGCCATAGCTTTATTAATTGAAAACTTATAAACAAACAAAAACTATCTTAATGAAATTCACTGAATACATAAATACACTTTACACACTTATTAAAGCTATTAATCATAAACTACGAATGGAATGTCAATTCAGATGGGGGAAGAAATGGTAAAAACCTAACTAGAAACTAACAGAGGTACATCTGATCTTTAGTTCAGAGATCTTTCCACTATAGCAAACTGTATCTTTTTAATTAATTCAACTTTACAAGGCTTTCTTTAAAATTAAAATGCTCCCTTGAGGGCTGTCTATCAGTTGTTCACACTTCACTGTGAATTACTTTAGTCAGATAAATGCATTAAGTAACACCACCTACTTAAAGAAATTGTTATTTGAAGAGGAGTGAGAGAGGGGGAGCTTTAAAACTAGTGTGCCTGTCGTGGAGAAGACCTGTTTGACACTCAAAGTGAACATCTTTATGCATTCACAGGACAGCATGAGGACAATGGCACCTGCAGGGTCACAGCAGAGGGGCTGCAGGAATTCTAAGATCCATCAAAGTCAAGTCCCCTCTACTAGGTTGTACTAGGTGCTCTTTAAGGAAATTTCCAGTTCTATTATTCCACTGTTCTCTTCTGCAATGTGCCCAAAGACCCCAAGTAGTACCAACTTCCTAAATACCTATAAAAATCAATTGAGGAGCACTTTTGGCAAGTTCCCACAAAGCAAAAATGGCTGAACCACCATAGAAATGTGAAACAAGAGACCCTTTCCTACAAATAAAATTAAATCACTACCTGGAATAAATCAACTTATACTTAATTTATATAAACTAAAAGTCTAACTATGTCCAAAATAAATACAACAACAGGAAAACCATTCAACTTAACAATATAGGAACACCACAGTATTTCAGAAGTTTCTCAAAGCTATCACTAATGCTTTCTGGTTCAAGTAAAAAAAAATATTTTTAAAAATCTTCAAGTAAAAAAATCTCTTCTAGTTTGGATAATATTACCTGAGCATAAGCTGAAGAGTTTGAAACTGGAAAAAATTTCTGAATGTTAAATATTAAAAAGTATTTCCAGGGAAAAAAGATTCTTCTGGAATTGATTGAGAACATACTTCACACTTAACGCCTTTGGTTTTCATTGTTATTTTAAATAAAACTATGGCTGCCTGCTTAAAGGACCCCCAAAATGCCTATTGCTAATATTGTATATATGCTTTAAAATGTATATTTTAAAAAGTAAATTATTGTCTTGTACATTGCCAACCAAAAATAAAAATCTGGAGGAAAAGGAAGAGGGATATTATTTGAGCATAAGAAAATCCACCAAATGAGAGAATATTATCAAAAGAATATTAGGAACATACTACCTTGAAGGTCAAGGAAACAAGAATGTTCCAAGGAAAAAACCTGAACAAACCTGTGGCATTGTGGCCACACAGCGGAGCCCAAGCACCAGTCCAACAGCACACCACTGTGAGGAGAGCAGCAGCAGAGGTGCCACCCACCCCCCCAGGTAACCGTGGGAATCATCAACATTAAAAATCAAGAAGTGACCTTGGATTAAATCAGCAAAACTAAAGAACATGTGAACAAATAAAAGTACCCTAATGAGACAAGTCCTAATCAAGCTAGTAAAATATAAACTCTGCAGCATCCCTATCAAAGTATTAACCAACAAACACTGGGCATTGACATTTGATTGGCTTCTTAGACTTGCAGGCAGCTATGTCAGGGAGCACATAATGTTCCAAAGCCAAATATAAAAGTACAGCTATTCTTAACTATCTTCTTTTATAAAACCAAAAATGACATATCTCAAAGGTATGGTTCTAAAAAACCACATTAAGTTTTGTTCCTGGTTAGCAAGTATGAAAAATAAAAGTTTCGCTTGCTTCAAAAATCTACAATAAAAAGCTAATACCTTCAGTCATGACGGCTCCAATTTATCCACTTGCATCTAGATTGAGAGGGACTCAGAAAGAGCTCTGTAAGGAACACACAGCTAGAACAAAAACATGGTAACTGCATTTGACTCAGATTTTTCTTCCGTGTTGGGCAATACGTAAAGTCTACTAAATCATTTTATTCTATGTATAATTCATCAATTCCACTTTCTAAATGTTAGCCTTTTTATTGGGTTTTTGGTATGTGTGGATGGGTACAAATGGGTTTTAAGGTAGACTGCAAAACATACATATATAGCAACTGTCCCAATAAACCTTGTGATGTGAGAAGACAGAAAGGTGGGTCCTGAATGGGAAGAGCTTAAGCACAGAGTATCCCTAAACAAGCCCACTGGCCCAAGACACATATGGTCATATATATTTCTATTGTCCCTGCTCCTGTCACATCAGCGCACACTTCAGATCAGTTCTACAACAAGCAGCTCTCAGTGAATTAACCTGATCATTTATTTGACCAGTGGTTGGCACTATGCTAGGTCCAATTTCTATTATTCATTCTGTAAATATTCACTAAACATGCCAGATACCATGCTAAGCTTTTCTCTAAGGATATGAATTAATAAGTCATGGCCCATTTCTTAAAGAATTTATTTTAAGCAGGGTAAACAGACATTTAGACCTAGCTATATGTCTACATATTACTATATCAGACATATCTACAAGAACAGTAAGTGCTAAAATACAGGCAGAAGCAAAATGCTGTAGATTCTGTGTAAAAAGTATCCTTAGAGACAAAAACTATCAAATGCAAAAGCAAGCCTAGAAATACCCTTTCTTGTGCCAGGCATGGAGGTTACTGACTAAGTTAGGATTCTTTGGCCTCGAGTTCTGATTTAAGAAAAGAGTAAGAGGGGCGCCTGGGTAGTGCAGTCATTAAAGCGTCTGCCTTCGGCTCAGGGCGTGATCCCGGTGTTCCGGGATCGAGTCCCACATCGGGCTCCTCTGCTGGGAGCCTGCTTCTTCCTCTCTCACTCGCCTGCTGTGTTCCCTCTCTCGCTGGCTGTCTCTCTGTCACATAAATAAATAAAATCTTTAAAAAAAAAAAAAGAAAAGAGTAAGAGGCAGTTAAGCTATTAACATAGCTGAAGATCAGAAAGGTGGATAACTTGATACTGGGTTGGATGAGTTTATAAAAGTGGAAAGTCAGTAGCAAAGGAGGATTTGTTCCCAAGAGAAATTATTCTACATAAAGAGACAGGAATAAAGAAAACAAGACCTAATAAAGATGTGTTGAAAACTACAAATAAATAGCTAGGACTGTTAGATCATGGATTCACTAAACACAGAGATATAAATCCTAAAAAAGATGAGTAGTGAGTGGGGACGGGGGATATACTGAGCCAGCATCGATAACCACAGGGAAAAAGTTCAGTAATTTTTTTAATGTGGAATTACCCTTGATTCATTAATTTCAGAGAAGACACTGCATTCCTTTTTTTTTTTTAAGATTTTATTTATTTATCTGACAGAGAGAGAGGCAGCGAGAAAGGGAACACAAGCAGGGGGAGCGGGAGAGGGAGAAGCAGGCTTCCCACTGAGCAGGGAGCCGGATGCGGGGCTCGATCCCAGAACGCCGGGATCATGACCTGAGCTGAAGGTAGACACTTAACGACTGAGCCACCCAGGCGCCCCACTGCATTCCTATTTAAAAATACATGTACTTGGGGCACCTGGGTGGCATAGCGGTTAAGCGTCTGCCTTCGGCTCAGGGCGTGATCCCGGCGTTATGGGATCGAGCCCCACATCAGGCTCCTCCGCTATGAGCCTGCTTCTTCCTCTCTCGCTCCCCCTGCTTGTGTTCCCTCTCTCGCTGGCTGTCTCTATCTCTGTCAAATAAATAAATAAAATCTTTAAAAAATAAAATAAAATAAAAATAAAAATAAAAATTCATGTACCTGTATAGTGACTAACATAACGTAATAAAATTTAAAAAAATGAAAAAAAGTAAAAATACATTTAAAAAATTAAAAATACATAGACCTGCACCACATATAGTTTAAACTCTAATATTTCCTCACAAGGTAACAACGCAGCCTATATCGAGCTGATTCGAGGCCACTACACAATGAGAGGCAATACAGCAGACTTTTAAAGTTAGATTAAATCTATTTAAAAACAATAGATTAAAATACAGACTCTGGAGCTAGACTACTTTGGGCAAGCTTCTTCATTTCTCTGTGCTTCAGTTTCTTCACGTGCAAAATGAAGATAAACATTTCCTATCTTGTAGGATGTTTGGGGGATTTAAACAGTCCACATACCAGAGCTAGAATTGAGCACAGCACAAGGTGCTATGGAAGCAGTAGCATCGTGCTGCTGCTGCTAATGCTACTATTACTAGCACTACTACCACTAGAGGCAAGGGATCAACAAAATAGAAAAGAGAAAGCTACAGCACCAAAGCCACTGCCTGAAAGAAAAACCCGAAGAGGTGGCATCGTCGGCCTTGTATTGAGGAAGGGTTACTTTTCAGTTCCCTGAAGTCCTGAACCACATCGGGGAACACAGGGGCAGTGTGGTAACTGTAACTTCTGCCATCAGAATTGAGGAGAGGCCAGCACTGCTGGCTCTAACTTCTCTGACTGCTGGGAAGCATGAAAGACAGCAAAGAAAGAGTGACCACAGCAATTCCCTTGGAAATCTACCAGGAAGAGTATTAAGATCTAAATTTTGGCACTTCACTCTTGGATAGTTGTAGCAGAAGTTACTAGGGACGTTGTCCCACCAGGGAGACATCCGTAAAAATAGGGGCCAACCAGTCTGTCAGACACCATCACAACCAGTTCTACTGACACAAGGGAACACGAGAGGAAGACACAACCAACCACCCTCATGGCCATATTTTTAATTGGTGGGGCCCTCCATATGAAACTATTTCCCAGTGTTCTAAAGTGTGCTGTTTTCAAAAAAGCAATGTACTGTCTTTGAAACAAGTCCAAATAGCAATAGATCAGCATTTGATTTCAACTAATACCACTTCAAAACACCAATTGAAACTTAATTAAATAATAATTTGTCTCTAAAGACATTTATGAAGTAAACTACACAGGATAAATGAAAGAATTTAGAAGCTCTCTTAGAAAGTGAACAAGAGAAACATGCCAAATATCTTAATGTAATATCATCAGTCTTAGCATAAACCAAATTTATCCTGAACATGGTATTTTCTATTGGATCAAACAGATAGTCTTCAAAAAATAAACCAGTAGGGGCACCTGGGTAGCTCAGTCAGTTAACCGTCTGCCTTGGGCTCAGGTCATGATCTAGGGGGCCCTCTCCCTCTGTCCCCACACCCCCCCCACCCCGCTCATGCGTGCTCTCTCTCTCTCAAATAAAAGCCAAAAAAATAAAAACTAAACCAATATTTGAGAAATGCAGAAAGCATTTAAATTGATTTCCCAATGTCTATTCTTTGCCAGTTGTTTAATAATAATCAATCATAATAATCTTGCCATTCACCCCTCTACCACTACCTCACCAATGATTATTTTAGGAATGTTTAGGCCCTTGCCAACTTAGGCCACTGGGATCCAAAGTTCTGGAAGATTCTGGGGAAAGAAATTTTCTAGCTCTAAACAGAGTGCCATGAAAAGCCAGTGTCTGTCACCCCCAAGGTCATAAAAGAGAAAGTCGAGTTCCTATAACCACAAGGAATCTAAATCTTCCTCCAGTGATACCAATTACTATGAGTGGCAGAGCTGAGATGCAGAAAGAACCTGGATCTTTGATGACCTACTTTTAGACTTCCTCTTATATAAACTATTAAGTTTCATCATTACTTAAATTGGTTTTATATTTGTGCCCCAAAACACCCTAGTTTACATATTTTGTTTTCCGGGTTTATTACTATATAAGAATGTTATCCATGTTCATTTGAAATGTTAGCAAAAACAAAATCTATCCTACTTTAAACAAACTGATACTCATATCAGACTGATTAAAATAAATAGGTTTTATTGACAGTTAAATAGGAATATTCCAGTAACTCTCTTTAATAATTTCTGAACTGTTTCCCTTTAATATTTATCAATAAATTTGAAAATTAATAAAAACATTTAGAAACATCAAACTCTCAATTTGACAGAAAATTTAAAGCTCAAAAAGGTGTAACTTGTTAGACCCTAAAGTATTAGTCGTATTTATACTATTTAAGTCACAACTAAAAGAAGAAAAGTTGTTTATGCTTCTTATACAGTTGACTTTAGCTTTATTAGAAATCTTGAGAATTTGTTACCCATAAGTCATTATTAATGGACTACATGGGTAGAATGGATTAATTGTAACCTATAGAGAGGCTGAAGTGTTTCTTTTAACCATTTGTTATATACCCAACTTCACTGTGCAGATAAACTATTAAAATACACATGAAGATGTTTCTAATGAGTAGTGATTTAAACAATAACAACAGCAAAAGGGCAAGAAAGTAATAAAAGAAGAGCACAAGTAGGAGATAAAAACTGGAATAACTAGTTCCTAAAAATGAAAAAGGGCAAAGGAAGGAAGGCGTAAAGTTTCAGAAGTTTTTATGGGAAGGTCACAATCTGATCCATGTACAGACTGGGTGTTATATAAAGTAGATCGATCGCTAAAGCAATCAAAATTGCTTTAGCATGCATTTTAAATTACAGAGAAATCGTGTTTTCTAAAGGAATTTAGCCTGTTTTACAAACACATCAGGTGAGCATTAATTCACCCACCTTAGCTAATGTTATAGTATAGGCATTCTGAAGATTTATTCATACCATAAATACACTAAAGAACAGATTTAAATTGGAGCTGAAAAAATAATGTATCCATCTGAGTCTTCAAAGAGAATTTGGTTAGGCCTGGAAAGAATGTAAACAGGCCAACTTTAATACATATAGGACAACAAAAGATAACCTTAATTGGAAAAAGCTCCCTACAACCTAGGACCACTCCCTGCCTGGGGACAAACCTGATCACAGGCTATAGTTGGAACAGGTCAGAAATACAACAGGCAGGGCTGGTAGAGTCAGGAACATGCGTGACTTCCTACCTAAAATTAGCCATGCCCATTTTACCACAAGCTGGGTTGGGCTCCTCTATTTTAAGGTGTGCAGCTCCAAATTGCTTAAAAGCATATAATTGCTGGCCAGTTTCTGGAGCTAAGAGTGTCAGCAGACTTTCCACCAAGTCTTTAGAATGGACAACTAGTCTCCATAAAATCCCACGCTTAATCACCATGTTATCTAGCATCTAAGTACACGGCAAGTGAAATCACACACTGGAAATATCCATGAAAACATATCACACAAGGACACATCAAAAAGGAAATAAGCAAGAAGAGACAGCCCTTATTCCTTTCCACCACACCTCCCCCTGATGCACACAAACTATATACGACAAAAGTGGGGGAAAAACTGACAAAAGTGTCCTCATCTTTTCAGGAAATTATATAGAACTGACAGGTGAAACCCTTCCAAGTGATGTCACACCATTATTTACCTCTCTCTGAAAGTGCTTTGCTACTGGAGTAAATCCAACAGAAGAGGCTACTCGATCTGCATTCTTTTTTTTTTTTAAGATTTTTTTTTTTTTTAAGATTTTATTTATTTATTCGACAGAGACAGAGACAGCCAGCGAGAGAGGGAACACAAGCAGGGGGAGTGGGAGAGGAAGAAGCAGGTTCCCACTGGAGGAACATGATGTGGGGCTCGATCCCAGAACGCCAGGATCACGCCCTGAGCGGAAGGCAGACGCTTAACGACTGAACCACCCAGGCACCCCTCAATCTGCATTCTGCATTCCGGAAACATTAAAAGGGAATTGGTGTGGCTCCCATTGTACTGGCAAGAGATTTTCACTAATGTTTAAAAAAAGGAACTAAGGTTTCAAAAGCAAATGAAAGAAAATGCAAAGGTGTGCCCTACCGCCAAAACTAACCATCACTCTATCAACAAATGATAAAGCTGAGTTCTAAGTTATACGGCCCTAACGTACACCTGAAATTTCAGCTGCACGGATAATCCTCATGGTTTCTACGACCTCATGGCAAAAATCCACCATCTACTTTATTAACAGCACCTCAAGACACTAGATGCTAAATATACATTTAGTACTATTATTATCCTGATAGTATCATGTTCTAGCAGTCTACAACACGAACACTTGTTTTGATAGACTGTTATTTTAAGAATGAACAAAACACACATACCTTCATTTTCAGAGGCATGACATTTCACTTTCAATACCAAGTCAAAGGTTCTTTCTGGATTTTCCCTAAAAGAAAAAGAATTTTGTTTTATTTCCTGTGACAAATAAGCACCTCTGCAGAGTTTATATTTTAACACAACAAACTAATCATCTTCTTGTTGCAATGTATTCTATGTAACTATATGAGCACAATGTAGAAAAGAACAGTTTTTTCCCAGTTCAGTAATGTAAGGGGCTTAGGAGTTCTGAGACCTGGGGCAAACATCTAACCTCTGAGCCTGTTTTCTCACCTATAAAGTGCCTTGCTCACTTCAAAGAATAGTTGTGAGGATTATAAATCAACTAATGTATGTGGAAGTATTTTATAAAGTATTAAGTGCTATATAAATGTGAGGCATTGACTTTATCCTATTGAATCAAAATTGGAAAGCCAGTATGCTCCTAAGTATTTCTACCTTTTCTTGCCAAGAAAGCTGGCCAGCAGGTTCTCAGGCTTTTTTTTTTTTTTTTAAGGACTTGCAGTATAAGTGTAAATGATGAATACCTGGTTCCACGTGACACATTCTAGACCACCATAAAACAGTTCTAATGCTCCTAAATTTGACACTTCGCATATGCTTCTCTTGAAATGTAATTACTGCAAAGCAGTTTAGAGCAGCAAACTGTACATAAACTCCAAGGCAACAACAACAACAAAAACCTTGTTTTATGTCAATTATCTTTAGAGAAATTAGAAATAGACATCTACCTTGATACTAGATTTTCCCACTAGGAACAGTAGTTTTTGCTTTGCTTCATTCAGAAGTTTTCCACTTCTTTGTTAACTTCTCACACATTCAACCAATTAACTGGTTTAATTTCAAAAAAGCAAACTGAAACCTACTGAGACACACTTTAACAGTTCTGTTTTAATCTCTTTCTGCTAGAAGATAAAAGATCAAGCAAAATCTGATACCACAATGTCCACGTGACCAAAGTGTTAATCTATCTGTTATTCCTGCGAAGGAGACCTTAGTGTCTTTGTACATTGGCTGTTTTAAATATGTACCTCCTTTAATAAAGAATGCCAGTTTTGGCTTCTAAATAAACATTCATTTTTCTAAATTTATTACAAGAATCTAGAATCACAGGAAGCGACAAGCTATATAAATTAATTTGCAAATATACATTTCCTCAGCCCTCCTACTATTAACTTGTTTCAGTGGAAATAATATGGATTTAGGTGACCTCCTCCCTCACAATCCAATTAATGTCAAAAAGTATACTTTTAAAATAACTTACCCTGCCCCCCACGTCAAACACTGAAGAAAATAATTTTCCCATTTTCCTAATATTTTTGGATATTTTTGGAATCTCTTAGGTGTAAAAATTAAACGATTCAATTATATTGTGAAATTTTACAAGCCTTTCACACTAATACAAATATACACAGTATTCATTATTTTAAACTGGGGGGGGTGTGAAAAGGGTGTTAAGGGAAGGAGAAATTCTTTGCAAAGTAAGTTTCAGGAAAAACACACACACACACACACACACACACACAAAACTCACACCTCTAAGACCCAAAACAAATCACCACACTTACTCAAATTGCTTTTTACATAATTAATCTTATAATGAAAAATATCCATTGATGCAGACACATAAAAACACGATCTAATTGGATACCATTTTGCAGGCACCATGCATACACCCAGTGCCTATGTAAACACCTATCAGAGGCCAATTTAATTTTATAAGAAAAATTGGAAGAAAACATCTGGGAAACTGATAACTACACTTAAAAATGAAACGGTTATCTTCACGTTAGGGAAATACTTTAAAAAATAATAACCGCTTAACCTCAACGCTGACGCCCTCCCGGACACCAGCAAGACACAGACAACCGACAGTCACGTCTGCCACACTCCGGGAGGAACAAGAAACCCACAGCGGGTGGTGGCAAGAACCGCCGGGCCTCCTCCACTACCTAGAGATGCGGGCGTCGACGCAGCGCTGCCGGCAGCTCCCGGAGGAGCGGCGCCGACCCCGCCGGGCCGGGGACGCGGGGCCGGGCAGGCTTTGCGGCCTAGCGCTGTCCCGCCTGCCGGCCGCGCACGGGGGGCCGGGCCAAAGTCGCCGTCTGGGGGGCCGGCCGCCGCGGGACGCCCCCCCTCCCGCCCGCCCGCCCGCGACCCCCACTCACTTGGTCCTGCAGTCCATGGTTACATGTCGGTGTGGGGCTGTCCGTCCCGCCCCCGCGCCGGCCTGGAAGCCCACTGCCCGGCACTGGGAGGGTCGCGCCGCCCCCGCCCACGCTGGCCGCCCCGCGGGGAAGGAGGCTACTCACAGCGGCGGCGGCGGCGGGCCCATGTCGGCGGCGCCCCCGGCGCTTCCCCGCCTCCCACCCCACCCCCCAGAGCCTTTTTGTGACAGCAGCAGCAACAGCGGTGGCGCGACCGCCGCCCCCGTCTTCGCCGGCCGCCTCCCCCGCCGCCTCCGAGGCTGGGGCCTCTCAGTTCCTGCTACCGGGGCCGCCCGCAGCGACTCCTGCACCTTCTGCAAACCAGGAAGTCGCCGGGAGGGGGAAGGGGCGCGCGGGGGCGCTCCTGGCGGCCTCACCTGGGCCGTGCGGCCCGCGGGCGGGAGCCTGAGGAGGAGCCTGGGCGGGGTCCCCGCTCCCAGAGTGGCCAGAGGGTCGAGGGGAGCGCAAGTGTCTGCCCGGATGGCCCACGTACCACTTTGTAACTGAGCCAGGAACGCAAGGTGCCCCCTGTGTCCTCAGCCCTGGACCAGCCGACTTCCTTTCTGGGTCCAGTCCAGGCTCCAGGGCTACAACCCACCCAAAAAGCAAAGTAATTGAAATAGTACCTCGATTTGCAGTATTTTCCACACCATATGCACACGGAATTGGATCGCTAATTAATAGGTATTGTTTGCTAGAACCTGCGTCGTTTGGGGGCGTTTCATTTCGCTGCAGACTGCGCTTTCGGAGCTCAAGTTGATGCTCCTGGCTCCTGCCTCACTCCAGCTGTGGCCTGGTTACTGCTCTCTGAAATCCAGAGCTGCCCCCCTCCTGATTCAGGAATGTTCAGACATGTGCACCTGCTAAATAGCCTTGTCAAGTAGCAAAATGGTAGCGCTCCGCTTGCCTGCACATATGGAAGCCAGACGTTCTTATACCACAGCACCGCAGCTACCAAAGACTGACTTTGGACACATTCTCCAAGCGGCAGGCCTCACAGAACTGCAGTCTAGGAGGCTCGTGGAGGGCACAACTGAGGGTGAGAGGGGCCAGTATACAAAGCTAAAATTTACAGGGCACTAAAGTACCTGTTAAGCAGGTTATATGCGTTGTCACAGTACTTGCCATAACGCAATGGGATGGATACTTGCATCAGCATTTTTATAGATGAAGAAACAGGCCAAGGTAATCCAGTAGGTGATGGGAAAGCTGGATTTCAGAAGGGGTCTACTTGATGCTGATATCTACTTCTACCACGTACTGCCTCTCCGTATTCTGCTGCCTTGTATCTAGGATCTACTGAGAAGAGATGTAGAAAAAGTCTCATAATGCATATTTAAAAAGATTGTCCAGGATGGGACTTTACACAGAGATCTTCTGGAGAAGGCTTTTCTGACGAACGTTACCACCCCAGACACATGGCCCCAGTGTTTTTCATCCATATAGGGGTTGCTTCAGACTTTATTCATGCAAAAGGTAAGATGATGAGAGGAAACCAAATGTGGTATGAGTAGAGTATGAGTAATGAGACATAAAAGTCATACAAGGAGTCTTGGGAATTAAATAAAGAATTCAGAAACAAAAACCTAACATTAAATTCAGTTACGCAGATCTTAAATGTTCTTGCCAAAGGTAGGGATTACTTGATCAACAAAATGAAATATATTTCATAGACACAGACCTGATAGTCAAAAATAAGGTCAGGACATAAGAGGGAAACAAAAATATTAGATTTAAGCATGATGTGCTGTCATAGCTTGGTTTGGGGTGAGACACTTCAGTTTCTCGGTTCCTAGATTTGTAAAATGGGAATTATTACTTGTATATCACATGAACAATGTGATATTCAAGTTTAAAAGTATTGCACATTGTGTGATCTTTTAAGAAATTATTCTGTGGATTTCAGTTTCACAATTAGGCAATCTATACCACATAATTTATTTCCCAAATAAAGCTTTTTTCTACCTAAGAACTTACCATAGTCCAAAGCCTTGACAAAAATTCTGTAGACTGAAAACCACTTCTGTTCCAAGTGTTACTAAATTTCTCAAACTTCTCCTTTCATTATAATTAATACTTTTCCCAAGAAAAGGAAACGTACCCGGGATGCCTATATCAGGAGTATTTGATCGTGGTAAGGAAATATTAATACAATTGTTTTCCCTATCTATTTGTTGGGATTTAAGTGACAGTCCTACCCCTGCATAATATAAAATGTTATTTTTTTTAATTTTTCTTAAGTACATGAAGGGAAAACACTGCATATGCACACACAAAGCAAATCATTTTAAGCCAGCTCTTAGGCTGACCATGATGAGGAGTTCCATTTATCTATTCTGATATTATTGAGGTAAAAGGAGTAGGAACACAGTTGGACACAATTTGCATTATTTGTTAAAAATTACTAAAAAAGGAATCTTTTTGTACACTTATTTTGGTGATATGTTTCATGAAGCCAGTAGTATTATTTTAGCAATGCTCACTTCATATGGAACTTCCGATATGACTGATAGAGAAGTGTGCAAAGCGCAAGCCTTCAAGCTGATACTATATCTTCACAAGATCATATTTCAGCAGTAATATTTCCTGTTTGACAACTGATACTAACATTTTTCAGGACCACATAGTCAAAGAACATGGTCTACATTGTTACCAAAGAACATAGAACTATATGCCAAAGAACTATAAACTAGTAGTCTTTTTCAATGTTTTAAGCTCATTTTAAATTCTTTGTATGTTTTCAGAAAGAGTGTATGTTCAGCAGGTCTTGGGCAAGGTGTTCTAAAAATATGTCCTTGAGCAGAACTTGCCTATGGTTTTGCCATAGCTTGCTTGCCCCAAATTGCAATTCTCTGCAATTCCCAAATAAACCCATTTTTGCTGGAAAAATAACTGACAGTTTTATTTTTAAGGTTAACATTACTTTGGTGATCAGAAGTGGGATCCAGAGAAGACCCTCAGCAACTCTGAGGTTGGTGAGCAAACAGATGCCACAGAGTCAGTTGGGCCCGTTGCTTTCTTGCGAGCCCTGGAGATCGAGGGTAAGTTTCTTCCTGGATTTAGAGCTCCGCTCTCTTTGTGTTTGGGCTCTCCAGGTTTTATTCAGGTTCTATTTTTAAGGCCTATCCTTTCTGAGAGTACTTGTTTGTTCTTTGGTCTGACTCCTTTTCAGAACCAGATTGTTTCTAGTGGAACTGTGCCCATTAGAAGTGTGCTACCTTCAGTCCAATTCCTTTTCAGAACCAGACTGTTCCTGGTAGAACTGTGATGGCCTTTGCTTTGATTCCTTCTGGAACTAGGATGTTCCTGTTGAAACTGTGCTGTTTAGGAATTTTTCTCTTTGCTCTAGAAAAACCTCTAAAATATGGAATCCCACTCATCAAAATGCTTTGAGAGTAGTGGGTCCCCCCTCAATTACTGAGACCCTCACGGTTTTATGTTTAAAAACTGTTGTCTCTCTTCAGTGCATTTCTAAACTAAATGGATCAACTTAACCAAAAGTAATTCAGAACTTCAGTGACCACAATGGGAAACTTCATTCTCCCCAAACTTACTTGTTTTACTTTAAATTAGAAAGCTGCAGCTCCTAAGAAAAACAAAACAACAAGCAAACAAAAGGCCTTGATCAAGTATTATGATTGTGTTATTGATATTTCCTATTACTATGGTTGTTATTGGTATCTTCTATTACTGAATTTGCATCAGCTTCACAATTCATTCGTAGGAGAGATGACTTAAAATTTCCTAATATGATGGCAGATTTGTTTATCTCACCTTATAGTTCCATCAGTTTTTGTTTTAAGTCGTTGAGGCCTGTGTTATCATCTGCAAAGCAGTTTATAATTGTTTTATTTGCCTGGCAAATTTATCATTATGTTGTGACTTTCTTTAACTCTAATAATGCTTTTGCCTTAGCATTTAAATGGCTCTCTTCTGATTAGTATTTGCCTAGCATTGGTATAACTCTTTTCACTCTATTACATGAAAATTTTCTAAGTCATTACATTTCAGATTTATCTAGCGAGTATTAATTTTGACTTTTAGTCTAGTCTAATAATCTTTGACTCTTAGATCAAACATTTAGATCATTGCATGTTTTATGATTGCTGATATATTTAAATTTATTTCTGTCATCTAATGTTGTGCACGGCATTTGTTTTCTTCTGATCTGTGTTGTTGTTGTTTGCATTCACCATTGCCTTCTTTGGAATTATTGACTGTTTTTATGCTGCCACTTCTCCTCCTAGACTCTAGTTTGGAAGTTATATATTCTACTCCTGTTCATTTAGTGGTTATCCTAGACATTTTAACAGGTAAATTTTAACTGATTAAATTCCAAATTTATCAATCCGTCAACCTTCTCCCAGGCAGCACATGGACCTTTAAAACACTTTTAAAACTGACTTTCATCAGTCCTGGAAAATTCTGAACTCCATTCTCTCTCCCCTTCCTTCTGGGACTCTTACTGTATATACATTCTCATTTACCCTCAAAATTTGTTAACATTTCTTTCATAGTTTCTTCCTTTTTTTTTTTTTTTTTTAATCTTCCTAGGCTGAATTCTGGATAATTTTGCAGATATCTTTCTGTTCATTAATTCTTTCTGTGGCTGTTACATCTTCTGTTAAAGCTATCCATTTAGTTTTTAATGTATATGATTTTCATTTCTAAAGTTCTGTTGGTTATTTTAAATCTACTTTCTCTTCATTCATATGTTAAGCCTCTCCTTAATTCCTTAATATGTGTTTAACATACAGATTTCCTTAATTCCTTAATATATATTTAACATACAGATTTTCAGTTCTATTTCTGATAAATCCAATATCTGAAGCATCTGTGAGTCTGATTCTACTATCTGATTTTCTTCTGCTGGTGCTTACTTACAGTCTCTCTCTTTTTTTTTTTTTTTTTTCCTGTTTGGTGATTTCTTTTTATCTTGCCTGATCCTTGGAGTTTTATATGTGGAAATGTAGTGAGATCTGAAAAGAGGAGTTCTCTTGAAAGAATATTCATTTACTGTTGGTAGATGTCGGGGGTGGGGGAGGGTGTCACTACCCAGTCAGGGCCCTTTCATACTACATTCTCAACTTGAAATTTTTCAAACCACCCATGTGAGATCTGGCTTATAGTTATGAATCCTTAAAGATTCTTCTCCTTCCACCTCCAATTCTGCTCCAGTGTTTAAGACAATCAGTTTCACTCGAATCCCTTTGGAATGCCAGGTTATGAGGGCATCTTTTTGAACCCCCCACATTAGGAAGGTCCTCAAGTCCCATGAGGCTGTAATAACAGGTGCTCAAGCTCATCTAGCTTAACAAATACCTTCAAGATGAACAGTGGCTCTGGGGGCTACTTTTACTTATTCCCAACCTGCACCCCCCACACACACTACCACCAAGTATTCCTTATTTCCTTGACTACTCTTGAATGCATTTAGTAATTTTAAAGTATTTAATAGTAAATTTTTAATTAATTTCAATAGAAGTTTTGACAAGACATTGTGATTGCCTAGTTTTTAATATACTGTCATATAATATATACTAGTAAGAACTTTTTATCTAACTAATAATATCCAACTTGCTTAAGCCATACCCAAATCGTCCCTGAATAATATATTTGTATATACTAATGGTGTGGGGGAAATCTAAGTTCAGTGCCTTTAGTGAGACACCTGTCCTTCCCAATGTACTGGGATAACCATAAAGGTAACTCCTGGTCTCCTAACCCTCATCCATTTGTACAATGTATCCATGTGGAAATTTGCCTTAGACAGAAATGAAAAGTCACTAATACCCAGGAGTACCTGCCCTGATAGCTCCTTCCCTCTTTGGAGTGTGGAACGAGAAAACAGTATTGTAAACTGTAGAATGGTATTTTTTATATAATACTGTTAATAATGTTTCAACTTCAATAAAACTTAACTAGACTCATGAGCTTATATCAAGGTTTTGAGTTCTAAATATTTAACTTAGAAATAAACTTTTAGACACAGTCCCCTCCTGAGTTATAGTCAGCATGTATCCAAATGAGACATTTCCTAGAATCTAACTCTGTATTGCCTCCTATTAATGTTATTAATAGTATCACCATCTTCATTTATTATAGGATAAAAATTCTTTATGTAAAGTACATATAAGTCAAATTTTCTTGAAGTCCTTAGAAAACCATCTTGAAAATATTTTAGCAGGAACTGCCTTTTAGTATCAACTGAGATAGTATTGTTAAGAAGAACATTCTCCAAAAATATTATTATTTTTATACTTAGCAGCAACATATGAATTTGAATCTGAAGGTGAAATTCTACTACAAAATGACATATGAAGTACTTTCAAATAGAGAGATGGTAGAAGAGATTATTTGGGAGCAATATCTTTCCAGAAAGTACGCTTCCCCTGTTTCTGTCACAATTCATGACCTATGAAGTTAGCATTCAATGTTAATTTGAAAGCTAACTCTAAGAAAAAATGTCTTCCAGTTTTGGAGACAAAAAGACTCAGATTAGTCTTAACATCTTTGTTACCAAATCTGAACATATCCAAATATTTATAAAATTCAAGTGGAAAATGATATTTGTTTCTTTTGCTGCTAAACTTTTAGCAAAAAGGATAGTAAAATTCTCAAAAATAATACAGCAAAGATACTCTCTTTCCCCTGTATTTCAGGTGATTTGCCCAAAATTATATAATCAAATTCTCTTACCTCTGACCAGCTTCTGCTAGTTCATCTTTATCTTTATCTTGACAACTCCCAGACATTGGAAAACTTAAAATAGTCCTGGAGTTAAGAAAAAAGAATACCTGAAGCAGACTATCACCCACAGACTATAATCACAGGAGACAAATTTTCTTCATGGACTCCTTGAGGAGCCTCACTTGGGTTACAAGAAGCAGAGCAGTGTTTGTGTAAGCCTGTGTCAGTGCCTGGGGAAGAATCTCCTAACCCCACCCACCAGACACTCCACATAAATAAAAACATCTTTACCATATGGCAATTCCACTCACACCCATTTACTACTCTCAAGAGAATGCGTAATCACATCCAATGAGCCACAACATTAGAATTTACTGGAAGGAAACATATAAAGGCATCTAATATGACATTGGTAGTCCAACAAAATCAATAACCCTATAAGCAACCCTAATCCTAATATAAATAGAGAAATGATCAAAACAAATTCCTGTAAAAAGAAAAAAACAAACACATTCCTGTATGCCAAGTTCTACTTTCCTAAAATATAAGAAAATAACTAGGTAAACATTACATGTACTTAAATCTGATCGATTATAGGGGGACAGGGGGCAGAGTAAAACATTACATGCCAGCATAGAACTCAGTCAAATACCAGGTTAAAAGGTACAATTCCACAACAGATCCTTAGAATGATAAGCAGAGATTCAAAACTTCAAAATATTTGACCACGCCCCCTTTTTTATTATTGCAAACAAGGTCAAGATAAAAATAAACAAGGACTGAGAGGTCTTCTGGGCTTTGGAAGTATGGGATGTCATCTTATCTCTCTGCTGTTGTCTCTAATGTCAGATCCAAGACATAGGCAAGTATTTGCTAAGAAAACCTCTGTATGTAATCTTTTCTGGGAAAGGAGCAGCAGAATGAAACTGTCAAAGGTCTTCTTAGTTTGTTGGGAATTTGCTTGCTTTGTAAGAAGGACTCAGTCGTACCTGCCTTTTCTTCATTCACTATGCACAACTGCAGTAGTCTCCTCTGCCCATCAGGGTAGCTGAACTTGCCTGGAGTGGGTCGGAGGCATCTGGACCCGTGACTAAGCCTGATAGTCTGCTTGCAACTTAGTGGAACCTCGCCGTGTGGACTGACCACTCTTTCTATCTGCTATTACAGCCACTGCCTGGGTCCTCCCTTTACTTCCCTCCAGGTCGAATTACGGATCAGGAACATATGACACTAGTATGTGCACTGTGTATAGTAATTACAATGTGTTCTCACTGTGGTTACTTTAAGAAAACTACCAAATAGAAGCTACTAATTCCTATTCGGTGATGACATAGACCATTGATCACCACACAACCCATTTACTTCCCTAATTTTTTTTTCTTTAACACAAACGTGTTGCCCTTTCCCTTTGAATAAGCGGGTATGAATTCTTAAATAATATATGCACGAATTCATGAGGAGAGGCCTAATAGAATTGGAGGGAAGGCTTTAAATCAAGTGGCTTACTACTGAGTTAGAAACAATTCACTACAGCAAGCCAGCTGGCAAAACTACTTCCAGTTCGTGAAAGAGAAAAAAAGTGGCTTACCATTTGAGTCACTGTATCATTTCACACACAAAGACTTCATGTACATAGCAGAAAGACAAGCCTAACCACATTTGCATGTATCCTTTTATAGTTGTTGTGATTTTGCCAAGTGCTTTATGATCATTTTTATTAGCTAGGGCTCTCAATAGTCCTGTGAGGTATAGATTAGTAGGTAAAACAGGTACTATGCATGATGAAGCAGGAAGTGAACTCCCTAGAGACATTTTATTCCAAGAACGCCTATGTGAAGAATGCACTTTCCCCCGTTTGCCGGAGGCACCAGGAAATAAAGTTGGCCTGCACAATACTACTGAGCCATTTTTAAAAGCCATTTTCTTCACAAAGCACATATATATCTCTTCTCTCTCTCTGCCTCCTTCTCTGTCTCTCTCTCTCTCTCGCTCTCTCGCTCTCTTGCTCTTGCTCTGTCTCACTCACTTGCTCAACAAAAGTGAGCAAAGCTCAACTGGGTTTATGTTTCAATTCAAAAGTATTACCATATGGCGTCTCCCTCACTGATATCTTTACCCAAATTACAAGCAGTCTTAAATATTTCTGACGTCATACATTTCTTTAAAAGTTCTTTGTACAAACTGTAGGATAACCAAAAGCACTTATGTAATGAACTAAACGAGTTTGTTATATAAAACTAAAAGAAACTATAAAAAAAAAACTTGTTATTACTTCCTCATTTTACAAATAATGGAAGCTAAAGTTGAAAGAAACTTTCTTAACATAGTCCATAGACAAATTGTATCTTTGGGGAAAGACAGTCTGGAAATTGGATTTTCTGGTTCTCAAAGATGAAAAAGCAAAACTAAAGTATAATTTTCTATGAACATTCATAAAAATAGAAAATAGGCCTTATATTATGGTTCTTGTTATTTCATGTCATATATTTAGGAAATTAATCTCCATTTGACACAGAGTTTTTAACCTATTACATTAAAATTACATATTAGGAAAAAGTTATACGGTAGGAATTTTTTTATGCAAGATGGGGTCCTAAAAAAAAAAGAGGCTGATGAACATAAACTGTCTACATAGTCAGGCTGCATGTCATAAGAAATGGATGCTAGAAACAGCTGCCTGGGTAGATCTGAATTAGGAATTACCTTATGATGGGTTCAATCACTCACCCCTGAACTAGTGTTCAAATATTATCATCTATTGTGTACCTATTTTGTCTCCTCTGGCTCCAGGCTATGCTACCTTCTGCTGTACATTGCCATTGTCCTGTCCAGATCTTACTCTCTTCCTTTCAATGAACAAAGCCTTCAAAGATGCTCTCCTTTTGTCTCAAGCTTGTACTTTTCCTGTATTTCTAGAGAACTCTGTATCTTGGCTCCCAAACTGACTTAGTTGGAGTACCTGATACATATTCTCTAGCTAGTTATAAAAACTAGTAATTACTACTCTTTGGAGAGGTTTAGTTTCTTTGCCTAAGAATTCGTATACTGTGAACCTTCACTATTACCATCATAATATCCAGGAAGACACTAAAGTTCTGGGGGTATGCTTTCAGCCCACCTGTAAATAGAGATGACTGGCATACTGAGAGCCCAATGATAGGTTGAAGTTTTCTGACTCAGGTTATCAACTGCATTGTCTCTCTGGGCTCACTTTAATGATTCATTGCCCGAGAAGACCCTATGTAAAGTGAAAAATAGAGTCCTATTATTTTGGCAATATGCACCAAAAAGTCTAAAACACATAGCAAGAAAAAACATGCATAAACTCAACCAAGAGAAGAAGAGAGCTGTAGCCTTGCATTCACCAGCAAGGTACTAAGATGCTCTCTGGTTGCCTCACATTCTGTGACACTGATTCAGGAGCTCTATAAGAGGAGCCTGGCAGCTTAAGGAGGCCAGGACAGGTTCCATAGAATCACTGAAGTGACTTTTAAGAGCACCCCAACACATCCTGAAATCAGACCTTAAGCCCTGTGAACATATGGGTATAAGTCCCCTCACTGTAATGGATGCACTTGGTTACAAACAATTCCTGCAAGAAACCCAGAGTAGATTAGAGCTCAGTTTCTGTTGACTTACTTTGTCCTAGGTTATCCAGTCAGACTCACACATGTGCTAATTAATGTATTAGGACTGAAGCTTCTTAGGCTGAGATTCTCCATGTAGTTTGTTTGGTAAGCATAGAATTAAGTTTAAGTGGTAAGTTTATAAGCACAATATTAACTGCTACCAAATATTAAGGCATATTACAAAAGACTCAAGTCATCTATGAAAGAAAGCAGCAACATTTCAATGGCAACTTCACTATATGTCTGTTCCTACCTTTTAGTGAGGAAATTCAAAGCATAAAAATAAAATAAAATGATGAAATGTCAGGAAGTCTCTAATGACAGGTTTAGCTATTCCCACGCACCTCAACATCACATGAAATCCCTCTCAGGAAAGGCCATCATATAAATTCAATTTTATCTCCCAAATTTAATCACTCTGGAATCTAAATATATTTAAACCTGGCGCTTTTAGGCCCCAATTGCTGCTGTCCCTAATTTCCCAGAATAGCCAGAATGTATCAGCCAGAAAGTTTGAGAGGAAAGAATATGATAGGGAAAGGATGTGATGTCATGAGGGAATAGGAGTGGCAGTTTGCAGTTAATATTGTGTACATTGCTACTTTTAGTGAGAACTGTCAAGCACATTGCAATGAGATTTTGATTTCGAGATACTTGTAGAGAAATGCACAGAACATCTCTTGTGATGCAAGTGTTTTATTCAATGGTTTACAGGGGTTTAACATTTTTTCTCATATCTTTTTTCTTCTCTTTTCATAAAGAAATATAGTAAGGGTCAGTTTCAATTTACTACTGTTCCCCAGTGTGATTTTCAGTAATGCTCCATTTTAGTCCAAAAAATGTCACAAGCTTATATGATAACTTATGTGGTCTTTTTGAGTGTAGTTGCCTATTTTTTGAGAACTGAGAAAGAAAAAGAAGGAAAGAGGAAAAATATGTGCCAAGAGATTTAGTACATACTTTGAATATACTTTTCATTTCATCCTTATAATCACTGAGTGAGGCCAAGTGTTTCTCCCTCTCTTATGGATTAGACTCAGAAAAATAACTTTCCCAAAGTTACATAAGTAGGCTTCAAACCCAAGTCTCCTGGGTCTTAAGCCATCAAAGCATAGGATTTTACTAGGTGAATCACAGTTAGACTAAATAGTCAGTCAGATAGTAGTAAAAACTAAGAAACAAATTACTCACATTCCTAAAAACTAACCAGCACTCTATTAGCTGTCCTGCCAGGGTGCCTTCTATGTAGAGCCATGGGACCCCCAGCTCATGCCAGCCACAGCTCCAGCCAGCCAGCCAGTCACCAGGTATATATAGTCTACATAAGAGACAACCATATACAAGACCATGTCTTCAAGTTTAGGAAAAGTAGCTGTTCCATCCAGTCCATAGAAACAAGCACAGAAAGTCAAGCAAAATGAGGAGACAAAGGAATATGCTTCAAAAGAAAGAACAAGACAAAAGCTCAGAAAAAGAACTAAATGAAATGAAGATAACCAATATGCCTGATAAAAAAATTTTAAATAATGATCATAATGCTAACCAGGCTGGAGAGAAGAGTGGAAGAACTCAGTGAGACCTTCAATAAAGAGATATATAAAAAAGAAAACAATAGCTGAAATTTAAAAAAAAGATATGCTAGAATGAATCAGTACATTAGCAAATGCAGAAGAACAAATTAGCGATCTGGAAGACAGGGTAATGGAAAGTACCCAAGCTGAACAATAAAAAGAAAAGAATTTTTAAAACTGAGGAAAGGTTAAGGGCTCTCTTGGACAACATCAAGTGAACAAACATTGGCATTATAGGGGTCAAAGAAGAAGAAGAAGAAGAAGAAGAAGAAGAAGAAGAAGAAGAGCAGCAGCAAGAGGAAGAAGAAGAAGATGAAGAAAGAGAAGAAAGAGGAAGATGGGGGGGAAGAAGGGAAAAAGAAGGAGAGGAATAGGGGGAGGAGGAGAGAGAGAGGGAGGTGGAGGAAAGAGTGAGAGAAAGAGACAGAAAACATTTTTGAAGAAATAATAGATGAAAACTTCCCTAACTTAGGAAAGGAAATAGACATCCAGGTTCAAGAAGCAGAGTTTCAAACAAGATGAACCCAAGGAGGTCTACAACATGATACATAATTAAATTACCAAAGGCTAGGGGCCCCTGGGTGGCTCAGTCATTTAAGCATCCAACTCTTGATTTTGGCTCAGGTCATGATCTCAGGGTCATGAGATCAAAGCCTATACTGGGCTCTGCACTGTGCATAGAGTCTGCTTAAGATTCTCTCTTTCTGGGGCACCTGGGTGGCTCAGTCGTTAAGCATCTGCCTTCAGCTCAGGGCATGATCCCAGTGCTCTGGGATCGAGCCCCACATCAGGCTCCTCCGCTGGGAGCCTGCTTCTTCCTCTCCCACTCCCCCTGCTTGTGTTCCCTCTCTCGCTGGCTGTCTCCGTCAAATAAATAAATAAAAATCTTAAAAAAAAAATTCTCTCTTTCTGTTTCCCTCTGCCCCTCCCTGCTCTCTTTCTTGTTCTAAAAACAAACAAACAAACAAATAAATAAAAATAAAATGTCAAAGGTTAACGATAAAGAGAGAATTTTAAAAGCAGGAAGAGAGAAGCAAAAAGTTACCTACAAGGGAAACCCTAGAAGGCTGTCAGCTGATTTTTAGCAGAAACTGTGCAGGCCAGAAAAGTACTGAAAGGAAAAAACCTACAACAAAGATTACTTTACCCAGCAAGATTATCATTCAGATTTAAAGGAGAGATAGAGTTTCCCTGATAAACAGAAATTAAAGCAGTTTATCACCACTAAGCCAACCTTACAAAAAATGTTAATGGGACTTCTTTAAGTGGAAAAAGAAATAGCCATAATTAGACGTAGAAAATTATTAATAAAAACATATAAAATATGACAGGATATTCATGAAATGTGGGGGAGGGAGTAAAAAAGAAGAAAGGTTTTCTTTTAGAGTGTGTTTGAACTTAAATGACTGTCAAATTAACATAGACGGCTATATACTTAGGTTGTTATATATGAACCTGATGTCATGATAACCACAAATCCAAAACTTACGATAGATACACAAAACATAATGATATACTATAAAGCGATTGTAATAAAAACAGTGTAGTACGGCCACAAAAATAGACACATAGATTAATAAAACAGAATAGAAAGTCCAGAAATAAACCCATACTTATATGGTCAGTTAATCTACAACAAACGAAGCAAGAATTTATAATGGAGAAAAGAAAGACTCTTCAGTAAATGTTGCTGGGAAAACTGGATTGTTACATGCAGAAGAATGAACTGCTTCAACTTTCTAACACCATAGGCAAAACTCAAAAATCAACTCAAAATGGATTGATGATGTAAATGTGAGACCTGAAACCATTAGAATCCTAGAAGAGAACACAGGCAGTAATTTCTCTCACATCAGACATAGAAACATTTTTCTAGATATGTCTCCTGAGGCAAGGGAAACAAAAGTGAAAATAAACTATTGGGACTATGTCAAAATAAGAAGCTTTTGCACAGCAAAGAAAACCATCAACAGAACAAAAAGGCAACCTATTGAATGAGAGAAAATAGTTGCAAGTGATATATCTGATAAGGGGTTAGTATCCAAAATATATAAAAAACTTCTACAACTCAACACTAAAAAAAAAAAAATCTGATTAAAAAATGGGCAGAAGACCTGAATGGCCATTTTTCCAAAGAAGATATACATATGGCCTACAGACACAGGAAAAGATGCTTACCATCAGTAATCATCAGGGAAATGCAAATCAAAACCACAATGAAATATTACTCTGCACCTGTCAGAATGGTTAATACCAAAACCACAAGAAATAACAAGTGTTGGCAAGGATGTGGAAAAAAAGGAACCCTCATATACTGTTGGTGGGAATGTGAATTGATACAGATATTATGGAAAATAATATGGAGTTTCTTCAAAAAATTAAAAAGAGAAATACCATATGATCCAGTAATTCCACTACTGGATATTTACCCAAAGAAAATGAAAACACTAATTCAAAAAGATACATGCACCCCTATGTTTACTGCAGCATTATTTACAATTGCCAAGATATGGAAGCAACCACGTGTCCATTGATAGATGAATGGATAGAGAAGATGTGGTATACATATGTGTGTGGAGTGTGTGTGTGTGTGTGTGTGTGTGTGTGTGTGTGATGGAATATTACTCAGCCATAAAAAAAGGATGAGATCATGTCATTTTCAACATGATGGAACTAAAGGGTATTATGCTAAGTGAAATATGTCAGGCTGAGAAAGACAAATACCATATATTTTTATTCATATGTGGAATCTAAAAAAACAAATGAATAAACAAACAAA
Organism: Ursus arctos; assembly: GCF_023065955.2. Taxonomy (NCBI): domain Eukaryota; kingdom Metazoa; phylum Chordata; class Mammalia; order Carnivora; family Ursidae; genus Ursus; species Ursus arctos. The sequence goes on from NW_026622874.1 coordinate 34,884,678, forward strand.
AAGCAGAATCAGACTTATAAATACAGAGAATAAACTGATGGTTGCCAGAGGGAAGGGGGGTACAGGGACAGGCAAAATGGATGAAGGGAAGGGGGGGATACAGGTTTCCGGTTATGGAATGAATAAGTCATAGGAATAAGAGGCACAACATAGTCAAAGATACTGTAATAGTGATGTATGGCGACAGATGGTAGCTATAATTGTAGTGAGCATTGCATAAGGTACAGAGAAGTTGAATCGCTATGTTGTACACCTGAAACCAATGTAACATTGTGTGTCAACTATGCTGAAATGAAAATTTAAAAAACTAATAAAGACTCTAAATTTCATAACCATGTTTCACACAGAACATCCAGCAGCTCAGCTACTCCCCATTAGCTTCTTTAAAAGTATCCACAGCACACCTGTTGCAGGCACAAAACATTAAGACTAAAATTAATTCCCAAACAATGGTGCCATCTGTCGCTGTCCCAAAGCAACATTTCTCCTCAAGTAATATTAGTCTGGTACTTACAGCCTGTCACTTGCTGTGAGAGTCACACCTTACTTGGCTTCTAATGTGGGATGTAAGAAGTGTCAGCCTCGTTTTCCTTCCAGCTTTTATGCCTGTGTTTCTGTTATCCACCGCATCTGGAAGACCCTTTGTCTCCCTGCTAACTGTCCCTCAAGGTCCAGCTCAGTCCTTCATAAAAACTCTGTTTACTGGTTTTGGTCCATAATATCATCTCTCCTTTGTGTTTCTATGGCACTTTTAGACAATTTCCAACTGTACAATGTTTAACTGCTCTTTGCTTTATGTACATATATAATTTAAGCACTTCCAATTATAAATATTTTAAGAGCAGGAACAATGGTTTCTGCTTTGTGTGTGGGGGTGTGGGTGTGTGTATCCCTTCTAATACCCCACATTATGTAGGGGCCATTTGGTATTTGATACATATTTACTGGTTGAATCATGCAATGATGGAATGACCATCACGTCAAGAAGAAAAGAACAATAAACTGTATATTATGTCATTATTCCGGAAATCTTGACTCTGGATTTTATTACTTTCAGGATGGATCCAGATGTAAAATTTTATTGTTTCCCTAAGATTTTGAGTGCAGAAAGATAATCGGTTCAATATATAATATTATGCATGAAAGAATAAAAAAACTAAAAGAGAAAAATGAAAAAATATATCTAATATTAATATTAACTGGAAAAGAATTTTTCTGTAAAAAAGTTCAAATGACTTAGAAGATGAGCGCTTAATTATTTTATTACTCTAATAATTTGAGGGAGGGAAGGAGAAAAGAGGAGTTCCCCTCAAGAAGTAATAGATTTTCCCCCAGAAGTATCAGATTTCATCTAATCTTATCTGATATGAGATTTGGTACTTCCCAGACTCTTCTGCTCCTCCTCTCTCTCAAATTTTACCAAACCTAGTTACTATTTTATTCATTCATTTATTCAACAAATATTTTGAGTGTTTCTTTTTCTAGCTTCTACGTATTTAAAGACAATAGTACAAAACTGCATAGACTTAGTACCTATTTTTAAAGAACAATTACAATTAGTTTGAAAAATATGTTTTCTGCATTTCCATAAATCAGTGAACAAATTGTAAACCTCTCACAATTGGAGATCATCTTGGCACTGCCCCTCAGTCACACCTACAGCTTTCAGCCCGATGAATTATTTTGCAGCAGATGTGGTGAATGAAGAGGTGGGCCTGTTATGAGCATTTTCTGTGTTAAGTGGTGGGGATTCCCCCTGCTGTTCCCTTTGGCTGACTGGCTCCTCTCGGGGTGTTGTTAATGAAATTTAGTCTCCTGTCACATGGTCTTCTGAACTTGCAGCATCTTCTCCCTATGGTTTCTCATGGATAATCATGAGTTTATGGATAGACTAGTTAAGCTCTGACATTTAAGACTTCAGTAAATGATACATTCCTCAGCAGAAGTTTGGCCAATATGACCAACAGCAGTTTTTGCCTTGATCTACATAGAAAAAAAGCCTATCCTTTTCTTGCTAAAGAGTGTACTAAAAGATTACTTTCTCCAGCAATTTACCACAGAGGATCTCCCCTGCCCCTTTGCTTTTATTTAAGCTTTTATTCCCTCTGCAGCACATGAAGGGTACAGTAATCATGATCTCTCACCATGCATTTACACAAGCAGGTCCAACAATTAACACATTTCCAGCACACCTGTTACCTACAGTGCTCGGTATCTATATTCGAAACCCTTGGACAGCTGCTATGTAACTGGCCGGTGGAGTTTTATATTCACATATTGACAAAATGAATACAATCTCTTACCCCATTACCATACAACTTAACTATGTGAAACAATATGTTGGGCTCCTGGTATATTCCTTTCAGTGTTTCTTTTAACCATGACCCCTAAAAAGCAATATTTCTAACAGTGCTTGAACTCACAATTTCCAGACTGAAAATTACCAGTTTTAATACTCTCTTTCCCCTAAAGGATGTTTGTTCTTAGAGTTTAATAATTACCAAGTATTTCCATGGAAATTTTTTTGTAAATTAATACTTTAAAAAAAAAAAACAGCTATGAGGGGCGCCTGGGTGGCTCAGTCAGTTAAGCGTCAGTTAAGCATTTGGCTCCGGTCGTGATCCCAGGTCCTGGGATCGAGCCCTGCATTGGACTCCCTGCTCAGAGGGGAGATTGCTTCTTCTCCCTCTACCCCTCCCTCCTGCTTGTGCTCTCTCTCCCTCTGTCTCTCTCTCTCAAATAAGTAAATAAAATATTTTAAGAAAAACAGCTATGATATTGAATAGTCTAGAAAGAGAGTACGAAGTAGTATTTAAGGCATAGATTATGGAAATTGACTTAAATAATTTGTGAGTCCATAAAATCTTACCATTGGTCTATTTTAAGCTACCTTGGACCTTATCTTTCCATGACCTTGTGTTCTAGTATCATATTTCCAACCAGCCTTTGCCTAAAGACCACTTCGCAGATGTAGTTGTTTCATTATCATCATGTTAAAATCTCAGGCTATACAACATAGTTTATATAGATCAATGTGGATTCAGGCTCCCCTCTAAGTTTCTAAGAGTGGGAATATAGAAATAAGAGGAAAGCTTTCCTTGTTGGAATATGACACATCCTCAAGAATAAAGACTTATTTTCTTCTTTTGGCCCTGCCGCATCAGTTATAATACTCTGCAAAATAGCCAACAACTAGAAGCATATCCATTTAGCTTAGTTGTTAAGTATGAGGGTATAAAAGAAGAGTCATTAAAATATACTCACCATATTCACAAATAGGCAACTTAGATCCCTCGGTCATGTACTCAGAGGCAACAAAAAGCCTGAGGGAAAAAAACCCTACTCCCCTTACCACCCTGTGATGATTTGGTCTGGAAGTCACTTAGCTCAAGTTGTTTAAAACTATTCAGTTTCAACATTATGCACCCTGTTTGGAAGTTCAAGTATACTTATAATTGAACTTCCCACCAAAATTACAAAGTAAGAGGGGATACCAGCTGCATGATGAGAGAAAAGAGTAGGCAGTAGGGACAGAGTCATGTAGAGTTGGTACCTTGAGAAGAATACTCACCTTTGGTGAGAAAGCTGGAGGGAAGAGCAAGGAGGGCATCAAGGGGAAGAAATATCCTAGTTTCATCTCCCTCTTTGCCTATACCTCCCGTTGCAGCTTCCCTCTGGTTGGATCCAAAGCCAGATTGCACAAGAGCTGAGTTGATGTAACCTGTCCAAGTCAGTCTCCCAAGGCATCCAGCAGAGTGAAGGGTAGAGAAATGATCTGGAAGGGCAAACAGAAGATATTCAACCCATTGTCCATTTTGTATTTATGAATACATTAGACCACTCCTTATCCTTTTGAAGTAGATGAGTTATAAATCCTAAATTCTAAACTGAGGTATACTAAAATAGGACTAAAATAGCAACACATTTACTCACTTAACTTTATCTTTTTTTTTTCACCCAGCATAAAGGTTGGCAACAAGGGGGAAAAAAGTAAAAAGTCTTGTTGGCATGTTTATTCCTATTCTCTTTCTTCAAGCCCTCAGACTCATGAGTCTGACACCTGCCCTTCCTATGTCTGTGTCTTCATGTCTCACATACTTAATTTGAATCACCCAAAGGATGTCAGACATCATGTTATTCACCAATCCGTCCTATATTTCCTCACCTTTGGACCTTTCTTGGGTAACAATTAGTAGCATTGAATTACACTGTACAGCAGACTGGTCACTAACTCTGTGTCCCTATCTTTTCAATGAAAGTGATATTCTATAATGTTCTTGTGCATGTAGCTGAAAGAGTAAGACTCTTTCTCACTGTCCCTCAGACCGTCATTTAAACATGGAAGAAAAGGGAGACATGAGGGAGACTGTCATTTAGTCACAGAAGAAAAGAATTAAGACATATGTTTCTTCTCCCTCCCAAAACCCCAAGGCAATGATGACAAAGAGGAAGAATCACACACACACACACACACACACACACACACACACACACAACTAGGAAAATACATACCCTCATGCAAAAGAAGAAATCTCCTTAGAAACAGAAAAGAACTGACTTAGCGGTCTAGAGAAAGCTGAAATCTAAGCACCTAATTCCAAAAGATGCAAATCAACTCTCATGACAGATTTGTGGAAGGACAAAGGAATCAGAGGCAATGAGTACCTCTGGAAACAGGGTTGTGGGTTAGGCCGAGAAGAACTATTTGAAAGTCTTTTAAAAACGGGTTTATAACCCTGGTCTCTGCCACCCTATGCAACAAAGCAAATACACCTTCCTAAATAGGAGATATATTTACTGTCTAGTGCCGTTGAACCATAGGCGCTCTAAGCCTCAAGTACATCAGGCATAACTGATAAGGTGGGCAGGAGAATAGGAGAAGCACTGACTGCAGACTTAATAAGAAGACTTTTTTAAAATTGATCTATCAAATGCTGCAATTTCGATTTCCTAGTCCCCAAAACACTAGCAACCAAGGTATACAATCTCCAAGCAGAAAAAGAGGGAGATTATTCTCCAAGAAAATGGACTAGCCCAAGATAAAAGAAGTGCATATACTGACTCTTTTGAGCCCCACATAATGACCTAATGGTAAAGTCCACCAGACGACAAGCTCCATCTGAGCACACAGAGCTTCTAATCCACTTTTTAGTGTCTTACTCTTAAAAAATAATAACTGGATAGCAAAGTGTCATCGACATCTGCAAAAAATCTCTAACATAAAAGGCAAATAATGTATAAACAAAAGAAAGGAACAAAGAAGAAACAAGGAAGAAAAATCTTTTTCAAAAGCCCTAGGACGCCTGGGTGGCTCAGTTGGTTAAGTGGCTGACTCCTGATTTTAGCTCAGTTCGTGATCTTGTGGTCCTGGGAATCCAGCCCTGCATGGGGCTCTGCATTTAGCTGGGAGTCTGCTCCAGGATTCTTTCTCTACCTCTGACCTTCCCTGCCCCCCTACCGCCCCCCCACCAGCTCTTTCTCTAAAATAAATAAATAAATCTTAAAAAAAAAAGCCTTATAATTATTATGCTCAGACAACTTATTGAGTTTCTGAAATAAAAATTAGATACTGTTGAAGAAGAGGAGGAGGAAGAAGAAAGAGCTCTTGGAAGTAAATTACAGCAAAAATAAAGTAAAAGGGTAATCAGCAGAAAGATTGGTAGAAAAAATTGGGAAACTCTCCCTAATTAGCATAAAAAGTCAGAAATGGAAAGAGAAAGTGAATAAACAAGAAAACTAGACTATCAAGCCAGGAGGTCCCACACCTGAAAGAACAAAGAAGTGGGAAAAAGATATCATCAAAGGAATACTGAGAGAAATTTTCCCAGAACTAAAGAGCAAGAGGTTCAGACTGAAAGGGCTCACTCCCAGTTCATTGACCAGAAAGAGACACGTCACATTACCATGAAGATTCGGAATACCAGGTTACTGTGAAGATCCTCAAAGCTTTCAGGGATCAGCAAACAAAACTCACATGGAAAGGACAGGATCCTCCCACCAGCAACCAAGGAAGTTGGAAGACAATGGAATATTTGACGATTCTGAGGAAATGATCCCTACTCTAAAATTCTATACTCAATGAAACTACCAACCAAGTACAAGGAGAAAATAAAGACATTTTCAGAAATGCAAGGTCTTAAACATTTACCTCCCATACACTCCTTTCCAGAAAGCTACTAGAGAATGTGCCCTGAGTGAAATGAGGGAATAAAGCAAGAAAGAAGAAGCTATGGAACCCAGGGAGCAAGGGATTCAACACAGGAGATAAATGAAGGGGATTCCCAGAATGATGGTGAACAGAAATACCAAGACAACAGCCACCAGCAGGCATAGAGAACGACCAGATTAGAACAGAGCAGAGGCCTCCAGGAACAATGTCTCTAAGAATAATATAAGACTGACTGAATGGCTAATATTAGTGACCATGTTCAAAGGAGAATTAGTTTTAATATTGGAATGAGGAGATAATTGGTATAAAAGCCAGGGAAATAAAAATATGAGGTAACTGTTTCCATCGGGAAAAAGAAAAAGTTCATGAACCAAAATATAGTCATAGTGAAGAATGTGACCCAGCTCTGAAAAATTGCTACCTTGTCTGTTTACTGCACGCTGATTTTGTAACTGATTCCAAGTTCATATGCTAGATGCACAGCAAAGCCAACCATGAGACATCCAGTATGCAGCAAAGAAAGGGTTTATTAGAGAGGAAGCCAAAGGAAGAGACTGGAGGACAAGCCACAAATCTGCCCGCTCCCTGGAGGTTTTGGGGTTAGGCGTATTTAAGGCCAAGGGGTCAGGATGTCACCAGGTACCTAGGTAGAATGGAAAATGCTGATTGGATATAGGGAAAAGGAAGATGCCCTCCTTCAGAGTATGAACATTCAGGAATCATGTGTCTTCACGGGACACATGTTCATTAAATGGCGGCGTAAGCATGATGAGTGAGGGGGAGATCTCAGGCTATGTGTGGTCACAAAGGTAACTTCATTCACTCTTGATTCCTTCTGCACAACAGCAACAATTCCATTTTCTCCAGTCTTAGCTTATCTTACAAGTGGCTAGTCAACTTCTGCAAAACAGGCTCATAAATCAATCAGGTTAACCAGAGTTTTCCTAGGGTAGAAGGGTCAAGCATTTGCTAACATGTTTGTTTCAACTTATCTAAAAACGGTAATGTAAGTACATAGAGAAAGTGAAAAGAAAGGAAGCCGTGACAGGTCAAAGGATGGCCATCTCCTACAGCAGGAAGTCAGTGTAGTAATGGCCCCAGGTGAATTCCCCAGAAGCCTCCTCTGAGAGGGAGGTCAACAGCTGGAAGTTTATTAGGGAACGTTCTTCAAAAGGGAAGGAAAAGAGGAGAATTAAGCAGAGGTTGGGTTGTAATGGAGTCTCAGGGAAAGCCTCAGCCGACCCTCCAGGAAGCTCTGACACTAGATAGCTCTTCAAAGTTGGTTTCACCCAAGTCAGGATGAGGGGGCTGGTAATCCATACCCTGTGCATATAACGCTCTGAATGTGGGCCTCCCTGAGAGGAGGCTGTGACGTTGACAGAGAAGGGATTGCTGAAGAGAGCTGACAACCGAGGTTGTGGGCCAGCAGCACCTGGAGCAGCTGTTTCATTCCTAAAGGAACGGCTCATCACAGTATTTGTAATCAGCAATCTCAAAAAAGAAAAACCCAGAAATTTCAAACTAAGCATACTTTTTAGATTTAGGTAAATATACAAGATAAAAAAGGAGGTGCTTCAAGGGATGGGACAGGGAGCAGGGAGAAATGGGGCAGGTGCTGCTGTTTTTCATTATAAGGCTCGAAGTACTACAGGACATTGAAATGAAAAGCTTTTAAGGAATTTGATGTGTGTGTGTGTGTGTGTGTGTGTGTGTGTGTGTGTGTGTGTCTAAGGAAGTAGCCATGAAGATGTCTATCAGTCTATAGACTATGGTCCTTAATCCTATTAGGACTAGAGGTGACAATGTGGAAAGGGTAAGAGTTTGGGAAAGAAGGAAAATGAGTGATTTAAAGCATTCTGCATAATAATGTGGAGGGCTAACAAGGTGGAAGGCAGGGGTTGATAGCTTTGCAAAGGAAGAGGCAGTTTGGAAGGTGATTTTCTTTCTCCTTAAGGGTTTAGGAAGCTATACACTCTGTTAGAACTAACATTTGCCTTGCTTTAATGGTTACCCTTTGGCCGGCACCCTCTCATACTCAGGTGAAGGCTAGACACTATTGTGAGTGCTCTTCTCCACTCGAGCTTTCTGATGAGATTTGGAGGCCCACAGCCTATCCTGCACTGGCCTGCTGAGGTTATTCTAAAACGGAATACCCAGGTTTAGGGATGTTAACCGCAAGGCAAAAGAGGCTGGATCCTGGGATAATAAACTGTGGTAAGTATAAGATTAGGGCTCTCAAAAGGTAGGTGGAGGTTTTACAGGAATTTAAAATAAAGAGACTGGCAGGGGACAGGGATATAAACAACTTAAGTCAGGAACTGTGAGCATCCTCTAGGGGACTCTAGATAAACTGATCAACTTCTTGGTATTCAAACATGGGAAGTGGTGTTTGAATATTTGGTTCCTTGAACATGGGAAGCAGTTATATCCAAGGAACAGTTTTAAATTTTTCCTTCCTGTGCCGTTATAACTTTTTTATTTTCCCTAATCTTCAGTAAATGTCCATTTTATTGTTAGGAGGCTTTTCTTAGGCTGCCTGGCCCTTCTGGAATCTCTGCCATCACTGCAGATACTGCTGTGACCCTTGGGATACTTTGCAGCCGACCCACCAAGCAAGGCCTCCAAAATAGCTGAATCTTCCAGGTTTAGATCATACTTACGCTTGCTTCATTCTGGTGTAGCAGAGAACAATGGAATGGAAAACCAGCAGAGGGGCTCTGTGCCTCTGTACCTCTCAGACCTGAGAATATCCTATCCATAATCAGCTTGAGCTCCTCGGCTCCAAAACATATTTGGAGCTATTCACAAGGGAACTTGGGCATAGCCAGTAATCTCTAAATTGAGTATCAGTTAAGGTCTCAACAGGAAGCAGATGGCACTCCCAAATTAGGATAAAGTTTAAAGAAGGGTTTATTTACAAAGGGACTAATTGCAAAGGTGTGACAATGTTGGGAAGCTATAAAGCATAATGCAAGAAACTGGGCTGCCAACATCAGAACTGTTCCATTTCCAGGGCCAAAAGGATGAAGACAGAGGGGTTATAGAACCCAGGAGAGAGACTCAAAAGAGTAATATCCTTTAGAAGAGGAATGCAGCCAGCTCAAAGGCCATTTCACAGGGTTAACAATACCCTGTTTCATTCTCCAGTCTCCTATCAGGGATTCCCATTGACCAAACCCATCTGGAAGCCAGAGGGCAGAGGTGCTTGCTGATTTAATCCACTGAAACCCAGCCTCCCAGAGTAAAGAGCAGGGTGACGAAGGGTGCTGAGTGGTATGAAGGGGCCAATGGAAGGTATCCAGCACACCCTAATGCACTTGAGAATTCTGATAACTGAAGTCATGAAGTAGCTTCAGTTGTGAATGATTAACACAAGTCTTAATACAGAGTTTCTCTAACTGAGGTATGTGTCTCCGAACATGAATGCTTTCCAAGGGGTATACAGGGAGAGATGATTGTAAAAGAATTAATTTCTAGGTTTTCAATTTCCACTGAATTCAATTTCATTTCAAGTTGAGAATGAGCCTCTCACTTTTCAAAGAACAGAACTGCACCTCATCGATCCAAAATCTTAACGAACGGTATTCTACCAATATATACAAATTTCTGGGGTACCAAATAAAGGGGGAACTTTCCATTGTGATAAAGCCTCACACACCTCTGGGGCTTCCTGCCCTTTCCCTTCCTACGCTTATTTCTGTTAATATGAAGACAGCATATTTTGGACCATGTTGGGCTAATGTGAATTGAAATATATGAAAGAGTGAGTGGTGGGAGCGGTGACAATTTTTGTTCTATAATTTTGCCTTTTTCTGTGTTTGAACAAAAGCAATTCTTTTTGGCTATTCTCAACATTATCCTTAAAATGTATTATTAAGTTCAAAGAAAGGTACCTTTGAACAGCTGAAGAACCATAGATAGTGATGTTAATTTTATTAATAAGCAGAAATGCTTTCTGTGTTAAGAAAACATATACACACTGTAGAAATAAAGCAAAATGATGATATTGTGCCCTTTTAAGATTATTCTGGAGGATGGCCTTACAGGCCAACCTAAGGGATATATACATTCATATCTAACATATGTTTAGTCTGTCTGACATTTATATATATCAATATCTGACATATATATGTATGTATACATATATATCTGACAAATGATTCATACTGAACATGTTTTAAAATTGCCCATTAATCATTTATTTAAAAAACAAACAATCCAGGGGCACCTGGGTGGCTCCTTGGTTTCAGCTCAGGTCATGATCTCAGGGTCCTGGGATGGAGCCCCGAGTCAGGCTCTGGACTCAGGGGGCAGTCTGCTTGAGGATTCTCTCTCTTCTTCGCCCTCTGCCCCTCCCCCATTCGTGTGTAAACACGCGCACGTGTGCATTTTCTCTCTCTCTAAAATAAATAAATCTTTTTTAAAAAATCAAACAATCCAAAAAAAATGAACAAAAGACTTAAACAGGCACTTCATTAAAAGAAGATATCCAAATGGATAATAAGCACATTTAAAAAGTGTTCAATGTTATTAGTCATCAAGGAAATGCAAATTAATACCACAGAGATTTTACAATATACCTACCATAAGGCTGAAAGTATAAAAAGATTGATAGTGCCAAGTGTTGGGAAAGGATTTGAAACAACTGGAACTTTCATACATTGTTAATGGGAATGTAACTGGTACAACCACTTTGGAAAACTCTTCAGAAGTATCTACTAAAGTTTAACATGGAAAATACCCTGTGACAGAAATTCTACTTCCAGGTATATATCCAAGAGAAATCAGTATACATGTCCACCAAAAGACATGTACAAGAATATTCACAGCAACTTCATCTGTTAGAATCAAAACCTTGAAACAATCCAAATGTCAATCACTAGGACTCTATATAAATCAGTGTTCATATATTCGTATAATAGAATACTACTCAGCAATATAGAGAATAAACCCATGCTATATACAACAGCATGGATCAATCTTATAGATATAATGTTAAGCAAAAGAAGGCACACACAAAGGAATATAATCTGTATGATTTCACTCAAAAGAAGCTGAAGAACAGAGAAATCGTAGTACACATACAATTTGTTTTACATTCATCAGCCTAGGCTTAATTCATACAAAACAAAAGGATGGGGTAGGAGGTGGGGGGAGGATGAGAGAGAATTTCCAGAGCAGCCAATTAAGGTTCAAAGGGGTATCTTTTTTGAAATCGCTTACCTTAAGGGTTAAGCTCACTCCAGTCTGTGGGGGACAGGCCAGTGAATGGTGAAAAGTGTTGACTCCCTTCTTACTCCCATTCTGGGTTGTTACAATTCTTAGAGTGATCATAAGGGGCTAATAGAGCAAGTCTAACTAGGCTGAGACAATTTCTCCAGTTCTTAGCCAAGTTGCTCATGTTTCCAAGAAAATGAGTTTTCTATAACTTCCCAGACCAAGGTTACTTCCAAGAAGCAACGCAGATAACCAGATCAGGCAAGATATATGCATATTGAACCAAAAGATTTATTATCACACCACTTAGCCAAAGTCTCCAGTCTCCCAGAGGCACTTGAGTATGGGACTTCATTTTACTTTTTATCTTTAACTTGAATTTTTCCTTCATGATTTAATCTTTTGTCTGCAGCACCAGGCTCTCTCAGACTGTCTCCTCTACCAAGACTTTCTCCCAAAATGTAGCTAACAAAACCATGTATTGCTCTGCTTCTAATTACTGTCCACTTGCATGTATCTTTTCTTGTTTTTTTTCCCAGCTTTATTGAGAAATAATTGACATATCCTGTAAGTTTAAGGTGTACAGTGTGCTGATTTGATACACTTATATATTGCAAAATGATTATATCACCGTAGCCTTGGCTAACACCTTCATCATGTTACATAATTACCATTTCTTCCTTGTAGTAAGAACATTTAAGATCTACTCTCTTAGCAACTCTCAAATATATAATACAGTATTATAATTAACTATACGCACCAAGCTGTACAATAGATCCCCAGAACGTTTTCATCTTTTAACTGGAAATTTGCACCTTTGACCACCATCTCCCATTTCCACCAATTCCCAGCCCTGTTTGCCACCATTTTACTGTGTTCTCTAAGTTTGGCTTTTTTAGATTTCTCATATAAATGAGATCATACAGTATTTGTCTTTCCCTGACTCACTTCACTTAGCTTAATGCCTTCAAGGTTCATCCATGTTGTGGCATATGACAGAATTTCCTTCGTTTACATGATTGAAGAATATCTATGTATCTATATATATCTCACATCTTTATCCATTCATCTGTTGACAGACACTTAGGCTGTTCCCATTAGCTTGACTATTCTGAATAATGCTGCAATTGTATCTTTTGTCATTTTAATGTCGTTAACAAGGGGGAGAGGGCCTCTGCCAAGGCAACTGAGTGTGGAGGATTTTTAATTCATCCTTTATGGGACCCTTAACCTACTTGGATATTTGTCTCACCTTATCTCTGTGTTTCAAAGAAAGTAAACATACTAGAATTTCTCCCGCTGAGTTTGTCTGTTTCTCCCCCAACTTGTTAGCCCATTTATATTCCTTTGAATTCACATATTCTCTTTCTAGTAATTAACCCTGATACACTGTCTTCTCCTGTTCTTTTTCCTTCTGACCAAGGCTACCAATTCAACAAAAGACATTTACAGCAGGCTTAGATCTCAGGGCTAAGAACTTTGAGTTAATGTGCAACAAGAGCAAATTCAAGAGGGGGAAAAACAGGAAGGAGGATTTTTAAATATTGTTCACCAATTAGAGAAGAATCACATGTTAGGGGGCGCCTGCGTGGCTCAGTCAGTTAAGTGTCTGCCTTTGGCTCAGGTCATGGTCCCGGGGTCCTGGGATTGAGCCCTGCATTGAGCTCCCTGCTCAGTGGGGAGGCTGCTTCCTTTCCTGCTCCCCCTGCTTGTGCTTGCCCTCACTTGCTCGCTGTCACTCTCTCTGTCAAATGAATAAAATCTTTAAAAAATAGTAACTAAAAAAGACCTTAAAAAAAAGAATCACATGTTAAATATATCAGTTACTTTCTAGTAATACTTTTGCAAAACAAAGATATATCAAAGATGTTTATATATATATGTATATATACATACATATACACATACACACACACACACACACACACACACACACACATACACATACAAATAATTACTCCCTAATTTATTTCTTTACAAAATTTTTGAGTACCGTGTTGTCTAACTTTAGGGTTCATCTGTATAACTGATACATTATATCTAGAACTAGGAATACTGTAATGGTCAAAGTATTAGTACACTTACTACTTTAAGACAGTTTAAATATTTCCTGTCTAATCTGTACAAAAATAATACAATATTTATAATATTAAAACTCTTGCTATTTGAGTCTTTGTTACAATTTATACATGGCCTCAGAGTCCCTGAAGTGGATTTGATTTCCCTGGGATAGATCAGATAATCCCTGCTACCATGCTGCTGCTTTGAGGTTTGGGATTTAGCCAGGGGTTGTGGCCATATTCTAATTTAGGGAATGTTGGCAATCAAAATTTTCCTGGACTTTCAGTTAATTCTCATGCTTTTCTTTATTTCTGTTCTGAATCCAAGCATTTAATGTTTCTTTGCTGGGTTAAAGAGGGGCTATGTTCTAGTGAAAAAGGAAGGTCACAGAAGATAGATGGAAACATTCAGGGAAATCAGGGAAAGTTGGAGTCCAGAGAACATTAATAGGTCTTGCTTATTCTTATGCTTTTCCTCTATCTACTTAGTTGATCATATGAATCTTTTTATTTTTTTAATTTAAATTTTAGGTAGTTAACATACAGTGCAGTTTTGGTTTCTGGAGTAGAATTCAGTGATTCATCACTTACATACAACACTCAGTGCTCATCATAACAAGTGCCCTCCTTATTATCCATCACCCATCTAGCACATCCCTACTCACCTGTTCTCTATGGTTAAGAGTCTCTTATGGCTTGTTTCCCTCTCTCCTTTTTCCTCCCTTCCCATATGTTCATCTGTTTTGTTTCTTAATTTCCACATGAGTAAGAGCATATGATATTTGTCTTTCTCTGACAGACTTGTTTCACTTAGCTTTTACTTACACTCTAGCTCCATCCATGTTGTTGCAAATGGAAAGATTTCATTCTTTTTGATGGCTGAGTAGTATTCCATTGTATATATACACAACATCTTCTTTATCCATTCATCAGTCAATGGACATTTGGGTTCTCTCCATACTTTGGCTATTGTTGATGATACTGTTATAAACATCAGGTGCTGATCATATGAATCTTGTCCAAATTTAGATCAAAAACAAGTTTAATTAAAATAGAGATCAAGGAGTTTAATGAAATAGCAATTTTTAAATCTAAAATTTTTTATGTGTTCTATGTCCACTAATTGATTTACTATACCATATTTTAGAAATGTAAGTAAAGGACACTCCTGAATTACTGGCTTCCTGAATTTCAGCACAAAAATCTACTCTTCTATGTCTGATTTTGAGAAGGGCAAACTTTTGCCCCTCCCAAGAAAAAGAGGATAGTCTTGGAATATGGAGTAAACTGTAGAGAGCTTAAAAAATGAGGGGGGCCAAACAAAATAAAGAAAAAGGAACAAATGGAAAAATAAAACTGTGGAAGAAAGGCAAGGTAAACAATAAATATGGTATCACTAAAATAAATGCAATATTTTTAAAAGTAGCATGTAGAAGTACTTAGTTGAAATTAACCTGTGTTTATCAATTCTTATGGAGTAGAATTTAACATACAAAAGATATGTCCTCTTTACTGCTAAAATGAAACTATATACTAAAATAAAACAAGAGATTTGATTTTTTTTAAATGTAAGTAGTACTTAAAATAGCTCATTTTTAAAAGACCACATTCAAGGGAATGCAAACTGGTGCAGTCACTATGGAAAATAGTATGGCGGTTCCTCAAAAAGTTAAAAATGGAACTACCCTATGATCCGGTAATTACACTACTGGGTATTTCCCCCAAAAATATAAAAACACTAATTCAAAGGGATGCACCCCTGTGTTTATTGCAGCATTATTTACAACAGCCAAATTATGGAAGCAGCCCAAGTATCCATCAATAGATGAATGGATAAAGATGTAGTATGTATGTGTATGTATATATATATGTGTGTGTGTGCGTGTGTGTGTATACATATATGTATGTATGTGTGTGTGTATATATATATGTGTGTGTGTATATATATATATATATATTAAAACATTATTCAGCCATAAAAAAGAATGAAATTGTTACCACTTGTAACAAAGTGGATGGAGCTAGAAAGTATAAAGCTAAGCAAAATAAGTCAGTCAGAGAAAGACAAATACCATATAATTTCACTTATATGTGGAATTTAAGAAACAAAACAAATGAGCAAAGGGAAAAAAAGGAGAGAGGGAGAGACAAACCAAGAAACAAACTCTTAACTGTAGAGAACAAACTGATGGTTACCAGAGGGGAGGTGGGTGGGGGTGGGTGAAATAGGTAAAGGGGATTAAGAGTATACTTACCAAAGGGCACCTGGGTGCCACAGTCAGTTGAGTGTCTGACTCTTGGTTTCAGCTCAGGTCATGATCTCAGGGTTGTGGGACTAAGCCCTTCATCACTGGGCTTCTGTGCTCAGCCAGAGTCTGCTTAAAGATTCTCTCTCCCTCCCACTCTGACCCTCCTTCTTCTCCCTAAAATAAATAAATCTAAAAATTTTAAAAAAGAGTACATTTATCACAATGAGCACTGAGTAATGTATAGAATTGTTGAATCACTATATTGTACATTTGAAACTAATGTAACACCGTATACGGGAATTAAAATTAAAAACTTAATAGAAAATAATAAAATAAAATAAAATATACTTGTGGTAAAAAAAAGAATTTTTAATCATTTTTCTTGGTGTTAGAAATATAATCCAAATTTCATATTTCTCAAAAGACTGCAAAAAAGGTTTAATTTTTTTTTAAAGAAATAAAAGGCCGTATTCAGTATTATATCAGTTTCTTACTGCTACTGTAACAAATTAGGAACTCAATAGCTTTAAGTAACACAAATTTACTATCTTACGGTTTTACAGGTCAGAAGTCTGAAATGGGTCATACAGGGCTAAAATCGTTGTTGACAAATTTGTTTACTTTCTGGAGACTCAAAGGGAGAATCCATTCCCTTGCCGACGACTCTTCTGTGAAGAATATGTCCCCTTTCTTTTTCTTTTTTTTTATTTCTCCCTGATAATATTTTTTTTAAATTAACATGTAATGTATTATTTGTTTCAGGGTACAGGTCTGTGATTCATCAGTCTTACACAACACCCAGCACTCACCACAACATATACCCTCCCCAATATCCATCACCCAGCCACCCCACACCTCATCCCCCTCCTCTCCAGTAACCCTCAGTTTGTTTCCTAGGATTAAGAGTCTCTTATGGTTTGATATGTATCCTTTCTTTTCCAGCTTCTGAGGGTCCCCTGCATTCCTTGGCTCACGTCCTTTTCCTCTGCCCTCAAAGCCAATAGTGCAGCATCTTTAAATCTCTCTCTCTCTGACTTCTTCTTTCCTGTAGATGTATCTCCTTCATGACTCAGAACTTCCTACTTCCTCTTGCAAAGATCCTTGGGATTATATTAATCCCACCTGGATAATCCAGGCTAATCTCCCCTTCTCAAGATCTTTAATTTAATCATACCTGAAAAATTCCTTCTGCTATTTAAGGTAACATATTAAACAGATCTCAGGGATTAGAATGTAGAATTTTGGGAAGGGGGCAGGTGGGGGAATGGTCATGATTTTGCCCACAACAGGTATATTCATATTCTTTTTTTTTAAAGATTTTATTTATTTATTTGACAGAGAGAGAGAGTCAGCCAGTGAGAGAGGGAACACAAGCAGGGGGACTGGGAGAGGAAGAAGCAGGCTCCTAGCGGAGAAGCCTGATGTGGGGCTCAATCCCAGAACGCTGGGATCACGCCCTGAGCCAAAGGCAGATGCTTAACGACTGTGCCACCCAGGCGCCCCAGTATATTCATATTCTTAAACAAAATACAATACAATATGATTTTATTAAAAACTATGAATTTAAAAACATTCAACTCTAGCTTCTTAGGGCAATCAGAAAAATACTGACCTAGTTTTAAAGATAGATTATATTATAGCATTACACATACTCTATGACCCAACCGTCCTACTCCTAGGTAAATACCCAACACATTTACTATTATGTTCATCAAAACCATATACTTAGGGGCACCTGGGTGGCTCAGTTGGTTAAGCGTCTGCCGTTGGATCAGGTCATGATCCCTGGGTCCTGGGGTTGAACCCTGAGTCGGGCTCCCTGCTCAGCGGGAAGTCTGCATCTCCCTCACTCACTCCCCACCAGTTTGTGCTCTCTCTCTCTTGCTCACTCTCTCTCAAATCAATAAATGACATCTTTTTAAAAAGCAACATATACTTAAATGTTTATAGCAGTACTGTTCATTATAACCCCAAACTAGAAAATACCTAAATTCCTACTAACAATTGAATGAATAAGTAGTTGTGTATTCATACAAGGAAGTTTATCTAGCAATGAAAAAATCTGAATCTACAAACAACAATATGGTTAAATCTACAAACAACAAGTATGGATAAAGATGTTGAACAAAAGAAGCCAAACACAAAAATCATATGTAATGCATGATTCCAGTTATATAAAGCTCAAAAACAGGCAAAATTAGTCAGAAGGGTGAGTAACTTCAATAGGGGTAGTGACTAAAAGGGGACATGACAGGAACTTTTGAGGTTCTGGCAACATCCTATTTCTTGATCTGGGCAAAGGTTACCTGAATATGTCCTTTTGATTTATGCATTATTCTGTATGTGCTTTCCCTGTCTATAAAGAGTTTATATAATTTTAAAAGTAATGTTCTATTTTTTCTTAAGATGTAATTAAATACAGATAGAGACTTCTCTCAGGTTGTTAAAATTAATGCCAAAGGTTATCACTTAGACTTTTTTAAATGCTATTTTTGTATGTTCAAATTATATGCATAATACTAAAAGAAATAAACCAATTAGCTATTGCAGTTTCATATTTGTTACAAATAAGGTTACAACTGAAATACTATGTTACAATGAAATTTATAGAAATTCTAAGAAATTTTTAGTAATTAGCAAATAAAATTGGATAGCAGGTTTTCTTGTTGTAATCCAGATATTAACAATTATAATATTAGTATTTATGCAGTAGAACAGAGCAAAGCGCTTTTAAACAACAATATCTAAAAGGACTTAATTGAGTTAATTCATTCAGCAAATAGCTATTGATCTTTTTTTATCTACTAGGCACTATGCTAGGCACTGGGGCTAAAATGAAGAACCAGAAAGATGAGTCTTTGTCCTCACGAAATGTACAGTATCTTTGGTTAACCGTTCTACTGGTAAATTGATTCTCTCCTTTATCACTTATTATTAAAAGATATTCATCCTGGAATTATTTTCTGTAATATAAATTCTTCACTCCATACTATGTCACTACTACCAGCATGTAAATATTAATATTTACCTCTTTCTCATCTCATTTTTAATTTTTCTCTTTACACTTCTGTTAAACTAGTTCTGTTTTCTCTCTCTTTAAAACAGTATTATCAAAATCCATTGTCTATATTGAGTGTCCATTTCCTCCCTTCTCATTCTTTTTTTTTTCCTTTTAAGATTTCATTTATTTATTTGACAGAGAGAGAGAGAGAGACAGCCAGCGAGAGAAGGAACACAAGCAGGGAGAGTGGGAGAGGAAGAAGCAGGCTCCCGGTGCTCCCGGAGCTCCCAGCGCTCCCAGTGGAGCAGGGAGCCCAATCTGGGGCTAGATCCCAGGACCGTGGGATCAGGCCCTGAGCTGAAGGCAGACGCTTAATGACTGAGCCACCCAGGCACCCCTCAAATACATTTCCAAATCATGCTTTTAATCCCAAGACTAAAACTAAACTCTTCTTGTTGGAGGTCACCAATTAGCCCCACACTGCTAAATTCAAATGCAAATTATTTTTCCTTATGCTAATTATATTATCAGTAGCATTTTACTAATCACTTCTACTTAAACACTTTCTAATATTGGCCTCCTTGTTTCCACAATCACTAATATCTTGTTTCCTTTGGTGGATCCTTTAACTGTTCAGAACTTCATTTTTGCTCTTCCTTCTCTAGATATGTGCATTGATTAAGTGATTTCATCTGTGTTTTTGTTTAAATACCATGCATATATTGAAAATTACCTAATTTGTTTCATGAGTTCTGGCTTCTCCCCTGAACCTCCAACTCATATACTCAAACATTTCCAATTAGATGTCCATATGACATCTGATTCCCCAGTTCTAAGGATTTATCTCAACCCTGCTGTACCACCAGTGTTTTCCACCTCAGTGAATGGCATCATTGTTCACAGTTTCTTGAGCCAAAATCATGGAATTATTTTTGACTGCTTATACTTCACCCTAAAGTCCATCAGCAGGTCCCACTGGCTGCATCTTCAAATTTTATTTTAATTCAACCATTTCTTACAATCTGCGTTACAATCACTTTCATCCAAGCCACCATCATCTCTTGCCTTGACTATAATATCTTTCCTCACCAGCACCCAGAGTGATCATTTAAAAATATAGAAAAGATCACTGTCAGCCTCAGAATACTCCAGTGCTTCGCATGATGCTTTGGATGTAACATATACTCCTCACTTTGCCCTACGAGATCCTGTATCAGCCTGGTCCCTGGCTACCTCTCTGATTTCATTTCCTACTACATTTTCTCTTACTCCCCCAGTTGACCTACTGTTCTATCTGGGTATGAATCCTGTCCCTCAGACATAAGCATAGTTTGGGTAAGCCCCTTAAGTAAATGAACAAGTGATAACTAGGAAGTGGTAACAAGTTCTATCAAGTCACCAAACAATGTGCCTAAATCTTAAATGCATATTACTAAGAGAAAGAAGCCAGGTGAAAAGGCTCTATACTGTTTGATTCTATTTATATGACATTCTGGAAAAGGTACAACTATAGAGACAATAAATAGATCAGTGGTTGTCAGGGATTCATGGGAGGGGGTTTAGTAGGTAAAGCACAGGGATTTATTTTTGGGGTGGTGAAATATTATGTATAATATTCTAATGGTGAATACATGGCTCTATGCATTTGTCAAAACCTATGGAACTTTACAGCACAAAGACTGAAACTTAATGTATTTAAATGAAAAAAAAAAACCCACAAAAAAAATTTAGGAGTTCAGGAGAACCAAGATGGAATGCAGAATGTGACTAAAAGAAACTAACTGCAAAGTAAAGGTTATAAAACAACCTCACTGAAAGGGCTGGGGGAAAAGGTCCTGACCTGAGTAACTGAGAATGAGTGGAGCCTGAAGGATTAAAGTCAAGAGGGAGTATAAACTGTACTCTAGTTGATAAAGTTGTTTCCCACAGGGATACGGGCTAACAGTTCTGAAACCACTGTACTTGCATTTACTGCAATTGGAGACTTCAGTAAGTGAGTGGGACCCAGATCTCTCACTGTTGAAGGGGGAGTTTGCAAATAAGCAAGAGATGGAGGCTATAATGAGCTGTTGGTAATGGAATAGAGTTGGAGATAACAGCATGAACTCAATTTCAGCTTAATATAGATACAGATGGTTACATATAGATATATTTATAGTTAATGTATATGTACACAGGTTCATATGCACAGGTATATTTCCTTGCTCTATCAGCTGAGAAGGTCGAGAAGCAACAACTCCCTCCTAGTGACAAGTACACTTAGTGCTCACATCTTAGTTTCTAATACCATTCTTCAAGAAAAGGAACAAAGATTCCTTGGAGAAATGGTTGATTCTAGGAGTGGATCAGAAAAGATACAAGATATGGGGGTGCCTGGGTGGCTCAGTCAGTTAAGCACCTGACTCTCGATTTCAGCTCAGGTCATGATCTCAGGGTCTTGGAATCGAGCCCCCGTCAGGCTCCATGCTCAGCTTGGAGTCTGGGTGAGATTCTCTCTCCCTCTCCCTCTGCCCCTTCCTCCACTTGTGACTGTGCATGAACACTCAATCAATCAATCAATCAATCAATCAAAAAATCTTAAAAAAAAAAGGATTGAAAACTTCTTTAACAAAAAAAAAAAAAAAATATATATATATATATATATATATATATATATATATACACACACACATATGATAAACCTGGAGCATATTAGTACCAGAAAGGATATATGCCTTAAAAAAAAAAAAAAAAAAAAGAATGTAGAAATGTCAAAGAGATTCAAAAGCCAACTGAAAGAGTTCCCAATGGGCAAAGCTGGAATAACTCAAGCAACAAAATAAAGTAGTACTGTGTTACAACCCAAAAAATAAAATAAATATCCATGAGTCAAATCAATATGATAAGTGAATGAATAAATAAATGAGGAAGAATGGGTAGATTTCCCATGTGATAGAATTTCAGGGGTGGGGGCGCCTGGGTGGCACAGCGGTTAAGCGTCTGCCTTCGGCTCAGGGCGTGATCCCGGCGTTATGGGATCGAGCCCCACATCAGGCTCTTCCGCTATGAGCCTGCTTCTTCCTCTCCCACTCCCCCTGCTTGTGTTCCCTCTCTCGCTGGCTGTCTCTCTCTCTGTCAAATAAATAAATAAAAATCTTTAAAAAAAAAAAAAGAATTTCAGGGGTGCCTGGCTGGCTTAGTCTGTGGACCATGTGACTCTTGATCTCAGGGTTGTTAAGTTTGAACCCCACGTTGGGTATAGAGATTACTTAAAAATAAAATCTAAAAAAAATAATAATTTCGAATAATTTGCACAGATACTCAATTCCTTATAATTTGTGTAGTTTAACTCCGTACATTAAGTTTGGCTTGTGTGTAGTGATTTTGTTCAAGAGAGAATAATACAGAAAGGAGGACGGGAAAAAGTAACTATAGTGGAGAAAACTGACAAACACTACCTCAGCCAGGTAATCAAGGTCAATATCAATGCTAGTAAGTCATGTTGATCCTGTGTACTCTTTCATTCAATCTGGGGATGGCACTTCATCTCTGTGGTCTTCCTCAAAAAAATTCACGACTGCAATCTAATCATGAGAATCTTCAGACAAATTGCAGTTAGACATTCTACAATATATCTGACCAGTACTTCTCATAACTCTCAAGGTTGTAGACAAGAGGAGCCTAAGAAGGTATGAATACTAAATATAATGTGGTATCCTAGCATAAGTCCTAGAACAGAAGAGGTGATGGTAAAGAATAACAAAGTTTGAGTAAAGGTAGGACTTCAGTTAATAATAATGTACCAATATTGGTTCATTAGTTGTGACAAATGTACTATGCTAATTTAAAATATTAATAATGGGGACAGGGAAACTGGTTATAAAGTACATGGGAAAAAACCATGTACTAAAAACCATGCACTAAAAACCATGTACTAAACCTAAAAAAAACCCAAAGTGGATAATTGATCACATCATGTATATAAGCTATTTAAAAGCTGAAAATACATCTTACTCAAATTTTCCTCTTGAATATCTTTGGGCACATCTTTGAGAATGATAGGGGCTAACTTAGCATTGGTTGAGTTGAATTAAATTTGTAGGCTGAATAACAACAAGAAAGTAAATGAGCAATTAAAATATTGTGTAATTTTGGGGCACCTGGGTGGCACAGCGGTTAAGCGTCTGCCTTCGGCCCAGGGCGTGATCCCGGCGTTATGGGATCGAGCCCCACATCAGGCTCCTCCGCTATGAGCCTGCTTCTTCCTCTCCCACTCCCCCTGCTTGTGTTCCCTCTCTCGCTGGCTGTCTCTATCTCTGTCAAGTAAATAAATAAAATCTTTAAAAAAAAATATTGTGTAATTTTAAGGGAAGAACAAAATGACAGAGGAACACCTATACCACACTTAAACCTATAACCTAAGGCATTGCATGGACATCCTTAGAAATTCTACTTTAGGCTACTTAACTGTCACATTGATCTTACCCAGTCATCTGTTATCACTTGAACTAATAGTTGCCTGATTTATCAAGAAAGCTTCTTTTGGGGACTTTTCTTTTTTGGGTATATAAGCATTAAGAAAAGTTTTAAGTATTTTAAATGTTTGAAGTTACAGGAAAGTTATTAACAAAATAGGGTGTAGATAAAAATGTGATTGGATGGTCATATTGAATGTGAGATTTCAGGGCTTTTCGATTATATAGATATGGAAGCAGTGTATGCATGCATTGGTTATGGAACCCCCAATATGGAATATCAAGACAAGATATCATCCACAAGAAAATTTTAGAGAAAAGAAAAAAAATGAAAATAATAAAAATGGTTTCATTATTATATAAGACCAGTGCATGATTATGTGAATTTTATATAAAAAAGTGAGCTAGATATATTCTTAGGTAATCATTCCTGTCAGTCAAAACAGTACTTAGTATTTTAAAATTGAGGATTCATATACTGGATCTTTTAAGATGCCTGCATACACATATACACACCTTTCCTCATGCCACTGTAAATTAATCAGATATTAGTAGTGGCTGTCAGGAGTTGACCTGGGTGAGGTGGAGGAAATCATCCCTGCCAGCTCCATGCCTCCCCTGCCTGGTCCTGGGAGAACTCCAGAATTCTAAATCAAGGCCTATGAAACATGATTTTGATCTCCACCAGCGGGGATATCCAAAAACTACGACAGGTGGAAATGAGTGGTATAATGGAGTGAAGGTTTATGTCCCCCCCAAAATTCGTATGTTGCAATTCTAACCCCTGAGATGATATCAGGGGGTGGGGCTTTAGGGGTGATTAGATCATGATGGTGGACCCCTCATCAATGAGATTAGTGCTTTTATAAAAGAGACCTCAGAGCTCCCTCACCCCTTCCGTCATGTGAGGTTACGGCAAAAAGACAACCTTTAAGGAAATGGGCTTTCACCACATTCTGAATCTGCCAGTGTCTTGATCCTGCATTTCCCAGCCTCCAGAATTTTGAGACATAAATTTCTATTTTTTATGAGCCACCAGTTATTTTGTTTTAGTAGCCTGAAGGGATGAAGGCAGATGGCTTTCCAAGGAAGAAAAGATTCTTGTCACCAGAGGGATTTCAGAGTCATCATCCCATCAAAATCTGTATTCATTGGTGTGGGGATGAAGCCATAGTTGGCGGACCCTGATATTAGCATCTAGAACTGGGATGAGTCAAACTGAGTTCCAGCCAAACAGAAAAAGTAAGATTAATGGTTCGTAACAAGGCTCCTGGACCAGAAGAGATCTGAATTTAAATCAGAATTAAGAGAGTTATTGAAATTTGCCACTTGAAGTAGTCATTAGATAAGGAAGCTTTGGGTCACTGTTCCCACTAGTTTCCATTACCTCATAGAGGTAATGTATGCTGTGGTAATAATAACATTAAAAATGAAGACACATGATAGTAGCTAATATTTATTTATCAATTACATAATAATAATAGTTATCATTTTTTGGGTGCTTTCTATATGCCAGGCACTGTTCTAAGTGCTTTACTTATGTTCGCTTATGTAATACTTAAAATACTTACAGTCTATAAGGTAGACAGTATATATCACTCCTCTATTGCAGATGAGGAAACAGACCTGAGGAAGGTAAGCAACTTACCTAAAATCAATGGACAATTAACACAGAATTCAAACTCAGGGGGCGCCTGGGTGGCTCAGCTGGTTAAGCATCTGCCTTGGGCTCAGGTCATGATCCTGGGGTCCTGGGATCGAGCCCTGCATTGGGCTCCTCTGCTGGGAGCCTGCTTCTTCCTCTCCCACTCCCCCCACTTGTGTTCCCTTTCTCGCTGGCTGTCTTTCTGTCAAATAAATAAATAAAATCTTTAAAAAAATAGTAATTATTGTTTTAAAAAAAATACCAACAAGTCCAGTTCCACTAGCCTTGGATGTTGGGCAAGGAGTCAATGGAGCCTACAGGGGTCAGCATCATGGGTTCTGAACAAAGCCAGGGCAGGCAGTCTGTGTCATTAGATTGAGAATCTCAATATCGAATTCTAACTAATCGGTTAAACATTTTATATTCTTTTGTTTTGACCCAATTTTCCACACTGTGTAATTTTTTCATCTTGATTCTACTTTCTCTCCTATTAAATTATCCCTTCCAGTTTTGGATCTTCTGAACCTTTGATTTATCAGAATTTGAATTTGCATTCAAAAACAAAGAAAAAAGAAAAACTTCCCAAAGATTGTATTTTCATTAAAATTTCTACAAAAGTATTATCAGCCACTCTATGGAAGAGTCATTCCTTTTAAGATTTCTCTTTCAACTTTTTTCTCCTCTCTTTTATATGGGCTTCTTTTTTCTTCCCTTCCCCCTCTCTGTTCATTTTGCTAGTTCTCCTCATCGTACCGCTGTCCCCTGAAGCTGAATCCAGCCAGAGTGAGTCAGACAACAGTATTTCTGGCTTTACTCATGACGAATAACATTTCCCTGAGGAGGTAACTTCCTTCTTTATTTTGTTTTGGTTTCTTGATCTTAAAGATGGCCACAAAAACACTAGAAATTCTAAATATCTCACGCAACAACATGCAAAACAGAGCCCTTGCATACAAAGCAGCATTTTCTCTCATAGATTGAATTCAGCAGGTGAGCCATTGTGAAGCTCCGCAAGCTGCCTCTGGGGTCTGTAATATTCCATTTTTAGTTTAGCTTGGAGCGGAATAGTCATTGAATGTGATGAATGAGTTAGAACAAGCCTCCACTCAGTTATGAGGCCAGATTCCTTTTTGGTTTTTTCCCGAATCAAAATGTGGTGAATTGAACAAAATTGAATTAGGATCATTTCCGTTAAACCCCTTACCCACTGGTGCCTGAACTGTTGCTTCATGTTCTAAGCCTATTCTTTAAGAAAGGAAAGGAAGAAAGAAAAATCTCTTGTCAAACAATTCAAGTTTTGAGTAAGAAACCAAAGCAGTATGAAGAGAAAGAAAGAAAGAAAGAAAGAAAGAAAGAAAGAAAGAAAGAAAGAAGAGAAAAAAAGAAAAAAAGGAATTCTTTAAGGTTTGTGTATACCAAGAGACACACTAAATTTGAGTCCTTAAATTTTTTTTCTGTCTGTCCTCAAGTTATAGCATATGTTGCATGAAATTCTCTCTTTTCCCTCTGCCAGCCCCCTGATAAGAAGATTGCTATCAGTTTTCTGATAGGCAAGAGAACTTAAATAGGAATCAGAAAACTTTGATCCTGCTTTTTTCCTAGATTCTCCATTAGCCAAACAGCCGTGTTTTCAGATTCAGCTACCACTTTCTATGATTTTCTATGTGCCAGTGACATTTTATTATTTAGGATCCACAAAAGCAGGATTGGGAACCTCCATTATCAGGTGCCAATCTATACTCCACTGTTCCTTCTTAACACTTAGGAAATCTGTTAAATAACGAAAATTCAACCCAGTGCATTTTAAAGATCCGATTGGCTTTACTCATCTATTCATGAATTAGGGAGTGTCCCATCTAGCAAGTAGAGGGGAGATGCAGAGGGTTACAGAAAGAGCAAGGTTTTTGAAGGTGGAAAAGGCATGGAAAAAAGGAAATACTTAAAGAATCCATTGTTTTAGGCAAGGTTGCCCTCCTAAGGGGAACGGAAGGTGTCTATCAGTAAATTTCCTAGGCTGACCAGGCAGTTCCTATGTTGACTGGTTAAAGATTACATTTCTGGGGGGTTGAAGCTGTGATGCAGGCACCAGGTCTGGCGACTCTGAGGGGATCCCACAGGACCACCAAGAGGGAACCTGGCTTTGCACAGGATAGAAATCAAACTCCAGCCAGCAGGTGGTGAAAGGACAGTTTATTGAAGGTATAGAGGGAGTGCAGGTACAGACTGTCCAGGAGACTCAGAAAGGACCCCCATCTATACTCAGGATCTGCGGCTTTTATTGAGGATGGAGGTCTGGTGTATGTGTCCTATCAGGCAGCCAGAAACTGGTTAGAACAAAGGTGATGGCCCAGGTGCTATTCTGACATATGATAGTTTCCTTGGGTTATTCTCACCTGGTCCTTCCTGAGATGTTATCTTTTCTAAAGAAATCACAAACTCCTTGTCCCTTACAAGGGGGACATACAGTACTTGCATTACGAGGCATGTGCACGTTGGGCGTGCAGGTGCTAGCAAGATCAGAAACAGGAAAAGAAGCAAAAAGCAGATTTTTATAGTCTTTCAGTTTCCCTATCTCAACTGCAGTCAGGTTAGGTAGTTAAGTCTTGACTTGGGGCCTTAACCTAAGTGATGCCATTTTGGTCCTGTCATTTTCTATTTAACAAAACTATAATCAACTAATTATTAATGTTTTGTGTATATTTGTTTAGTGTCTATTTCTCTCCAGGGGCTATAAGCTTCATGAGGACAGAGTTTGTGAATACAGTGTTCATTTTCGTAACCCCAGTGTGGAACCCAGGGCCTCCCACAATAGTAGATACACAATAAATACAGCTTGAATAAGTGAGTTAACAACAAGCAAATACCTGAGTCTCAGAGGTTAAGGTTGCCCACTCCCAGACTGTTAAATGGCAGAGCTGTAAAACTCTGGTTTTAACTCCAAGAGGCGTTTCTGTTCTCAAGTTATTTCCACACCATTTGCTTTTCGGAGCTCAATTGAAAAAATGTGAGTATACATGGAGGCAAAAAATGAAATCCCTACATTGAAAAAATATGAAATGTGTCTCTTATTCTGATTACCTAAACTCCAGGTCACAATCAAATCATTTCTAGAGTTTTACTGGGGAACACTAATTTCTGCTGGAGAAAGACCCTGGGATTTGTACTATCTATTTACTATAGAACAAGGTGGAATTATTCAGTTTCCCTACTATATACTCTGCCCAAAGGAATAAGTCAGCAAAATGCCAAAAGTATTTTACTTATCATTTACCTCTTTCTTCCACTCTGTGGGGGCTCTCATTATAGGAGGTTTCAAGTCAGGATGACTTGCTATACCAATTCTATACTTGAAAATGGAAATGTTTACACTGCAAATATTAGTATATTCTAAGTTGTGTTTTCCATTTTAAAAGCATTCCACAGAATACATTTTCAGTATTCTTTCTTTAAAAGCAAAATCTTCACGGTGAGAAGAAAGAATTTAATAGATAACTTCAATAGACAGTATACAGTAAAGTCTAATATTGTTTTATAGCATAACATCCTTCAAAGTCATTCAGGATTAATGTTATGAAAACTTTTCTGCAATTGTGACTCAGGGATAAGCACATGAGTAAAACATACTGTAAAGGAGTTTGGAGGAAAAAATACTGCTATTTTGTTCTGGGTTGAGATTCTAAAGTATTTTCATTCACAGTAATACTTGCCAAAATACAGGGTCATTTTCCAAGAAATTTATGTTTCTTGGACTTTCTGCTCCAGCTGGTGTATTGATTTGACAGAGCTCTGTTCCAAATCTCAGTTCCAGCTCATTGCCCATTGTATCCTGTAGTGATTACAAAAGATGGTGGTGCTGGGTCTTGAGGGGGTGGAGGAGGGAGGAGGTAGGGAGGTGCAATCCACCTTAACTTTGAAAAGCCCAGTGTTGACCTGCATTTTTTAGGGTGATATAGTCATTTAGACATGCTGATTGACTACAGATCCTCCCTGCTTCTGGTTTTTTTCTATGCAAGAGGAGACAGGCTGTTTTTGCAATAACCTTTCTCGCTTCTGCCCACACGAGTGGCTCCATTCCATGCTCTAAATCATTGTCTTCATGAGGTTTAAGTAAACCTCCTTCCAATGCTCTTCAAATTCAGTGGCATATTATAAATCACATGCTGGCTTTTTCAATTGCCTGGGCATTATTTTGAAGATTTTCGGCTATTTTTTTTTTTTAAGCAGCAGATTTGTGGTAAAAGCTTGGCTGAATTTTCTTTATCATTTGCCAGATTTTTAATTTTAACTGTAGAATTTCCATCTATCTCAGTTGTAGTTTAATGGATGTGCTGTCTCACTAAATAATTGTTTCAGTTAATTAATTATAATATTGTCCTTTGGACACTTCTTGGGGACTTATAATGGCTTCGTATTGGCTCCGAATCCAGTTCAGACTTTCCATATGGTCTTTTAAAGCTGAGCGTTATGAAGTGAAATGTGAGCTTACCTCCCTCCGCTGCAAATTATCTTCACTCCTTTCGGGACCACTGTCCTCAATGTGACAGGTTTCTCCTACTCTCATGCTTTTCTCATGGAGTTTCTACAGCATTCTAGAATGCCCTCTGTGCCCCCTATGCGAGTGCCACCACTGGGGCCCATATTCTGTTCCAGTTCACGTTTCTCTCTCTTCCTATCCTTCTCTTTGGCCACTAACTGTGTATCGACTGTGGCAGCAGACAGACCTGTTCTGTCACTTTGTTCACATTATTTCACATCTTGCCTTTACTCAGCATCTTCATCTATAACAGGAGAAAAACAATAGATCATTATGAAAATTATGTGTAGCATAAGCAAAATACATAGCTCATATTAAGTACAAAATGTGTTTATTCCATTCTGTCTTGCCCTATCATTTACTTTAATGTTTTTGTGTGGCTAAGCCCTGATAATTCAATAAAATCCCCGGAAGGAATTGCACTGTATACATTTCTTTTGCAACCTACAAAAGCCTGTTCTATATTGAGGCATATAGGACCTGAAGGAAAAAGATAATCAACTAGAATATAAATTGTTGTACTTCCTGAAAACAGATGAATGAATTGTGGTCAAATCTTGTGGACACTTGAGTGTGAGCTCTCATTGAGAGGAGCGCTCCCAAATGTTGATTGTTAATCCTAGTGTGGGAACACGGTGGGTTAGTTAAGTCTCTGTAGACACACTGCCTGGATGGTACTGGATGGTACTAGCTGTGTGCCCTTGGGCAGTGCCTCTGTGGTTTAGTTTCCTATACCATGAAATAAGGGTAATAATGGTAAATGGTACCTACTTTATATCTGTGTTGTATTAAGTGAGTACACACACACACACAACACAGGTGTATAAATGCCTTAAAAGTGTTTGCTGCTGTTATCGTTATGTCATTGTTATTCAGAGAGGTGGGTAAGAAGAGGCAGCCATTGTTGTCTTGAGAGGCAGTGTAGCATACTGGAAAGAGCATAGGGTTTGGACTCAGACAGACCTGCATTCTGGAAGGCCTTCCTTCTTTCAAGGTAAGATCTCCCGGTCTGTTTTCTAATACATAAGATGAAGCTAATCCTCCTACATTTTTGCGAGGGTTGTATTAGATAAAATACCAATTGTAGATCACCTAGCACTGTGACTGATACGAAGAAGGTCCTCAAAAAATGCAGCTGATATTATTATTATCATTATTACCTTTCACTTAATATATTTTAAAACAGAGCATTATTTTATTTACCACCAAGAAAGAAAGAAATATGGCCACTTACATAATAACGGGCCATCAAGATATGATATATTCGATGTTCAGATAAAGATGTGAGAAAACATGTGTTTTAAATAGGTGAAAAATATTAGTTTTGCTAAGTGAGGGATCATGAAATAGCTCATCTCCCAGGAAGGCTCCCTGGTGTGGGAGATGGAGACAGTGTGAAGAAGTGTGTAAAGGGCAATCCCTTGGCTCGTCAGGGGTTTGGGGGTCTGAATTCTTAGACGTCAAGCCTGGGTGTGTGAGAGTAGATCGTTTCAATTTTCATAAGCTCTACTGAAGGCTACTAGTAACCCATGACTTTGCCTGCTTTCCTCCTTCTTCCTCAAATATCTAGCCATAAGTATTTCAACAAAATGCAATTAAACTTAAACTAGACTATGAGATGTTTTTATGATTGCCTTTTCTCAGGCTTCTCCACTTTAAATTTAAAAATAGCTCAAACACAGAAATTGCATAGAGGTTTTCTTGCTCTTCAAGGTTTTTCCGTTTTAACTACAGCCGCACAAGATTTTCATTCCATTCCCTCTGAGTGACCATGAGAAAAATCTCTCCTTTGTCTTTTTCTGGTTCGAAGACCCTAGAGAATAAATTGAGTTTTTGGGACATTGCCAGATGTGTGATAGGTCTACAAAGAAAACAATAAGCAATCTTTTCTGTTTGCAGAGACTAAATTCAGAGACTACTGCCCTGACAGGTTACATATAAAACTAGCCCTCGCGCCTCTCCCCCAAGCCCCTCTTCTGATTAGCTTTTCTTTGAAGGTTGAGGGAGATGAGTTAGAGTGTCTTTCCTATTTCAGATCCAGTGGATGTGGGGGGTGTTGCAATTTACACACAGAACTAAAAACTTTGCGATGCCAGATTCTAAATCATCACTATCACTGAGTTTAGTCTAGTGCCGCTGGCCTCATCAGACACATATTTCTCTCTGTCATAAGGGATTGTTGGCCAGTTTATTTCAAAGTCTTAGAACACAACTGTTTCCTTTTCATTCCTACACATTTTCCGCTCAATATCAATCTAAATAAGTTTTTAAAAATTGTATATTATTTCATTGCCAAGTAATGCTGCAATGTTCATTCCTACTCCTATTTCTAAGCATATGGCGCTCATCTTCTTGCCACTGTAGGGAGGAAAGGGCCAACTATCAGAGATCAAGAAAGGGACCTCAGAACAAGACCATATGTGGTAGGAGAAAAGTACTCCCTGTATGTTTGTGCAGCCTTTCTATTTATAGTTGCAACATTTATAAGCTGCCCGCATCGGAAGGGGACATGACTTATATACATTTGGTAGTGCCAGCTAACTAGCTAAGTACTGTAAGAAATTTTCCCACTCACGCAATAGTTACATCCTAGTGCCATTTTGAAATAAGACGAGAAAGACCCTTTCTCACCCCAAAAAAGGATGATTTCTTCCTTTAAGTAAATCTAGAGAATAATTTTCTAGCTGTGACGATGCTGCCACCTAAAACTGAAACATCAAAAGTTTCTCAAAGTTGATTTGACCAGAACAAATTAAGATAGAATATGATCAATCAACCAAAACAGCCTTACCGAGTGTCTCCTGCCTTGTTCTCATTTGTGTGATCTTTCAGACCAAGGACAATCTTACTTGGATTTGAGTCTTCTACTGTTTAAAACAATGCCTGGCAACTTGTAGGTTTTCAACAAATCTTTGTTTAATCTCACCACACAAAGACAGCTCTCTTAACATTTCAACAAATACACCCTTTTAGAACCTAGTCTGAATTCAGTGTAAGAATTCCAAACTGTATACAAGCCATACCATGATAGGCAGTAATTCCAAGCAAAAAAGTGTTAGATTCCTATTGTAGAACCTTTTAGCTAGTGGAGGGAAACATCCTTTTCTAACTCAAAGTCATAAAGATTGTTGCAGGTGGCGTCCCTAAAAAGAAGCAGACCCTGAGATGAAGTCAAGTGTGAGAAAGTTTTATTAGAGGGAAACACATAAAAAAGAAAAAAAAGGAAAGAAAACAGGATTGGGCAAGGAGCTGTCAAACCGCAGTGTAGATTTGACAGCATCTATCAGCACGACAGGAGCTCCAGAGCAAAGATTGCCCATCCAAGCCGTTCCTCATTGGGTGGAAATGGCTCGAACCTTGAATTACCACCTTGCTCGGTCATCGGGTAGCAGCGTCCCCAAGAACAGCATGAATTTGGGCTAAAAGCTGAGGTAGATGCAGACGGCGCTAACAGCGGGAGGCTGACAGATATCCACGTGCGTATAGCTAGCCAATGAGTCCTTTCTTGAAAATGGAGCTGGGTGGTGCCTTTTCTTGTTGGCCACAAAGAGATTCGCTTATATTTTCTTTCAAAAGAAAAACGCTGTGTATCAAGAGCTTTGATTTATGAGGATTTTATTTTTGAGTATGGTCTCTAACTTGTGCTAGCATTCCATGAATGGTCCATCACTTCTCAAAGAATGTTAATGGGACCATTGAATGGGACATGGGATGTGTTATTGGATAATTTTTTTTTTAAAGATTTTATTTATTTATTCGACAGAGATAGAGACAGCCAGCGAGAGAGGGAACACAAGCAGGGGGAGTGGGAGAGGAAGAAGCAGGCTTACAGCAGAGGAGCCTGATGTGGGGCTCGATCCCATAACGCCAGGATCATGCCCTGAGCTGAAGGCAGGCGCTTAACCGCTGTGCCACCCAGGCGCCCCTATTGGATAATTTTTTAAACATTGGAAGAATGTTTCAGTCTCGGCTATGCACAATGTGAGGACTGTAGACACAATACACTTTTAAGGTTAATCTGCACTGTTAACTTTTTCCACTTACTTTCTTGAAGTAGACCATCCACAAAACAATAAATTAAGCCCTGATTTGTAGTAGTGTCCAGTTTCTGTGGTGTGAATACTCCCACTGTGGCTGATTTCAAGTTACCCATGTGGTGCCACTCGGAGCACAGTTGGGAAGAGATAAGCAGCATCATGCTATTATGTAGTATTTCCTCCATACAGATAAAATAGATATAAATAACCTCAAGAGCATAGATAATTGCAGTACATACAAAAGCATAGTAAATTATAGCAAAATAATTAGTAAGTGATGAACCTTGGGGATTTATTACTTTTGGTTTTGATGTAAGTTACTTAATTGTAAGTTTATATAATTTAATTGTTAATAATGTCTGTGTTTAAAAACTAGTTCACAAAATTTTGGAAGTTGAACAATAGGCTCTCATGAGCTGGCACAAGCCAGATCCAACACAAACTAGAAATTTCCCTTTTAGG
This sequence comes from Ursus arctos, assembly GCF_023065955.2. Lineage (NCBI taxonomy): Eukaryota > Metazoa > Chordata > Mammalia > Carnivora > Ursidae > Ursus > Ursus arctos. Next base: position 34,918,506 of record NW_026622874.1, read on the forward strand.
TTCCTTCCCTGGAGAAACTTGAGTATATAAGCTCAGTGATGTAGGTATAAGAATACTTATTGCCCTGGTGTTTATAACAGGGAAAAGTGAAAAGGACATACCTGCCCATAAGCACATAAACTGATAAATAAACTAGGGTTTACTATGATTCGATATTTAAAGGTAGTTAAAAATAAAATACATTAGATTCTCATGTATCAACATAGATCAATTCCCAGAGAAAGCTGCAAGTACCTTCATGCATTGTGATACTAATTGTGTAAAACTTTAAAACATACACATTTTAAATCTAGTTTATAAAAATATGCCTATATAATTAAGGTATAAAGCTATTTATGAAAATGAAACACACAAAGTTCAGGTAGTCATTACTTCTGGGGAAGAGATGAGGGATGAGCTGCACTTTAAGTGTATCTGTAACACTTAATTTCTTTAAAGGGAAAATGATAATCTGAGCAGTACTCATAAAACAGAGACAAGCCAACATTATATGCTCCTGGTAGGCATACACAAGATACCTGTGAAACACTCTTGCCAAAAAAAGGAACTTATATCTGCTTAAACTTCTACATACAATTCCCAATCTATGGAAAAACAAGGGACAAATAAAAATATTGAATGGAACCACTGGGCTGCAATCAACAAAGTCTGGAGTGTAGGTTTCTTCAGCATATAAATTGCAAGGAAGAAAATAGAAAGAAAAGTAAGGAATCTACAGACTCAAAGAGAGTTAAGAGATCTATCCATCAATTGCAGTGAATAGACCTTGTTTTGGTTCTGATTCGAACAAATAAACTATTAAAAATTAGGGGGAAAAACAGTAAAATTTGAGTACTAAATGAGTACTCTAGAATAATAAGGAATTGCTATTATTCAGGTAAGACAATCACGTTGTGATTATATCTAAATAAACCTTTTGCTTAAGATATTAATGTTAAAAAGAAGTATGGGTGAAGTGATGGATGAAAGGCGGGTAGGACTTGCTTCCAAATAATCTGGGGAGCTGGAGGAAGTGGGCAGAGGTATGGATGAAACAAGATTGATGTTTCTTCTTTTATGTGTTCAAAATTTATAAACCTTATAAATAAGGTTTCTTTTTGGAGAAGAAGAAGGAAGAAAAAAATGGAAGCAAACAAGAAAAAAAATAAACACCTATTAATTAGGTGGTTTAACATTCAACTGGGTGTCATTTTATTTTCTGTGTATTTTGGTAAGTTTGAAATATGACATGATTTACATTTTTAAAAGATTTAAATTTGTATAAATACCTCCTTGGTACCACAAACATAAAATATACTCTGTATTTTAAATACCACGATCCAGCTTCAATGGAAGGAGAGAGATAAGTTATCAGCAGTGAGACTGGGACTTCCCACAGCCTGCTGCTCATACGTGCCAGACACTTTTGATTTACCCTCCTACCAGATTCCCTCGGCCCCTCCTGAGATAGTGGACCACCACTATCTGGTGCCATGAGCCAGAAATTAACTCTTCGTGTCCACTCCAACAAGCCATCGTTCCGCTGCTGCACACCGTGTGAGTAGCTGGCTGTCACATCTAGTTAAATTTCCTTTCCAATTATTTACACTTTGCTCCCTGGTGAATGTTGTAAGAAGATAAGTTCATCAAAGACAGTGTTTGATTTCTAGCGTTCACCATGCCTTGTTCTTGTGTAGGTTAAGAGGGTATTTGATGATCTATTTTGTTTATAATGTTATCAGGCCACTTAAGTGTTGCTGAACAGTTTCAAACTCTTGAGAATGATTTAAACATTCCCCATGCAAATTGTGTGTTCTCCCCACTGCCCACATGTGCATGCACGTGCACACACATATATGCTCTCATATTCATTAGTACATATTAAACCAAGGACTGTAAGGTAGTCTCCTGTTGGCCCCTCACAAACAACATGGGGGAAGTTGGGCATCTTCAAAATTAAATGAATTAAAAAGAAAACAATACTGATCTGAGGCAGAGAACAGTTTCCACATTCTTCTAAAGACATTATGCTTGATATGTTTTCTAAATGTAAATCTTTTTTTTTCTGAACTCAGAATCTTCAGACCTTTTAGTTGTAGTTTTCCAGTAAATACAGAATTTCCATTAATCCACAGATATAAAGAGGGGTCTGAATGCATTTCCACGTGAACGCCAAAAGGCACGCAGACCATTGGATCAGCCTCCGCAGCAAATGACTTGCTTACTGGAAAGCCAATATGGTGTTATGAAGAGCGTGGACTTTCAAACCAGACTGCTTGTGTTCAAATTCCGGTTGTATCATTACTAGGTGATAGACCTTGGGAGAGCTACTAAACCTTCTTGTGTCTTGGTTTCCCTTCTTTAAAATGGGGATAATAGGGACGCCTGGGTGACTCAGTCAGTTAAGTGTCTGCATTAGGTTCAGGTCATGATCTCAGGGTCCTGGGAAGAACCCTGTCTTGGGGTTCAGGCTCCCTGCTGTGTAGGGAGCCTGCTTCTCTCTCCCCCTCTGTCCAACGCCCCCTCACGCCCCGCACTCATGTTCTCTCTTGTAAATAAATAAATAGAATCTTTAATAAAATAAAATGGGGATAATAACAGTACTTACCTCATAGGTATGTTGTGTAAAAATTACATAAGTTAATGTATGTAAAACACCTAGAATAATGATTGGCCTGTAATAAGTGCTACTGAAGCTATTAGCACTTGTCATTTAGCTATTGTCATGTAATCAAACAACACCCTTTTACAGACAAGGTTAAATAGCTTGCTGAATGTTGGACAGTTCATAGTAGCAGAGCATGGGTTAAATCTGGGTTTTGTCCAAAGCCTGTGTTCTTCCCACCACACACCCTCCTTCACGTGTTTATGAGACATATCAAGCTCCTGTGTTAATAAGAAAGCCATGTGTATAATGGGACGTGAAATTTAACCTAAAGCCTATGTGACTTAGGGATATTTCAGAGTAAGGAAATTGAAAATAGTAAGATATAATTGTCTGATTCCTATACTGAGAGATTTCAATCAGACACGGAGAGGAATTTGGAAGGTTAGATTGGAGTATTGGATGATTAACATCATAATGTAAATGTTCGGAATAGTTAAACTAGTTCGTGTTGTATTGGTTTAATTAGTTAAGCAGTGGTGTCGCATATACCGACAATAAATATTAATGGTTCCAGGATTAACTATGAAACAATTATGAATCATAATAATTACTTTCAAGTCATCATGAGATGTGAAAAAAATGGCATCCTTGAAATCAAGTGAGAAAATATGTTACAGCCATCTATAAATTGAAACGTAGTAACAAAAACGTAGTTTTACATATTGCTATGGGGAATTGTGCCTCCCAAAAAGAAGTCCTCACCCTGGATACCTGTGCATAATGTGATCTTATTTGGAAAGAAGATTTTTGCCTACATAATCAATTTAAAATGTTGTCAAACTGAATTAAGGTGAATCCTAATCCGATATGACTAAGTCCTTATAAGAAGAGAAGAGACACAGAGATGGACACAGAGGGAAACGCCCTATGACAACAGGCAGAAATTGGAGCGATGCATTTACAAGCCAGGGAATGCCAAGGTTTTTGCAAAAACTAAGAGGGAATCATGGAGCAGGCTTTCCCTCAGAAACTTCAGAAGGAACCAATCCCGCCGACTCTGGATTTGGGACTTCTAACCCTCAGAACTGTGGGGAAACACATTTCTGTTGTTTTAAGGCAGCCAGTTCGTGGCACTGTGTTAGAGCCTGTGTGGGAAACAAATACACATGTATAGGTTAATTCAATGACCACACCAATAAACAATCGATGATTTAATAGAAACATTTCTGTGCTGATAATCTTTAGCACATTATTTTTAGTTGTTTTCATTTGAAGTAAGTCAAAATAGTTTAAAATACACGGATGCACACACAAACATCAGATTGTATTCAAAGAGCAAAGAAATGACAGAAAGTATGATTTGGCATTTAACGTGTTAAACACGCACCACTTATCAAATAAGTAAGACATGCTGAGAAGAATCACAGGCACAACATTCTTTTAGAGTCCAAAAAACCTGCTGCCAGAAAGTATTCAATTACTTGGGGATGTCTTTTTTTCCAGTTTTATTGAGATATCACTGACACACATCACTGCATAAGTTTAAAGTGTACAGCATAGGGGCGCCTGGGTGGTGCAGTCGTTAAGCGTCTGCCTTCGGCTCAGGGCGTGATCCCGGTGGTCCGGGATCGAGCCCCCATCAGGCTCCTCTGCTGGGAGCCTGCTTCTTCCTCTCCCACTCCCCCTGCTTGTATTCCCCCTCTCGCTGGCTGTCTCTCTCTGTCAAATAAATAAATAAAATCTTTTAAAAAAAAATAAAGTGTACAGCATAATGGTTTGACTTAAGTATATTGCGAAATGATGTCCACGTAGGTTAAGTTAGGATCTATCACCTCATATGGGTACAGTAAAAAGAGAAAGAAAAAAAAAAGAAGACGACGAAAAAAGAAAAGAAAATTTCCCTAGTGATAAGAACTCTTAGAATTTATTCCCTTAACTTTGCTATACACCACACAACACTGTTAGCTATAGTCATCATGTTGTATGTTACATCTTAGTCCGTATTTATCTGGTAGCTAGAATTTTGTACCTTTTGACCATTTTCCTTCAATTCCCTTCCTCCCCCCACCACGTTTGGTAACCACAAATCTGATCTCTTTTTTTATCAGTTTGAATTTTTTTGTTTTGTTTTTAGATTTCACATGTAAGTGAGATCATACAGTCTTTGTATTTCTCTGTCTGACTTATTTTCCTTAGCATAACGCTCTCAAGGGCAGGATTTCCTCAATTTTTATGATGAATAATATTCCATTGTATATATATACCACCACTTCTTTAAAGGATGCCTTTTTTTTTTTTTTAAGTAGTCTCCATGCCCAATATGACCCTGGGATCAAGAGTCAGATGTTCTATTGACTGAGCCAGCCAGGCACCCCTAAAGGATGCCTTTTGAAACAGAGGTTGTACATACTCTTATTTAAAAAAAGGAAAAAAAAAAAAAGCTTACAAAAATATAAATAAACATTGAAAGAATAACTTGGACCTAAAGAAGATTTTATCAGATCATCTATTGAGCATTATCTTAAGTCATTTAATCAATCAGTCATTTGAGAGATTGTTGACATTTTGTTTGCAGCCTCGGGGCAAAAAGAAAAACATTTAAATATACTATGTGTCCTTAAGAGGCATCATTCAGATTAGATCCGTACTTTGTTTCCTGTACCCACAGAACCTAGGCTATACCCAGAGCCTCTTTAAACGCAAATACATAAATTTGTTGTTTTTTAATATATCACTTCCAGATGCATGTGGCTACTTGCAGCGAACATGAATGTGGAAAACAAATGCAGTAAACATAAAAAATCTACTTCTGAGACTTGCTTTCGGTCTTTTATATGTACACTCTTTTGCATCAAAATAATTCTTTTTAAAAAATTTATTTTTATTGAGATATAATTGACATATAATATTGTATCAGTTTTAGGTGTACAACATAAGGATTTAATATATGTATATATTGCAAAATGATCACCACAATCAATTTAGCTAGCATTCGTCAGCACACAGAATTACAATTTTATTGTCTTACAATGAACAGTTTTGAGATCTACTCTCTTAGTAACTTTCAAATATGTAATACAGTATTGTTAACTGTAACTGCTGTACATTACACCTCCCCATGTTATGTGCACATTACATACATTACCTTATAACTGGGAATTGTACCTTTTGATTACCTTCACCCATTTTACCCACCCACCCCCAACGCCTACCTCTGGCAAACACCGATCTGTTATTTGTACCTGTGAGTTTTTTGTTTTGTTTTCTTTTTAGATCCACATGTAAATGAGATCATGCAGTGTCTTTCCCTGACTTATTTCACTTAGCATAACACCTCAAGGTCTGTCTTTTCCATTACATACCACTACCCTATTCTATATATATACCAATTTTCCATTGTATACCAGAAACCATTCCATATATACACACCACATTTTCCTTATCCATTCAGCTGTTGATGATACTTAGGTTGTTTCCATGTCTTGGCTATTGTAAACGATGCTATAATGAATATGGCGGTACAGATATCTTTTTGAGACAGTGATTTCATTTTCTTCAGATAAATACCCAGAAGGAGAATTGCTGGGTCATATGGTAGTCCTATTTTTAATTTTTCTGAAGAATCTCCATACTGTTTTTCATAGTGACTGCACCAATTTACATTCCCACTAACAGTGCACAAGGGTTCCTTTTTCTCCGCATTCTCACCAATACTTGTTATGTTTTTGATAAAAGCCATTTTAACAGGTATGAGGTGATTATTGTGATTTCATCAAATCAATTCTTTAGATGCTTATCAATGAGCCAGTGATATCTAAATTTTCAATAAAGAAATAGAAAACTCATAATAACAGGGGGCGCCTGGGTGGCTTAGTCGTTAAGCGTCTGCCTTCGGCTCAGGGGGTGATCCTGGTGTTCTGGGATCAAGCCCCACGTCAGGCTCCTCCGCTGGGAGCCTGCTTCTTCCTCTCCCAGTGCTTGTGTTCCCTCTCTTGCTGGCTGTCTCTCTCTTTGTCAAATAAATAAATAAAATCTTAAAAAAAAAAAAGAAAACTCATAATAACAAGAGGGAAAAGAATTTTAAACAAATACCTTATGGACTCAAATCCAATTATAAGTATGGAGATGTTGGGTTTGTGGACATTAAAGGATAGCAGAATGTAAATCTAAAATCGACATAATCTTCATTTTAGTAAGTATTACAATCTCAAGCAAGAGCAGGTGCATGTGAATGTCCTACGCAATTTAAACATCATCAACATATCAGGAATATTCAGTTAAGAAATAATATGAAGAAATCATTATGTAAATGGTTCTTCTGAGATGACAATAAAAAAGCTGAAAATACATAGTTATTTTCTTTTTTCCATTAAAAGAAATGAAGCAATGTTAAGCAGATTAGAAGTATATGATTAATTCTGAAAAAAAGATTCTCATAGCATTTGCACAGTTAATTTACTCTCTTACACTTGATAGCATTTGCATCAGGTTTACTTGGTGAATGTTTAAATAGATATATAAAAAAGAGTACCTTTCTTAGCAATACTGATTTTAAAAACAACTGATAATTACTACGTCTCTTGGGTCCTCCAGGAAGCAGATGCTGACGTGGAGATAGGAGAGTGAACAGTTTATTGGGGAATAATACCAGTGAGAAATAAAAGGAGAGGGATGCAGAATTGGGCAGGGACAGCTGTCAGAACCTGGTGCTGATCTGATACCTGTGAAAGTTTCGGGAGAGAGGAATGAAAATTTGGGAGGGGGAATGTCAAAGCAGCAGGCAGATCTGACAAAGTCTTGGCCAACCCAATGGGGAGCTAGCTTGGAGAGCACACTTCCCTGTTAGAGGAGCCCCATGTTGGGCAGACATGGCAAGGCCTTAGTACCCACTTAGTGCTCAGCTACTAGCTGGAGGCTCCCCAGGAAGAGCATGGCATCAGTCCAACCACTGAGGTATATCCCGAAGGCTCGGCAACTGGAGGCTGACAGTTAACAGCGCTCTCTTTATCTGAATTGCCTGTTTTCTCAAAGGCAGATATGAGCAGAGCATGACCACTACTTATATGAAAACTGAACAGTTCTCCTGCCCACACAACTGGAGTGTTGATGTCACACCTCTCCCCTTCTTGCATCCCCTTTCCGGCCCCACCTCATTATTTCACTTGTCTCATTTTTCTGCAAATGTTGCCATCAATGCTGTCTGCTAGGGAGATCCCACTCTCCAAGCCCTTCCATCCCCATTCTCTCTCATGCATAACCATGTTGAGAAGAATTGAAGCTCAGATAGGCTCTCAAGAATTAGAAGCAGTACCACAGTGAACTACTTAGGGGTTAAAAGGATTTTGCCAGATGGTCTAACATTGCTCTTTTGGGAAAGATATAGTCTAAGCTACTAATATGTGACAACAATTTTGTACCAGCGTGCTTGCAAAGTAGGGAGAAAAAGCGCTTTCTATTTCCTACATCATCTCATTTCTTTTTCACATAAATTTATTTGTATCACCACCAAAATAACTACCTTTTGAAATAAATTGGAATTAGCTCTCTATTTTTTAAAGAAGAGCTCTGACTCTGAACTAATAACTGTAGTGTTTTACTTCCTACGCTAAGTGAAATAGGCTGAGAAAGACAAAAACCATGATTTCTCTCATATGTGGAACCTAAAAAACAAAACAAATGAATAAACAAACAAAAAGCAGAATCAGACTTGGGAAGACAGGGAACAAACTGATGGTTGCCAGAGGGGAGGGGGGCGGGGGATGGGCAGAATGTGTAAAGGTGAGTGGAAGATACAGGCAACCAGTAACGGAATGACTAAGTCATGGGAATAAAAGGTACAGCGTAGGGAATCTAGTCAATGATATTGTGATAGCGTGGTGTGGTGACGCGTAGCTACACTTGGGGCGAGCGTAGCAGAACACGTAGAGATGCTGAATCACCGTGTTCTACACTTGAAACTAATAACATCACAGGTCAACTATACTTAAAAAAAAATGTTTTTAAACAAGGAGAGCTCTAACTTTGAACTAATTACTATAGTGTTTTACTTCATAAAGCAAGTGAGTTAGTCCTACTCTGCTCGCTCCATTCCTCAGACCATATCAGAGAAGAAATCCTCACTTCATCATTTACACAGTAGTAAACTGGTGGCAGAGTAGATTATCTCATAATGTCCGAATCATAGTTTCCATGTCCTACTACCGATGAATAGTCTGGCTTTCAAAATCAACTTGTATTGTTAAAATCTTCTATATATTTACCCACTTTCTCCAAGCTTCTAAAACTGCAGTACAGGTAGGGGAGGAGTAGAACAATCCCTTTTTTTTCTTTTTCCTAGTTATTCTGAAAATAGAGGGGTTGCAGATTCAGAGGCTCATGAAACCTGTGGGTATCTCAAAGCAGGCAGTGGGGACATGCGGGCCATGGTGAACTGGACCACAAAGACTCCAGTCTAAAGGCTGCTGCTCTTGCTCGATTGTAGTTCATTGATATGTGGTAAGAATGTGGGCCCAGAATGGCCAAACTTCCAATTTTCCAGGAGAAAACCAAAATATGGAATTTTTAAATGTGGCAATAGGAAGGCAATTCGGTACCCTATCAAATTATAAAATGTTTATACTCTTAACGTATTGTTAAAAAACAAAATTCAACCGAGTAAATGTAAAGGTCTAATTGGCTTTATTAAATGATTCACGAATCAGGCAGCATCCCATCTAGCAAGTAGATGGGAGCTCTAAGAAGTTGTACAAAATGGTAGGTTTTAATAGGAAGGAAGGTGGGGCGAGAAACTTATAAACAGAAGAAAAGAAGGGATTGTTCCAGGCAAGATCACCTTACAGTAGGGGGAAGGGCAGGAAGTGGGAGGTCTTATTAAGCAGATTACCTCATCTTCCCTTGGGGGTTGGAGAGGGCCCAAGTGACAGATTACCCCAGTGGTGCTTATCAAAAAATTCCTGATTGACGGGTTGAGACATTTTTCTGGGGGAGGTTGAAATTGCAATTAGGTCAAGTATTAAGCTCTGATTTGGTAACTTGGACTGGCCCAAGTAATGCCATTATGGCCCTGTGGTTTTCTTTTTAACAGTATCCTACAGAAAAATCCTGTCAGTACACAAAGATATATGTAGAATTGCAGTTATTTGTAGTAGTGAAAATGGTGGTTGGGGGTAGAAGTAAAGGGTCATCAATTAAGAATTGAGTAAACCAATTGAGTACATCCACAAAATGGGAAAAATATATAAACATGCCTGGCAAAGCATCTTTAATCTGTTTTCTTTTTTTCTTTCCCTTCTTTCTTCTCTTCTTCTTTCCTCCTTTCTATCTGTCTATCCCTTTTCTAGCATAGAAAAAGCAGCTAAATTTCACTCCTTAAAGCATCTGTAATACAGACCAAACAAACAAGCCAAAAATGTTGCCTTGAAGCTAATTTCACTCTTCAGTGTCCTTTGAGCGATACCATTTAGTTATGCAAATGGCTGGCAAGAAGGCCCCGCCTCTGGGAAAATGTAACAGCATCTTTGGTTTGGCAAAGCTGCCCATCCCTTTGATATATTAAAAAAGAACAATTTGCTTTAATAACACCTCCAAGAGGGAATGACCTGGAAATGAAGGGCCTTGCCCCAGCATCTGAGAGAGTGGCCAAAGTTTTGGTTGGATTCTCCATGCTATGGACTCGACCCTCCGAAATAACTACTTTTTCAGAAAGGAAAATGCCAGTAGACTAGAACATAGGAAGTTATTTTGAAGAAGCTTTTGGGCATTTGAGCTGAGCTCAACAATAATTATCCTGGGAAAAATATTTTAGCTTTATGTCTTATGTAAAGCTTGACTAAAATAAGGGAAAACAACCACGATAAATAAAATTCAATAAATATTTGTTGAGACAGTTACTGAATCTGCTAAGCATAGAGCAGTATACTGGGCATGGTGGGACCTATTGGGGTAAAAAAGAGATCCCAAAATTGTCCCCAGCCTCAGGGAACTTACTGTCTAAAAATGGGCTGTCCAAGATGTACCCACTGGGTACATGTAGCTGTTTAAATTTAAATTAATTAAAATTAAATAAAATGTTGGGTTCGGTAGCTCAGGCACAACAACCACATTTCAAGCGTCCTGTAGCCATGTTTCCATCACCTGGTCTAGGGGAGGGGTTTGCAGTGATTTTCAGCCTTGTGAGTCGTACAGTCTCTGTCATCTACTCAGATCTCTTGTTGGCGGGGAAAAGCCGCCATACCCAACAAGTGAGCAAACGGACACAGCGGTGTTCTGATAAACCTGGGTTTACAAAAATAGCCAGCAGACCAGATATGGCTTGTGGAGCACCGTTTGTTGAGCTCTTGTCTAGAAGAAACCATTAACTCTAGTGTAAGGCTTTCATGTGGAATGGAGAATAAAGTAATTGCCTTTCTGTAGAAATTCAGATGGTCTTTGTGGATACGTGACCTAGAACAATAAACGGCTTTCGTTTTCAGCCACTGACTTTTGGGAAATGTGTCACAGAGCAGTACGTAATGGATACACTTCATCCCGTTACATCTCTAATACTTTGCTCAAACAACGTTCTGAATACCAACCTGTACTGGATTTAACCATATTTTTCTCTCTTTTCAGGCTCAAAATCCACAGGTGGAGACTTTAACAACTTCTTCATGCAAAGCTTTCGGTCTCTCCTCTAATGGCCATAGGCATTTTAACATCTCTATTGCCACATGCTGAATTCTGTTTGTTATATGCTTCTCTCTCTAAGTAGATAAGTAAGCTGTTTAGGAACAGAGTTTGTGACTTTTTCATCTTTGACTCCCCAACATCTAACACAGTTCAGCACCTAGTAGGTGTTCAATAAATATTTGTTAAATCAGTATAGCCATGATTGACATTATTGACAACACCTTCAGAGCCTATATATTTGGCATTTTTATAAAAGTTATGTGTTCTAGGTATTTTATAATGTTTGTTTAGCCGCTGCTTAATCCTTGCATAGCTCAATATTGTGTCTGTACAAAAATTCACTGAAGCTACGAGTTTCTACACATAGTGTTTCATTTATCTAAATTTTCAACCCAGAACCCTTTTTGTTCACAGATGTCAGGATCTCCAGACAGATCAGTTACTTGTTTGTGCATATATACTTTTTTTAAAAAAAAATTATGGATATTCATTTTGCAAAACGGCATGATTTTCATTTTTGAATTATGTGAAAGGCAGTTGTATTTTCACCTAAAGCTGCTGTGAATATATTTTTAAGTGAGTATAATTTGCATATTAAATTTGCATTTTTATGACCGGGGGTTGTAATTGAAAACAAGGGAACTGGAAACAGAGAAAATGAACAATTATTATTATTATTTAATAATCCAACTGTATCTAGTTAGAAGTCTTTTTAACAAGGAAGAAACATTCATAATAGCAGATCACAAAATATTACCAGACTGAAGTGTATTTTCATAAAAACTACACAGGTAAATGACTGCATTCATCTTTCACAGGGGAGAAACCTATTCTGCTATATGGAATTGCATTATGTTAAAGGTCTAGAGAAATAACAACCAGATTTTTTATTATTCAACACAAATTACCTCTGCCCTAAAACTACAGTGTTTCTCAAAATTGATAAGGTTCCTTATCTGTCTGATGGAACGTTTTATTTAACAGGTTTTAAAAAAAATCAAAAAATGAATAAAAGCAAAAAAAGATAATTTATATTGTAAGAGTTACATTTTTTTTACACTCATTTAGTTATCATTTCAAAATAGATATTAAAAACAGCCATTCATAATGGCCTTCTAGAGTCACCCAGGAATATGAACCAGATGACATAAAAGTGCCCTAGATTGTATTTATTTTCGATATGTTAAATTCAATTATTATTAATTTGTATCAAATGTCATGTACTCTCCAAACTTTCAAATTAATGAACACATGCATCAGAGAAGAAAACCAGTAGAGAAGTAAAAATGTAAGTATCCAATTGTCTAAAATTCCTATCACATGTAAATGTTTTATATAATATATAAATCATTGTTTTCATTCATACGTGGCTCCGATTATAGCAGCTGCTACGGATGTGTCTTTTTCCTGGAACAAATTGATACCACTGGCCCATGGTAGCCATTGAGGTGGTAAATTTTTTTTTAATGATTTTTTATTATATTATGTTAGTCACCATACAGTACATCCCCGGTTTCCGATGTAAAGTTCGATGATTCATTAGTTGCGTATAACACCCAGTGCACCATGCAATACGTGCCCTCCTTACTACCCATCACCGGTCTATCCCATTCCCTCACCCCCCTCCCCTCTGAGGCCCTCAGTTTGTTTCTCAGAGTCCATAGTCTCTCATGTTTCATTCCCCCTTCTGATTACCCCCCCCTTTCTTTATCCCTTTCTTCCCCTACCGATCATCCTAGTTCTTATGTTCCATAGATGAGAGAAATCATATGATATTTGTCTTTCTCTGCTTGACTTATTTCGAGATGCTAAATATTTTTGCTCTATGCTAACAATCAGAAAGCACAGAAACAGTTTATATTCACCTGGCAGGACAGCAGGACACCTTCACTGTCTTCCTCCACAGTGGTGACAACGCAGTGGTTCGGTGCCACTACTGAGTCCACAGAGAGACTTATTGTCTCATCATCCCATAAGAGTTCATACGGTCCCCTCTATTGATGACACATGCTGGTCAGGGTCTAGAAAGCACGTAGTGGCAGCTGTGCAAGATGCCTTCATAAAATACTTGTGTGCCAAGGGATAGGATTCAGTTCCAGTAAAATGCAGAGATTTGCTGCTTCAGTAAAATTTCTGGGGATCCAGTGAAATTGAGCATGTCTATATACGCTCTCCAAAGGGAAAGAAAAGTTCCCATACCTTTTTACTGTCTACCATAGAGAAAGAGACACAGTGTTCAGTAAACATTTTTCTATTTTGGAAGCAACATAGATCACATTTAAGCATACTGTTCCCTTCCATCTAACAGACTTACCAAAAGGCTGAATACTTTTAATAGGTCACAGAGCAAATGAAAACCCAACAAAAATGTAACTCAAGGGTCCTTACTCTCCAGAAGCTTTGATTGTACTCAAGGGCCTCTGATCAGTTGTGATACTTTTGTCAAACACTGGGGAAAAAAATTCTCAGGTTGGCTTCCAAGTTCTTAGAGCAAACCACATATTTTTAGCAATAACAATCTTCTTTGAAAAATAGCTCTTGATTTGATCTGTCCTTGGCAGAGAATGAAAGTCTGACTTTGGAACATCAGGCAATATGATGCCACTGTTGTTATCATGAACTGAAAGTTACCAGACTTTTTAGTCTTAGAGTTAGGCATACCCATGACATCCCATTATTCAGGTAGAAATAAAATATATGAGTCCAGACATAGTAGACCTTGAAAGCACATGACAAAAATCTTAGCCTTATTTGTCCCTTTATTTTAACTAATTCGTATATTTTATTCTTTTTTGCCCTTGTTTACATAAAATCAGAGTCAAAGGATTTGACTTTTCTTTTAGAGCACTGGCCATTATTGCTTACCGTAAGAAGCAACAGTGCTGCTGCCCTTCATATCTATATCACATATTGTATATATTACATGTTTATAATACATATCTTTTTTATATTTATTTTAAATATATATTTTTTTAGGCATGTTGTTTTTGTGTTCTGTCTGCACAGCATAATCAGGAAATTCCATTTCACTTGAAGTGGCAGGACTCCACTAATGGGGGGAGGAGACAAGGGGGATTCTATTCTTCTGCTTAAAAAGAACTTTTGCAGGGGCGCCTGGGTGGCACAGCAGTTGGGTGTCTGCCTTCGGCTCAGGGCGTGATCCTGGCGTTATGGGATCGAGCCCCACATCAGTCTCCTCCAATGTGAGCCTGCTTCTTCCTCTCCCACTCCCCCTGCTTGTGTTCCCTCTCTCGCTGGCTGTCTCTATCTCTGTCAAATAAATAAAATCTTTAAAAAAAAAAAAAAAGAACTTTTGCAATATATACTTAGTGCTTGAGATGAAAAGGGGGAAAAATGAACTGCTTCTTAATACACTTCCAGTTTGGTAAAACACTTGACTTGTATAAGTTTCCATTTCCACAAAAATACCTTTGTTCTTTTGAGGGGAAATGGAGGATGAAAAGGGACAAGAAAGGAAGTGGGAGGTTGGGAGAAAGAAAAAAAATGAATAAAAAATAAAGTAGGAAGGGAGAGTAGACATACCTTTCTCAAGAAATTTGCATTGTAGGTACATTTTTATAGTTATTAAGTCCTTCTTTAATTAAAACTTTTTAAAAGTTTTTTTTTCATCGAAAGCAATATGTATTATGTAACAATGCATTAACATATATAGAAAACAGCTGATTCCTTCCTTGCCCCAGACATTGTGACCAGTGTCTTCTATCTGCCATGTGATCATCCTCATCTCTCCCCTTATATATATAAAAACATTCAAAAGGTATTTGGAAGTTTTTTGTTTGCTTGCTGTTCCAAATATTAGATAATGCTGTATATATTGTGTTGGAACTTACATTCCTCACTTCATGATACATCATGGACATCTCAAGTCAATAGAAATTGAAATCATTCTTTTAAACAGTCACATAATATTCCTTAGTAAAAAAAAAAATAGTAAAAAATACTATATTTAACTATTGCCCTGTTGATAGACAATGAGATTGTATCCATTTTTTGGCCACCACAGTCAGTGCTACACCAAATATTGTTTAATGTGGCCTTGAAAAATGGTGATTATATTTCTAGAAAAGCTATTCAAAAGTGGAGTTGGTAGGTCAAAGAGTATATGTATTTTAAATGATAATAGACATTGCCAGATTTATGTTGCAATTTATACTCCCACTGACAATATAGTACTGTGTCCATTTTCCCATTTATGTCTTCCCAACAATGAAAGTTATGATGCTTTTTAATTTTTGCCATCAAGTAAGAAAGATTCTAAATTATCAAAAGAACCATTTCTTAGCGTTTTCCCTGAATCGAATTCGGTTTATTTGCTTCGGTCTCTGGCATCTATAGTTGGTTTGTTCCATGAAGTCAGCATGGAAACTGGACAGAAGCAGTGATGTTCTTTGCCCTCCTCTGTGGTCATAGATTGCCCATAGGAGATTGTACCATTCGAATTGTACTACCGGAAAAAAAGTATGATATACAAGTTCATCCCACCTTTGTCACGTATGAAAGATACCTTGATATTCACTGGAAACAAAATAATAGAAACAGAAAATCTCAGGGGTTGAAGGGGCTATCCAATGCTTAAATCTTAATCTATAAAACCCCTACGAATTTATTATTCCATCTCCGCTTAAATTCCTCTGATAGGAAACCTACAAAAGCAGACAGCCTATTCCATAATAAGAAAGCTAACTTTTACTGAACGTTCATTCTGTACCAGATACAATTGAAAGTGCTCGGCGGGAAGCATCTCATTTAATCCTTACAAAAACCCTATGGGGAGGCATTACTATTACGCCTATTTCACAGAATAAACCAAGGCACAGATCACAGGGCTAGGACGTGGTTATAGTGGATCTGAAGTCAACGGGAAGCCATACTCAACCTCTACACCCTACTGCCTCCCAGAGGCAGGTTTATAAAACTGTGAATGCCAACCCTTTCCCTTTACAGACCTGCACATCTCTTCCTGGACTTCTGTTTTACCACTCCTACTTCTACTCGTCTTATTTCCGTGAATCCTCCTAAAATCTTTTGCACATGAAAATGCTAATTGAAAGTAGCCATGAGGTTCTTTTTCTATGGGTCTTTAGTTCTAAAAACCAGAGTGTACTTAATGGAAGCTTAAGAAAGATCAGCTCACAGCACTCACCCAGCGGCAACAGTGAGAAAATGATAGTGTCTATATCCCTTACTTATGACAGGCCCCAAATCAAGCCAACTGTGAATCTTTATAGGAAATAGGGCTAAAACTTTCCAGAGGAAGGATTAAGTACCCAGTGTTAAAATACAAAACATTAATAGGAAACACTAACATAACACCATTATACTTTTGAAGTCTCATCCATCAGTGAAATGCATGCTCCTAAAAAGACTCCCACAGAATACCTCACATACCTAAGGATTAAGTCTTTTAAGAATACAATGACAAAAGAGAGTATGGCACAAGAAACAGGTTTAATAATGTTCCAGTTATAGGTGTTCAAAGATAGTGGAAGATACAATAATAAAATTAACATCAAAACCACCAAAATTTTCCACATTTATCCTAAGAGGATGGATTCAGTGAAAATTCAAATAAAAAGCAAAATCCGATGGTACAATGGAAGTAAAATATGCCATGATTAATATCTAGTATGTCAATCAAAGGTTAAGCAAGGATATACTAACATAAGGTCTTTAACTATGTTCCTTTCACTGTTTAGAAAACCTACAATTTAGGTTGTAATTCCCATTTATAATCTCTTGTATCAGAAGATTATTTTTTCTCACTTTTTCTCTATCCTTTGCACTTTCCGAAAAGGCAATAAAATTAGTTGTTTTCTTGAAATCCAAGCCATATTAACATTATAGCTCTTTTATTTTGCTAAGTTATTTGCACACATGTGAGGTCTGGCAATGATGGAGCTTCATTCCTGATGACGCCCCTACGTTTTCCTCACTGCTTGTTTCTCAGTGCATTCATCATCATTTCTTTAAAGGCAAGATGCCAACCTATGTATTGTTGTCTTGAATTGAAATAATTTAGAACCCAACACTAAACACTACACCCAAACAGTAAAAATAAAAATTAGTGAAGAAAATGTAACTTCACTGGGTGATTATGGGATTTTTTGTTTATTCCATTTCTTACTTGCAAATTGTAAGCAATTTTGTATAATACTTGCCTAAAATCTGGTTTTACATTTTTTAAAATTAATAAACTGTTAAGATCATTGTTAAATCTATCTGAATATCCCTGTTATTAGTTAGCTTTGAACTAGATTATTAATTATTAATTGAATAAATTGAAGATAATTCAACCAGTTGTTAATACTTTGGAGACTTAATATTCTGTTTTTCTAAATTTAAGAGAGGTGGATGGGCTATTTAAAGATGTGGACTTTAAGAACAAACTGGTGGTTACCAGGTGTGGGGTTGGGTGAAATAGATGAGGGGGATTAGGAGTATACTTATCATGAAAAGCACTGAATAATGTATAGAATTGTTGAATAACTACATTGTACACCTGAAACTAATATAACACTCTATAGTAATTATACTGGAGCTAAAATAATAATAATAAATGAAAATAAAATGTGTTCTTTAATGAAAATTAGTTAATAGATAAACTTCTGAACCACTGTATTATAGATAAATTACATAACCATTAGTGTGCCTATTTATTTGAATTTTTCTATCAAATATTCCTGTAGAACATATACAGGGGATTGGCTAGCTTTGGACATTTCTTTAATTGATATGTAATTGGCATCTAATATTGTATTAGTTCTAGGTATACAACATAATGATTTGACATATATGTTTCTGTAAAATGATTACCACAGTAAGTTTAGTTAACATCAAGCACCATGTATCGTTACAGATTTTTTTCTTGTGATGAGAACTTTTAAGACCTACTCTCTTAGCAACTTCCAAATATACCATACAAGTATTACTAACTCACCATGCTGTGCGTTACATCCCAGGACATATTTAACTTATGACTGGAAGTTTATATCTTTTGACCTCCTTCACCCATTTTGCCAACCCCCCAACTCCCACTTGAGGCAATCATCAATCTGTTCTCTGTTTCTATGAATTTGGTGTTTGTTTGTTTTAGATTCCACATATGAGTAAAATCATAGTATTTGTCTTTCTCTGACTTATTTCACTAGCATAATGCCCTCAAGGTCCACCCAAGTTGTCACAAATGGCAGGATTTCCTTCTTTTTTATGGCTGAATAATATTCCATTATTTACACACACACACACACACACACACACACATTTGTACCACATTTTCTTTATCTATTCATTCCGTCACTGGACGCTTAGGTTCTTTCTATGTCTTGACTATTGCAAATAGCATTGCAAAGAACATGGGGGTGCAGGCATCTTATCAAGACAGTGATTTCATTGCCTTCAAATAAATACCCAGAAGTGGAATTACTGGATCATATTTTGCCCTATGTTGTTTAATTTCCACAAATTTGTGAATTTTCCACTTTTCCTTCTGTATTAATTTCTAACTCCATCCCCTTGTAGCCAGAGAAGATACTTTGTGTGATATCTGTCTTTTAATATGTTGTGAGATTTAATTTGTGGACTAACATATGGTTCATCCTTGGAAAATGCCCCATATACACTTGAGAGAATGTATATTCTGTTGTTGAGTAGAATGTTTTGTACATGTGAGATCTAGTGGTTTGTAGTGTTAAGTCCTCGACTTCCTTATTTATCTTTCATCTGGTTGTTCTATCCATTACTGACAGTGAAGTACTAGGTCTTCAACTATTACTGTAGTTCTATTTCTCCGTTTAATCCTGTCAATTTTTGTTTCATATATTTTTGTGATTTGTTATTATGTGCATAAATATTCATAATTGTTACATCTTATTGTTGTATTGAACCTTTATTGATACATACTTAAGGTGCACCTGGGTGGCTCAGTCATTGAGCATCTACTTTCGGCTCAGATCATGATCCCAGAGTCCTGGAATCGATCTCCACATCCGACTCCCTGCTCAGCGGGCATTCTGCTTCTCCCTCTCCCTCTGCCTGCCATTTCCACTGCGGTGCTCTCTCTTTCTCTCTCTGTCAAATGAAAAAAAAAAAAAAAAAAGGAAAGAAAAGAAAAAAGATCTTAAAAAAAGATATATACTTAATACATTATTAATATATAATGTCCTGCTTTGTCTCTTGTAAGCTTTTTTGAATTAAAGTCTATTTTGCCTGACATTAATATAGCCATCCTTGTTCTCCTTTGGTTACTATTTTCACGGTATATCCTTTTCCACACTTTAACTTTCAACCTGTTCATGTCTTTGGGTATAAAATGAGTCTCCTGTAGGCGATATACAGTTGGATCATCCTGCCATCCTTTTGACTGGAGGTTAATTCATCTACATTTAAAGTAATTACTAGTAAGGAGAGACCTCTGCCATTTTGCTTGTTAGTTTCTATATGTCTTACAGATTTTTTGTCCCTCATTTCCTGTCTTCTTTTGTATTTAGATTCTTCATAGCGAATTGTTTGAATTCCTTTATCATTTTCTTTTATGTGTATTCTTTACCTGTTTTTTTGTGTGGTTACCTAAGGATAAATTTAACATCTTAAAATTATAAGACTGTCTTTTGAATTTATATTAACTTAAGTAATGTACAAAAACTATGCTCCTTTAACACTTCTGTCTTCACCCCTTTCAGTTGTTGATGTCCCAAAATTACATATTTATATGTTGTGTGTCCCAAAACATAAATTAATAATTTTTAATGCATTAGTTGTTTAAATGATGTAAAAACAAGAAAGCAACAAAATAAGTTACAAACCAAAATTACAATAATAATTGCTTTTAGACCGATAGTCTTTTAAAAATGAGTCTCTTAAATCATGTAGACAACAAACAGTAGAGGTAAACACCATTGTTACAATAATTACAACTTTATAATTACTCATGCATTAACTTTAGAGAGATCTTTGTTTCTTTATACAGCTTTTGAGTTGTCATCTTGCAAGGCAAGTGTAGTGAAATGCATACCCTCAGCTTTTGTTTATCTGGGAATGTCTTAATTTCTCCCTCATTTCTGAGGGACAGTTTTTACAGATATAGGATTTGGGGTTGACTTTTTTTTCTTTTAGTACTTTTCTATGTATTAGCTTACTTCCCTCTGATCTCTAAAGTTTCTGATGACAAATCTTCTGACAATTATTGAGGATCCCTTGTATGTGATAAGTTGTTTCTCTCTTGCTGCTTTCAAAATTCTTTGTCTGTCTCTTTTGATGTCTGACTATAATATGTCTTAGGGTGAGTCTCTTTGAATTCATCTTACTTGGATCTCGCTGAGCTTCTTGGACATGTATAGTCATGTCTTTCCTCACATCTGGAAAGTTTTTTGCCATTATATCTTTAAGTATTCTCTCTCTTCCTTCTGAGACTTCCACGGTGCATACATTGGTCAGTTTGATGATATTCCACAGGTTTCTTAGGCTCTGTTTATTTTTCTTCAATCATTTTTTTTCTTTCTGTTCCTCAGAAATCAGGTTTAAGGATTCTTTTTTCTGCCTGTTCAAATCTTTGAATCCTTCTTTTTGTTTCTTTGTAGGTTTTCCATGTTGTTATTGATATTTCCAGTTTGTTTGTACATCTTTTTCTTGACTTTCTCTGTTTTCTTTTAGTTCTCTGAGTATCTTTAAGGCAGTTATTTTAAAATCATCAGCTAGTGGATCTACCTTCAAGTCTTTTTCAGGGACAGCTTCTCTTGGCTTTTTTTTCTCCTTAAATGAGCCATACTTTCTTGTTTCCTTTGTATCTCTTGTGATTTTTTGTCAAAAACTGGACATTTCAATCTCATAATATGGTAACTCAAAATTACATTCTCTCAATGCCTTCCCATCTCAGTATTGAGCTCCAATCCTCTTACCCAGATTTACAAAGCCCTACAGGATCTTCATCCTGCCTGCCTGTCTCTCTTATCACCATTAAGATCACTCTCCCGTCACTCACTCTTCTCCTTTTATCTTCCTTACGCTCCCCAAGTTCATATTTGCCTTAAGCATTTACATGAGATAGTCTGAGCTACTTTGAGAGAGGGAGTGTAAATTGAGAAAGGGAGTGTAAATTGGTCCAACCACTTTGGAAAATTCTAAGGGCCTCTTGAACTCTGAAGTGAATCTCTAAAAGGCTTTTTTTTCTGCAAATTTTCTCAAAAAGATCTTCCCTGACCATTTAATTCAAGTACCCACCCACTCACTCCATCTGGTCACCTATTTAAAGTTTTTTGTATAGCACAGATTATTATCTGATTCTTGGTAGTCACTTTGTTTGTTTTTTATTATTATCTGTCTCCTCCCCACCCCAGAGTTCCATCTGAGCAGGAACCTTTTATGTCTTTTTCAATCCTGGATCTCCAGATCTAGGAAAGTCGCAAGCATATATTAGGCCTTTAATAAATGTATGTCAAATGAATGAATGGATTTGACAAAGCTGTATGTTTTATAACTTACTTACTTCTTCAAAATGTATGTTTATTTTAACCAGATTTTACCTATATGAAAAGGTGATTGGCAAGAGAATGGAGAGGAGGAAAGTTTGGGAAAGAGTCCTACCAAAGAAGAAAGATATGTATTTTCTGTGTTAATAACTAATTCAAAAGATATTTATTAAAAACCTACTATAAACATAATAAAGAAGAAAAACTGCCTACTATCAGAGATATTACATTTTAATGGAGACTACTGATAATAAGTAAACAAATACATAAAAATATGTAGTAATAATTGCTGTGAAAGAAATAAACCAGTAAGATAATAGAAAATGCTAAGGGGGAGAGGAGTCAGTTTTGGAGAGAAGGCTTAGTGGAGTATGGGGCTGAGTCTGGGAAGATGTTGGGTAATAGCACTTCAGGCCTAGAGAACAATAAAGGCAGATTCCTAAAGCTTGGCTCTGAGTAAGAAGAGCAAGAAGACTAACCTGTATAGGTTAGTAAAGTAAGTAAGTAGAAGTAAAGTAGTAGAAAAGGGATAGAAGAGCTTGGCAGGTTTTAAATCCCCAGATCATGAAAATATATTGAAAATAGAACCTTCTTTTTTTCTGGATCATTCTACATTTTAAGTCTATAGCAAAAAGACCCATTTCTTCAAATATCCAAATAAATAAATAAATTAAATTAAATTAAATTAAATTAAATTAAATAAATTTTTATCTCCAGGGAAAAACCATAAGCTCTTGGAACTGGAAGGCACAGAGGGGAACAAGTCCAAGATTCTCATTTCAAAAGATGTCCAATTACTGATATATTTGGGGTAGAAAAATCCTATTTTCCTGAAACAACCCAATTAAGAAGCATTTCTATCACATTACAACACAGCCTTTCTTTTAAATGTCAATTAAGAATGTTGGAAAGATGTCTGAGGTGCATTTGGGCTTAAGTGATATCAGGCAAGTCATCTAATCTCTTTAAAACTCAGCTCTTCATCTGCATCTGCACTGTGGTATAATAACATCAACCTTAAGGTATTTTGTAAGCATGTAAGTGTATTAGTTCAGGTTGCTCCTAGAAGCAGCTGTCAAGACAGGATTAGACATGCGAGAGATTTATTGGGGGAAGGAACAGATGCTAGTTTGACCTGAGTGGAAGAAGAGAGAGAGAGAGAGAAGAAGGAATGGGTGGGAAGAGTCTCAGACTATAGCTCAGTTCCAAGAAAAGCTCAGCCAGGCAGATGGGTTGTCCTTGCCCAAAGTCACCTGTTAGAGGAGTTTCTTATCTCACTGAAATGGGCTAGTATTCTCATTATGCTTAGCCATTGGCTAGGAGAGGCTTGTGCAAAACATGGCATCTATGAAAACACAGGGATGGACCCAGTGGAGCAGCAAGCTGGGCCATCAGTCAGTTTTGCTCCTTGTCCCCGGAGATCCTAGTAGCATGTTTCCATGATTGTGTCAGTCCACCTTTGTGCTTCAAATTTCTACCACTCCAGGCAATTTTAGGAAATAGCTAGCTTCCGTGGTTTGTGGAGACTTCTTTTCCTGAGGGTAAACTTAGTAAAGGGAGGATGGTGGGGCAAATTATACCTCCCATTGTTGTAGTTGTTTGGCCTCTTGGTCACACTGGTGGCTCACAGCTCACTTTCTACTATACGTTCTAGCGGGTCCTCTGCTTATGGTCCCACTTCCACACCTCCTTCACTGTGAAATGGGTCCCTGGATTGGGTACTATTTGTATGTTATTCCATGCCTGTGGATCAGACGTTCTTTAAACCCTGGATTATGGGGCTGGCTAAGGGTCTGAGGGCAGGAATGCAGGCTCCTACCTAGAATAGGAATATATTTCCCTGTGAAGATAGACCACTGACCCTTTCAGCATGGAAAGGTCCTGGTGGAGTTGAGTTGTCACCAAGTGTCTGGTTGGTCTCCTTGAGGGATATTGCCACATCAGGAGCTCAGTATTGGTCTCTGTTGCTGAGAACAGTGGATATTCAGAAGCAGCAATAGCTAGATTAGTCTTATAAGTGGGAGTCTATCCTATTGAGCCTATGTACATAGCCTCCCTCTCTGCCAACATGTCATTCATGTGTCCATCATACCAACTCTATTAACTGGGTAAGTCATTTTGTCTACTTGGTTGTTTTTGTGTCTCTTCCATGGTAAATCCTCTTCTTATGGTTATCATAAAAAAACCTTTGCACTCTCTGCCTGCTCTCATATGTCCATTGCCTTTAGTTCAAACTTCACCTCCAATCTTCTATTCTTTTTTAGTTTTTTAGTTTTTTAGTTCAAACTTCACCTCCAATCTTCTATTCTTTTCCTTCCCCTGACTATATGGCCAAGTCAAGGACCTCTGTCCATGAGTCAATATACATTCTAACCTCAGGCTGCTTCTCTTTCCACACAAAATGAATGACCAGGTACACTGCTAACAGCTTTGCCCATTAAGAAGATTTTTCCATTTTACTGTCTTTCAAGACCATACCTAAAATGTGGCTAAATGCAGCCACCATCCATTTTCTGTCTACACTCACAAGCTTACCCATCTGCAAACTAAGCACAGGCCTTTTTCCCCCCTGCAGCTGGTCCTATGAACCCCTCCATATGGCCATAGGTATGAGCAGTGGAAGGGGCAGTGGCACAAATGTTGGGGGTAGCATGGGGTCTGGGATGTCTGTTCATGCAGCTTACCCATGCTCATTGGCCCTGCTTAAGTTTGATTTCAGGTGTGCCATCACCATCTTATAACTTACTGTCGCTGGTCCCATCTGACTTTATGACTTGGTGGGTCTGATATAACATAGATTGTAATGGGCTATTTTAAATGCATGGTCTCTTAGTACCCCATGTTCAAGTATTACTTCTCTATCAGAGTCCAGAAATGTGTCAGAAGCTGTTTTTCAAAATCATATCATGCTCTGCTGCAGATGCTGCCTTGTTCCAGAATCCCAGAGGGCTATGCTGTGATTCTCCCCCTGGGGCTTGTCATTAGCACCACATGGCTTTTTTCCCCTCTACTGACACTTGTAACACCACAAGGTTTGCTGGGTTGTATGGCTCAAGTGGTAGGGCTACTGCCCACATGGTAGCCTGGACCTGCTATGGAACTCTCATGCTATGGGCCCCAACAAAGCAAGAAGTCTTCCAAGTCACCCAACATATTACCTGGATAGGTATCCTTAGATGTGCAGTATGTTGCCTCCAGAAACCCAAGAGATCTGTCAGCTATTGTGCTTCCTGCTCTGTGGTAGGGGATGCAAAATGGGACAATGTGTATTTTATTTTGGAGGGGATATCCCAACATTCTCCTGATTACTGGACTTCTAGAAACATCACCGAAGTGACAGGTCTTTGAATCTGCATAGGGTTTATGTCCCACCTCTTGGAGTAAATGTGTCTTACCAGGGCCTCCAGATTACTCACCACTTCTTGTTCATTTTGCCCAGTCACCATGATACAGTCATTGTAGTGGATCAGAATGACATCTATGGATGTTCAGGAAGTCAAATCTTTTTGGACTATATTATGATGGGAGGTGGAAGAGTTAAAGAGCATCGATGCAAAACTGCACATTATAATTGTTGTTTGTCCCATGTCAATTTACACTGATTCTGGTCTTCTTTTCCAGGGGTCAGCAAAATTTTCTACAAAGGGAAATAGTAAATATTTTAGCCTTTGCAAGCCATATGGCCTCTGCTGCCACTACTCAACCCTGCCATTATAATGTGAAACCAGACAAATAATAGATAAGTGAGTAAACATGACTGTGTTCCAATAAAACTTTATTTACAAAGATATAGTTATAAATATGACCAGAATTGATCCACAGGTTGTATTTTTGTTATTCCTGCTTTATTTCTAATTAGAATGGAAAAGAATTTATTCACTACTTCGATTGTCAAGTATCATTTACCCATGACCTTACTAATCTGTTCTAACCTTGGTACCACATCTGGCATAGCAGCACAGTTCAGGCCTGTTAAGTTTATAGTAGTCTGTAGTCATTCTTCAGTTTCTATAGGAGCCAGACTGCTGATATGATATGCTATGGAAAGTTACCCCTGCATCCTTTAGTCCTTTAATGGTGGCATTAACCTCTACCATGACCCCTGAAGTCAATAATGGTTTCGGTTGCCTATTTTGGTGGAGAGGCCTGTTGTTGCACAGTTTTCTCCTTAGTCTTCATCACTGTAAGAGTTTTACCCCATAGGCTTAGGACCTTACGTTGGGGTTACTCCAATTGCCAAGTATATCAATACTGGTGACACATTCAGGGCTTGGGGAAGTGACAACCGGGTGGGTCTGCAGATCCATCATGTCCACAGTAGGCCAGACCCACTGGGAGCCAGAAGTTTATTTGGGGAGAAAACTTGTGAGAAAAGGTGGAGGGGGAGCCAAGAGAAGCTGGGAGAACCAACAGACCAAGGTGTAGTTCTGACCCCAAGTGAAGGAGAGGGGGCGGGAAGGTCAGGTGAGGTGTCAGCACTGCAGTTCTAAGCAAAGTTAGGAAGGACTGTCTGGGCATCCTCACCTGAAAAGTTACCTGTAATGGGAGCCCTGCACCTCCCAGGAATGGTCCTGCCTCAGTATCTCTGCCATGCTTAGTCATTCACTGGAAGCACCCAGGAAAGTATGGCCTCGGCATGAATATGGTGATGGATTTTAGGGCTCAGCACCTGGGCCTGTCAGCCAGTTTTTCTCTCTAGTCACAGCTACTACCCTGCTTTAGTTGAAGTATTAAAGTCAGCTCAGACTCTGCATCCAATAGACTCTCAGATGTCTAGATATCCACCTCTTTCCATTAGAGAAGAACCAAGGGAATTATTACACTCTATGCTTCCCATGGTGTTGCATGGTTCTACTTCCTAGGAACCTGGCAATTTCTTCATTAATGGGTTTTGGATCCAAAAATTGATCGATTAGACATTTCACTGGAGTGACCATCCTGGGGATTATGTTTTCCCACTCTTACCGTTTTTTGTTGTTTGTACATGTTAAGTAGCAGTTTCTTGGCTTCCTCCAGGAGGCTATGCTCTATTAACTATCTCCACAACTTCCTGCAGTTCAAACTCTTGTCTGCCCCTCCAACCTAGCCAGACACTACAGTAGTTCTGACTTTCTGGCCTCTGGTGCTTAAGCATCATCACCTGGTCTCTGTTACATCAAAACTCCATCACGTCCATGAATCTCAGCAAACGCAGTATCATGATTCTTGCCTTCTCCCTGGCTCATAGAGGAAACACATCAGTGATGATGTTGGTACCTCTCTCACCAGTGAATTCCCAGTGGGCTCAGTGAATAGTATCTCCTCTTTGACATTCATTGAACATATTGTCATAGACAGTTTTCTGGCCTCACAAAATGTGTCCATTCCCAGCGTATTCACTTCCCTTAACATCTGTATTCCTTCTTCCTTTCCCTAGGCCATCTTGAGTGTTTATACTTAATTCAGTGTTCTTTATTTTTTTTTCAGGTTTCTGAAAGCTACACTAGCAGTGAGTTTGCCAAATCCTAGGATCACTGACAGGGTATTAAATTCCAAGAGTGATCCTGCAAGTCCAAGAATTCTTATTTATTCAGTCTTACTTTCCTGCCATGAAAATCCAATCAGGATACTCACTGACTCCTCCTGGTATACCCTATTAATAATTCTTGTACCTCCTTGGTAGATAGTCTCTTTCCTCACTTATCAGGCTGTCCTCAGTTGGGTTATGCTGAAATTTAACTCTAGATATCAACCAGGCATCCAGAAAAGGAAGCAGGGGCAGCTCCTGAGGAAGGCACTTGTCTTGTAGAAGAGAAACTCCTAAGGCATTTTTTTCAGCACAAGAGAATTGCTAGCTCTTACTAGAGAGCTCTGAGGCTTCAAGTCACTCTACAGAATATCAGGGGTACCCATCTAGACATCTCCACCCCATGTTTCAAGTTTCCAGGTTTTCCCAGCCAGAGTAATGACATTAATATGTCAGACCTACCTAGGCTTAGTGTCCAAATGGATCCCATTAGACGACCTACAGTCTATTGCTCAGCTACATCTGCTTCCTACTATAGAAGATAACAGCCTCTTTATAAGCTACCCCTAAGTCCCTCTGGTTCTCACACCTAGCCTTTAACTGACTGTTAATGGTTCTCAGTTTCTCATTTTCCCTCTGCAGGGTACCGATTCAGCTTAGTTGTAACCAGCCAATTTTACTGTCTATAAGTATTTTCCCCTAATATCTTCCAAATACCTTAATCATTACACCTGCAAGAGCATTCTCCTCCACTGGGATGTTTTCTTGGGTCACTACTGATGAAATATATACCAGTTAGGCTCCTATCTTGTGCCAAGGACTATCCGTGCACCATTTACCTACCTCCTTACTCCCTAGTGGTGAGTGAGCAAGCCAGTCACAAATCCCCATCTTACTATCTGTTTTTCTCAGACCACTGTTAGTATTTAGTTTTAGTATTTAGTATTAAGCCACCATTTAGTTTGAATCTGCTGAGAAGCAGATACCATGACAGCATTAGATGGACAAGATGTTTATTGGAAGAGTTAGTAGGAGAAAGCAAGGAAAGCTTTAAGACCTTGTGCAGATCTGACAACTATGGAAGGAGAGAGGGAAGGAAAGATCAGGTAGGAAAAATTTTGTATGGTGCAATTCTAAAAAAAGTTAGGCCCATTGAAAGAGTTCTACATCTTGCCAAATGGACCTGCTTTTGTGGTGCTCAATCATTGTCTAGGAGCAGTCTTGGTCTCCATATGGATCCAGAAGGTGCAGTGGTAGGAGCTGTCAGTCAGTTGTGCTCCCTGGAGATTTGAACAGCACAGTTGTATGGCCCCTATATTAATTAAGCAGGGAGAGTTTTTTATATGGTATATACAGAAACATAATAAAATATATAGATAATTAATAATTATCACTTCGATTTAGGTTCTCCGCAACAACTCAATTCTCTGAGCTCTCAAATGATTTAGCAAATCAAATAATTTAGTGTCTATTATATCTAATTCATAAGAGTTTTTGGAGACTCAAATATAACACTTCATTTAAGGATGCACTTGAAAGTTTTAAAGATAAAAAATAGTACTAGTAAAAGGTCTATACAACTAAGAACTGCTCTTAATTTTCCCCTTTTCCCTAGGGGAACAAGATTGAGATCAGATAAGGAGATACGAAGCACCAGCCCCATAAGCAGCTGAACTTGAGTAAATCTCTAAATACCAGTTTAAATCAGAGAGCTAAGTATTTGCTGACCAAATATCCTGAAGAAGTGCATTTAAAGTGTATCTTATTGAAGGTTTCAAATTTAAAAATCCTAAAACTAATGAGATTACTTAAAAGAGTCTTCATCTGTTAAATTTAAAAAGCAATGACAATAAACTGGTAAGATCTTTCACTTAAGCAAGTGCAGGTGAATAGAGCTAGAAATGAGATTTAACAATATGTGTACTAATATGTAATGATCTGAAGCATGTCATAAGGCATTGCTTTTCAAATTATTCCACCAAAGTATCCCTAACTGAAAAGGAAAATAAATTCAAAATCCAAAGAAGTATTGCTTGGAAAAAACTGTTCAACTGTTAAGTAATGGAATGTAATGGTGAAGTGCTATGAGCCAGCACTGCATACATACTGAGTTGAAACAACCTAATGTTCAGCAATAATCTTCTCTTCTAATTTTCTTTGACTGTTTTTATTATTACAAAGGCAATATCATAAAATTTAATCAGAAGAACAACCTGATGAATTCATATAATCCCACCCACCTTGAGAAAACTCAGTCAATACCTTTAGATCTTTTCCTATGCATTTACGTTCACGTATGCATATATATGTGTGTGTCTGTGTTATTTTATTTTAAAAATGGGGCCAGACTACATATACCATTTAAAAACCTGCCGTAATTTCAGTAATCCAGAAACTGTTGGACAGTTAGGGTGTTCCTTCTTATTCTCTACTGTTATATACGTAGGTTCTGTCCTAATTTTCATAATAAAATCAGGAGCAGGAACAATGGGTCAAAATAAGCCAGAAAATGTTTAACATATAAAAATCTTAAAAATTAGAGAAACGGGCTTTAAAAATGCTTAAATAAAGACAGTTATAAAATCATGCTGTGTTGCATCTTACCATTTCTTTAAACAGCAGTGATGGGGTATAGTGGTTTTTAACTGAACATTCTCATACCATAAATGTTTGTTTTTCTTTATAACCTTTGAAATATGTGTTCGTACCTAAATAATATATTGTTGATGTTGCATGTTTTTGAACTTTATTTAAATGGCTTTACATGTATATATTCTTCAGCTGTTTTTCACCAATCTTATGTCTGTGAGCTCCTTCCCTTTTATGCCTGCAGTGCATTTGTCCCCACTGTTGTGCAGTATCCCATTGCTAGACCATCTCACTATTGTTTTTTCTCTTGACAACAAATATCTGCATAGTTTCCAGGGTTTTACTATTACAAATTGACATTAGGAACATTCTTTTACAGGTCCACATATGCCATCAAAAGTGAAATTATTGGTTGTCAGATATGCATATCTCCAACTTCATCAGAGTGCCAAACTGTTTTTGAAAGCAGTTGTACCAACGTCTACTCCCAACCCACAAAGTGTAACTATTTCCTTTGTTCCAGTTCCTGGACAATACTCTGTACAACACATTTTAAAATTTTTTTATTATAATCCGTTTGGTTATAAAATAATATCAAATTACAGTATTAATTTAGATTGTTCTGAGGAATTTAGGTTGAACATCTTATTTTTTCCTTTGTGATTTGTGATTTGTTGTGATTCTTGAAGTAACTATTCATGTATTTTGACATTTTTATTATTTTCTGTTGCTTTTTATTGATTTGTACAAGTTTATTATATATTATTATATTTTCTGAACAATAACCTTTTTTTTTAAAGATTTTATTTATTTATTCGACAGAGATAAAGACAGCCAGCGAGAGAGGGAACACAAGCAGGGGGAGTGGGAGAGGAAGAAGCAGGCTCCTAGCGGAAGAGCCTGATGTGGGGCTCGATCCCATAACGCCGGGATCACGCCCTGAGCCGGAGGCAGACGCTTAACCGCTGTGCCACCCAGGCGCCCCTGAACAATAACCTTTTGTCATATCACACATTTTTTTATATATCACAGATATTTTCTTCCTGTTTCTGACTTGTCTTTTTCCTTTTTAGTGGCACATTTTGAAGAACAGAAGTTTAATTTTAATGTAGCCACACTTATTCATCATTTTATGTTTTGTGCTTTTTATATCTTGTTTAAGAAGATTTTCCTAGGGGCGCCTAGATGACCCGGCAGAACATGTGACTCTTGATCTCGGGGTTGTGAGTTCGAGCCCAACTTTGGGTGTAGAGCTTACTTTAAAAAAAAGAAAGAAAGAAAAGGAAATTTTCCTAACTTAAAGTTCATCAAGTAATCCCTCATATTGCCCAAGAAAACTTTAAAGTTTTGCTTTAAACTTTGAAGTATTTTATTTATCAAAAACTGACTTTTGCATATAATATGAGATAGAAATCCTACACTTACCTAGAAGTCCTAGGACTAATTATTGAATAGTTGACATATTCCCCACTGATATTCCATGCCACCTCTGCATCGTATCAAGTTTCTGTATATGTGTAAATCTGTTTATGAGATATCTATCTGTTCTCTCCTGTGACTATAAGTTTATCTAACTCAATATGTATGCATGTCCTAATTGCATTACTTTTACAATCTGGATATCTGATATCTATCTGTTCCATGTGCATTTTTTTTAAAGATTTTATTTATTTATTTGACAGAGAGAGAGACAGCGAGAGAGGGAACACAAGCGTCCAACTGAGCAGGGATCCCGATGTGGGGCTTGATCCCAAGACCCTGGGATCATGGCCTGAACGAAGGCAGACGCTTAACGACTGAGCCACCCAGGCACCTCTCCATGTGCATTTTAAAGGAATGTGTGTTCTCTACTGCTTTTGGATGGAATGTTCTATATATACCTATTAAATCTATGTGGTCTAATTTGTAATTTAAGGCTGACATTTCCTTATTGATTTTGTGTCTGGATGATGTAAGTGGGATGTTAAAGTCCCCTACTATTATTGTATTGCTATCAGTTTTTCCCTTTGGGTCTGATAATATTTGCTTTATATATTTTGGTACTCCTATGTTGGGTGCATATATATTAATACATGTTATATCTTCTTGCTGGGTTGACCCCTTTATCATTATGTAGTGCCCCTCTTTGTCTTTTATGACAGTCTTTGTTTTCAAGTCTACTTTTTCTGACACAGATACAGCTACACCAGCTTTCTTTTTGTTTCCACTTGCATGGAATATCTGTTTCTATTCCTTCACTTTCAGTCTGTGTGTGTCTTTACTTCTGAACGGAGTCTCTTGTAGGCAGTATATAGATGTGTCTTGGTTTTGTTTTTTGGTTTTTTTCAATCCATTCAGCCCCATCGTGTCTTTTGATTGAAGAATTTAGTCCATTTACATTTTAAGTAATTATTTATAGGTATGTGTTTGTTGCCATTTAGTTCATTGTTTTTTGGCTGTTTTGGTAGTTTCTGCCTGTTTCTTTTATGGTCTTTCTCTTCCCTTATGGTTTGATGATTTTTTTGTATGTTATATTTAGATTCCTTTCTCATTTCCTTTTTGTGTGCTTACTTTAAAATTTTGCTCTTGGTTACCTTGAGGTTCACCAATCTCATCCTTTGTGTATAATAGTCTATTTTTATTTGATAGCAACTTAAATTTGAACACATTCCAAAACCCTATATTTTCACTTCCTGTGCCATGTTTCACATTTTGATGTCACTTTTTATGTATCCCTTAACTATTACTGTAGTTATAGTTAATCTTTTTACTTCTGTCTTTCAACCTTTTTAGTGACTTTATAAGTGATTAATCCACTACCTTTACTATATATTTACCTTTTCCAATGAGATTTTTTACTTTCATGTGTTTTCTTGTTATTAATTAGTGCCATGCATTTTTGCTCAAAGAAGTCACTTTACTATTTCTTGTATGGTTAGTATAGTAGTGATGAACTACATTTGCCTTTGCTTACCTGGAAAACTCTTTATCTCTGCTTTAAATCTGAATGATAATCTTGTCAGCTACGGTATTCTTGATTGGAAGTTGTTTTTTCCTTTCAGCACTTTGAATATGTTATGCCACTTCTTTCTGCCTTATCACATTTCTGCTGATAAATCTGCTGAAAGCCTTCTTGTGTATCCCTCGCATGTAACTTTTTCTTTCTTTTTCTCTTGCTGCTTTCAAGATGCTATTTTTAACTTCTGACATTTTAACTATAACGTGTGTTGGTGTGGTTCTCTTTGGGTTCATCTTATTTAGAATTCTTATAGCTTCCTGAACTTGGATACCTGTTTCCTTTTCTACATTAGAGAATGTTTTAGCCATTCTTTCTTCAAATAAGTGTTCTGCTTCTTTCTCTCTCTTTTGTTTTTGGGACCCCAATAGTGCAAGTATTATTCGGCTTGATGTGATCCCAGAGGTCCCTTGAGTTATCTTTATTATTTTTAATTCTTTTTTCTTTCTGCCACCGTGTCTGGGTGAGTTTTATTGATTTATCTTCCAGCGTTTTGATCCATCCTTCTGTTTTATCCAGTCTGCTATTAAACCCTTCTAGTATACTTTTTAGTTCAGTTATTGGGTTCTTTAGCTCTATTACTTGTGTTTGGTACTTTCTGATATTTTCTATCCCTTTGTTAAAGTTTTTACTGTATTCATCCTTTTTTTTTTTTTAGTTCAGTGAGCATCTTTATGACCACTGCTTTGAACTCTTTATCAGATAGATTACTTATCTCCATATAATTAAGGCTTTTTTGTAAGGTTTTGTCTTCTTTCATTTGGAACATTTTTCTCTGCTTCCTCATTTTGCTTGACTTTCTGTGTTTGTTTCTATGTATTAGGCAAACCGGCTAGCTCTCTCAGTCTTGAAAGGGTGGTATTGTGTAGATGATGACCCTTCTGATTTAACCTTGCTTTAGCTCTTGGCTGTCTCTTGACCCTTTGTGATTGTCTAAACTGCCCAATTTATTCTTGATATGTCCCCACTGTTGGGGTTATACCAAGACCTGTCAGTGATGCAAGGGCCTCATTTATCATCTGGTGTTGGTTGATTAGAAGGCAAACCCACAGGCAGCAACTTTTAAAGTGTGCAGTTATATATGGACTGTGGAGATGCAATTGTAATTCCTGCCAGCCTCTAGACCAGGAGATACGGAGGTGTTCCCTGTGTGATTGTTGCAAAAACTGGGGCTCCAGACAAGTGTATAAGCTCTTTTCCGGCAAGTCTTATCAAGCTGTAGCAATGTGAAGGGGGTGCACAAGGATGGTGTCACCCTGCTTACATTCCCTGGGAGTACCTCCTTAGTCTCTAGATGTATGGGAAACCTGAAACTCCAGGCTAAGTGAATAGGCCTTTTGCACAGAAAGACTGGGGTATGTGTTTCAGTCTGCTATATTTGCAGTGCCCTGGGAGTGGTGGCCTGCAAAAACTGTCTTTCTGGTTTTTGGAGCCCTGTTGACCTCTGGAATGCCAGCCCTCTTGGCCACCAGGGCCAAGTGATCAAGGGGGATCCCCTGTGTGGATTGTATGTGCCCACTGGCTTTAGCAAGGCAGCTGGAGTGTGTATGAGGCAGGGCACACTTGCTGGTTTTAGAAAAACAGTGCAAAATGGCTTGACTGCCTGCACCCGCTGGTTTCAGCAGGTGGGGGAGTGCCTTGCTTGAGCGTGTACACCAGCTTTAGTGGGAGTGAGTGGGAGAGTGCTGCTACCGCTCGTGCTCACCAGCCCCTCCATGGGATGGGAGAATGTCTCAACTCCATACACTCACAGATTTTAACTAGGAAGGGGAAGAATGCTTCCAATGCTTACGCTTGCCTAACCCAGCCAGAGAGCTGGGGAGCACTGCAACTTCTCATGCTCTGTGATCTCAGCAAGTGCCAACACTGCTCCCTTCTCCCCATTCATCCCAGCAAGGTGATGGGATGACGTTCCATCTGAGGTTGCTTGCCTATGCTAGCAGATCACGGGGAGAGTACAACAATAGCATCGGCCAGTGCTTCTGTCTCCAGGGAACATCTCAACCCCTACTGCCAATGTCCCCAGATCAACAAATGAATCTCCCTCACACAGTGCATTTCAAAACTGCTATTTTATTTGGGTCTGGGGGCTGGTGAGAGCATACTAAAGCCATCCAATAGGGGAATCTCAGTTTCTTACAGCACTTTGCGACTGCCAGATGTCAGCCCCATTGGTTTTCCAAGCCAGACATTCTGGGAGCTCATCATTGTGGTGTGGATCCCAGAGGCCAGGGTGTCTGATGTGGGGCACCAACCCGTTGCTCCTCCAAGAGAAGCACCTGTCTAGTAAGATCCCTCCCTGTTGCGAGTTGGAGCAACTGGGGTGGAGTTTTGTGGAAGACTGTCTCTGCTTCTCCTACCCAGGTCAGTGTAGTCCTTTTATCCTTTGTTACAAAGAACAGTTCATTCTGTTTTCAGATCTTTTTTCACAGGGTTATGATGCATATGTAGCTGTAGATTTTTTTTTAAGATTTTATTTTTAAGTAATCTCTACACTAAACATGGGGCTCAAACTTACAACCCCAAGATCAAGAGTCATATGCTCTACCAGTGAGCCATCTAGGTGCCTCTGTAGTTGTAAATTTGGTGTGTCCCTGGGAGGAGGTGAATTCAGGATCTTCCCAAGCCACCATCTTGGATCCTCCCCCCTAATGAGTTTTTAATGTTAGTTATTCTGTTTCTCATTTGTGAATTTCCATTTAGTTCCATTTAGTTAAAAAGTATTAGGCTTAAGCGAGGTCATAAGGGTGAGGCCCTAATCCAGTGCGGCTGGTGTGGTATAAGGAGGAGAAGAAGAGCCACCAGGGAGGCCTGTGCACAAAGGGAAGATCATGTGAGGATAAGGGGAGAAAACAGTGATTTGCAAGCCAAGGAGAGAGGCCTCAGAAGAAACCACACCTGATGATATCTTAATCTTGAGTTTCCAGCCTCCAGACTGTGAGAAAATAAATTTCTGTTGGTTAAGCAATCCTGTCGGGGGAATTTTATTATTGCAGCCCTACCAGGTTAATAAACTAGGAAATGAAACTTTTAACCTCTAACTCATGGGTAGGCAGACCTCTCTTTACAAATTTTCAGAGGAGTCCAGGCAGAGACAGACAAGTTTCATTCCTACTCTCACTACCAGTAGACAGATTTGTTTTACAGTCTGCCATTCACTAAGGGCAGAGCTGTGAAGAGGGTAAATTAAGTGCCTTGCTGGCTTCACTGTAGTCCTGGCCGTGACTAAGGGTAGCTTAGCTTTTTGAATGTCTAAACTATATAACAGAATCTTGGCTGAAACTACTTATCTGGCCCAGGCTGAGGCCAAATCTCCTGACTTCATTCAGCCACTAAAACTCAGCATTATGGTTACCAAGACTGACAGATTTCTCCAGAGCAACAGTAGTGCCAGAGATGAAGTACCACTTTGAGGTTAAGCTCAGTTTTTGGTTTTTGCTACCCAGATTTTTTTACTTTTTCAGATTTAACTATTCATTTAAAAATACATTTAAAAATTTTCCCATTTAGACTATGAGAAACAAACTGAGGGCTACAGAGGGGAGGGGGGTGGGGGAATGGGATAGACCGGTGATGGGTAGTAAGGAGGGCACGTATTGCATGGTGCACTGTGTGTTATACACAACTAATGAATCATCGAGCCTTACATCGAAAACCGGGGATGTACTGTATGGTGACTAACATAATATAATAAAAAGTCATTATTAAAAAAAAAAATTTTCCCATTTAGATTTTTTGTAAAGTGTACTTTTAAGGATATCTTCTGTGCTATATGCCTGGAAACCAATGTTCCTTTTGTTTTTTATAAGCCTAAGAAAACCATTCCCAGAAGCCCCCCTGAAGAAATTCCCCCACGTCTCATTGGCCAGGAATTTGCATAAATCAATAAATGCAGGAAGAATGGGATTTCCAAGATTGATTTAGACTCGTCAGAATTTTTCTCAGGGGCCCATAAGGGAGGAATGGAGAGCGAAACAAATTTGGGAAATAGGAAATGAATAACTGTTGTGGAGACAAAGTAGGATGCCTACAACGTGGATAATTTAGGGGCGATTGAGTAGATTACTCTGACAGTACTGGAGTGTAACAGGACATAAGACTAGAAAGGTATTCCGGAGATCAAAGTATGGGAGTACCATAAATGCCCAGCTAATGAGTCCATATTTTATCCTACATGTAAAGTTGTGACATTAGGGTTTTTTGAACCAGAAAATGACTACAAAAATAGTGTGTTAAGTACTGTTATTTTGACAACAGTGTTAAGAAATAATTAGGGAAGGAGGGGAGTAGAGGCAGTAGTTATAATTCAGAAGTCTTTTGCAATAACTTAGGCATACAGTGACAGTGACCTAAACCAGGTAAAATTGCAATAAGAATTTAAAGGAAGGGAAACACATTATGAGAGAAGAATGAATAAAATTCAGTGACTGAATTGGATATAGGATAAATTGGGGGGGAAAAGGCAAAGATTTAGTTTTCTGAAATAAATATATCTGATAGCGTGATAAAGACTTAGAGTCAGGTTATTGGGTTTCAGTTCCAGCTCTGCCATATCCTAAGCAGTAACTTTGGACAAATTACTTAGAAATTTTGATCATCAGTTCTACAATGTGTAAAAAGAGATAATTATATATTTACTATCCTAAAATTTTGTGAGAATTAAATGAAATAGAGTTTCTGAATGTACACTGAAAATTATATAAGACTATAAGTGTTTACTAGGGCATCTCTACCATATACAACATTTAGATTGGGTACTGCAACAGAATCTAGTAGCTATGACTCTCTTCTTTAAGGTTATGGCTCCATGTGGAGAGAAGGGACACATAATTATTCATGTCCTAAGAGGGTATGAAGAACAAAGGGCTATAGGGATAAATCAGAGATTGCAAATATAGAATTAGATATGTTTCCTATCTACTTTACATCTTGGTAAGGCAATATGGCTAGTGAATGAAGTCACTTCCGGACTGAGATGATCAAGTACCTTTCAATGAACTTAAGAGATGATATATTAGAAAATAGTGCACCCAATGACGAAAGAAGACTTAATTCCTGGATCACTACTTGAAGGAGGGCTGACCAGGGGATCTGACTGACCAGAAACATCCTAGTGGGTTTTACGTAAGAAACAAATTTTCATTGTGTAAATTCACTTAGATCTTGGTATCGTTTGTTATTGCAATCAGCCTCCTTCGACTAAAACGTGGAGTTTAAGAGAGTGTTGCAGTTAACAGCTGATGTCATACAAATTACCTCAGTATTTAGAAGGCTGAAACCAACAGCCACTTAAGTTGGTCATGACTCAGTGGGTGGCAATTTGGGCAGGCCCAGTTGAGCAGTTCTCTTCTCCCTGGAAATCACTTATGAGACTGTATTCATATGACAGATTTCCTGGGGCTGGATGGTCTAAGATGGCCTTACTCACATGACTGGTGGTTGGTGCTGGATGCCAGCAAAGGTGCTTCGATTTTTCTTCTCGAGACCTCTGCAAAAGCCTAACTTGGGCTTGTTTGCATCACAATCTCAAGCTTCCAACTAAAAGAGGGGAAGCTCAGTGCATAAATGCTATTCAAACAGCTGCTTGAGTCACATTTGGCAAAGTCACACACTGGCCAACGCAAGTAGTATAAAAGTTCCAATTCAAGTGGGAAAGATAAACCCCACCACTTGGAGGGAGGAGATGCAAAAATCACGACGTGAGGGAATATGAGCATATGGATGGGGGGATTTATTGAGGTCAGTTTTACACACAAGCCATCACAAAGATCGAGAGATCACATTATTTATATACGTGTGAAATTTTTGAAGGGAGAAATGGTATTTTAGGTGGACCCACAAAAATATTTTATCAGACTTAAAACAATAATTTACTCTCTCACAGTTCAGAGGACTAGAATTCCCAAATCCAGGGTGGCTGCCCTCCCTCTGCGGGTTCTAAGGGAGAATACATTTCTTGCCTCTTCCAGCTTCTCATGGCTGTGCCAGCATTCCTGGACTTATGGCTGTATCACTCCATGCTCACATGGCCTTCTCCTCCGAATGTCTCTTATAAAGACACTTGTCATTGGATTTAGACTCTTCCCAACCCCCAGCCCCCTGATAATCCCGGATGATCTCATCTTAAAATCCTTAGCTTAATTACTTCTGAAAACACCTATTCCCCCCGCCAAAAGGTAACATTTACAGATTCCAGAGGTTAGAACATGGACATATATTTTGGAGGCCACCATTAGCCCACCACAGGTCTAAATATCAGTGAAAAGCGGAGGTTGTGAAATCAGATTTTTAAAAAAGACCCAACTATATGATGCCTATAAGAAACATACTTTAGACACAAATATGTTAAAAGTAAAAGGATAGGAAAAGACACACCATACCAACACTTATCAAAAGAAAGCTGGAGTGGGGCGCCTGGGTGGCTCAGTTGATTAAGCATCTGCCTTCAACTCAGGTCATGGTCCCAGGGTCCTGGGATCGAGTCCCGCGTCGGGCTCTCGGCTCAGCAGGGAGCCTGCTTCTCGCTCTCCCTCCACCTGCTGCACTGCCTACTTGTGATCTCTCTCTCTGTCAAATAAGTAAATAAAATCTTAAAAAAAAAAAAAAGCTGGAGTGATTATATTAATATCAGACAAAACAGATTTCAGAAGAAAACTATCAGAAATGAAGAGGGGCATTATATAATGATAGTGGGCTCAATTCATCAAGAGGACATAACAATCCTGTATGTTTATGCATCTAATAACAGAGCTTCAAAACACATGAAGCAAAAGCTGAAAAAATTGCAGGAATGGGCAATCCAAACATATTGTCAGAGATTTTAATACTCTTAACAATTGATGGAAAAGGTGGAAAATTATCAAGCACATAGAAGACTTGAACTCGCTAATAATCAGCTTGGCCTAATTGATATTTATTGACCATTCCACTTAACAGCAGAATACACGTGCTCTTCAGATGTGTGGTCAAAGGAAGATTGGGAGGAAGGGATTACAAAAGGGCATAAGGAAACTTTGGGGTAATGAATATGTTCATTATCTTGATTGTTGTGATGATTTAATGGACATATCTTATCAAATCGTGCCCTTTAAATATGTGCAGTTTATTGTATGCCAGTTATACCTCAGTAGTGCTGTTTAAAAAAGAGAGAGAGAGATAACCAGACCATCACATACCTAACTGATAATAATTATGTCCATATTTTGACTTTTGTAATAATGCGGCAATGAAAATTGGAGTGCAGACGTATCTTCAAGATAGTGATTTCATTTCCTTTGGTTATATACCAAGAAGTGGGATTGCTAGGTCCATTTTTAATTTCTTGAGGAAGCTCAATACTGTTTTCTATAATGGTTGTATAATTTATATTCCTGCTAACAGTGCACAAAGGTTCCCTTTCCTACACACACTCTCCAACACTTGTTATTTTTTGTCTTTTCGATAATACCCATCCTAAAAGGTGTGAGGTAATATCTTACTGTGGTTTTGGTTTGCCTTTCTGTGATGATTAGTGATGTTGAGCAACTTTTCATATATCTGTTGCCCATTTTTATGTCTTCTCTGTAAAAATGTCTATTTACTCCTTTGCCATTTCTTAATTGTGTCTTTGGGTTTTCTGCTATTGAGTTGTATGAGTTTCTTACATGTTTTGGATATTAAAGCCTTACCCAGTATACGGTTTGCAAATATTTTCTCCCACTCCATAGGTTGTCTTTTCATTTTTTTGATCGTTTCCTTTAGCTATATAGAAGGTTTTTAGTTTGATGTAGATTTTTCTTTTAATTAGTTGAAAAATGTTTAATTATGTACACATCTAGGAAGTTTCTATCATTTACTAGGAAAAAGTAATAATTATTTGGGGCACCTTGGTGGCTCAGTTGGTTAAGTGTCTGCCTTCGGTTCAGGTCATGGTCCTAGGGTCCTGAGATCAAGCCCCACATTGGGCTCCCTGCTCAACAGGAAGCCAGCGTCTTCCTCTCCCTCTGCTGCTCCCCTTGCTTGTGCTCTCTTGCTCTCTCTGTCAAATAAATAAATAAAATCTTAAAAAAAAAAAGTAATAATTATCCAACCAAGCTAATAAGCCTCATGCCATAAAGGAATGATAGTAAAATAGCAACAGAACTACTGAGCAGCTGGGAGCTAACATACAAGAGGACTGAAAACACACAAGTGCTTTCCTAGTTCAATGATAACAACAGAATGTGAGCCTGGCACCATGCCAGGTGTTCTATATACAATATCTCATTTAATGTTCACAATAATTCAGCTCTGAGATCATTTTCACATTCTACAGAGGAGGAAACCCAGGGCTGGAGAATTGAAGTAACCTCAATGTCACAGAACTAGGAAGTAGGTAGGTTAAGATTCAGTTCTAGGACCTCAAAGACAACACTGCTTCCACATGCTACCACTCAAGGATTTATTCATTCACAGAATTATGGGTCAAGTGCTGTTCTTAACAGCAGAATAAAATGGCAAGCAGAATATATATGTTCCTACCATCACAGCATTTAGACTGGTGGGTGAATTACCTGATTGTGTTCCAAATGTACCACTATTGCAAAAAAAATCACAATATGGCCAGAGCACTGTTACTTTATAATGCTCAGTCAGCCGTGATACTTTGATTTTTCTGTTATTACTGGTCCCACGACGTAGTACAAACAGGTTTAGCTCACAACAATGCCACCCAAAATGTTCCATCAAAAAATATCATCAGATAGAACAAATGGTGTTGATGACATCCTTACAGATTATACAAATATGACAATTCACATAGCAATATTACAGTTTAACTGCACGTGAAAGATTCACATTCCACAGGATTTCAAAGATGCATCAATTTTACACCTGTAGAAAACCTAAAGGGGCTGTGCGTGCTGTGTTGATCACTGAGGCATATCACTCGTGCCCACCACTGGGAAGATATTAACATGTATCATACTCAGTAGACTAGTCATACACGTCAATGTCATGGATATTTGACCTGAAACTCAGTGTGCCTTTCATTGCAGTCATGGAACAGTGGACATGCTTTTCTCCCTCAGGCAGCAACAAGAGTGCAGAGAACAATGCTCTGACTTGTATGTTGTATTTATGGCCTTAACCAAGATCTCTTTACAACTGTGTTGGTATGTGGGAAATCCTACAAAACAGTGGCTGCCCATATCATTTGAAAAGCGCAATACTAACCCATTGTTTGTAACAGGTAAAAATGGAATTACATTCTTGTTGGGTTTTTTAAGTAACATTTTTTGTGGGGATTCCATTGTTAATATTGAATATACATAAGAGTAGGTTTCATTTCTAATACTTGCATAACAAAAGGGCTTGCAGTAATTAGTCTGGATATCTTATGTGACAGTGATTGTGTGTGCGTAGTTTATAATTGGAATGATTGTTCAGGGTTAACAAAGCTGTACTTCACGGTCAACATAAACTTACTTCATTTGAAATGCAGCCCATACACTGCACTTACCATTAATTCAATGACCGCTTGGGGGGAACTTAATAGATTGCCAAATAAAATCATAGTTACCTTGATATCTTAGTATATTGTGTCTCAGAACAATATCCTGAGAACAACTGATGTGTTGATAAAACCAAATACTGGGGCGCCTGGGTGGCACAGCGGTTAAGCGTCTGCCTTCGGCTCAGGGCATGATCCCGGCGTTATGGGATCGAGCCCCACATCAGGCTCCTCTGCTATGAGCCTGCTTCTTCCTCTCCACTCCCCCTGCTTGTGTTCCCTCTCTAGCTGGCTGTCTCTAATAAATAAATAAAATCTTAAAAAAAAAACAAATACTGATTCATAACTATGAAATATTAGGGGAGAAGGCATTTGTACCCTTTCTTTACTATCCAACTCAAATGTGGGGTTTTGTTCCCATTATTCATTCTTCCACTCATTTCAACAAACATTTTTTTTGCCTTTCTTATGTACTTGTACAACTAGATAATTACAAAGATAATTAAGACAGTCTTCACCCTTAAAGATCTTAGAATCTGGAAATTGAAAAAAAACCCTCATAAACATAAAACTATACAATAAGAAAGCACAGTGTAAGACATGATTTGGATACACTGGGAGCACTGAGGTGGTGCACCCAGCCCAGCCTGCAGAGGAGCTGGGGAAACACTAAGCAAGTGAGCAGTCAGGGAAGGTTTACTAGAGGGGTCAACATAGGAGCTGAGGATTTAAGGACAGGTGTAACTTCACCACTCCAAAAAGATAAGATTTTTTTTTCCAGAATAAACAGTACATACAGCGTATGAAACAATAAGTCTCCAGCATTCAGCAGAGGGTCCTGATACAGAATAAGTCCTCATTATTTATTATCTATATCAATAAATCATTCTGTTCTAGTTGTAGTCATGGGGAAAGAAATGATAATGAACTGAACTAGAACAATGATGGAGGCAACGGAGGACCAGTTTAGACAGAGATAAGCAAAACTGACACTGGTA
The DNA here is from genome assembly GCF_023065955.2 of Ursus arctos. Classification (NCBI taxonomy): domain Eukaryota; kingdom Metazoa; phylum Chordata; class Mammalia; order Carnivora; family Ursidae; genus Ursus; species Ursus arctos. Next base: position 34,961,801 of record NW_026622874.1, read on the forward strand.
AGACTTGGTGACTGGAGGGGAAGATGTGGGAAGAGTTAAGGATCACTCTAAGATTTCTGAGTTAGATGAATTGTTGGACGGCAGTACCTTTACAATAGAAAACAAACAGGGATGATTTCAAAGGGAATGATGACTAAGTGCATTTTGGATAGAATGAGTTCGGCGTACTTTTAAGTGTGTATGTCCAGCAGGTGGAAGGATAGATAGGTGTGTTGCTCTCATACACACTGACTCTGAAGCAGACCCCATCTGCATATATGTAACAGATTTAAAACACAGGCACAGATAAACTCAGGGAAGTATTTTACGGTGAGAAGGACTGAGGACTACTGAAGAAGGGGAGACAGTCAACTGCTGTAAAAGCAGCATGAAATTTTAGTCGGGTAAGTACTAAGTGCGCTGGATTTAACCATCAACTCATCCCTGACGCTTTAAGTTGACAATTGGGGTAGAACACAGAACTACTATTCATTAAAGGATGACAGAGGGGATGGAAGAGGAGGTAAATGGCTAAATGACCTCATATTGTGTAGCCCTTCTACAGCTCATCCAAGAAAACAAAAACAAACTAGGAACCTAAGAGCCGAGTGCAGTCGTGCTCTGGGCATGTGGCATTGGTAGAGGGGCATTCGTTGTGAAGTCAGCAGAGATTCGCTGGGCTTGCAGATAAAAACGGTTATAATTCCCCAAAGAATTTCTAAGACCAGCTCTGTGAAACAGAAGTGTGCTCTTGGATGTCCGATTAAATGAAACAAAGATTCCCTATAGGCAACCTTAGCGGCATGTAACATTTGCTCTCAATCATAGGAATTGATAGTGAAAATGCATTCTACGTGGAGCATGACATGTCATAACACACCGTTCGGCGATTTGAAAAACATCAAATACATAAATTGGTGTCCAAAAAGAACCGTGCAAAACAGGCAGTATATGGACAAGAAATCTGTGCGTAGCTCTGTGACTCCAGCACTAATTTGTCCACTAATAGGACAAACCATTCATAATTTATTAAAAGATAACACTTAGTCATTTAGAGGCAGCATTTCAGGGGCTTTAGATCAGATAATTTGATGATGTTTCCTGTTTATCAGTGAAATGACCCCATGTTCTTTAAGAAATACAGTTTAATAAGATTTTGGAGTCAGTGTCTTTATCAACTAGATTTTTGAAGTATTTATTTGCAACAACTTATATAAATATTTTCAAATCTGCCCATGTATAGAATGTTAATTTTAAAATTTCGTATGGAATGTTTGCCCAGTAGTTAGGAATATGGTGTTTGGTTTTTTTTTAAGATTTATATATTTCTTTGAGAGAGAGAACGCACAGGAGTGGGGGGAGGGGCAAAGGGAGAGGGAGAGAAGCAGACTTCCCCCTGAACATGGAGCTCCACCTGGGGCTCCATCTCACCACCCTGAGATCATGACCCGAGCCCAAATCAAGAGCAGGACGCTTAACCAACTGCACCACCCAGGCACCCCTCAGTAGTTAGGAATATGTATTTGAGAATGAAGAATCACTGACGCATTTATCCATTTGAAAATTCATTATTTATTATTCACTAGGTGTCACTAAGAGGGCCTGTGGAGATACAAACATGAAAATGACATGTTATCTACCATCTTGTTTATGATCTATTGGGAAAACAGTGCAAAAAAAATTCATAGGAAAAGCTAAAATGTAGCAAATAATTGTGGGAGATCAAAGGACGTCTAGAGGGGAACCAGAGGAACAATGAAAACATGTTTTAAATGACAAATACTAAATACTAAAAGAACTGGGTGAGCTGGTAGCATTTATTTCACCTTTGCAAGTCACACAGTTGTGGACATTTGTTAATTGTGCCCCCAGTATCAGTACAGGCCATTCTCAGCCATGGGTTTGGGTGGGCCTGCACAGAGGTAGTTTAGGGATAGGCCCCTTTTGGCTTATGGATAACATGTACTCATAAAGATTAGTTCAGGAATGCACACATGGTGAAGAGATGGCTGTTAGGACTTTTGGGGGCAGAAAGGCTTCTTCTTGTCTAGGAGCTTCATAACAACTGTTTTTAAGTGGACAAGAGTGAGAAAGGATGAAGCCCTAGGAGCTGTTTGCAGCCATCTTCCACCAATGAGAAAAGAGCCTGCCTCAAAAGGAATTAGCACTGAAGAGGCATAGCTGAAAAATGGAAACACTGAGCCCTGCTAATATTGTTGAGCCCTGAATGAAGTCGTGCTTTATGGTTATGTGAGCAAATTCCTTTTATTGTCACTAGATTAAGTTGTGTGGTCTATATCTTGCAACCTAGAGAGGCCTAACATAACTATTTAAAAATTAATACAGATGAAACTTAGGGGAATGCATTTCTTTGAACTCCTCTTCTCCTCCTCCCCAAAATAACCAGAATGTTCAGTATCAACATAAACATCTCAAATGATGGGAAGGATTATAAAATATATCCAAGCTCATGTTACATGCAGAGATGTGACACAAAATAACTTTCTAAAGCAAATCTGAATGTAAATGCCTTGCAAATAAAGTGAGGATTTGCTTCACCATTCTAAGGTAGAACATTGTGCCCCCACTTTCATATAGTTTTGTCTACTGCGAGCGCAGAGAACCTGAGAAGAAATGAATATATGCTAGATTAAGGTGAGGGTCAAGCCCTAAGGAGGCTTTTTAAAACAAGAGACACAATGAATGAAACTTAACTTTATGTGAAATGACACTGACTCTAAAGTATGAAGATAAATGAAAATTGAAGGAGGCAGATAATCTATTCAGTGTCTAAATGATACTCAATTATCAAATGTTTGGAAATTATTTGTAATAATATATTTTATTAAACTCTTAGATTTCTAGCTGTCATTGTATTTACAAAGTAAATGTCTATAAGAATGCACATACAGTGGGGCGCCTGCGCGACTCAGTTGATTGAGCGGCTGCCTTCTGCTCAGGTCATGATCCCAGGGTCCTGGGATCGAGCCCCACATGGGGCTCCCTGCTCCTGGGGGAGCCTGCTTCTCCCTCTCCCTCTGCCTGCTGCTCCCCCTGTTTGTGCTGTCAAATAAATAAAATCTTTTTAAAAAAATGAATGCACATATAACATGTGAGCAGTACAAAACATCTTTCTCAGCCTAAGTGCCCAAAGGCCTTAACTGAAAAGGAAGGTTTTTTTAAAAGATTTATTTATTTATTTTTATTTGAGAGAGAGAGAGAGATAAAGAGCACGAGCGGGAGGGGCTGAAGGAAAGATCTCCAGCAGACTCCATGCGCAGCGCAGAGTGGGACACAGGGCCCCATCTCACAACCCTGGGCTCATGACCTGAGCTAAACTCAAGAGTCAACCAAGAGTCATCACTTAACTGACTGAGCCACCCAGGTGCCCCTGAAAAGGAGGATTTTTAAACCTGGGAATGGAGGCGATATGGAAAGCTTCTGGTTAATTTAGTGATCTATCTTACCAAGTAATTTGAAAACTATTTCTAGATCTTTTTTAAAAAGTATTGTTTTTAAGTTTTGAAATAATTATAGATTCACAAAAAGTTGCAAAAATAGATATAGAGAGTTTCCCTTTATCCAATTTTCCCCAATGGTTAGATCTTACATACTTACAGTACAATACCAAAACCAAGAATTTGACATAGGAAAAAGGTGTATATAGTCCTACATCTTATCACATGTGTAGACTTGTGTGACCATCATGATCAGAATACAGAACTATTGTATTAACACGAAGATTTCCCTTGCTCTGCTGTGTATATTCACACCCACCCCCTCATCCACGAATACAAAAGTTTTGTAACTGTTTTAAGATGAGTATTTATTTTCTATTTGAACCTGGTCTAGTTCTCTTTCATTTTTGTAAGATGCTGTCCCCACCCTTTGAATTAATGTCATGATTAACAGGTCCTCATCCTCAATTTTAAAAACAACACAATCAATCTGATCTTCCAGACTTATTTCCCTTATTCCAGAATTTGGTTTGGGGGAAAAGCACACAAATACACTTGATTTGTGGTGGATCCCCTTCTCCAGTTTGGTCCCACCTTTTCATAGCTTTTCCTAAGGCCTGTCCTGTCGTAAGTTTTCCTGGTTTTAAACTCTTCTCACATCACTGAGAAATCTCGAAATCCTGATAACTAGTTTATTATTCCAACAGAAAGAAACAGAGTTCCAGAATAGGATCCCAATTTATTAATTCGCTATGAGATTTAAATGAACCAACAGGGTCGGTTCAATCACCACCTACTATGAAAATTCCAAATACAATTGCAGGGTTGCATGGTAAATGGAGATACCAAAAAAAAAAAAAAAAAAAGAAGGAAGAGAAAAGAAAAGAAAAGAAAAGAAAAGAAAAGAAAAGAAAAGAAAAAGGCGGGGGAAGGGGTGGTGATAGCCCTGTGGTGGCTTAGTCAAACTTTGGTGCAACTCTAAAAATCGCCTCTTGCCCTCAGGGATCAATTCCAGCCCTCAGTTCTCCAAAACTGAAGAACACTTACAAAATGACTACTCTTCAACCCTTTTTCAGAAACCCGGGCTGAGGGTGGGGGTGGGAGTGGTGTTAATTTAATTCTGACACCCGAAATTGCCACCTGGGCTTGTGCTAATTTTCTCAAATTCAATTTTGTGGGAGTACCCGGATAACTTTTCCCTTTTAGACAGGAGATATAATTTTAGTTCGGATTTTGCAAATATTTAGAAACATGAAAATACTGCCTTTTCTTTTCTTTTTTTTTTTTAAGATTGTATTTATTTATTTGACAGAGAGAGAGAGACAGCCATGAGAGAGGCAACACAAGCAGGGGGAGTGGGAGAGGAAGAAGCAGGCTCCCAGTGGGGGAGCCTGATGTGGGGCTCGATCCCATTACCCTGGGTTCATGCCCTGAGCTGAAGGCAGATGCTTAACGACTGAGCCACCCAGGCGCCCCAATACTGGCTTTTCTTATTCAGTGTGCGATTTCACTTTTGGTTCTCATGTTAGGCCAGGCCAACTTTCTTCCTACTACATGTTACCTGTAAATACCCAGCCTTTTCTGAACAGACCCAAGCTGGTTATAAACAAACCTCGGGTATTTTGATCACTTTCTGGCATCTTAACAGGTGTGGCGATTATGCTGAAGTCAGGTATAACATGAGAAAAAAATGTCCACTTTTCATCACCGAAGAAAATGGAATACTTGGAATTTAGGCCCAAAGATTAGACATGGCCCCACTCTCGTCCCCGCATCTTGCTGTGGCTTCATCAGCCGCCTAAGAAGTCCATTTTATTTCCGCAGTGGGGCCCGCGGCGGATGCGGAAGGCCCGGCGGTCGCAGCGGGGTCCGAGTCCGAGCCCGGAGGCCCGAGGGCCCACGCCGGCCTCCCAGCGCGCAGCCCGGCACCCGGGCGCCGGCGCCCAGGCCCGCGCGGCCGCCCCGCCGGGCCCCTGCGTTGGGCGCTCCGCCTCTCCGAGCCGGCGGCGGCCATGGCGGCCAGGCAGATCTCAGTGTCGGCGCTCCACGCGCTCGGAAGGCTACCTCAAGCCTCCCGGCCACCAAAACTCCCCTGGGTCGTAGGAGGGTTCCGACAGCACCTCAGCTTAACCCTCTCCTCCGCTTCAGAGGAAGACGGCAGAGGCTGTGGGCCCCGCTCGCAAGGCGGACTAGAGGGAGAGGGGAAGTGTCCGGACAACGAAGAGTTAACGGCGGCCGAGCGGCGGATCGCGGACCTGCACGCGGCCGCGTGCGCGGTGAGGCCCCTCCTGCCCGCCCGGCCCCGCCTCGCCTCGCCCCGCCCCACCCCACCCGGGCCCCGCCCCGGGGTCCGTGCGCCTGCGCGCCCCCGGCAGAAGGAGAGGTCGCTGGAAGCCCACGCAGTCCTTCTTCTGGCTTCTGACAAGCACGCGCGCTTACCCCTCCGACCCTTTCGCTTGAAAACTGGCTAGTTCCCTATTCTGGGCACAGAGTTAACGTGTATTTGTATTAAGTGTGGGTCCTTTCTGATCAGCGTCCGAGCTAAACTCTGGTCGCAGTTCAGGACCCATCATGACTCTGTGTGTGTGTGTGTGTGTGTGTGTGTGTGTGTGTGTGTGTGTGTGTGTGTGTGTTGGGGGGATTGTTAAGGCATTGATGGAGGAGGTAGAGAGGAGCTGAGAAGTCACAGGAAAAATAGGCTGTGTGTTTATCTTTATTATCAGTTAAACACTTTGCCATCCAGTGATACTAATAACGCAAAAATTTGTTAAAAAATCAATTTTTGCTACTATCCTCTCGTCTTTTCTCTCCACCCTAACAGAGCACAATTGTAAGGGAAACTATAATCAGGCGTTTACATTCTTCCCAATCTTGAGCTATGTTTTCTTCTGTTTGGAGGATGTGGCAGTCACTTATTAGTCCCAATATCAAAACTTACCTCTGCTCACAGTTTCTAACACCTCAGACGACATAAGTCTAAAGGGAGCAGATTTCTATTTTTATTATCTTGAGACAGCAAAGGAGTTCTAGCATGAAGGTACACAAACGATGTAAAAGTAACCTATTTAATACACTGTGTGTGACCAGTACTTGATGCCTCATGTACAGTTACCTGGTGTTGCTTGAGCCAAGGGAGTGGAGAAGGAAACCTTGGAGATTTTCTAAAATTGACCCTTTTTTCCCCCACTGCCAGTTAGTAGGCCCTGGGAATCCACTGGTTGGCTCCTTCAAGTGTTGAAACTTCTGCATAAAGATTCATCAGGAAAGGACTGGCAGCTTTTGATTGATCCATTAAAAATAACATGTGCACTTTGTTGCCATACATCACCATATAAATGTGGTAAATATAAGCAAAAGTTTCATTCTTTTTACAGCAAAGAGCAGCGGCTTGTAAAGACAGGCCAATCAGCCTGGGAAAGGAGCAGGACTTTTTCTCACTTAGGAAACCCACACTTGTTTCATCAGTGTTAGTATCACAGGTGAAATGGCTGTCCAGGAGACCAAAAGTAAATCCAAAACCAAGTTCATAGTTTCTCTTTTTCAACAAATCAGAACTCCTCGCCCAATGGTCCTCTTCCCACACCTCCAGGCAGATGGGTCTCTTACCTTTGTCCCTGTACTGATCTGCATAACTGAACATCTTGTTTTCCAGCCTCTGTCTGCACTCCTGTCACATCTTTGTCTGTTGCCACTATTACCTGAGGCTCCTTTACTGAGGACAAACCAAGTTTGTATGGGCAGCCAACAAGCTCAAAGTTTCAAAATCAACACAGAAAGCAGGAGAGCAGGCGCAAATGCAGTGGCAATGTGTCTGTTAGGCTTCCAAGTTGGTAGATAATTGCCCTCAGAAGACCCCCAGAAACTATGAAAAGTGAAGACTGCTAACAGAGCTCCCGGTGCTTTTTTGTTTTTCTTCCAAGCATTCAAACACTGGTTTCATAAATAAAGAAGTGAGGTCTTGACTATTGGTCATTCTAAAGTAGTGTTTAGTGCTCCTGGTTTCATGTAATAGGCTTCTGTGGTCCCAAAAGATTCGAGAGGCCCTATAGACTGGCCCTGAGACTGCCCTGGGTGTGGCTCGGCTGCAATACCTTAGCATAGACTAGACTTGAACTCTGTGTGTCTTTTTGCTTCATGCCTTATTCGTGAAGCACAGTTGGTTAAATTCTCAACCAGATTAAAATATTTAGTCATTAAGGAAGACACTCTGAAGAAGTAATTTGTGGCAATACAAAAATATGTTAGAAGACATTCACATGTAACACATATCTTAACAAAAAGGTTCTATACAAGACTGATGCGGAATAAAAGGGTTATATGAAAAGCCCAAGAGAAAGTTCCTCTACAAAATCTCGAGGATAAGTAATATCCCCCACATGGCCCAAATCCATAGAATAGACTGCATTATTTCCTTTGCACACAGTGTACTTGGGATACTGCTAAAAAGCCATGTTTGAATGTCAGTAGACTATGCGTCCTTGACATCAGAAGTGGTGTAGTAGACGTTTCTTTTGATCAAACTTGTGAAAGCAGCGAGTGTTAATATGTTAAAACAATACTTTTTTCACGTAAAAACAGAACTAACAACCCACCCCAAAAAAGAAAATAGTGTAAAATGTGCCATGGAATAACACATCATGAAGGTAAAGAAAAGTGTTCAGTAATAGCAAGGCAATTCTTTTCTGTAAGGACGGTTGGTTTTGATTAGCACCTCTTCTGTAAGTTTAAATCATTATCCACGTATTTTAAGTACCGAAATTGCAACTGCAACTTCTGAGTGAAAGTTCATTTTCAGCCTCTTAAGCTCTTAAAGTCATCTAAATCACCTGTTATTAAGCTTGTTACCTAGAAACTGAATGAAAAATACCCGAGCAGTGGCTGCATAGTTATTGGGTATAGAGGAGTTCTTGTTTTTCCATCAACTTCTCATTTTTCTCAAACTGTATATTTTCTCCTTATGTCACATAAAGTTGGATTGTATATAATGTTGGAATGCATTCGGTCTTTAATTGCAAGTGCCACCAAAATTGCTGGGAAGACGTTTAATATTGTTTAAAGAAAATTTTGCAGTATTTTATGAGTAGAAGTTATGGTGAGGAGCTACGCTGAATATTGAGATTAATGAATTGTTTTATTTCATTATTCTTCAGGCTGGCCAGTTAAACTATGTGGATCCAGCTACTGGCTATACTGTGCTCACACGGCTCGCCCACTTGCAGAGAGGGAAATGCTGTGGCTCTGCTTGCAGACATGTGAGTAGCAAATTCTCGCCTTACAGCAGCAGTTTTCGGTGCTTCTGTAACTTCGTAAATACCTATTATTTGAAAAACAAGTCAAATAAAAAAGCTAAATAGACCTGGAGTGCACTTTTCACAAGCTACTTTAGCCAAGGACAATGAAGTCCTTAGGACCAACACAGGACCTTTAAAGTTAATGGAATTTTGTAACATTTCATTGTGAGCATCAGTTCCTTGAAATGCTGTGATTTGAAATTCGTGGGAGTTCTTTATTACGAGGAAACTTTTCACGAGGTTTCAAGTAAGTCATGTTCACTAGGCAAGTACAAAGAGGACAGGAAAAGAAATCCAGAATATTACAAACTAGATCGCAGACAGTGTTTTTGTCTTCATTATTAGCTGAATAAACAGAAATTTGACCAGCATTGTGAAGTGGGTTTCCTTTAAATGAAAATAATTCCTCCCCCCTCCCTCTCTCCCTCCCTCCCACCCTTTTTCTCTCCTTCTGTCCTTCCCTCCCTTCCTTTCCTTTCTTCTTCCCTTCCTTCTCTCATTCCTTCCGTGGTTGTTTTGTACTGTGTTTTAAAAAGAACCATGAAGCTACCTACCCCAAACTTAGTGCTGTACCTTTCCTAAAATGTGTATTTCAGTGAATATATCTCTCTGTTCACTGACTAAGATGAACTAACTAATCCTTCCCTAGGCTGAGCAAGAAAAATAAGTGGGATTGGGTTTGTCACTATAACTTTTTAAAAGCATAGTAGTAAGGTAAATTGTTACAGTGTTAAGATTATAAACAGGTAACAACCTCTATTTACAGACCACTTCGACTTTATGTTTGGGGGCAGTAAGGTATTATTTCCTTTAACTGACCCACTTTACAATTAAGGACTAAACACTAAATGCATGTATTGGCTGGAGCCAGTATTGAAAAATTAAGCCTTCACTTTCATGTATGTTCCTACCTGGGCCATTAGCTGTTTCTAATCAAACGCATCAAGAGCTTTGCATAAATTGAGGACTTGAGAATTTTCTAAGAGCGAGTTTTTGACAGTAGAATTCTTAAAGTTGGAAGGATGCATTTAGGAAGTGATTCTTGGACCCTAATTAGGACCATTTGCCAGAGGTTGCCATTATTCTCCTCTTAGTCTGCAGGACCCAGTAGCTCAAATGATCTATATAACGTGATTAGCAGTCTCCTTTTCCACCATGAGAAGTGTTGTACTTTTTCAAGATGCCTGTGAAATAATTCAATAATAGTTTGTTTTATTTCTTCTGCAGTGTCCATATGGTCAAGTCAATGTTAAAGATCCATCGAAAAGGAAGAAATTCAATTCATATTTTTATGTTTGACAACAGTTTCATCTCTGTTCTCCATCTAATTGAGCCTGTATTTAAAAAAAAAAAAAAAAAGCCAAAACCCTAACCCAGAATTGCTGTCTGTGCTGTTAGTCCTTGAGCACTAGTTTAATCGTAAGTACATATATTAAAAGAACATCAATAAAATGAAAAAGCTAGCAAATGTTTGTGTGCTTCTGAAGTGGCACGTTGATAGTTATTTTCCTTTCTTTTTGCTTCATTATCAGACACATATGTTGAAGAAAGAAAATAATGACTGTTCTATTAAATAAATAGTAGCAATCGGGTCACATTAGTCGCTCTCGATTTTTCTTATAGCCTCCGTTCTCCTACTGTTTTCCCCTCCGTGTTAGCAACCCAAGGGAGGTTGCTGGCAAATAGAAGAGTTTGAATACATTCTTCATTTTATTTATATCTTGAGCTATAAGAAGATTGATATAATGCTATATTGTGCAGCATATGAGTGCCCAAGAAGTGCCATTCTGCATCAAGAAATGCTCTCATCTTCCATCTGTTCTCTCAATAAAAACTCTAAATCATCCTGACTTGGAGGTCAGGCCGCTTAAGATGCCTCTGATTAGACCATTCTCACTTCTCTCCCCCACAGCTTCCTTCTCCATGTCTTACGGCACTTCCCAGGCAAATCTATTTTAGGACATTTTATTATCTTTATACCCATTCTGTTCACTGCAGTGACACCTTTGGGCATCAGTATCCAACCTGGGTTAGGCGCTCACAGGGGCTGTTGTTCCTACACTTTCTTCCCTGCTTCCCTCTGAGGACAATGGCCCCAGAAAGCCTTTTCGTTGCCAGTGGAAGCTGTTCAGTAAAATGAGGCTGCTGCCCATTGGCCGGCTGGCTCTGTCCAGAGCTGACCTTCGGCTTCTTCTCCCAACAGAATCTGAAAGGTTCTCAAACATCTCAGGGGTCTTCCTTAGTCTCTGCCTGGGGCCTGAATAAGAGTTTTAGAGATCTGAAGCAACCAAAAGATTCTGGTGCCTTCTCACATATTCGATTTAAAGTAAAAGGCATTCTAAACTATAAAGTAAGTGAAAAAGAAGCCCAGTAAGGTTCTGATTTTCCCCTTGATTGTGATTTATGTTGTTATTTTTATGTCAAATATTAAATTGTTTCCCCAAATTTTTGGCACTTTAGTGCCCCAATTTTGCTAGTGCTCCCACTGTGGTGCCTGAAGCAACCCTGTCCCCGGGCCCTGTGAGGTGTTGGCCGCCGCCTTGGATAAAACAAAACAAAACAAAGCAAACAAAAAAACCAGTCTTTGTGGCCTGGTGTGTCCTCTCTAGAAATCATTTTGAGGAGGTGAATAGGAGGAGGGGGTCGGCATTATGATTATGGAGGCAGTTAGACTTTCCAGACAGGTTTATGGACTCCTGGGAGCCAATTTCCTTTCTACTCTCAGGTCAAGAAGCAACCAGATAGCTCAATGTTTTCCACTAGACTTGAAGATTACCAAGGCCATTTCCTTTGTGGGGGCTGGATGGTGCTTTCTTCAGCAGTCCCAAGAGGGAGAAGAGAAAAAAAATGGCGCCTGAAAAGGTCATCTTTCTGGAGAAACAAGAGAAAGAGGAAAGGAAGTTCATTTTGAAAAGGGGCCCCGAATGAAAGCAGTGAGAAAGCCCCTTGACAGATGGAAATAACGTATGGGACGCCTCCTTCCTAGAGGCAGCTCTTCCCTCTTCCTAGCGCACTTCCTGCCGTAGGGAGCTGGCCCAAGAAGAAGGACTCCGATGTCCATCACAGATGATCCTCACGGGGGACTCTTCCTGGCAGAACTTCAAGCCTTGTGGGCCACAGCGAAGGAGCCGCTGTTGGGGGTGGGGGATGCTCTTACTCTGTCCCGCATCTGGAGTCGGGGACCTGAAGTTCTCCGCTGCGGTTCTGTGGAGATGCTTGTGAACCACACTTCAGGGGTGGCGGCGGGTCGGCGCTCCCACATTAAACACAATATGGCCACATAAATGGGCCTCGCTGCAAGAGCTTCAAGCTATATTGTATTCACACATTGTAAAGTAAAAATTCAGGTTTCTTATTGGGTGTGTGTGTACAAACACATGTGGATGCCGAGAAATAGAAACTTCCCAGTTGAAGTCAACTCTGGTGCTGCTCCATTTTCATGGTTTCTGGAGACTCCTACTGCAAGTCACCATAAATCACGAGGCACTGATTTCTAGATTGTTGCCAGCACAGAAAGGCCCAGGGGAAACTGAGGAAGCTTCTCATGGGGTTTACCCGGGTGGAGGATGGGTGGAGGATTCCTGAAGCAGTGGTGCTTCCCTTATCTGGGGAAAGGGCCCTGTCCTGATAGTCCTCGCTGCAGGTGGATTGCAATCCACACTTCTCTGTCTTCAGAAGACACACCGACCCCACTGATTTTGCAGTGCAAGGAAGAGAAGGACTTCCCCCCACCCCCCTCCCCAGTGAAACTTGCGCCTCCCAGACCTGGTGTGTACGGAAAAGAAGGGTGCGTGAGATGCTACTGGGCTCTGCGCAGACCTTTGTTCCACCGCAGTGCCCCTTATCCAAGGCATTCGCAAAATGTGTTCTGCACACCCGGTTCCACTGCCAGAAACCAGCCGGGCTTAAATTAATCTCCAGACAAAGCTAGGGATGCGGCTCACTACCAGGCAAAAGGCAATCAGCGTGCTGCTTTTCCTAGGAGCACCTTGAGACCTCACAGTCCGCGGCTAGCCCAGAAGGAACCTCCCCCTCCACTCCATACCAACACCTGCCATTTCATCTTCTCTGCATTGGACCAAAGGCTTGAGTTTGTGGACGCCAGCTCAGGGTGGAAGATTTAAAAGTCGGTGCTATTTTTCACTACCCTGCAACAATTAAAAGGTACTTCCGGGTGCCAAAACTACCCTCTCCCCTCAAAAAAAAAAAAAGTCATATGTTTAAGTGTGTGTGTGCGCGTGTGTGTAGGGCGGAGGGGATTGTCAGGACCCTCTTGCCCGTCTCTGTGGAGAACTTGATTTCTGAGAAGAGGTTGGGGAGGAACCCACAGGTATCTTTACCTAGAGGCTAAGTCATTCCCGGGACTCCCAGCCCCAGCGGCCTCTGGATACCCTGCTGCCTGTCGGACGGAGCACCCTGGGCGCTGAGAGCTCGCTGACCCTCGGCCCTACAAATAGTTTCAAGGTTGGGCTCCTGACACAACATCTCCAGACTCACGGCCCCCTGTTTCTTGAGACTATGGGTGTAGAAGAGAGTGTAAACCGGGGAAATCATAGGCTGTAGAGGGATTGGGAGATTTGACGACCATGTCTTCCCACTCGAAATTTGTACGGAAGCAGGAGCTCCTCCGTGCGCTTCAGTGCGCGCGCACCTCTCTCGCGCGCGCGCGCTCGTGTGTAGAATGAATGCCCCCCCCCCAAATATCTAAAACGGTTCGTGACCCCAAAGAAGGTAAAAACCACTGCTTTGGACAGGAGTGAATGAAAGCACCTAAGCATTTCGGGTCAGTATCGCCGTCCATGTGTGCGAGGGCCTCGCGGGCAAGCACAGAAGCTAAATGTGAGGGGCTTGTCCCCCCCCCCGACTGCGAAAACGGACCGACGTAGGGGGCTTCTCGCGGAGAGCAAGAGCTAAGGAGGCCCGAACGGGAAGGGGAAAGTCGGGGGTGAGGGGAACTTAGGAGGTAAACTAGTTGGCTGGCGGGACTGGCTGGTGAAGCCTAGTGTTCGGGTGGAAGGACGGTCCCTGTCCTGGGTGCTCAGAGCCGCATTCCGCGGTTTGGGATGGGAAGAGGAAGCCGGAGAGGGCTTGGCTTCGTGGCTCTCTCTGGTTCCCTTACCGCCGCTAAACCCTGTGGTGGAGCTTGCGGGTCTAAGAGGTGCACTTCCCCCCGCCCGGCACAGCCCCGGGCGCCCCCCATCCCACGCCGGTGTCTCAGGCGGCTGGTAGGAGCGCGGGCGCCTGGGCCCTCGCAGCCCTCAGCCCACGCGCCGCAGAGAACAGCTCAGGTGGCACAGCCGGGAGGGGCGGGGAGGGAGGGCCGCGGTGGCTCCCGGACCCGTGTCCCGGAGCCGCCAATCTCACGGCTCACGCCCCCCTCCCGCGTCCGCTCAGGAGCCTCCCAGCGATCCCCCGCCCCCCATCTCCGACTGTGGGGAGCGCACTGGGTGCTGGAGTGAGTAAATAATTGGCCAGAGGGTCGGCTTCCCGGTTCTCGCGCTGCTTCCCCGCGGCCTCACTGCGCCCGGGGCTGCTGGGGCGACGCAGCCCCTCGGGAACCTGAGACCAGGTAACCTGGCCCCCGCCCCATCCCGGGTCTGGGAGTCCGTCTGTGTTCCCGAGAATGCTCATCTCCCAAGATTTGAGTCGGTTTTCTCCCGGTTAAGCGCCATCCCCACCTCCTAGCCGGGGCCAGTGGGAGAGACACCTCCGGAGCCCGCGCTCACCGGGCTGGGAAAGCCTCTGGGGCGCGCGGAGTGCATCCCAAAGTCCTGGGTTCCTGGCGCCTCGCCCGGGATCGCCGAGAGCGAAAGACCGGGAGGGGAAGGCGGGGATGTGGCGGGGGAGCAATCAATGGCTTAGCCCAGCTTCCCGCAGGAGCTACCGCCCATTCACGGTCTACGCAGGCACCAGCTGGCGGCTGCATCTCTTAGGTACAAGCTCCAGGAAGGCAAAGGCCGGCTGGGGGGCCGGGAGCCCGGGGCGCGCCGCGGGACCCCAGCACCCCCACTGCGCCCAAGCCTCAAGATGCTCTTGGCTTTATGAGGTTCAGTTACGGCCGAGTCCTCCATTAACACCTCCCCTGATTATTGAGAGGCTGGAAGGGCTGAACGCAGCCTCAGAGCGCGTCTCCGCGCACCAGCCCGCGTCTGTGCCCTCTGCCCACCCCTTCCTCCTCCTCCCGATTTGGAAGCATAAACTGAAAATAAAAGACAGGTGGAAGGAGCTGCGGGTCAGAGGTGAGGGATTCGGGTCAATTCTGAGAAAGAGAGAGAGAGCGCGCGCGCGCGCGAGATTGATTTCCATCCAACGGTTTATTTATTTGGATTAACAGAGGAACCCTCGGCAAGACCTGGGGATCAGCCCGCACCTCTGGCCGCCTCCTCCCGCCCTCCCTCCCTGAGGACCTGGTTCTTGGGGGAAACGTCTGGATCTCAAGGTAAGATCCCGCGGGGGTTGTCTCGTCGGAGCGGTTTTCTGGCCTGGGCGTGCGCCCGGACGGCCAGGCACCCCGGGAGCGTCTCGGGCACTGGCGGAGGCAGGCCGGGCTTCATTCGAAGCGGCCCAGGGCCCGAGGTCGCGGCGTGAGAGCAGTTCCGACGAGCCCCAGCGGGGTGGTAGGAGGCGCCGGGGGGCCCCGGGCCGCGCCGCCCCGCTGACGCGCGGCTTTTCTCTGCCAGTGCAGCCACCATTACGGCGTGATCAACTCCTTTTGCTCTAAGAATGCTGAACGGCACCACTCTGGAGGCAGGTGAGTTATACGCCAGGTTCCTTCTCGTTTCCTCTGCCCTTTTTCTTGGGCTGGTGTGCACATTGGGGTGTGTGTGTGTGTGCGCACACGCGTGTGCGCGTCTTCATTGGGTGAAAGAAAGAGGAGTGTGTGTGTGTGTGTGTGTGTTAGAAATTAAACCGCGCTTCGAAGGCTCTAAAATGCAGTCTCGTTCAGTCTCCTGCCAGGATTCCTGAAAGCTCGTTTCCCTCCTTTTGCCTTTCTCTCGAACGTCTTTGACATTTTTGCGGATGGAGAAGGGGAGGTGGAGGTCACGGTGCAGATGAGACGCGAGTTGTCAGCAGCGTGAGGGATGTGCCCTCGATCCTCCGTGGTGCTGCTGGGGGCGTCTCCCCACTGGAAGGGATGGTGGGGGGCAGGGCTGATACCGTTTCTCACCTGCGTAGGGCTTAACTGGAGCTGGCTTCCCCCGCATTTTTTGTTCAATGCAAAGCCCGCGCAGCCGTTCCTGCGCGCGACCTCGGAGGCCGCTGTGCGGGACATCTCCCTTTATTCCTCGGGCGGCTGAGGGCCCACCGCGCAGCAAATGTCAGGTAAAGGGGCTTCGGATTTCGGATGTGGCAACCGCCCCTCGGGAGAAGAAGCGAGGGACCACGGAGGACAGAGATTTGAAAGGAGCAAGCGACGGTCGGGTGGCTTTACGGGTACAGAGGATGTGCGTGGGTCAGAGCGCGGAAGGGTAGGGCCCTGGGGCGCAGGCGGTGCGCAGCTGGGGCGCGGCCCTGAGCTCCCCCTCGATGCAGGAGGGCTCCCCAGACCCCAGCTCCGCTCGACTCGCTCCAATCTGTCTGAAGGGAGGCCCTCCCAGCAGGACTGAATCAGAGATGCGCCGGTGCGGCAGTGCCAGTCTGGACCTGTTTGAACATAGAGATTCGCTATGCCCACCGACTAGAGAAAGGCCTGGCGGCGCGGGGCCATCCGCTCACCTCCTGCCCACCGCAACCGGGGAAACCAGGACTGAGCGCGTGGTTCCCAGCCCCAGACGACGTCGACTCCCCCTGGCCCTGGGGTGCTCACGACAGTGCCAAAAGCCAGACACTGCTTCAAGAGCTGCACCTTTCAGACCAAGGGGGCTCCCCAACCAGTTTTCAGGGTCAGGAGGAAAGGTCACTTCTGCCTTTTGAATGGCAAACCGGGGGTACAGGATCTTGGCTTCCAAAAGTCACATATAAAGAGAACTTAAGTTGCCAATGCTCTGAAGAGAGGGTCTGCTGGGTTATTTTCCCCTCTGGATCCTAAAGGCTCTACTGCTCCCTGGGTAAAGCTATGCATTCCCTTTATTTCCCCTCTCTTGCCCTCTTGGGAGTTTTTCTGGGCCAGAGCCTGGCACAAACTTGCCGTCTTCCTGGGGATTCCAGGACCTTGAACTATCAATCCCCTACTGCTCTGCCCTGCTAGAGACCAACTGCCCGCTTTTCTTGAAAGCGGCAACAGTAGCCAGATGGATGGATCGCAGAGCAAAGAAGAGAATGGACTGCGTGTGCCCAATTGTGAGGAGGGTTGCTACTGGCCAGGGTTGCTACTGGCCACTGCTCCGAATAGAGCTTTGCATTCAGGGAGGAGAGTTGAGACCCTATTATGGGCCACAGGCAGGGGACAGCCCCTTGCACCTGTCCCATTTAGAGAGGCAGAGCCCCAGGAAATGAACCAGGGAGCACTCCAACTTTTAAAGAGCACTCCCGGGCTATTCTGAGGGACACTAGGCTCCAGTCTTCCTCTCCAGAGGTGAAAGAAGTCAGAGCTACAAAGATGCTCTCCTTAAAGTACTTACTGCCCTTAATGAGTAAGAGGTAGTGACGGGGGCCCTCTTAGGTAATCTTTTGGGGCTCCAAGACAAAAAGGATACCCCAGATCACACATCCAATTCTTGGGGAATCTCTTCCCCACCATGGGCATCCTCTTTAAGGAACCGCGAGAGGAGGCAGAGCTGGGTAGGTGGGGAGCAATTTCTGCAGAACTAAAAAGGACTTCCCAAACTCCAGCAGCACCCCCCCCCCACCCCTAGCTTTCTGCAAACTTCCTGCATTGGCTGAGAAGGAAGACTCCTGGCAGTACACTTCTTTATGGGAAGTAGCAACACCCACTGGGTGCAGGAACTTATAACCTGAGTTTTATAAGAAAAAGCAGGCATAGTTGAGATCCAACCCCAAAGCTCACTGTAGAAGGTGTTCCGCCTTGCCTGTACCTGATAGACGATTAGCAAATATTTGTGGAACAGACGAATGGATGAAAGATGGTTTACAGGACTTCTGTGATTGGCTTCCTTGGAGACTTCACAGAACTCTGGCTTTTTCCTGGAATTGTTTTTTAAACTTTCACTTCATTAAGTCTCCAAAGTTCTTCTCTTGCAAGAACAGGGCTGTGTTCTTGGGTTCCTTGTTGTTTTTGCTGAGCAGGACCAAAATTCAACAACAGCCAAACCTAATTCCAACACCCCCATTTGGTAGGTCGGCGATGGGGGGAGAGCAGTAGTTTAGTCCAGAAACTAGACAAAACAGGTTCCTGGATTGAGGTCCCAAATTTGGTTTTTCCTTGGAGCTTCCTTGGGTTAACTGACTGATTTTCTTCGCAGAGACCCCTCCTCTTTCCCCTCCTCCTCCTCCTCGTCCTCCTCCTCGTCCTCCTCCTCCGGGTCTGAGTCCATTTAGCTGCTGGCTTGTGGGAAGGCAATCTGCCCCTTTGTGAGAGGACCTGCTGTCTCTGAAAGAGTTGCTGCTCCCAGCCCCTCCTTGGAGCCCTTCGTTTGTGCACGTGGGTTTGAAAAGCTCACTGATTTCCATCCAAAGGGGCTAATTACATTACTTACAGTAAATAGCAGCCCTGCTGTCCGGTAGGGCTGCCAAAGTGTGTGTGGGGGGGAGGTCTCCAGCTTAGTTCACTTGATTGGCTTCATTTTTGTGTGAAATTGTGTTTTATGAGCTGTATTCTGGCACCCGGAGGACTGTAACAGCGTCCAGTCTGCAAATAACATTATTTTTGACCCTGAGAAAAGAGCAAGGGGAAGCAGCGGAGTCTTGGGTTTCATGGAAGAGGTGACTCCAGCAGCTTCAGAAGGCGATGCTTTGGGACAGGAAGTCAGACTGCTGCACAAGTAGTTCCCGTTCCTCCCTCCATTCTTGTCTGCCTTTCTTCCCTTCCTTCCTCCCTCCCTTCCTTCCTTCCTCCCTTCCTTCCTTCCTTCCTTCCTTCCTTCCTCCCCCTTCCTTTCTTCCCTTCTCATTCTCTTATTTCTTCCCTTCCCCTTTTATCTTCCTTCATCCTTCCCTTCTCTTTTTCTTCCTCCCTCTCTCCCTTCATCTTTACAGATTTGACCACTGTTCCCCTAGAGGGAAGCAAGTCTGCCACCAGGGTACTCCTCTGAGGTATCCGGGATGTGTCAAGACATAAGCCGTTCCTGGGAAAGCCAATGATGGGGAGTGGTGGGAAACAGGCAGGCAGGAGGAAGGAAAGAAGGGGAGAGCAGCCCTGGCTTCCTCCTTTCTCTGGTTAAAGCTGGGTTGGTTCCTGCTGCTGCTCTATGCTTCGGGCCCCTAGGGGGCTTCTGGTGGTTTAAATAAATCGACAATATCAGAGTATTGTGGACACTCTTTAATAGGGCCAAGGAGGGGCCACTGCTAGCGGGAACAGAGGGAGACAGAACAATCCCGCCTCTTGTGAGGTGCAGGTCTGCCATTCTACGTGTCAGCTCTCACCTTCCCCTCCTCCACAGCGAGGAGCCCCTTTCACATCCTCCTGAATGTGCGGTGCATCCAGTTTTACAAGTCCCCTGCCCTGCCAGCGCGGTGGAAACAGCACGCAATAGGGCGTGCACCTAGTCCTGGAGGGCTCCTCCACTTGCTGCCCACATTGAGAAGTTCCAAGTGGGACACTAGAATCACCAGCAGTTTACCTTCAAACCTGAATTGGGTAAGAGAATACCTCACCCCGTATCACGGTTCAGTTGAGTACTCCCCCCCCTACAAGTCCATGCCCTGTCCTCCACATTCATTTTTCAAACAAAACTTTTATGTCAAAAGTAAACTTCAGAATCTTAGGTTCTCGTAGCCTGTTTTTCACTTTGGGTGATGTTCCAGGCCCTGGTAGGATGGAGGGCCTCTAGGCGAGGTGAGGCAACCTGCTTTTAAAAAGTGAGTTGAGGAAGAGGAGTAGAGAGGAATATCTGTTTAACATTTGCTTATTTGGGGTCCCCGGTAAGTTAGGGATCATAAAGTCCACAAGGAGGATACCCAAAGTTTGGAGCTGACATCCTGTATGCCTTGACCTGGGGTCTGATCTTGAACTTGGACCAAATGGGCCCGTTTTCTGCTTCCTGCACCGGGGCGGGGACAATAAGGGCTCCTTTTCCCCTTTAAAACATGATTACTGAGAACTCTTGGAAGGGTGTGTGTGTGTGTGTGTGTGTGTGTGTGTGTGTGTTGGGGGGAGGTAAATGCCCCCTCCTACTAACCCCCCCTCCAGCCCCCTCCCCTTTGTAATGTTTGTCCCTGCTTGCCCATCACCAGGGGGTTGAGAGGAGTATGACAGGTCTTTGTTGTCTGAATAAAAATCCGTGGCAGCTCCAGGGAGAGAACTCCTCCTACTAAATTATCAAAAATGGGCTGGCTTTAGTCTCTTAACAAATTGGACACAGCTACGGCAGGAGCAGTCCCCAACCCAACCTACAGGCACTGGGAACTTGCAAGCAGCCAGGGACCGCTGAAAATAGCACTTCTTTTTCTTTCTTTGTGTTCAAAACTATTTTCTTTCTTCACCAGATTTTGTTTTCCTCCCCCCCCCTCCCCGCTGCAGTTGTTTCCCATTAGTAACTCGATCTCTCAGTAAGATTCGCCTTCTTCGTCTCCTTTCCCCTCCGCCCGTTTGTTTGTTTTCTGCGCATCTCCTTCAGGGAGCCGCTGGGGTTTCCCCCCTTCTTTTTCTTTTTCTTGTTCTTTTTCTTTTCCAAGCAGACCAATTTCCACTCTGTCTGCCTCTTTCTTCTTCCTCCTCTTCCTCTTGCCCTCCGTCCCCGAGCGTCTCTGCGCTCCTCCAACACGCAGATCTCTGCCGTCCCTTCTGCTCCTTCACTCGGATGAGCTGAGAGCCGCGGGCGTGTGTATATGGAAATAGTGGGGTGCCGAGCAGAAGACAACTCGTGTCCTTTCCGTCCCCCAGCCATGCTCTTCCACGGGATCTCCGGAGGCCACATCCAAGGCATCATGGAGGAGATGGAGCGCCGATCTAAGACCGAGGCCCGCCTGGCCAAAGGCGCTCAGCTCAACGGCCGCGACGCGGTAAGGACGGGCCCCTCCGCGGCGGTAGCCTGGCGCCCCGGCGCGCTCTGCGAAGCTCAGGCTCCATTCCCTGGCTGGCCGAGTTGAGGATGGAGGGTCCTAGGGACGTCCGTTCGGGGCTGGTGGGTGGGTTTTCTCCGGTCCGACTGCCTGCCGGGCTAACAAAACCCCCTTTCTGACTTGAAATGTCTCCGCAACAGAGACCCTGAGCTCGCGACTCTCTGCCGCAGCTGTTCCCGGCAGAGCAGGGAGGGCCGGGAGTGAGAGGATGGGGATGTCCCCTTCTGTAGACCTCAAACTCGGGTCTCCGGTCCCCGTGACTCCGGGCGTCAACCCCGGCGAGGATCGCAGCAGGGAGGGCGAGCTGGGTGCGGGCAATGCGCGGACGGCGCGCGCGGCCGTGGCGTCCCGGCCAAGCGGGAGCCCAGGTGGCTCTAGTCTGGGTGTGATGCCGGGATCTTTGGAGAGGACTCAGACTCGACTGGGCCACCTTCAGTTCTCGGGACGCTCGGAGCTCGGCGCTGCCTAACCCAGCGATTTTCGGGGTCTCGGGCTGTCCTGCCGGCCCCTCTAGCGAAACAAGACTGCGTTCAACTTCCGGGCCGGGCGGGTGTATCGTGCAGGGGGAAATCTAATAAAAATCCGGAGGAGCGGGGCACCTAGCCTATGCGCCAGAACTTCTAAGCCTTAAACGATGTAATCAAACTACCACTGTTACTATTAATAATCTCTGTGCTTCCCTTTCCCACTTAAGAGCCGGAGGGGGAAAAACTACAGAAGTCTCCGGAAATGATTTCAGCCAAACAGAGCTGTGTAGATCCTTCGGCATCACACCGGGCATCGTAGCTCAAAGCAACCCCGTAGACTGCCCGGCGGGTCAGTGGTGTTTTGGGTCCCACCAAGTAGCCGAGTTGGTGGATGTTTCCACATTCGCAACATGAATATAGCGTGGAGGGCCCCAGGTCTGTAAAAGGAAGAAACTTCACTTTTCCAGGCCCACCGAAGTTTTGTGGGGGAGTCCAACCGATTTCTGCTAGTCTTGAGGGAAATGACTAGTGGTTACTTTCTTCTTTTTCTTTTTCCTTGTTGGGGCTATCCTGTTTAAAACCAAAAAGCAACCCAAACCCGAATTTCGTGGCCGGTTTGGTCTCGTCACAGTGAGGTTTCCTCATCTTCAGCTGGGTCGATGGGTAAGCCGGCGGAAAGCTGAACTTGGGCACTAAACAGATTTTCAGGACACAGGTCTCCCGGGTATGTTAATGCGAGGGAAAGGGGGTCTGTGCAGAGGGGCTGGACAACGGACTCTTCCTGGGAACAGGCACTTTTATACCCTTACTAGGGAGAGGATCAATATCCGTGAAAATCAGAAAAAGGCCAAATATACCCCGGTCAAAACAATGTCGAACAAATTAGCACAGGTATCATAATCTCTTCCTTCCTTTTAATTTAACGCTGCCCGTAAGAAATTAGAGAAATGGAATGGTTTCAAAACAATCTTGTGTTCGTTCAAATCTCCTTTCCATTCCCCAGTAAAAATTTCCATCGTTTTATTTTGTGTGCGTTGAAAGCTACGATTTTTAGCATGTATATTCGAGTTTGAAAGCATCCGCCAAACTATACTTGATGCGCTCCTAGCATTTTTAAAAGAGGCTCGAGGTGGACGGCTGTCTTTAAGGTTTTAAAAGAGGGTGGAGATGGCCAGCCTGTCTTTAGGTTAATAGCCCCGGGAGAATGCGAACGCAGGGTTCAGGCAGGCACTGCAGAAAGGGAGTGAGTCGCAAAAGGAAAAATCGCTAACTTTTCCCCGACGTTTGTCTTTGTGCTGTGGCCCCTGACCCTTGCCATGCTCCCGGAACGACTGGAACTCCCGCTGCCGGGAGGAAACTCCGCGTTGTGCGTCCCCACCGCGCTAGTCCTCAGCGGTGCGATGTGCTTGCCTTGCAGGGCATGCCCCCGCTAAGCCCCGAGAAGCCTGCTCTGTGCGCCGGCTGCGGGGGCAAGATCTCGGACAGGTACTACCTGCTGGCTGTGGACAAACAGTGGCACCTGAGGTGCCTGAAGTGCTGTGAATGTAAGCTGGCCCTGGAGTCCGAGCTCACCTGCTTCGCCAAGGACGGTAGCATTTACTGCAAGGAGGATTACTACAGGTATTCCCGCCCCTATCCCTTACACCCCGGTACACCTGGCGGGGCCACCTGCCCGAACCCGGGAGCTTCCTCTCTGTCCCCCACCTTTCGCCCCTTCGGGGTACGGTTAGCAATCCCGAGACCGGGGAAGTCCACTGCACACGCCTTCAAGCTGCGCCACCCCCACGAAGGGCGGTGAGGATGGGTGGGAGGGACATCCAAGGTCAGGAGCTACCGGTGAATATCCCCCGCTACCGACACTTCACAGCTCAGTAGAGGGAATCTGGAGAAATCTTGAAATAGTGAATGAATATGTGTCTGTCTACCGAGACTAAAGCGGGTATTTTTTCCTTTTCTTCCGTTTACTACGAACTGGGCGAGACCCGCACCTTGGAACTGAACTGATGGCCCGGGGAGCCGGAACCCGGTGTTAGGTTTTCGCGAGGGTGGCGGGAGACCACGTAAATGACCATGGAAAGGAATAATCGCCGTTGGTGAAACCCAAGCCACTCAGTTCTGAGTTCCATTTACTGCTTGTTAGAACCATGCCGGCTAGCCTGGAGAGTAAACTCCAGGGATGTTTTTTGATGCTTCCCAGTTATTTTTTCTGGAGTGGGAAAGAGAACTATGTGCAAGTGACCTAGCTCTGCTCTCAACCAAAGGGAGAGAGGTGATTTAAAAAGAATTAGATTTCTTCTGTAAAAGCGTCTGTCTGAATGCTTTCACGCACACTCACACATCCATAAATAATACCACCACCCTTCATAGAATGTTTTGTAACGGATAAAACCCTTTCCCTTGGCATTGCAATTTAATATTCTTTACCTAGCGTTTGAATTAGTGCGGGTTTGTTTGGTTGTTGGACTTTTTTCTTTCTTTCTTTTTTTTTTTTGGCTTTTTTTTTTTTAAATCTTAACTTTACAGAGAAGGAAACTGAAGATGTTACTCTATTCTTCTCATTTTAATGTAAGAGTTCTTTGTCCTGCTTCACCAGAACAGGTCAATAAGCAAATAAAATTAATGACCAAATGGACCCGTGTCCTCTTCTCCCGGAGACCTCGTAGGTGTCAGTCTAGGACCACTGCTGACCAAACCCCAGGTGTCACGGGTGGGAGATGGCCCTGCCTTTGCCTCACCCAGCGCCCTGACATGACTTTTTTTTTTTTCCAGAAGGTTCTCTGTGCAGAGATGTGCCCGCTGCCACCTTGGCATCTCCGCCTCTGAGATGGTCATGCGTGCCCGAGACTCTGTCTACCACCTGAGCTGTTTCACCTGCTCCACTTGCAACAAGACCCTGACCACGGGTGACCATTTTGGCATGAAGGACAGCCTGGTGTACTGCCGCGCCCACTTCGAGACCCTCTTGCAAGGGGAGTATCCACCGCAGTTGAGCTACACCGAGCTGGCGGCCAAGAGCGGAGGCTTGGCCCTGCCTTACTTCAATGGCACTGGCACCGTGCAGAAAGGGCGGCCCCGGAAGCGGAAGAGCCCAGCGCTGGGAGTAGACATCGTCAATTACAACTCAGGTGGGCCCTTACTACTCCCTCCTCCCCCCTCCAGCCCTGGCCTGGCTTCCTGAGGAGGATTCCATGGAGCTCCTTTCCCATTCAAGATCTGGTGGCAAGAGGGGGTTTTGCTTAACATGCCTCATTCCTCAGTACAACTACCTTTCACTCAGAAGAACGGGAAAGAGGGAGAGGAGGAGAGAAGAGAGAGAAGGAGAGGGGGATAGAAGGAGAAAGGGAGAGGGAAGAGAAAGACCTTTATTTAGGTTGTGGCAAAAAACACATTCATGACCATGGGGCTGCAATGACTTCCCCCAAACAGGCAGAGCCAAATCCTTGTTGCCCATTAGTTAATGAGCCCATTAGTTTCTGGCTCCCAGTTGGAGCAAAACAGCCCCAGGGCAATTCCTGCGTGGAAGCCAAATTATAGATCTTGGAGGAGGTTTTCCTATATACTGAAAAAAAAAAAAATCTTCAGAGCCCAACTCCAGTCTGTCTAGAGGGGGCAGAGGCTGTGGTCACCAGCCCAGAGTTAATCAGGAACACAGTTGGCAAGAGTGTTGAAAACCAAATCCCTGATCTTGGTGAAAAGCAGCTGTAGGGGTGGGAATCACTCTCCATAGCTGAGCTGGCCCGCCCCTTCCGTAGGTCAGGGTACTCATCCAACCAGCTCACTCCCTGTATGATAAATCATCCGGACCTCCAGACCCCTTGGAAAAATGAAAGAAGCTCCAGGTTAGGCCCACTGAGGAGGCTTAGTGGTGAGACAGGCTGCTCTTCTGTCCTCCACTGGCCTTCTCTCTTAATTAAAAACAAAATGCAGGCAACAGGCCTGAGAGCACACGTTCTTCCTTGTTTTGGGGGACACCTATCATTTATCAATCTCTCTCATTCACCACTTTCCCATGGTTCGTAGTATGCCCGGCTCTCCATCCCCCAGGTGAGGATGGAGATGGATATTGCAGATCCTATCTTCCTCCATGCAGGAAGGAAGCTCTTCTTTTGAGTTCCAGACACTGGGAAAAGGGGCCTGGAAAGCCCCAAGCTAACTCTTGGGCACTAAGGACTGGTTTCCCTTGCTGGGCCCAGCCCTGGATGGTAATCTTAGAGGCAGGGCACTCAGGCTAGGGAGTCCATTCTATTGGAAGGGACCTTGGGGACCTCGCTGTGGCAACCCCACTCTGACACCATGAGCACCCAGATACCAGCTAAAGCATGGACATCTAAGAACACAGATCTTGCTGGTTTTTGTTTTACAGTCCCCACTGCCTGGTACGGTGCCTGACCCATTGTGGCTCAATGGTAAAGGAAGTAATCCAGTCGGATAAGTGATTTATCCACAGTCACATAGCCAGTGTGAACCATTTGGAACTAATAGTCCTGCTCTGAGCCCGAGCCCGAAGTTTTCAGGGAAAGCCTCTCTGGAAGAGCGGGCTCTCCCCAGCCTTCTGCTTGGCTCCCTCCTGGGGTTGTCGGCTGATTTAACTGAGGAGAAGGAATCCCGTCCGGGTCAGCGCGGCGGGCGGCATCCCACGGAGATTAGGGACCAGGGAGCTCAGCGCCGCTGCACTTGTCCCTCGAGGGTTTATGCCAGGGTCGCTAGACCAAGGGAGAAGCGCCGGCTGGCTCGCTACAGACCCCACCCGGGCCGGTTCATGGCAGGGCAGCGGGCGCAGCCCCGGGTTTTGCCAACCCCCGGCTGCGGGTCGCGGCCTCGCGCTCGCCCCTGCTGCGCTTCCGCAGGGGCTTTTGGTTCGGGACCACTTTGCCCAGTGCGCTCATTTCATCTCCTTTGATGCGAGGTCCCCGGAGCAGGACAAGCAGGGCACTAATTGTTCTTTATTAATAGAAGATGACATCGGAATCTCGAGCCACTCACCAAGGCCCTAATGCCCTAATTAGAGAGAGACAGAGACAGAGACCAAGAGGCCGAGACCCCCATAACGAGCGAGTCCTTTGGAGAAAGGGAATCCCTCAGCCCCGAGAAAGTGTGCAGAAAGGTGATTTCTATCCACGCGGCAGCAATCCTAGTTTTCACGCTTAAATGTTTATTTTATCTAACTAGCTAAATTTGATTTTGTCTTGGGTCTTACTTTATGTTAGAAAGATCCGGGAAGATTTAAGAACAGAATTTAGTATCCCCTACTTCTAGAGCGTGTACATTTATTTCTTAAAAAAAAAAAGAGAAAAGAACATCTCCTTCCACTTAGTCTTTAGTTTGCAAATTAGTGCTGCTGCAAGGTTTATTGAGAAAGGTGATGCTGTTTTGCTCATGCAGGGGAAAGGGTTGCCGAGGCCTCCCTATCCTGAGTTTGTACATCACACCACCCCAGACTGGGTGCCCCTTAATTAGCACCCACCCCATCCTTTCCAGACTTTTCCTAGAGATACAAATGAATAGTATGTACTTCTTTAAAATCAAATGAAAATAAGCTCGAGAAATTGGGTTGAAGATATATGAACAGAAATCAACCCTGCTATTAAAAAAGTGTTTATGAATCTAATGCCAATTTGTTACAAAACTAGCAAAAGATAAGCTTCAGCAAATTTAAAACATGTTAAACGGTAGAAAATAAAATGCACCCAGAGTTTTAACTCATGATTTTAGCTTTTTCTGGATCTTACATTGCCATCTCTGGTTAAATGTAACCTAGTCTCAGAAAGAGTAACACTAACACTAAACTAATATAATTTATACATTCGTATATTTTAAAAAACATATACAGAACATGTGTTTAGGATTCAAAGACATCCACAGAAGATGTGAAACTTGGTAAAGATCATTTAGTGCTTGACATCTGGCAAATGCCTTTCAATGAGAATATTCCTAATTTATACCTCCTTGTGCAGATACCAGACAGATATTTTAGAAAGAGACATAGTTTATTTGGAATGCTGGATTGAAATGAAGCCCTCCACAGGTGAGAAGAAGATCTAGTCTAGGATAGGCAGCTCTCATTTGGATAACTTAGCGTTAATGGAGAGACTACATTTTTGCTAGTTTAAAAAATTTCCCTTCCTTAACGTTTTCTTCGATTCCAAACTTCAAAAAACTCTTGATGGTTGTTAAATTAGCCTGGCACTGACCCCTAGTGGTCTCCCAGGGATCAGTTAGTTCTCAGAAGGTTACACACCTTCAGAACAGAAACTCACTTTACTCCAGATGACCACTTCATAAGTGAATGGAAAAGAAAATATTTAGATCGTCTCACTGCCTTTATAATGCCAGATATGTACTTAGAGGTGTATGGTTAAAGCAGTTTTAAGAGCGTTATCATTTCATCTCATAATTCAGGGGGGAAAACACATATAGCTTTAGAAGCAGAGTCTGGGGAAACACAATCACTTCCAAGTTTATATAATGCATTTGTAGTTAAACACAAGCAATTTAGGATAATGCACTGAGTTACTCTGTGGAAGAAACAGCTTGCTCTTTTAAGTTGAACAATATGATGACACTGTCACAGGAAAATCACACAGTAATATCTGTTTAATAAAGAGCTAACAATCTCCTCATACACTGGATTTTAGTCTATGTGGAAACAAGTCCCATTATTGTGTTTAATGAACTAAAGTTATCTGCTGAGTTGTTAATCAGCAATAATGAATATAGAATGCATATTCAGAAAAGCAATTTAATCAAACTATTCTATAATTAGTTTTCATAGACTTCGTTTTAAAGACTAATGAAGTACATACTGAAGATAGGAATCATACTCATCTCTAAAAAATATTATTGTGGGGTGGGGGAATGGCTAAGGGCATTATTTAAACACTAAGTTAAGTCTTCTATCCCAAGTGTAATATTCAATTTGATGTGCTGTTCAGGAAAAGTTACATGTTGCTCACATATGATAGGAATGAAATCATATTTGAAGAAGCCCCCAATGACTGAGGTGTGCCTCTTTGACCATTTTCTTGTGGGCACATTTATAACCTGGTTGTCTGAAATATAGCTCAGTTTACTGGAGTTAAGTATAGTTTTATAGTAGGTCATAAGATGCTGTTTCATCCATTTGAGGATATGAAAGTACAATTCTGTGGAATATTTGAACCTAACATATCCCCACTGGGCTAAAATAGGATAAAATGTAAAGTACATTCTTTCTCTTATCTCTGAGTACATGTTACTCTTCTGCTGCAGTTTAAGAAGTCTATGTTTAACATTTGTATGTATATATTCAGCTTGGAATCCATTTGTGTTGACTTGATTTTTCATTAACAGTCATTCAATTTTATTGATGAACAAAGATTCAAAATCTTGGTGAAATGCTTTTGAGTCCTGGCCCTGTACTCAACTTAGGGGACACAAAGGTGAATGTTATATAATCTTTCCCTCAATGAACTTATCTGCTCTTTTGCCAAATGTGCCCTCTACTTATGTATCTTATGGAAATATAAACAAAGGAGACATTAATTCATGATTAATATAATGTCCTCTTACATTAGAGAGAATTGCTTGTAAAAGGGATTTTGTGATGAAATGTGATGACCTCTTGGTTGATGACCAAAACTACTGTTTCTGTGTATATGCTGACTTATGAAAAATAAGTTTTAGAACATAATTCTAACCAGAGCATAGCAGACAAATAATATTTTATCAAGCAGAAGACCTAATATTAAGAAATGCCTTGCTTTTTTCAGATTCGGGTTTTGTCTGCTCCCCACCAAGTGATAAGATTAGGTTGATTTTAGATATCCTATTATAATGTACTAAAATGTAGGATGATCAGATTTGAAAATGCATCCTATAAATAACTGAAGTAATGTCCTTTAAGTTGAAATGTTGGCTGAATCAGTCAATATTTAGCAAAATATTTTCATTTTGTAATCCTATTTTCTTTGCAGAGCCAGTACGTTATTGGAAATGGCCTTTTAAATGTGCCACTTTACATCCTGGGGATGATGACTTTCAGGCTGGTTTCAAAGGCTGGGTTGTTTTGCCCTCAATGATGAGCAGGACTTTGCAAGGAGAGAGATGTCACCCTCTTTCTGCCAGGCCAGCCAGGGGGCACAGCTCAAATCCCACTCACTCACATCCACAGCAAAAAGGGCCAAGATCTGAGCTGAGAAATAAGCGTCATCAGTGTCTCTGAACTGTGAGCTGTGGGGAACGCTTCAGGCATGAACTGAGTGAAGAGAAGTCTGAGCTCATTCTCTTTCAGAAATATTTATTAAAATAACTCCAGGGGAAAACTATTTTCTTCCTGGAATTGTCCAATGTCAACCAGATATAGCCTAAAACCCTTAAAAATAATATTCTTAGGATTACATAGGAAATCTACAAATTCTTATTTTGTAACTTCTCCCTTTTCTCCAGCTACTCTCTACCTTTTTCCTGATTGGGAAGACTCTAGGAGTATCAGAAAAAGCTAAAAATTGGAACTGACTTAAATTCTTCCTTAGTTGGTGGGCTCTCAAAAACTCTCACATTTGAGTGAGCTGAAATTACTTGTTTGCATATCCCTCACGGATGGAACAGTGCCTTCGGTTAGTATGTCTCCTTTCACAAACAGACAAAATATGGAATCTCTAAAAACAGTGTGTGTTGTGGAAGGGCAGGTGCCGATATGCATAAATACATTAGAGATTTTCCTTTTCACTCTCGGATGTCTCTTTCACACTTATGGCTTGTTTGTCTTCCTGAGCTTTCTAGTAACCATTATGCAAAAGAGAGGATTTATCTAATACTTTTCTATTATATAAACTTTGGTCGTGTCCGTATTAAGAGACTGGTTTTGCTGACTTTGGCAATTAACCTCTTTGTTTTGTCTAGCTACCGCTTATAATTGGGTTGACAGCCTTTCCCACTGTTGCTTTATTATCACAGCATTATACAGCCTGCCATCCCTGCAACTAATGTCTGACTTTCCACTGAGCACTTGTTTGTTCACTGTTACCGCAACAGGTTGTAATGAGAATGAAGCTGACCACTTGGACCGGGATCAGCAGCCTTACCCACCCTCTCAGAAGACCAAGCGCATGAGAACCTCCTTCAAGCACCACCAGCTCCGGACCATGAAATCCTACTTTGCCATCAACCACAACCCAGATGCCAAGGATCTCAAGCAGCTTGCTCAGAAAACAGGCCTCACCAAAAGAGTTTTGCAGGTAAGAAACCTCCATCATTGGCTGTGTATACCTCTCCCTTACCCTTGCCAGTAAAATAGTTCTCTTCCCTGTTCAGAGCAATACAGATATTTCCTGTACTGCTTTTCATTAGGTTATCATAGTTATCTCCCTAGAGGGTAGGCTGCAATTTTGCAGGGGCTTCCTGAAGGGTGCCCACAGACAGACCCAGGATCTTCTCAAATCCAGCTACCTTCTCCCTACAGATGGAGAGATGGGACCACCAAAGCCAGCAGTTTGCCTCACTGCTCTGCTAATGAGGCTGATGTTACTTGTATAAGTTGTGGCTTTAGAGAGTTCCATTCACACTAGGCTCAGTGCAGAGTTGAAGAGGAACCTGCTGGTGCTTTTGTATTTCAGAAAACTCTTGGCAGCCTCACTCACAGGCCATGACCTTCCAAATGCAAATTGACCCCCTTTCCCCCCCTGACTCCTGAGCCACAACTAGGGTTAGTGTCTCAGCAACCAATTGTAGCAAGTATTTTCCCATTTTAGTAAACCAGGTTTTAAAACTAAACATTGGGAGTTAGATCTGCTGTCCAATTGTTTTCCTAAACTCATCATGGTAAGAATATACAACTAATGAAATTATAGTGGGTTGCTCTCGGTCACCTGTGATCCTCTTCTACTTCTCAGTGACGCATTGCAGACACTTAAAATTCCACAAACCAGTTTCTGGCTGCTTGGGGTCTGTGGTCCTGGGTTTTTCCTATGAAAAGACTACTTACCACGTGTCAGACTCAAGGATAGCCTGAAATCAGTGATGGTCATTTCATACAAGTCATTCTTACTTTGCGAAACTTTCAGTGATCCTGCCTCTCCCCATTCTCAAAAGATAACAAACATTTAAGGAATCAGGATATATTTTTCCCCTTTATCTCTGTGCCTTCATTTCTATGGCATCTCCACTTAAGCATCAATTGTCCCAAGTGGCACTTGTTAATGCTGGGGGGATATATGCAGTTGAGAGAGTATCTGTAGCATTACTTGAATTACTCTGTTCTAAAAGAAAGCCAAAACCCGCCCCCCCCCACAAACAACAACAACAACAAAACCCTTCTCTCCCAAGAAAAACAAACAATTATATTTAAAAAGAAAACATACATTCAAAAAAAGAAAGAAAAGAAAAGCAAGCAAGAAAAAAAAGGAAAGAGAAAAAAAATAAGTATAAAATAAACATCGGTAAAGAAATCAATTGGGATTGGTTTGCAGGTTTGGTTCCAAAACGCACGAGCCAAATTCAGAAGGAACCTTTTGCGGCAGGAGAATGGGGGTGTTGATAAAGCTGATGGCACGTCGCTTCCGGCCCCGCCCTCAGCAGACAGCGGCGCTCTTACTCCACCCGGCACTGCGACCACTTTAACAGACCTGACCAATCCCACTATCACTGTAGTGACATCCGTGACCTCTAACATGGACAGCCACGAATCCGGAAGCCCCTCACAAACTACCTTAACGAACCTTTTCTAACATTGGTTTTTTTTTTTTTTTTAATTCTTCCTCTTCTTTTATTATTCTAATTATTATTTTATTATTTACAAGATTTTTTTTCTAACCCACAAGATATTTGGGAAATAAAAACAACAGCTTGGTGTGTAGCATCTGCAGCCACTTGGCAAATGAGTTTACAGTATTGTCTCCTTTACAAAGTGGTTTTTTTTTTTTTTTTTTTGTCTACAAAGTGTATTTGTTTTTGTTTTTGTTTTTAATTAGATCTTTCAGTTGGTAAGGGGAGTTTTTGAATTATTCTAATAAGTGCCTCTTAAAATTGTATGTTACTTATTTCCAGAATCTCGAAGAAAAAAAAAAGTGGTATTATGATGGGCAAATAATCATATTCCGAGTTAAATGATTAGGTTAATAAAGAATCAGAATATTAAAGTTATTTTTAAAATCTTGCGATTGTATGTGTACTTACGGAATTTTGAAAACTTCACATTGTTTTTTTTTTTTAATTTTAAAACTGAAAAAATGTTTTGATCATTCTTTTTTCTTACAAATGAGGAATATGATTAAACAAAACCATTATCTACAGCAGCTCCAAATATTAAAGATTAATTAGGTGGGAAATCTGTTCCAAGGATGTGACTTTTCCTTTTTTTGGGGATGTACATCCCAGCAAAATTTGTTAGTTATTTGTTTTTCAACATTTGAAAAATACTTAAACTCCCTGGGTATCTATGAAAATTCCATGTAGAGTTTGAAATTCTATACTTTTAACCTAAAGCTAAAAATGATAGTTGTAAAACCATTCTTTCTAAATTAATTTTTTTCCTAGGGAAAATGGAAATAAGCAAAATATAATTTTTTAAGAAGTTAAAAAATCAGTATAATTTAGTTAATAGATCTATTAATTGGCTTCAGCTGTACCATGATATTGTATCTGGCATTCTATATGAATAATGTTTTTTAAAAAAACCTTAGTAGACAAATATCAAAAACAAGAAATCTTTGGTTTGTTTTGCTTTATTTTACTTTGGCATAGGTTGATATATTTGTCAGAAAAAAAGCTTTTCTGACGTTACAGATTGAAAGTTATTAGTCTTAAAGTAAATAAACTCAGAAGCCTTGTGGATGCTGATCTGAATATATTTCCTAGTTTACAGTAGCATTTTTTTTCTTTTAATTTAAGCTAAAATCTTAATGGTCTGGGCAGTGGTGAATGTTCATCTATATGCTTCTGTTGTAGTTAAATACCAATTAGATTGTGGATTTCCTAAAAAAAAATAAATAAAAAAGAAGTCAAGATATATGTCTTGCTTTAGTGGATTGTTAAGAATAACTTTGCACATATTCTCCACTTTTTGGACCCCTTAAATCTCCTTCGGTGGTCAAAGTGGCTATTTAATAGATTTTAAAGGTGTCCTTCTGGCTGTATAAATGTGTGGTTACATATTGACAGTTCACTGCCCACATTAAAGTGCATTATTGTAACTTTTGCTCAGGGTCTTTAGAAAATTAGCACAGAAAGTAGCTTATTTTTTAAAAAAAGATGGTGGAAGATAAGTTAACACTGTAACAGAAGAAAGGTGTGATTGCCATTATATATTTAGCAAGTGTGGTTATCATCTTATATGGAGCTTAAATCTTGACTTTTCATATTTCTATTACATTTTGGGCATTTACCACTAACCAGACCAAACAACCTTGGTAAGGCTGAGATCTTATTAATACACTTTTACAGGTAAAATATTGATACTTATAAATTTTGTTCTTTGACAGAACAATGTATGGTACTATAGATCTACTTTATTAAGTAGACTAATTATAACTCAGTTCTCCTATGTGCCTTATGATATAACTTGGAAGTAAGTTTGTGAAAAATCAGGATATATGTGTTGTTTGTTAAATTAACTGTTTTAAGCCCTTTTGACACCTCACTAGTTTTGTACTGTTTTACCTCTTATTTCCGAAACTCTTTTTATGGTGTATCCTGTTAGAGGGGACAAACATGTCATAGAAAGCAGTTGTGCACTCTTTCAAATATAGTTGATAAATTCAATAATCTTATATATTGAGCTTCGTGTTTATAGTACAGTAAGTGGTCTAGCAAAATTGTCCATGTTTCTTTGTTTATTGATAAATGCATTGTATAGAAACTATTTCCCCTAAATATTTATGGACCAAACAATTGTGATATATCCTATTAAATTTGTGTGAATAAACCATTTTGAATCTAAGGAGTTTTATTTCCCATCAGTTTTATTTTTAAGGTTAATTGTACTAATGTGTTTCCAATATCTGTATGTAAAAGCTATTAAAGTGGTAATACAAAAAAATTTTAAATATTCAAACATACAAATAGTTTTCAGATTTCCAAACTTCTGATTCATTTTAAATGTACACACCATTGCATATGCAATGTAATTCAACTTAGAATTACCTTTAAATATATTTTCTTATAATAAAAGTAATGCCCCACGGATTTGACTCCGCCTAATTTTTAGAATTAAAAACAAGATAATTAGCAGATAAAGTAATTGCATGAAAAGAAACTTAACTATGATTAAGATTTAATATTAGGTCTATTGAGCACAAATGGATATTTGTAAATCAAAATAGAAATTGCAGACCCCTAAAAGCCAAGTTGCTCTGTAGTTAATAAATTGTCACTATGATTTTTTTCAGGGAGAACAAATCTTGGGGCATTACAGCCAAACATCCCGACGTTTGAAAATTCCCTAAAGTATTAAAAGAAGGGGAAAAGTTTGATCGGAAATCCACTGCAGTGAAGACAAAGACAATATTAGGTTATGATAATCATACATTTTAAAATCTATTGAGCCAAAAAAGAGAGAGAGAGAGAGAGAGAGAGACTTAAATGTCATTTACTGAATGTTAACAAAAATTCTGTTCTTTATGGTGTCTAACACAAATGGAGGCTTAAAGTTATGTGGTTTAAAACAAAATTAGATAAGCCGTGTATAAACCAGAGAGCAGCCTGGCGGTAATCTGCCCACCCCATATTTGAAGAAATTTATTATTGCTTAAAAAAAAAATCCCACACATTTGTCAAGCACAGTAATTGTAAAATAAAGTCCAAAAACATCCATTTCACTTGCTTGCTAATGTGTACTAGTCCTATCTGTTCATGGCATTTTCCAATTGTAAATTCAAAGAAAAGCTATCGCTCCTTTGAGAGTATAGGCTCAAAACCCAGTAATTTTAGTATTATTGTTTATTCCTTCCTTTTTAAACAGAAATCTCTGCATGCACTTTTACATCTGTCACTTCTATACGTCTCTGTATGATGACTTATCTTTGCTGTTTCTTGTATGATAAATAGCTTTCATTAATAAACATTTTATTTGATGCAAACATAGTTAACTTTATGTTAAATACACACTGTTGAAATTACTTTTGAACACTGTCTTAAGAGGCAGCACGATACATTTCCAACTTGTGATACTTAGGAAAAAAAAAATCCAAACAATCTAATGAGGTGAAATTCCGATAGTCTAGGATAAAAGGACTTCCTTAGTTTTTAACTTTTCATGACTTTTTATTTGTTGTATTCAATCGACCCATGTATAAAAAATTAAAAAAAAAAACAAAGAAAACACAAATTACAACAAAAAATAAACCTAAGAATAAATAAACCGTTGTGTAAAATTTCAGCAACGTTTTTAGATTGTTAGGGTAAAATTTATAGATCCTCTGTAAGTTTACATGTTTGCTATGCAATGAGCAAATTTATTGAAGTATACAAATATATCCTGAACTATGAAAAGATCCAATCTTTACATAGTTCAAATTACATGTGATATTACAAACAAAGGAGCAAGTGGAAAGAAAAACAAATATTTAGGAATGAGGTTTTCTTTTTTAATTGTTAAAGGGAATATTTGAAGAAAGAATTTTTTAACGATTCCTATTTAGCTGTATATCCAAAGCATATGTTAAACAAATTAACATATAACTTTCCAGAAAATTTTTCATTATGATGAAATTTTTATTATATACAAATGAACCCTATGTAAATGATGTAACTTTTATGAATGACAGACATTAAATATTTCACTTACATGTATTCTCAGAATTTTGAATGTTTTCTTAAATGCTTTCACTTCCTGAATGCTAAAAAAGGGAAAAAAAATTTAAAGAGAACTTACTAAAAAAAAAAAAACGCAATGCACCATGACAAGTAGACTATTTTGAGTGATCATGAAACATGCTGGTTTTGTCACTAACTTGAATGTTTATGCCTCATTGAAACCTCATCCATGGCTATAGCAACTTAAATAGATTTTCCAATACATTTCCACCCAGTTTATTCAAATCCTTGTCCTACAGCTTTGCCTTCTTTCCCTGTGCTGTCACCTATGGCAGTTTCGGTTAGAAATATTTTGGAGTCTCGCCTGGTTTTACAGACCTTTAAATATTTGTCTGGTATGTGAAATGTGGGAGGAGACCAAAGAGGGAAAGAACATAACTGCAATTAGACATCTGAAAAAAATAATACAAATTTGAAACAGGCACATTTTTGAAAAGTAAAAGAAAGGAGCACTCATTATGTGAGCGGGAAGAGAAAAAAAGCACGCGATGTAGAGTTGGAAGGTCTGTCATGCTTCCCCGTGATGTACAGCGGTTTTTCAGTCTGGGCAACCACACGCTTATTTTGGGGCATGGAAGAGAAGGATGTGGACTTCTTAGACAGGAGCAAGGTACTAAATTTCCTAGTTTCTACCTCCCAGATGCCTGGGTTAGTCTAACTCCTGGCAAATTGATCTCGGGCAAAAAAAGCTTTACGGAGAATTAGCATCTGTCAGCTTTGGTTGAGTGGCCACCTTAATGCTTACAGAGTAGGTAGGTTTTTCATACCTCAAATAAGGATAAAATTCCATAAGAAAGGACCCAAAGCATCACCTAAAAAATAGATAGCTTTATTTAACAAAACCCTTGTAGAATCCACAGCACATTCTTTTACAATAACCTTTCTTTGAAGTCAAAGTATTTTATAAACCACATACACCTATCATCTCATTTTCCATTGCAGCGTGCTTGTAAAGGGCATCATGGAGAAAAGTGTTAGAAGTGGGAAGTTCTGGAATGGAAACACGGAAAAATGTCATTCTAGGCTCCTAAGGAGTTTCTAGGGAGGACACTGTTGTCCTAAAAGATAAATATAAACACCTATATTAGTGTGGAGTTTTGCTATTTAATTTTCAACTCTGCTTTAAACAAAGCTAGCTTTCCTAGTAGAGAGTTTGTGTACTCCTCAAGGTGATTCAATACCTTTTACGCGTTATCGTCTCTAGCCACAAGGATTAAATAAGGACACTGGGTCTTAGTCCAAATTAGAGAAATGTCATTGTATGGTCTTTGAAACCATACATAGATAAACCCTGGATTGGCCTTTTGGATTTTATATTTTTAGCAACTGAATATTCAAATAAATAAAAGCCCTCTATTGTAAAACCAGAGTCCTTTGCTTTACAGCCAATGGGAAAACAGAAGTTATTTTCTTTATGGCCTGCCATTGATTCTGAAACATTTTTATAATACCTACTCTGCCCTTCCAACATTTTTTTTTCAGAATAATATTACCATTTACCTTATTTTCAAAATATATTATAATTCTAAGTTAATATGTTATTTTGAATGCCCTCTGGAAGATTTCCATTTTTATTTTACCTGTTTCCAATGCTAAAAAAAAAAAAAAAAGAAAAAAGAAAAAGAAAAAAAGAGCTCAGAATTTGCATGGTACTCAAGGAAAAGTCTGAATATGATGTAAGTAGCAATATAATCACAATGAAATTTCTTTTTATCTGTGCTGTAAAATAGATATTTTTATCCATCATCACTTCCCACTTCCAACAGTGCTTTGTGAATATTAATAGTAGTAAACCCTCCTTTGTCATGCATCACATTAACAAGTTTTTTTCCCCTTGGATTATTAATTTTTGCTTCTTTGCACTACATTTACCTTGTGCTGAAATGACAAAAAACGGGCAAGAATAAAGATCCAGATATTAGCCATATGTAGAAAGTTCCTGGTATGCATTTCTGTGTACTTTTTCTTCACATTTTAGAATTGTCAGGAACATTTTTTTTTCCTTTGGAACTTCTTGTTTACATCTTGCATGATCTTATAAATTAACCTGAAGAGTAACTGGATGCCTTTTATGGTTATTTGAAAATAAAATTTGCTACAATAATAAGATGCTTCAGTCTCTGTTGCCTCGTATTATGCATGAATATATTAATTTTTTCCAGTACTTTCCCACTGAACCAGAGAATATTAACCTCAAAGGATATTTAAATTGTTATTTATGACAAATATACAAAGATGAAGAAATTCAAAGGTGAAGTTGCCTTTACTTATTCTCATTTTGCTTCTTTTCCTTCTCTGAAGTAGCAAAAATAATGCAGGGCTATCTGCTTTAACTTTGACATTCAAGGGTTTTGACAGCTTGCATCATTTAAAGTTATATTTATTATTCAGTAAACTTTAATTCTATAGAATAAATGCCATTTATGAAATGTGATTTTTGAAAAGCACAAAGGTATTTCACCATTTCAAGCAGTTGAAGCTGTTTGAATTCAAGAGTGGTTTTTCAGAAGGAAAATATGGTGGGGAATTATTTTAAATATATTATTTGTAGCATCTTATCAGATTGACCTAGATGCTCTGCAGGAATTTTAAAGAGCTATAAAAACCTCCAAAATGTTATGATGTAAATAATTAAATGATGGTATTTTTCTATGATATAAATCGAGACAACTTATTTTATAAATGCAATTACATAGTTACTTTATTATTTCAGTGCAGATATGAAGTCTCTTTCTGGATATTTTAATGAGATTTTTGTATTTCCAAGTGTTCTAATATAGCTTTTTATTCAGTTGTCTTCTTAACGATCACCAGCCAGTGTGTGTGTGTGTGTGTGTGTGTGTGTGTGTGTGCATGTTTTATATATTTTCTAACACCCATGAAAAGATATATATTTTTAAGAAAGAAGGCTCATTTCTTGTAAACCAATTTTTAATTAAAAGCAAAACAAAAGGGCAAAATAATGGCAATTTTCCTTAAGTTGGAGATACTGTAATAAGCCTTCTTTTTAACTGAATGCAGAGCTGTGCTCCTGAAAGTATTCCTGCTAATACCAGCAATCTTTCTAGGTTCTATGTAGGTTACTGTCTTCACAGAGCTTGGCCATAACTTTGCTCTCTACTAGAATTATGTTGCTGTTTTGAACTTTTCTGTTCAACAAATTTGATGAACGCTAGCATATCAACATAAACAACCATAACAATAGCAAAAGGCAAATTTTGTTTGAATGAATAGTTTAATTTACTTCATCTATTAAAAGAGGCACATTAGAAACAAACGTTTCTTTTACAATTTGAAGAGCTATTTTGATTTAAATTGAGTGTTACTACTTTGTTAAGGTGACTGGACCTCCACGAGTTCATTAGTGAACATGAAGTATAAATCGATCCATCTACCATATATATGCACACTATGGTAGGCTAAATACGCATGTGGTACCATAGACTGAGCTAGATTCTGAGGCTTCCCAAGAGACCTTTCGCCATATATGCACCTTCAATGGCCTGAAAACCTGACTACTAAGTGTTGCGCCATAGAGCATGCGGTTTCAACTCTCGTATTCTTTCTTTTTCTGGAGTACCTTGCATTGGAATGTATTACCAATCAAGAGGATCGCCATGGGCTTTGTTTTTGTTTGAGTTTTGACTCAGATATGGATAAACTCGTGGAATCACTCTCTGTGCTAGAAAGAGACTTACTAGGTTGTCTGGTTGAAATTCCTATTTATTACTATTATTTTTAGTTGAAACAGAAAGCACTCAGACAGATGTGTATTGTTTTTTAGTTCAGGCAATTGTGGGCCTTCCTCAGAAAAGAACGGACATCAAGAGTTTCCATTTAAAGCTCTGGAGATTTGCTTTTTTTTCTCTTCTTAAAAAAAAAACAAAAAACAAACCACTGCTGAAACAGTGTCATTGCAGCAATATGGCCACCTACTAAAACCTCTTGTCTATCACTGCTGCATTGTTATGCAATTTACATTCCACTGAGAAACATTACAATGATTACAAAACATCGACGGCTTTTACTTCATGGAATTTTCTATAAATGTTCACAGCTTCTCCTTAGCTCATCTGTTGCTCACCCTCATTTCTCTAAAATTCTCTTTCATCTCAGTTCTAGTCCCATGACACTACTGAAACACTTTTCCTTCAAGTTAGCAATGATCTTTCTCTTACC
The DNA here is from genome assembly GCF_023065955.2 of Ursus arctos. Classification (NCBI taxonomy): domain Eukaryota; kingdom Metazoa; phylum Chordata; class Mammalia; order Carnivora; family Ursidae; genus Ursus; species Ursus arctos. The sequence goes on from NW_026622874.1 coordinate 35,002,082, forward strand.
AAAATCACAGCATTTTCCCTGTCTCTATTCACATTTGCTTTCCTGCCAGATTTTACACCCCTTATTACTTGCATGTCTTTAAACCGATTTCCCTGATTGGCATTTGCCACAGGCAGTGCACCTGCTGCTTCTCTCCCCGGCTCTGCTGACTCACAGCAAGCACATCACAGTCCAGCACCGCGGCGCCCCTCTGCTTGCTTCTCTCAAAACCACATTCTTTCTTAAAGGTTCAACTTTTTTGTGATGACTCCAGATATATTTCTTGGGATATTTCCACCTGACTGTTCTGTTAGTTGAAACGCAGCATAAATGAAATTGAACACATTGTCTTCTCTTTCGCCAACTGTCCTTCTGGACTTTTTCATTTCTGTTAATGATAAGACTCTTCTCCTGGTGGGTCATGCAGGCTGAGAATCATTGAGTTAGCAATTTTTCCATTGCCTTTTCCTTTATCAATCAATTATTTTGTATCATTCTGTTACCAAATCCTATTTATCCTTTATTTATTCTATGTCTTTGATCAATTCTCTCGATCTAGCTCTTTTTGCCATGCCTACTACCACTATAATCTCTGGAACTAGGTTTTCTTAGCGTGGGGGAAATTTTCTCTGTAGGAGGTCATAAGATATTTCAGATATTGTTTTGCTTCCCCATTCCTGTGCCCAAAGAGTAGAACGAATGGTTGGGCATATTAAAAAGATTACATTTAAATGAAATTATATGAAATAGCTTTCTTACTGATGTAGAATGATATGACCTCAAAGATGTTGAAATCTCTCTGTGGGGATTTAAAAAGAGCCTTGTTATCATTTATTTGGAGGAGCTGGGGGAGAGCTTTCACAGTCCACATATAACTGGACTAGAATATACGTGCCATTAGTTTTACTTGATAAAATTTAAAAATATTAATTGCATATTAAACAAATGGGATACAATAGGAGAAAATAAATGTTGCTCAAATTGGGAACATAAAATCCTCTATTTCAAAGAACATTTTGGTCTGCAGGTGGACCCCAAGTCCTTAGGACTACTTAGGGTGGAGGAGTTTGAGAAGTAGTGGAGTATAGACTGTCACCAAGATTCTCTCCTGTTCTAACCATGTGACAGGTGTATGAAGAAGCAGAATCATAGTTTTTGGACAGATAGACCTGAGTTCATAGTCTACCTCTTCCCCTGAGATCCTAGTCCAAGCCCTGATTTGTCTACATTCCTTATACTGCAATTACAACTTTGTGGGTCCCTTTGCTTCTCATTTCTCTCCACTCAGAATCCTTCCCGTATGCGACAAGGGTCATCTTTCAAAATATTGTCTTTCCATGACACCTTCTTCCTCAGGAATTTTAATGGACTTGCATTGTATGTATGATTAAATATAAACTTGAGGAAACAGTCAAGATTCTTTATAATATGACCATCATAGTTTTTGTTTATTTTTCATTCCTTCCCAACATTAATCCTTCACTGTCAGTATCACAGGGGTATTCTCACCATCACAGTTTTGCATACCATATCTTCTTGTATCATGAAATATTTCTTGTGATTTCTTATCTGCCTAAATCTTAAAATTATTTTTTCTTCATTACTTATTTCATACATACCACTAATAAATCAACATTTCAGAAGAAATAAAATCACCTAGTATCCCCAAACTATCATATAGCATCTACATATTTTTTTCTCCATGTTCTTTTCCAGTCCTGGTATTTTTTATGAAGTTATAATAATTTTGTTAAAGCTCATAGTGTGGTACCTGGGACATGAGAAACAATAAATGGCAACTGATGTAAATCTCAAAACTATCATTTCCTTACATTATAATTGTATCTCCATGAAAATTGTCTTAGCACTTGTTTTTTTTTTTTTAATTTATTTAAAAAATTTTAATTCCAGGGGTGCCTGGGTGGCTCAGTTGGTTAAGTGTCTGCCTTTGGCTCAGGGCCTGACCTAAGGTTCCCGGGAATGAAGCCCCGACTTGGGCTCCCTGCTCAGCGTGGAGTCTGTTTCTCCACCTCCCTCTGCCCTCCTCTTGCTCATGCTCTTTCTCTCTCTGAAATAAATAAAATCTTAAAAAAAAATTTAAATTCCAGGATAGTTAATGTACAGTGTTATATTAGTTTTAGGTGTACAATTTAGTGATTCAACAATTCCATACTACACTCAGGGCTCATCACAAGTGTTCTTCTTAATCCCCATCACCTGTTTCAGCCAAACCTCCACCCACCTGCCCTATAGTAACCATCAGTTGTTCTCTAGAGTTAAGAGTCTGTTTCTTGGTTTGTTTTTCTGTCTTTTTTTTCCTTTGCTCATTTGTTCTGTTCCTTAAATTCCACATGAGTGAAATCATATGGTATTTGTCTTTCCCTGACTTATTTCACTTAGTATTAAACTCTCTAGCTCTATCCATGTCATTGCAAATGGCGAGATTTCATTCTTTTTTATGGATGAATAATATTTCATTATATATACCACACTTACTTGGGCTGCTTCCATAATTTGGCTATTGTAAATAATGCTGCTATAAACATAGGGGTACATGTATGCCTTTGAATTTGTGTTTTTGTATTTTGGGGGTAAATACCCAGTAGTGTGACAACTGGATCATAGGGTAATTCTATTTTTAACTTTTTGAGGAAACTCCATACTGTTTTTCACAGTGGCTGCACCAGTTTGCATTTCCACCAACACTTGTGATGATTGATGTCTTCCTTCCTGACCACCGTATAACTCACCGTATGTCCCATACATTTGACATTAGGTCTTTATTATATACACATTGCATGTCTAATTATTTCTAATGTGTCTCTCAAATATTATACCTTTCTTGAGAAAAGGGATGAAGTCTTTAATTTCCATTGTTTTTCTAAAGGTGCTAGGAAAATAGCAATTGTTTGGTAAGCATTTTTAAAAATTGAGTTGTGAAGCATAGATTAGTGGATAGGATAGACTGAAGAAGACATTTTGACCTGAATTCTGGAGGAAAAATCAGCTTTCGTTATGAATTACTACTGGCACTTGTAATTCTTCATGATGCAAGTCAGGGGAAGGGTTACAGATATGGGTCCAGCAGGACTTGTTCATGTCTTGCTTTCCTTCTTTGAGACCAACAAGTGTTTCTTGGAGTTAACCTCTCCAGAATGATGAGCATATAATACAGCATATAATGGAGCACACAACACCCGTCATCATTATACATTTCTGAAACGGAGAGCATTCCAGGGACCAGTCCTGGTGCCGTGATTGGCAAGCATGGATCTCCTTGCCCGAAGCCATTTGGTTATGTTACTACAGAAGTTCTTTCCATTTTATTAGGAGCACTTACCACTGCTAGTTTTTGAAGGTGCACTTGAAAAGAATTAAAAAATCCAAGAGCACTAATCACTAATGATGACAACGCAATCATACTACTGAATCATAATGCCTTACAGGAAGACAAAGGTGTTTAGTTGTTGCACGCTTCACTTGTCTATCCTTCTGGCGTGAGTCTTGGTTTGGGTAAGATTGTGTACTGCCCTGACCAGGCCTTCTTGTACATTCATGAAGCAAATTTCACATCTCAGTAAGCATAAATTTTTTTTTGGTGCTAGATGAGTGTTAAGCTACGTTTCTCTTCATACTAGCACCAAGCGTACCTGGCTTCACAAACCTCTAACTAACAGCAGTACCTTTTCAGTATATAAATGCAGAGCAAAAACAAATTTTACACATACATCAAAGTTTGGCATCAAACCTTTGTGGTAGTCACAGCCTAGCTTCCATTAGCTACCTCATTCTGGTTGAGAATCCCTATGGTAGAGAAGGTGGCATGTTGTTTCCTCCCCCAGAGGCAACAGCTCGCTGGTGTTTATAGATCCTATTATTTTCCAAGGGTGATTGTTGGTTTTAGTATTCTTCACAATAGAAAACCGATATTAATGTCCTCTACCAAATCTATGCTAATAGTCCTTATTAAGCATGAACTTTTTGAGATAAGTGGTGACCAGTATACTACTGGTCATCTTTCCATTAATAAAGTAAATGTGACCTTTAGATAAATATATGTAGGTGTCATTAGCAACAAAGGTTAATGAACATTGAAATAAGAGGCTCTGAAGCATTTTTTTTTTTTTTCAAGATAGATGAATTTTTTTTAAAAGATTTTATTTATTTGAGAGAGAGAGAGCTGGAGAGCAGGGGGAGGAGCAGGGGGGAGGAGGAGGGAGAGGGAAAGGGAGCTAATTCCAGCACACTCAGTGCCAGCACAGAGCCCCCATAGGGCTAATCCCACCACCCTGAGATCACAACCTGAGCTGAAACCAAGAGTCAGACAATCAATTGAGTCACCCAGGTGCCCCAAGATAGGTGAACTTTTTAAAACTATGATCAAGTTTGCAGATGGGAATATTTTAGATCAGTTGCTCTCAATTCTTTTAGGCATCAAAAGCTTTCTTGCTAAGCTTTTTCACAGAACTGAATATATAAAACAGGTCAGAACAAGGCTTGTTCTGGTGGAGAGAAAAAGGCATATAGAAAGTTATAGTTCTAGCATTGTCTCCAACCCCTTCAGACACAGCAACCCCAAGCCTTGCCATGGGGTCTGGAGGACTCTAGGTGCTCACTTCGAAAACCACAATTTTGGATCCAGTCCTGAGATCCTGTAACAGATTTTGATAAAGTGTAGAGAGGAACAAAAGTGATTCTCTGTGGCAGTTGGAAGGAGGGAAATGTTATGTGAACGTGTGACCTTGAATGAATCACTTGAACAGAGTTGGTATTAGTTTCAACATCTGTAAGAAAGAAAGGCCACCCTGTTTCTAAACTTACCTGATCCTAAGGTACACCTGGAGGGCTTGCTAAAAAAAGGCAGAGGGTATTGTCCCACCCTCACTCCATGCAAGAGGTCTGAAATTTGTTACTGCATAATTATTCTCAAGGGATCAGGTGAGTTTGGGAAGAAAACACTGGCTTAGATACTTTTTCTTCAATAACGTTCATCACCAACCTTTGTTAGGATTCCACTCAGTTCCTCTATTTCTTTCCTAACTTCTGTGATGGGGACATTTCTGTAGATTGGTAAGGGTGTAGCAGTTCTGAAAGGCAGGAGCTTAAACATGATGGAAACAATGGTAATTATATAAAAGTGTTTTCCTCCCACAAAACTCACCCCAACAGCTGTCAGGAATTTTTTAGAAAGTAGCAAAAACTAGGGTGGACATTGGAAGATTGCATTTGGGGTTCAATAAAATATTAATCTCCTTTGGGGTGAAATGTGTACTGAATAATGAAATGTATATTTCTGCATCTGTCCAGGCCTCATCAGTCTGGGGCTATGGACATGAACTTCAAACATCCAAATCTCAATGTTTACCCACTTTGTGCTTCTAAAGGACTTCCACTGCTCTCTTAACACCCCGTTCTGGAAACATCTGAGAGTCCCAAGGGGATGTTTTAGACATACTAATTTATCAATCTGTCGGGTACATAACAGGAGGTGAGCTCACATTCTCCCCTTCTGTTCTGGTTTCCTTGGGTATCTTCTGCTTATAAAGCTGTGTGAGCATACCCACCATGAGAACAGGACATTTGTGTCCAAGGTGCTATTTCCTGAACATTCCCAAAGGGGGAAAATGCCTTTTCCCTCACTCACTGGTGCACTTTGTCACTTGGGACCTGAGTAGTGCTGTGGGAACCCCCTTGCACAGAAACCTCCATTTCTGCCTATGGCCTCTTCTATCCCCTGACCTTGATACCAGTCCACAGGGCTGTGTGTGGGAGAAATACCATGTTCATATTACCCCCCCTTTACTCCTAGGCATCTGTACACAATCCTCCTTCCTCCTTCGGCCCCAAACAAAAGTCCTCAGACAACTAACTCCTGCAAATCTACTCTTCTTAGGCCTGTCCCTTTTGCCAGACGTGATTCAACATATTTGAATCTCAATTTGGGCTCAAGGTGGGAGAGCCACTATATATGGTGACGTAGATTGATAACTGATTTAAAAAATCCAGTCCCGGAGAGTACCAATTAATGAATTAATATACCCCGAGGGAGGTGGCTAGGGGCTTTTTAAAGATTCTGTTCTTTTCAACATTTACATTATGGAATTAGTTTGAGGACAGAGCTGTCAAGCTAATCACACTTGCAGATGGCACAAAGCTGGGAGGGACAGAAAATACAGTTGGTGGAAAAATCAGAATTGAAAAGATACTTAGAGATTGGAAGGTTGGTTTTAACCTGAGAGATAAAATTTAGTAGAAAGAAAATGAAAAGCTACATGTAGGCTCTAAAATTGTCCTGCACAATCACAAGCTATGGTGGTGATGGTGTTTAAATTTACCATACACTACTTCCATCAAATAAAATCTTACCAGAATTCTCGTATGTCAGACAAAATCTGTTCTGGCTGAAGTGGGAGTGGAAGAATGGGGGACCCCCTTCCTATTCCTTGCCACCTCTCTCTAACGCCTCTGTGTTCTAGTAAAACACAGTTTGAAAACTCTTGGACTCCGGGGTGTTGGGGAGAGTGTAAGGAGAAAGGGATGGGAGGAGTGAATACAGCTAAGCCTCAGCAAATGTGAAAGAAACCTAATCAGTTTTAGTTCAAGGTGGACTCACTGTAAGCTAGTAGTGTGAGGGACTACATATTCGAGTTTCCTCGAATATGGTGGAGAAGTAAGACTGGGAATGAGTCTCTGCTGGAGAAACCATGCAGGAATGTTGTTTTCCAACCACTGTGAACATCTGGAAACTGTAATCTTGCATTGTGCTTTTTTCATAAACTTTTTATCATTGCTGGAAGCTTAGACAAGGATGCCACATATGGCTAAACAGGCTGTGGACTGTGCAAGGCAAAAGACAGTATTTTCAGAGACTATGATGATAATAACAAACTGTTCTGCTTAATTTTTTTTTCTCCTATTTTTCCTTTACATTGTCTGCCATTCAGAACTCTAAGATGGCTTCTTTTAAGATCAGACATACACCAATGGGTAAGGCTGGAAAATGATATGAATTTTAAAAAAAGGATTTTTGCTCCTCTAGGATTTAAAGAATGATAGTAACACGAGGGTGTGTTGTTTTCTCATTGGGATGTGGAGTAAGAGTAACCGAGGCAATAAAAATACTCCACACAATTAAGGTTCCCAGTATTTTTTGCACAATTCACAAAGGAGATGGATGGTGTGTCTGTCTCTCCCAAAATAACTAGGGCGGCTTCAGGTTTACCATGTAACTTAGCCTTGACCTTTAACAGTTTCCTCATCTTAAAAATAAATGATCTGAATGGGATGATATCTCAATGTTCCTTTTGACTATAATGCTTCTCAAATCTATTATGGTTTTCAGTCAGTGAAAACATGTCTTTCAGACGGAGGTGATAATACACAGTGCATGATATTGCAGTTGAATTTATCATTCCATGTCAGAGTCATGAAGTCTCCTTGTGGAGATTCTAAAACAACTGTTCTCAAAGTATGGTGCTAGGACCACTGGGGGTTCCCAAGGAGGTCTTAGGGCTTCCACAAGGTCACCATTATTTGCATAATAATACTAAGATGTTACTTGACATTTTCACTCTTATTCTCTCATGAGTGTACAGAGTATGAGAAGTTCATGGTCATGTTTCCAGATCCCATATTGTAGCTAACCTTTAGGATACTACCATTGTCAAGGTTTGGTGTTCTCAGGCTATTCACAATGATCTGAAAGGCAATTAAAATATTCCTCTCTTTTCCAATTACATACCCTAATGAGGCCAAATTTTCTTCATATACTGTAAGCAAAACAACACATTGTAACAGATTGAAAACAGAAGCAGTTATGAGAATCCATTTTCATTTCTAGTACAGTAAATATTGATATAAATAACCAATAAAAATCAAAGTTCTTTGAGGTCCTCAGCAAATATTGAGTCTAAGACTGAGGGGTGCCTGGGTGATTCATTCAGTTAAGCATCTGACTTCAGCTCAGGTCATGATCTCAGGGTCCTGGGATGGAGCCCGGAGTGGAGCTATTGTTGGGCTCTGCATTCATCGGGGAGTCTGCTTGTCCCTCTGCCCCTCCCCCCACTTGTTCTCTCTTCCTTTCTCTCAAATAAATAAAACCTTTAAAAAAAAGAGTCTAAGAGTGAGACCAAATGTTTAAAAACAGATGTTCTAAAAGGTTATTAAAATGGCGAAATTTCCTTCTCAAGCAAGTTAATTGCTGCTGTTTTTCTCTCTTGAACTTCCTGTTCTTCTGTCGTCATTTGGTTACATGAAGGTCCACCAGGAATTTAAAAAGTGATCATCCTATAATACCTGTAGTACTCTTTGAGTTCTTATATTTTGATTTTTGAAGCTATGATGTGATTCTTTTTCATGGAAATTTTTGCCTGAGTTTTGTTTCAATTAAGGGCATTCTTCAGGAAATCTACATAAGAACAAAATGGTAGGATAATTATTAGATCTCCAAGAAGTAGAAATGAAATGTAGGGATGAAGAAGAAGTTTGGAGGCTGAAATGAGGGTGGTAAGCAATACCAGAGATCCAAGATTTGAGAAAAGAGGTAACACCCACTATGCTTTTGTATTCCCCAAACGAGGATGTGGGGAGAGCAGGTGTCATTAGTCACTGATGTAGGGAGATGCTCATGGAAAAGGAGGAGGACATTTTTTGTTTGGATAACCCTACCTTGTGGTGCTTCTACTCTTGAGGACGAGTCAGGGTGTGTCCAGATCACTGCATGATCTGTATTAGCAGGGCCCAAAGGTCACAAAAGGAGGGCCCAGTTTGTGATGGCTGCTGCAGAGTCTGGAAGCTGTAAGGTGAATGCTGAATGCCACCCCCCCCCCCCCCCGTTTCTGCATTTACTTGAAAATTTTTCAGTACTTGGGCTATTTTTCCTTCCCTCTCTCTCAAAAAAATTCTTTGCTTGGATATTCACAATGCAGAAATCAGAAAAAGAAAAAGCATAGAGGGTCTGAGTATACAAACACTTGAATTTTTGTACTTTCATGTAACTTCTTTCATGAATTTTTCTATGATTTATGGCCTGTTGAGTTCCTGATCCATTCCTTCCTTCCTTCCTTCCTTCCTTCCTTCCTTCCTTCCTTCCTTCCTTCCTTCCTCCTTCCCTCCCTCCCTCCCTTCCTTTCCTTCCTTCTTCCTTTCATTCTTTCTTTCTAACTTTTCCAGGGCCATATTCCTGTTTTTGTCTCACTCAGAGTGAAGATACATATCACCTAGGTGAGGCCGATAGAGAGGTTGGTTTCAACCCCTGCTGGAATACAGGGAGCACGAGAAAGGACATGGTGGCTTCTATCAATGCCACAGGCATAACTCTGGCCCTTTCAGTCCCAATCAGGTCACCAGTAATGAGATCCTGGAACCTTTCCCCAGGGTCAGCCCCTGATGTTAAAGACAAGCTCACTGCAATTTTGGCTCATCAGATGGAATATATGAAGAGGGGAGGTGACAGCCAAAATCCTAAGCAAATGTTGGAACAGTTAGATGAGGGCTGCCTTCAAGCAAGGTTAGAAGAAGTAGTGTAAGGTTACTATGATATACAAGCACATGTAATATGGTCTGGCTATGACTCTTTTCATGCGTGAATGTTCAAGGAACTAAGTTTAAAATATTTATGGAATAGAATTCTTTCATCACTCATCATTCATTCATTCATTCACTCACTCATCCATACACTTTTGCTAATACTCTAAGTTCTCTTGCTCCATCTTTTCATCGCATTTGAGTGACAAACATTCAGACTTGGATGAGCCTCACTATGCATTTTTTTCTCATCACCACAATAAAACAGCTGAGCTCTGCTGGAGAGATTTGCACAGTAGGTCAGATAGATTTCATGATAAACTCACAGTGGAAACCTCAAAACTTCCTGGTAGTCCAAGTATTCCTCTGATAAACGAATCTCTTACCTTCTGCAAAAATTCAGATCTGCTCCACTCTTGTCAAACCTCTAACATCATCTCCTCCGTGACGCCACCCAGCTGCACATCTCACTCTTTGTATGCAGATGACCTGGTTCATTTCTTAGGAAATATAATCTATCAGACAGGACTACATCAACTCTCGCTAAAACATACAGACCTAGTCATATCAGGATGCTAGTTTGCTTCTCTCCTATAAAGGGGGTTTACCTTATCCTGTATACAATTCTTCCATCTGTGGGTCCATAGATTCTCCCGTGTTTCCAGGAGTCATCCATAGCAATTCATTCATCCTCTCTCTTGTTTATCAACTGATCTGATTGTTTTTTTTTAAATTTTTTTTTTTATTTTAGGGACTGGCACTATCATTTACCCATTATGCAAGCCAGAAACGTTAGACTAATCCACGACACTTAGCTTTCTTCATTTCTCATATCCAACCTATCATCATGTTCTATCAATTTTTACTCCAAAATATTTTTCATATCCATCTTCACCTTTGCCCCACCTCTGTGGTCTAATCACGTCACCACCCTCACCCCACCCATCTTCCTGGTTTGCGCTTTCTTTAAATTGCTTCTTTAAAAAAAAAAAAAAAGACCAGTTTTAACTTGGGATGGAAGGTTCATCTTTCATCATGCTCCTCCTGACTTTCTGTGCTCCAGCCACACAGGTCACATTCCCCCTCAACACAGGCCTTTGCACACAAGCTTTTCCTTCAGTCTGGAATGTGATTAGTCCCTCTGCACCTGTTAGACACATATTCATCCTTCATTTCTAGCTTAAGTGACACTTTTCCGGAAGCACAGCTTAGATAAGATAAATTCTCTACTATAAGGTTTCATAGCCTCATGTGCCTTTCCTTTATACAACTTATGACAGCTGCCATTTTATATTTATTTGTGAGATTACTTGATTATGTCTGCCTTCCTAAGTAGCCCACAAACTCATGAGGGCAGGGACGTTTCTGCTTTTGCACTATATCCCTAGCAAAATGCCTGGCATGTAGTAGGCACTCCATAAATATTCATTGACTTAGTGTGGACTGAATAAATAATGGTATGTTCAGGGCACTGTTTTAGATGCTCTAGGGCACTGGTTCTTAAACTTTAGCATCAGAATAACCTGAAGGCTTGTGAAAGCATAGACTGGTGGGCCTCAACTCCAGAATTTCTGATTCAGTAGGTCTTGGATGTCACATAAGAATTTACATTTCTAACAGTTCCAAGGTAATGCTCATGTTGCTGGCCCAGGGAACCACAATTTGAGGACCACTGCTTTAGGGAATTAAATACACGATTGAGACATGGTTCCTGTCTTCAAGAAATTTACAATTTTGTCCAGGTGCAAACAGTAGATAAGAGAAATTTCAGTAAAAAAAAAATGCAGTATTTAAAAACTGTGGGAGCCAGAAATAGAAAAGACACAGCATGATCTACTATCTATTGTTGATTGCTATGTCAATTTTATGGCCAATAACTGCTATGGGTGTTTATGAAAAAGAAGAATCATTTCAGACTGAAATGATTATAAAAATGGTTCATAGGATTTAAAATTAGCTTTACAGGAATTTAAGAAGTGTTGAGGAGTTGAATTCTCAGGGTGGGGCAGGATGAAAAACATAGGAAAGAGGGCTGGTTAGAATAATAGTACCAAGGAGAGGAGGTACCTGGAGGTGTAGAGAACAGGCTGGAACTGAGGATCCATGGAAAGGAAGAACATAAACTTAGGCAGGAAGGAGAGGGAAGGGAAGAGGGCATTGAGCACTGAAAGCAGCCTAAGATAAGAAAAAGTGGGCTAGTAATATTTGTGTGGGGGGCCCAAATTATGTCTATATTGATTTTTTCATTCTCTACTGCCTGCCTCACTGACAGTGGAGCAATGGTCCTGGAGAAGACCAGAGGCTCCTCCTTGAAGGCAGAGGGTATCGTGAACTATTACATGCTCCCTTCTATCACTACAATCTCTAATATGATGTCGATAGAGCCACATTGTAGGAACAAAAGTGTCAAAATTTTTGTAATGCTTGGTTTTCGGTGATAAAAGCAGGTCCTGGTAGAAGTTACCATAACCCATTACAATTCTACTTTTTTTATGAAAGGTGCTAAAAACCTTACTATTGTCTGAGTAGATTCTATAGCTATTGTTGTAACAAACCATTTTCAGAGATAAACAGCAAAATACCCAGGGCTAATGTAGAACGTGTGCTGCTCAGGACGTGAGGATTTAAGTCACGAGGAAGTACCGTGCCTGGAAACCGGGCAACTGTTCACTCATAATCACAAATGGGGTGACAGAGTGTCAAACCTGACACAACCCACTGGTCATTAATATCTTTAGAAATACAGCTGTTAGGGACACCTGGGTGGCTCAGTCGGTTAAGCTTCTGCCTTTGGTGCAGGTCATGATACCAGGGTCCTGGAATTAAGCCCCTCAGGCTCCTTGCTCAGCGGGAGCCTGTTTCTCCCTCTCCTTCTGCCCCTCCCCCTTCTCCTGCTCTCTCTCTCAAATAAATATATAAAATCTTAAAAAAAAAAAAAAAAGAAATGCAGCTGTTGGACTTATATGCAGGGGAAGCTCTTGGTTTTAGAATATATCACTTTAAAAACATGATTTTTTTTCAGTATAATGAAATATCAAAAATTTTGGAACACTTTCTTTGTGTAATGAACATTCAATAGATAGAGACTCTAAGTAAATAAGACTAGGGTTCTTTTTACATGGCCAGATAATTTGATCATTTTGTTTCCTGTGTTCATATAGGTTACACAGTAAACATTATGCTATGAAATTTGCCAAGTGTTTTGTATTCATTCCAGTAAATTAGGCAGGAAAAAAAAATTTTCCCCCGAAAGACCTCAAAAACTCCACTGCCCGTTCACAAGTGTGAAAGCAATATTTAAGGAAACATTCTGCCCTCTCACACATTTACTTTACAAGATAACAGTTTGCCTCATGTGTCAATTCCCTCCAGGGACTGACAATTTTGTCCTGATTTAAAACAGGGTGAGTGTACAACCAAAAGCATTCTCATCAGTACCCGGCCCTTCCCCCTTCTTCCTTAAAGCCTTTCAGTGTCCAAAGAGGAGTTACCTGTTCCTTCCTGGTTAGCAGGAAGTAGTGCTATGAGACGTTTCTGATCAGGACTGTTTTCTATTGGTTTGTTTTTGAAATTCACATGGCATATTCGATCAAAGTTGACCGAGATTATAAAAACCAACGTTAATTTCGTACACAGAAATGCCATCAAGAGGCTTCATTTAGTTCAGATGGCACAGAAAATCTCTAATTCTACAGCACATACTGTCTGTGACACTTTGCTACTTAACTCTCTCATGTCTTGTACTAATTTTACTGCTGTGCTCCGTGTAAACTTTTTCTCCTAAGACCACAAACTTCTTAAACCCAGGGACAGTGTTACATGTTTCTTCTGCGGTCTTTGGGGGCTGTATCTTTGTGCCTGAGCATAGCAAATGTTAGGAGATGGATTAATAGAGTAAGAAAGACCAATTGCAAATCTTGGACCATTTGTTTACTACTAAGGAATCAGATCACGAGTAGAACCTTGAGACTCTATTACTAGGTAGTGTTTTTATTTTGTTTTGGTGAATGAGTTGTCGTAACAAAACTGAGCATTGAATTGACCCATAATAATCATATCAGGAAGGAAAAGCATAATTATATCCATCAAAAGAAGACAGATGGTGAGAGTGACTTTTCACCATTCTTGCTTTAAAGGTAATACGAGGGTACTACCAAGACACAGAGGAACTGCAAACTAGAGTCGTATCACTTAAAATAATTCTTAATTCACTGAACAGTTTCCCAGGGCTTACCTTGCGGCAGGCACTCTGGGAAGAAAGCAGCAAGCAGACAAAACCCCTGCCTTCATGAGGTTTGCATTCCGGCTCGTTGTCCGTGATCGTGAAAGGGAGCATAACCACAGACATAAGTTCTCTACATAAATAATGTTGGGTGCTGACGGAGTGCTATGGAGAAGAACACAGCAAAGCCAGAGAGGAGGGGAGTGCTGGAAGGAGTCAGAATTTCAGATGCTGAGCTTGCTGAGCTTGAACGAAGACCAAAAACAGGAGAAGGAGGGAGCCACCAGGCTAACTGGGGAAAGGCAGCTCCTGGCCTGAGTGTCCGGAGTGTGCTGGAAGAACACGAAGGAGGCCAGCGTGGCAGGAGCAGGAGAGCGAAAGGCGTTAGGCTGGGAGCCCGACTGGGTGGAGGGGATGCCAATCATTGGTCTTGCAGGGGATTCGGTGGACTCTAGCTTTTTTTTTTTTTTTAAGATTTTATTTATTTGACAGGAAGAGAGCGCACAAGCAGGGGGAGCAGCAGGCAGAGGGAGAAGCAGGGTCCCTGCTGAGCAAGGAGCCAGACATGGGATACAACCCAGGACCTGAGGACCCAGGATCATGACCTGAGCTGAAGGCAGATGCTTAACCGACTGAGCCACCCAGGCTTCCTGCACTGGACTCAGGTTTTAACTCTGTGTGAGATGGGAAGCCATTGGAGGGCTAGCAGCTGTGGTGTGACATACTATGTCTCATGTCAAATGTTTTAACATGGTCACTTGGTCTGTTGTGTTGAAATAACTAAGAGGCTTGTTAGGAGACCATTGTGATGGATCAGTTGAGAAATGGGTTTAGGCAGGCTAGAGCAATGGTGGTGGCAAGAAGCAATCAGGTTTGGATATATTTTAAAGGTAAGATTAAAACGAATTTGTTGACAGATTGGATATGGGACATGAAAGGAACGAATTAAGAACTACTCAAAAAACTTTAATCTCAACAACTAGAAGGATGGAGATGCCATTTACTGAGATGGGAAAGCTATGGGAGGAAAGGCTCGGGGTGGGGGATGGGACATCAGGAGTTTGGATTTAGAAAAGTTAAGTTTGAGGTAATCATTAGGTTTTCAACTGGAGATGTTGAGTAAGAAGTTGCTATGGAGTAACTGACATTATTCGGTTAAAATGGCATACATGACGTTATGTGTGTTTGCTGTGGGGAAGATGTGGCAGAGATGGGAAACTGATAGTAGCAATAGAGACAGGACGTTTGCTGGGGTGAATATTCTCCAGTAGGTGAGCAGGGATTGAGTGCCCCCAAGGGACATAGGCAGTTTCTTGGAAATAATAAGAAAAAGACAGAGTTTGTAGCACAGATACAAGTTGTGGGTGAATGTGATGGTGAAAGTGGGGGCGGGGGTGTGTCCGGGAGGGGGTTAGAATTCTCTATTGATTACTTCCATTTTCTCAGTGGAAAAGGCAGCGAGGTGACCAGCTGAGAGAGACAATAGGTGATGAGGTGTTGGAGGTTTGATGAAAAGTAGAGAGGAAACAATGGACTAGGAACTGATGGCAGAGCTGCCTGCCAGCCGTAAGGGCCCCTTTAAGGTTCTGGTGGTGAATTTAAACAGAGCCCAGCCTGTCTCCAGCTACAATCAGCTGAGCAGGTGCAGGCATGGATTAGGCAGAACCTGGAGTTTTGCCAAGGACGGAAGACAAAGTGAGAGAAGGTCCTGGGAGTGAAGGCCTAACCAAGGGAGCAATTATCATGATGGACAAGGAAAGCCGAGCTGCTACAGAGGAAGAGTGATGACACGAGGGGGCTGAGGACCTTGAAAGGTGGCAGGATCAACAGACTGAGGTTCCCTAGACCCATGAAGTGTTGTTGGAGTCATGGTACCAGAGGAAGTGAGCTGGCGTGATGGGAGGAGGAGACCAGACAGGGAGAGCCTTAAAATGGAGATTGTGTCTTATAGCTTGAGTCCTCAAACTCCAATTTACAGAAAGGCCTTTAACAGGTAAAATCCATTAATTAATACGAGTTTTAAGTAAAGGCTGAGAGATCCCTGGGGCCGTGACTTCTACTGTGACTATTTCCACAAACAGGGGGCAGGCAAACAAAAATGTTAGTGTATTTCTGGAAGTCAGTTATAATAAAACCATATGCCTGGAAGCAACTTCAAGAGGTCCTAGTTCATATCACCTCATTTTCTCCCAACAGGTCTGAACACCTTGGAGAGGAAATGCCACCAAGCTAATTCAATCCACTATCTGTTCTAGAACTCTTTATCAGGTTATAGTTTTTGTAAAACACTTGTATTCAATTTAAAACCTGTGTACTTTAATTTTGTTTTTCCCCTAGGGGAGAGAGGAACAGGTCAAATCACCTGCTTAGTAACCGTTAAACACTGGTAGGCAATTTCCAGTGAGAGTTTGGTGTATCTGAAGTGTCACCAGGCAGGGAGGCAGAGAAAGATCTCTCATGGCAAAAGGCCCATGAGAAAATTTCTTATAGTTCACTGACATGAAAATGTCTCTCTCTTCCATATTGGGGGGGCGGGGGGGAAGAAGACCTGCATGACCTTCACGTGTATTTTCAAGAATAGCTGAAATCTCATTCAGAAAAATTGTGAGTCCCACATCTAATAAAAGCAAATTTCCAAAACTCTATTTTTAATTAATATATTTATTAAAAATAATCCATGTTGTGTCAGAGGCGGGAGCTGTCTCTTTGCTGAGTCTTTGCATGGACCCGAATTGTACTCGGAATCCTTTGGTTGCCCGCTCCAGAGCACAATCCTCCTTTCTGGTTTTGCAGGGATTTGTAGAAGCACAGCTTGTTAGGGGACTTCTTACAGAGTGAACCAGCTGACTCAGGTGCTCTTGAGGGGAAGTTTGTTCTGAGGAGAAACTCTATTATTATAAGGCCTTATTAGGGTTTTTGAGCCTTGGGCTTTTTGGCAGGTCAATGTGCTAAATCATTAAAAAATATGGAAAGTCAGATAGGAGGTCTTTTTCTTTTCTCCTCTCTTATTTTTTTTTAAGCCTCGAAACAAGCACCCCAGACGGAGTAACAAGAAATCAAAGTGAAGGCCAAACGAGGCGTTGGTGCTGCCCGGGCGGTGGTCGTAGTCTGTCGGTTGCATGCTTCTGGTTCTGATTACACGTAAGGAGATTTTAAAAGGAACTACTTTTCATAAAGGGGCCTCAAAGTCCCAAATTCGAGAGCGAAGTGAGAACAAAGATGGATTATTTGAAACTTGCCTCATTTACGGCACCAAGAGACACCTACAGAAATAGTTGAGAGACTTCTGCCGAAAAACGAGCAGGAAGCGGCTGGGAGGACGCGCGCCATTTCAAGGCGGCTCGCGTCACGCGGTGCAAAGCCGGCAGGACACGACTAGACGACACAACGAGGAAGGTAAGAGGAGCTAGACTAGACTAAGTTGCAGAGCTCACTCAAACCAGCCCGAGGGAAAGTCGAACCTGAGGAAATAAACGTAGCCGACGGGGAGGGACTGGAAAGAGGCGGTGGAATGATACTGGGAACCGGGTCTGCGTCTCTCTGTCCCTGCCCTCCCCTCCTTGGCCCCAGAGCCCCACAGGGTTGTTTTGTTTTGTTTTGTTTTTGTTTTGTTTTTTTACTTACCTCTGCGTCTCTCTACTGCTTCTTCTCCTCCGCTTCCTCCTCCGCCTTCTTTCTTCTCCCTCCAGTTGGACTTCGGCTCCGCTGCGCCCTATGTGATCAACATGGCGGCACCGCAGCTCCTGTATGTTGACGTCACAGATCGGGGCGTCTGACTGAGTTTCTGCTCTCACAATTCCGAGCTCCTGGAGGGCGATTCTGGTAGGCTGCAGCGAGTCAGGGCCACGTCAGAGGGGCAGGGTCGTCTGGTACAAACCCGAGGGCAGTATTTTCCCCTGGACCTGGGCACCGGACGCTCTGTGAGAAGTCTGTGGGCTGGGCCGACGCCCCAGGACTGATGTTCTTAGAAGACTTTATACACTAGCTTGATTTAAATGGGACTTTGCATAGTGGTTCAGTTTTTAGTACAACTGTGTTCTTGTTGATATGTTGAACAATTTCTCTCCTGAGACTTGAGTAGATTTGGGGGATAGCATATATCATCGTTAATTGCTAGCTCAGTCTGGCTTTGCTTTGCAGTGCATCACCGTTCTGCCACATTCACAAGCATTTTTGGTGATGTGGTATGAATGCGTAGAGCTCACCACTAGTGAACAAGGGTCTGGGGAAATTCTGGACCGTTCTCTCTTTAGTGCAGTGACTTGGAATCATGGATGGTACTAAGGGGGAGTTCATTTTTCTTTAATCTCTAATCACATTAACGCCAATTTAGTAAGTATTTAAATGTATCTATTTCATTACATTTAAAAATATTTGAGGAAATTACAGTATAAAAGATTTTCAATAAATTTGACTACGGGCCCATTTAGTAGCATGTTTCCATGGTAGGAACATGATAAACAGAAGGGAAATTTGCATTTTTGGGGAAGATTTCTGAATTTCATAAGTAACCTAGAAACTCTTTACTGAATGAATGGCTGTGTATTTCTGCATCTGTTTGGATTAGTGTAGTAACAAAGGTGTGAAACCATGTAGTCTGTTGTGAGTCAAATATTGCTCCCTGGGGGCTGTAATACTTCACACATCCTTCGTTTTAAGAGTAAAATGGGGAGGGGAGTGTCTCTCTCTTTTCTTAAGAGGATATATGTTTTCATTTAATAGATTTTGGAAATAAAATTTAAGGCTCATTTTTCTTTTCCCAGTTTTGCATGCCTTTTGGTTCATAGATTTGTCTTCCTGAGAAGCTTTTAAAAACCAGTAGTCCATATTTTGAGATGCCATCCTTAACCAAGAAGTAAACTGTGAAATTGTCTGTAATTCTTTAATTTAAAATACTTGGGAAGCATTTAGCTTGTGTTTGGTGGTGTTGATATGACTATATTTTTAAAATACAATGCTAGATTTCATTTTCACTTAAACAGCTTTTATTAAAACATCTTTTGTGGGTGAGTTGTTAGAAACATCTTAGTAAAGACCAGATTGGAAAGATAAAGGATAGCCTTTCTTTTATTTTACTAATCAAGTTTTAAGGGCATGTAGGTTACTTTAGGACATATGTAGATTATTGTAGTATACCAAGATTAATATACCTATATAGGCATTATTAATATAATCTTTCATACGATTGGCCTGTTAGCAATGGTAAATAATATTTTATAAGGGAAAATGACTATCCATATAAAGGTGGGTTTGATATAATATCAGAGTCTAGGATGGTGCAAAGGATTTTCATCCCTGTTCCGTTAACACTTGATTACGGACTTTAGCAAGATTCCTAATATTATTTCGAGAATCTTCTTGTTCTATGTGTGAGAAAGAAAATGGCATCTAATTGTTGTCCTTTTCAGGGCGGAAAATCATCAAACTGAGTCATTTATACTACACTTCAGAGGTTGATGTTAAAGACATACGGTCAGAGTAGAGGTATCATGGAGGTAAGTGGGCTGGCCAGCTAGATAGGTTTTCTCAGTCTTCAGACTTCATTAGGCTCATCAAGTCTGGCTTATTTTAACTATACTAACAACAACAACAACAACAAACCTCTAATTTTATTAAAATCAATAATTTATTAATTTCCAGAGAATATGCCCTTCCAATATCCAGGTATTTGTTTCTGCCACTCAAGGATGGCAGTTTCTGGAATTAAGTTACAAGGGAGGATGTAGTAATAAATGGACTATTGCTTGGTGATTGGGGATCAGAGCAAAAGGAGTTGGATTACTTTGAATGATATTTTAATGACACCACGTAAATCCTGGTGAATTTTCTCTGCTCCTCCACAGCCTGTACTTCTGTTGTGACTCATCTTCTAGGCTCAGTGTCTCTTTTTCTCCTTTCTGACTCAGAGTTGGATAAACACTGTCAAAATCTTGAATCTTGTGTTTCCATGCATTTCACATTCCATGCAGATTGCAGCCCTTCTGTTAACACATTCTTTTAGGAAATCATTGCTGTTTTTTTCCAGTCAAACATATTTTCCTGTAGCTAAGTGCCTAGTAAGATTGATTGACTTGGGGGTTCTAAAGTGTTTCTCAACAATCTACTTTTGAACCATATTTCTAGGTGGGCTTCTTTCACAGATGGCTGATCTCATGGTAATAATCACTGTCATTTTTTTAAGCCTTTAATATACCACCAGGCTCATGTTCTCTCTTGTGGGTCTGCAGACTACGTATTATAACACCTGTTTTAGAGGTCAGGAAACCAAAGCTAGAGGAGGTTAAATGACTTGCTGAGGGTTGCATAGCTTGATTTTGACTGAGTTGGGATTTGAAACCAGTTCTGTCTGACTCAAAACTTATCCCTTCAAAATGTTGATTTTTCCTACTTATACTATCAGGGGATAACTCATATCTAAGTTTTGTAAGAGCTCTAATATTAATCTTAAATGCCCTTAAATCCCGATTATAGTAGAAGTCTTATATTTTGAAATAAAAATATGTAATGCAGAGTCTTCACATCAATATGACATAAGTTTTATATAGCTAACATTTATTTAGCACTTAATATGTACTCGATATTATTGAACATGCTTGACATGGGTAATTTTCTTTATTCCTAGGGACAGTTCTTTGAAGTTGATAGTGGTGTCATCAACAATGTGAAGCAGATGAGATTGAGTCACAGAAAAGTTAAACAAGTCCTCGAATGAAATAAACCATGACTCGAATCTATGCTGTCTGCGCAGGTTTGACCTCTTACCTATTACTGTACTACCTCTTTGGTTAATAGAAACTTTAGAACTTGAGGTCCAAAGCTCATAATGCCTGAATTGTTTTTACTGGAAGTTTCATTCAACAAAATCTGTATCTACTCTATACCAGGCTCAGTGCCAAAATATAATACTAAATAAGTCCTTTCCTTTAAAAATTTTATTGACATGTAAGTGACATAACCATAACACAAAGTGATAAGTAAGGAGGTATACGAGGCCATGAGAATACAGATAAGGAGGAAATTAATTCTGCCTCAGGGAGGGGGATGAGAGGGCACCGCAGGTCGGAAATGAGAAGTGATGAGTTGGGTGAGTCCTAACGTCGAAGTAGGCCTCAACAGGGGAGAGGGACTGAGAAAGAGAAATATCATATCAGGCAGTGGTAAGAGGCCTGGGGGCAGGAAAACACAGGGCTTGTTATAGAAGAGTGAATGGAGGTAAGCTGCTGGAACAAGCCAGAAGACGGTGCTGCTGGTGGATGACAGGAAAATAAGACTGGGAAGTCAGAATAGGAGCAGATTTTGAAGAGCCTTTTAGGCATGGAGTTTGGGTACCATAGGCAGGTTTTTTTTTTTTTTTTTTTAATGATTTTTTATTATATTATGTTAGTCACCATACAGTACATCCCTGGTTTCCGACATAGGCAGGTTTTTAAGCACTGTCATGACATGATTAGATGAGATGTGTGTGGAAAATGGGGGTTGGAGGGGAGGAAATACTGTGGTTTATAAGAGCAGCTTTACGATAATTCAGGGAAGAATGAAGATGTCTAGTCTAGAAAAGCAGTGATGGACATGGAGATCATTAAAGTAGAATCTACAGGAACAGGTGGTTGGTTAGATGGAGCCAGGGAGCCAGGGATGACATTGGGACTTCCCATTTGGGCAATGGAATGAATGGTGATATTCTTAACCAATATTGACTATTTAAGATGAGGAGCAATGGTAATGGTGTTTTTGTTGTCGTTATTTTGTTTATTGACATAATCATTTTCATTTTCAAGTGTCTTTTGAAAATTCAAAAGTTGTTAGTGTAAGTTTTATTTTGTGCAGTCTTAATTTTTGGGTTCCCCCCCGCGACATAATATTTTATTTTTGCTCAAAATTCTTCTAGAAGATGATAGATAGTTCAATTAATCAGACTTCTATTGAGTATACATATAAGATACATGGTTGATATTTGATCTATAACAGCCATTCAATCTCAAGGTGATGTAAAGGCAGGCAGGTGTCACAGTTGAGAAGCCTCAGTGGTTATCTGGTCAGCTTGCCATCATGAGGGGGTACCACAATACCTACTCACATCCTACCCCCTGAAGTATAAAGTCCCTCCTATGGTCTTTGGACTGTACAACTCTGACATCCCTCAAAACAACCTGCCAATCACTTGAAGATGATTAATTAATCCTTTTTTTAGACTTAACCATTTTCATATCCAGAGGGTTTCCTTTTTAGTTTTGTATAAGAATTTGCCTCCAGAAATTTATTTTTCACATGGTCACTAGGTTAGTCACTAGGTTAATCCTGGTTCTTCAAACCAGGATCAACCTATAACAAAGATAACTTTGGAAACCTAGAGGGAAAATTCTAGCAATGAGAAAAAGGCATTTCCTTTATTCTCCTCTTTTCTGATTTTTGAACTGTTTCTAGATAACACAGCTAAATTTTTTTCAAAGTTGTACCAGACTATATTGATTCACTAAATACTGTCAAACAAAGCAGCATTTAGTGAGTAAGACATCTTGTTGAAAATATATCACAGCACTTTCAAGAGATCCCAGGCACAGGATTTGAGGGTGGAAAGACTGTTTGGATGATCATTGCTTACATATTAAAAAGGGTCCTGTCATATTCCATGAATGGAAGAAAGTTCAACACAGGCTTCTGACTTGTGCTGGGAGGCTGCTAACATATGCCATGAAAGTGGGTGGCGTGGCAATATCAGAGACAAGCCAGGGGAAGGCAGTAAGGCCAGTCCGCTTTCCTCTCCCCAGCAACTTGGGGATCCTTGCTTTGATGGCCCACCATAACCATGGGTATGCCCACATCATCACCAACACTTGTTATGACTTTTTGATTATATTCATTCTGGTGGGTATGAAGTGGTATTTCATTGTGTTTTTAATTTACATTTTTCTGACAACTGACGATATCAAGCATTGTTTCATGTGCTTATTGGCTGTTTGCATATCTTCTTTGAAGAAATGTCCTTGCCCATTTTTTAAGTTGCATTGTCTTTTTATTATTGAGTTGTAAAGGCTATATATAAGATACCAGTCCCTTAGCAGACGTGATTTGCAAATATTTTCTCCCATTCATGAATTATCTTTTCACTTTCTTAATGATGTCATTTGAAGCACAATAGTTTTTTAATTTTGATGAATTCCAGTTTATATATATATATATATTTTTTTTTTTGGTGGATCATACGTTGGAGGTCATATCTAAGAATCAATTGCCAAATCCAAGGTCTTTAAGATTTACTCCTAGGTATTCTTCTCAGAGATTTAGAGTTTTAGCTCTTACATTTAGGTCTTTCATCCATTTTGAGTTAATTTTTGTACAGAGTGCACTTTCTTTTGCATGTGCCTATCCAGTTATTCCAGCACCATTTTTGAAAAAAATATTCTTTCCCCATTGAATGGTCTTAGCACCCTTGTAGAAAATCAGTTGCCATAGACACAATTCCAGAATTTCCATTTGATTCATTTGTGTAATTTCTATCTCTTTATTGGTATTTTCTATTTGATGTGACATTATCATTATTTCTTCCTTTAATTCTTTAATCATGGTTTCCTTTACCTTATTGAACATATTTATAATGACTACTTTGAAATCTTTATCAAATCCACTATCTGATCACTCTGATAAGTAATTTCTGTTGCCTGCTTCTGCCTCCCCTCCCACCTCAACGTATTGGTCATACTTTCCTGATTCTTTGCATGTCTAATAATTTTTTTGTTGGAAACTAGAGATTTTAGCTAATATATTACAGCAACTCTGGGTACTGGTTTCCCCTTATCTAGGGGCTTGTTACTAACTTTTTTTATTTGTAGTGACTGGCTTAATTATTATTGTGAAGTCTATTCCCATCCACTTTGTGAAGCTTTTGAGGTTTCTCCTCAGAGGTGCAGCCTTGGGTATGCCCATAGTCACCTTTGGATGGTGGTGGTTTTGGCAAGTTTCTTTCTGACTCTTTTCCTGACCACACCAGCTGTTAAACTTCACTGCAGGCTGCTCCTCCATTGTTTTCAACAATGCCCCTAGGCATAAATTGTTACACAGATGGATTCAAACAAATGCAGGCTCCTTTGACAGAATTATACTTGTGGTTAGGGTTTGAGATTTGTTCTGACCTCAGGAGGCCTCCTCCCAGCTGTCTTATTCCTCAGACATCTTCAGAAAACTAGAAAGCCTACAGTGTAGCCTTCATCTCCAATGAATCTACCGATCTCTTCCCAGTTATGGAAAGAGATCTGGAGTTCTCTGTTTTACAACTTGCTTCTCCTCCCCTGCCCTCCCACATTACCTGCCAAATCTCTGAGCCATGACTCTGAAGCTAGGGATTGGGACAATGGCATGCTTCTCTCTTAATTACATCTTCACTTTAGGAACTGAGTGCTTTGTGGATGAGAGATCAGTAGGTTCTGATTTTCTTGCTTGCCTCTCCAAGTGTAGAATCTCCATTTTATAAGCCTGGGCAAGAGCAATTAGTGCTCCAGAATTCTTAGCAGTGCCATTGCCAAGACAGAGCTTCCATCTTATGAGTGGGGGATGGGTGGATGCAGGCAGCCTCTACCTTTTGGCTGCACTGGTCAGGAAATTAGACTCAGCAACTGGTAGTTGAGGGCAGGATGAGAAATACTGATATCCTGCTTCTCCCCTGCCCCATCCCCTTCCTAAGAAGACAGGCCTTTGACTAGGAACTGAGGGGAGAGGGAGCTCTGGTTCCTGGCTGCATCAATCTGGAGTAAAATTTCAGTCAGTGAGCTGGGAGTAGGGAAGAAAAGAGTAGGTCTTCATCAAATACCACTAACTTCTCTCTTTTCTTTTTTTTAATTTATTTATGTGACAGAGAGACAGCCAGCGAGAGAGGGAACACAAGCAGGGGGAGTGGGAGAGGAAGAAGCAGGCTCATAGCGGAGGAGCCCGATGTGGGACTCGATCCCGGTATGCCGGGATCACGCCCTGAGCCGGAAGGCAGACGCTTTAACGACTGCGCCACCCAGGCGCCCCATAACTTCTCTCTTTTCTTACTGAGTTTTTGTAGATTTTCTTAAATAAATGTTTCTTCATTAGCTCTATGACTTTAAGACTATTTCCAGAAAATTTAATTTTTCTTTCTTTCTTTTTTTTTTTAATAATTTTCACCAATTTTACTAGGGAGTGGGTCCTTGGAAGTCCTGACACTGTCGTGCTGAAAGTGGAACTGACTTCTAGACTGTTGTTTCTTACATATTGTCGTTATTCTAGAATAAGTGACAACACAATTCCTTTGGGTTGTTTAGAAATAATACTGTATTTTTATGTGTTAGCCTACATCTTCAATAATAGTGCTTTTAAAAAAATAACATTTCTCTTTCATTTATACGTTTGTAAGCTCCCATCTATATTAAAAAGAAACTGCTTCACTATAACAACATTGTTGCTCCTACAAATGTTCCTTTTGAATAGCAAACCACCTCCCTCCATTTTTATACTGACCACCCTTCCCTACATGAGCAGCAGTCACCCATGGGATCAGTTAGCCTTCTTGTGACACTTTGAATAAGCAAAGAACGTACATTCAGTTGTGGAATCAAGCTTCTCTTTTCCCTTTTCCATAAGGACCTCAAGTATTTCTGCCTGCCTCATAGTCCAAAGGAAGGATTCAGAAGGAAACCATTCCTGCATAGAGGACACTGCAGAGTCTTCTTAATCAATACACTATCATTTCCTCATTTAACAGTTTTCCAGTTTCCACTGTTGTCTTCGGCTTTCCTCTCAGATTTGGACATTCATGGGCATGTGATCTGTATAGACACACTGCACCTCACACTGCACCTTGCATTGGTTTGATGCTCTGCTGTTACTGTTTTGAAATTCTTAATAATTTTTGGGCAGAGGATCTGCATTTTCATTTTCCTCTGGACCCCACAAATTATATAGTTGGTGTTGCTGAGTGGGAAGTCACCGTGTCCTACAGCATATCCTTAGTACCTAATGGCAAACATAGAAGGTTTCCGTCAATCTGGGCTCCCTTGGCAGTTTCAGTAGCCCCAGAAACATCTTCTGTGTTCTTTGGAAGTATTCTTGGGCCAGTTTAGACACTAGCATATTGAGTACCACATCTGCTAAGACCTTAGCCTGCCCATATTCCTTATACTTTCTTTTAAGATTAATTTAACAAGTATTTGTTGAGTACCTATTATATTCTCAGTCCTACTTTGGCTCTAAAAGATATGAGACTAAAATCTCATTGAAAGGGATTAAATTATATTAAGTGATAGAATCAGAATTGTGTTTTATTCCAAGGAAGGTTTAGAATATCCAGGAAATATTTGTGTTGCATAAGATATTAATAGAGATGCACTAAAGAAAAGTTATTACTAATAAATAAGTTTGAAAATCACTGGGTCAACAAGTTCTATACAAGTTCATAGAGACTTTTACATGATTATGTGCATCTCGAATCTCTTCATATTTCTTTAAAGAAACATCTTTTTTAAAAGTGCCAATTATTGCTCAGCTACTTTGTGCCAGGTATTGACCTTGTTGCTTCTTCCAATGAAGAAATTAAAGTGGAAAGGATTTAATGGGGTTTCCCAAGTATAAGAACTTGTGAATCAAACTCAGCTCTGGTATCTTCACATTTCCAATACACAAACAAGTGAATGAATGAGTAAATCTGGATAGATCTTTTCAAATTGGTTTTTAGGATACAGAATTGGATATAGTATTAATATATGAGATTAAGAAAGAAGTACTTCTTAAAATGTCACAATTCTCAGAAAATTCAAGAGTTTGACCAAGCAGCTATTGTTTATTGTGTCTAAGTTCACCTTTCACATCTTTCAATACAGTAGCGTTCTGTGGAACACAGTTTGGGAAATGATGAATTGGAGACTAATGTTAAGTCCTCATTTGTTTAAAATCCAAAATATGTGGAATAGGTAACAGGATAATTTATAAGATGGTAGAGTCCATGTGGTGTGAAGTTGTCATAATAAACATCTTATAATTGGAAAGGCCTTTGGTGCCAAGATCTGGACAGTTGAGACCTCAGTGATAGGCAGGGGGAAAAGAGGGGGACACCAGAGCAGAAGGAATTAAGGCCGAGAGAAACAACTGAGCTAGATAACTGGTATAGGAATACAACTTCCTGGCAGAGTTGATACTTAAAGCAAGAGAATGGCAACAAAAGGGTTCCTAATATTATATTTAAGAAGATAATCCAAGACAATACCTGGGGCTGGCTTCAGGGCATTCCTGTCTTCTGTTACACACATACACACATGTATACACACTACACACACATGCATTGTATAATCTCTACCCTTACCCATTCCTATCCTTCTGTTCTCATCCCCACCCACATTCAGGGTAAGCAGTGTTAACTATCTGATGCATATCTTTCCATATTTTGGCTATTACAAACAATGCTTCAATAAATTCTCTCTTTTTTTTAAAGATTATTTGAGCTAGAAGGGGAGAGAGAGAGCACGCGCAGGAGCCGGGGGGGAGGGGCAGAGGGAAAAGCCAGCTCTCCATTGAGCAGGGAGTCTGATGCAGGGCTTGGTCCCAGGACCCTGGGATTATGACCTGAGCTGAAGGCAGACGCTTAACCAACGGAGCCATCCAGGTGCCCCTAAATTCTCTTATGTGCAGTCTTTTTCTTTAAGAGGTGCTTGATTGCAAAATAGTTGATGTTAGTGAGAGAGTAGAATATAAAGAAAAGGATCATGAAGAAAATAACAGAAGGAAAAAAGAAAACGACCATACTCTACCTTTGAAAAATAGGCATTTCCACTGGTGACTGTTTTGTTTTTTTGGTGACTATTTCAGTTTTTTTTTCCTGTGCAACTACATATGCTTCCTTGAATGCATGTGTGTGCACACATTTCTTTTACAGTATTGGCATCACACCATTTGGCTGCTTTGTGACTTTTTTCTCCAAGTTGTGTGTATTGTCAGTATTTTACCATATCACTAAAGAATCCTCTTTATTTAAAAAATGCTTTTTTCCTCTGAATGTAAAAATGATACTCATTATATGTGCATGCATGTGTATCTGTGTGTTTGTATGCATACATGTATGTATTGATTGTAGATTAGATTTCATATTTAAAATATGTATCATAATTATATATGCATATAGATAATATCAGACATGAGATCATATGATACATACTGGTCAACAAATTGCATTTTTTACTAGAGAATACATCTTGAAAGTCTCAATCTATAGAGAGCTGTTTTTACATGGTTTGCATGGTAGCCCATTATTCATTCATCAGTCTCTTATCAATAGGTTATCAATTAGCAATTAACCATCAGTGGATGGACATTTTAACTATTAACTACTCTTTTTTCTTACAAAGAATGTCAAATGAATAACTGATCAAATATCTTTGGGCATTAATGACAGCATTTCAGTTGGCATAATCCCTGGACATTCCTTGTTCAGTCCCCAGAATGTTTGTTTCTTATAATTCCTATGCCTCACAGAAAATAAACCAACCAAGTTTTTATTAAATAATTTTCTTTAAATCATCTGCACATAACATGCCTTAGATCATTCTTAAGGATCTAAACGGGCTGAATATAATTAATAAACATTATATCATTTTTAACAAATTATGATGAAAAATTCCACCTTTAGTCAAATGCTGCTGTAGATTATAATTAAAACTCAAACTTAACTTTCCTTAGATGAGCGGTGTTTGACCTCTAGCAATTGCAAAGTGCAGCTGGCTGAAGCAAAGAGAGAGGCCAATTTCACTGGCAGCAGTAAAAAAAAAAAAAAAAGCATCAAAGCAACAGGCAACCTGGTGTGGGCACTGTGCATCCTGTTGACAATCAATAAATTTGTTCTGACTATTGACTGTTAGAATTATTTTAAGCATATATGAAGAGGTGAAGGTCAAGAAAAAGCAGTCCTTTTCCATTCCTGATAACAGAAACTTGAACCCAGAGAGAAAAGTTTCTCAACAAAAAGAATGAGGGCTTTCTAACCATGAGCCATCTCTGACCAGGCAATGCCTGGAATCAGCTCCAGGAATAGCTAAGCTGTCAAGGAAGACTTACTGGAGTTTGTTATTTATAAATCACATATTTGTTCAATGATTTCTTCAAATCATTCAAACGTTATAGCATGGCATCAGAGTATTTCACCTAGAATCAGAGTCCTCTCTGTGTTCTCTTTAGAAAAAGTTGAAGCTCCTTTTCTCCTTTCATTAAGTGTGCAAGTCCTAGGGACTCGCCTTCAGTGTTATAGGTGATAAATTATATCAAAAACATTATTTAAAATATGTTGCTTTAGCGTAACATGATGCACCTCTCCTTATGTAAACAAAATGCTTTTATAACATGAGCAATGTATATTTTGTTGGCTTACAAATGAAGGCCCTTGTAAGCATGTAACTAAATATACATTATATTTATTTATTGAAGATGGATAGAATATGTTATTTACATAAACAAAATCATAAAAGATGCATGTTTGAAGCATCCCTATCCAGGTTTAAGATAGGAATAGTAAAGGTGGCTTCTAAACTAGCGACACTTGCAGGAAAATACATTGTATGCCAATGTATGCTAGTCAAAGCTCTTGGGTAAATGGTTTTCTTAATTATGATGGCTGTGAAAGAGAAAAACTAGTGAAAACATCGACTCTCTCCTGGTTTCAAAAAAATCAACTTTTTTCCCCCAGTAAAAGTAGAGACACTTTAGATTTTAGGACCCTCTTGGCTCCTAAAACCTAAGTGCTGCTTGAAAAATGGCCCTTTCAGCTTTTAGCCAGCAGCCACAGCTTAAATCCACAAGAGAGGCGCCTTACAACTCTGCTTTCAATGGCAGTCTGCCATTTCGGAAAATTGTAGCTTTTGAAAGAAGAGAAAAAAAACTAGTAAGCCATTTAATTCACCCCCTTGGAACTAATGTTAGTTAAAGAAAAAATAAGGAGGGTGAGCAAGAAAGATGCCTAATTCCTATTTTAAAACTCTTTCAACATTTGGTAGAAGTAGAGTTGAAGTCGCAGCATCTGCAGTAGCCATCCAAATAGAATAATTGTAAAGAACTCAGCTCCTCTCAGAGTGAAGAAGTATGGATACCCTTCTTCCACGTGTATCTGGACACACTGAGAATCAACAAACAGCTAAGGAACGGGCAACCTTGAAATGGTATGACTCGTAAATTTGGGGAAAAAAAATTTAACACTAAATCTTAAATTTCTTTTCTGTGGTATTTTTCTGCATGTATACACACACACACACACACACACACACACGCACACAGACATAGTTATAGTTATCAAAAACGGCTCCTAAAAATGCGATCACACTTATGACCTGGTCAGTGTTCATAAAGGAAAAGAATAAGTTCATTTAAGATTCCATTCCAAGTCCAAGTCTATGATTGCCAACATGACATAATAAAATACGATTGGAGACCCTGTGGATGAAAGATATTCCAAATTGTAATACCCTTAAAAAATACGTAGTAATTTTTGTAAGTGCATGCATTTCATAGAACATCAACATTCAACACATGTTTATTGAGCTCCTACACTGATCTGGGGTCATGTGCTTAGGCACTGGTGACACAAGATAAGCTAGAAACCTTCTCTGTTTTTAAGACTTTAAATTATAGCAGTAAGCACACCAACAGATCTTGGTTTCCAAATTCCATTCTACCCTCTTAAAGGAAATAGGCTCCATTGAGATTCCATGCTGATTCCATGCCTGGGGCAAGGAAAAATACAATATAAGTCTGGAACGTTCTGCTGCAGAAAGCAAGAGAGTACACAAAGAATGAAGGGTGTTTGTCAAAAGGACGTAGGAGCTGCATAGAGAGTATCCAATAAGCCAAACATAGGACAATCTGAACATCCATAAAGAAAAAAAGGTCATGTGTGATAACCATAAATATATAAGAATGTGTTAATGCATAAGGGTATTTTTAAGAGAGAGGGAATGGGGGTTCTGTACAGAATAATACTGGTTTATAAATGTAAAAGGAATAATAGATTTTTTAAATAATAGATTTTTAAAAAATTAAAAAAAAATTTTTTTTAAATCACTACTCCACAACCACCTATACAACCAACTCAGGCAAGGATTATAAGTGGGTATGAAACTCATTAGGTAAACATTAGTGGTGAAACAAGAAACGGATTATGTATTAAATACAAATAGGGAAAAGGTACCTTTAGAATGGATAAATCTGTCAGATACTATGTTAAAGGAGAGATCAAATGTATGGTCGCCACTGATGGGATAAATTTACATCATGTTGTCTCCTGATGTAATGCCATGGAAAGGACTGCCATCGCCCATGTAGTACTCTTTCAAAGAATGTGTAACCTGAATATAATCATGAAGTAAGAATCAGAAAAATCCAGATCATGAAACTTTTGTCATCTGCAAGACAATTAGCTGGATTCTTCAAAAATATCAATGTCATGAAAGACAATACAAGACAGGGGAACTATCCTAGATTAAAGTCTTTACTTTTTTTATAAGATTTTATTTATTTATTTGCACACATGAGAGAGAATGTGCTTGTGCAAGGTCATGCATGCATGCACTGGGGCAGAGGGAGAGGAAGAGAATCTCAAGCAGACTCTGAGCTGAGTGTGGAACTGGATGTCAGGCTCTATCTCTCCATCCTGAGAAAATGACCTGAGCAGAAACCAAGAGTCCGTTGCTTAACCAAATGAGCCACCCAGGTGCCCCTAAAGAAGTCTTTAAAAAGAGACATGGCAGCCCAAAGTAAGCTCTAATCCTTGAGTGGATTCTGGACACCACATATACACAGCTGTACACACACAGCATAGCTATAAAGAACAATTTGATGACAATTGAGGAAATTTGAATGTGGACTTATATTTTAAAATGGTATTGTGTAATATTACATTTATTAAGTGTGATAATATTACGGTTGTGAAGAATATCCTTGCTTTTAGGAGATACATATTGAGGAGTTGAGGGTGGCTTATCATGTTTGTAACTTATTTTCAAGTGGTTGAGAAAAAATTGAAATATATATGATATGTGTATATATATATGTAATATATATAATGTGTGTAGATACAGCATATGCATATATTATATGTAGTGTGTATATATATAATACACACAGATACTTGAGAGAGAAATAAAGCAAAAATACTGATATGCTGAAAATTGGCAACTCTAGGTGAACAATATATGACTGTTCATTGTACTGTTTCAACACCTTTGTAGGTTTGAAAATTTTCAAAATAAAACATTGGTAAAATAAAAAACAGTTCAAGTCTAATGGGAACTTAGTTAAAACAAAATTATTCCTTTACTTGAAAATGAACATATAAACAGGCCTGGATTTGGATCATAATGTGAGGTGAGATTGATTCTCCCTCCCACCCCCTCCTGTCCATCTTAGAGTTTTGGTATTTATATATAAGTATGTTCAGCAAAATTAGGACCACTTAACTAAAAGGAATTGCAGGGATACTGTCTGTTGTAATTTCTCAACTAAAGAAAATTATTGAAGAAACATGTTATGATTGTATTTTTCTTGGCTCTCATTAATTTATCTAGCCACTCAACCAGTGAGCATTTGGGGTCAAACCCCAATGCCGGGCACCAGGGACACACAGATGGCCAAGACAGGGATCTGACCATCTGGGAGCCCAACTCTCTAGTGAGAGTTACTTTAAATCACATGTAAACACACCTTAGTGTTTAACTAGGCAGATGGATTGTATAGAATTTTTTTAAAGAAAGCTACTTTCATAAATTTTATAACAATAGGTATTTAGTATCTGAAGAATCAGACTGAGAATGTCTATAACAGAAGATGGTTGTAGAGCCATGACATTCTTTTGAAAGTGGTAGCCTTTGTTGTTTGCCGAAATGAAAATGTGGTTTAGGATTGATTATGTAGAGATATTTATCTTACTCTGTAGAAATGTTTGTCAGAAATCTCTTAGCTCTCTCATCGTGAATTGTCATCTGAAAACCATGAGTAACTTTTTGGAGAAAGAATTCATTCATTGAGAGATGAAAGCCAAGTTTATCTCAAATTTTTAGTATAGTACTCTGCATGGACATGCTCCCTTAAGAGAACAGGGAGTTTTTTTTTTAAATTATTATTGTTTTATTTATTTTTTTCATCATGATAAGTGTGCTCTTTAATCCCCATCCCCTATTTCCCTTCCCTCCCCCAACTCCCCACTGATAACCACCAGATTGTTCTTATAGTTAAGAGTCTGTTTCTTGGTTTGTGTCTCTTTTTTTTCCCTTTGCTCATTTGTTTTGTTTCTTAGATTGCACATATGAGTGAGATCATATGGTATTTGTCTTTCTTTGACTTATTTCACTTACCATTATACTCTGCAGTTTCATCTGTGTTGCAAATGGTAAGGTTTCATTCTTTTTTATGGATGAATAATATTCGTGTGTGTGTGTGTGTGTGTGTGTGTACACACCTCTTCTTTATCCATTTATCTATTGATGGACACTTGTGCTGCTTGCATAGTTTGGCTATTGTAAATAATGCTGCAATAAATGCACATATTCCTTTGAATGAGTGTTTTTGTATTTGGGGGGGTGGTAAATACCTAGTAGGGTGATTACTGAATCATAAAGTAGTTCTATTTTTAATTTTTTGAGGAACCTCCTTACTGTTTTCCATTATGGTTGCACCAGTTTGCATTCCCTCCAAAGTGCAAGAAGGTTCCTTTTGTTCCGCATCCTTGCCAACACTATTGTTTCTTGTCTTTGTGATATTAGCAGTTGTGACAGATGTGAGGTTAGGGATGCCTGGGTGGCGCAGTTGTTGGGCATCTGCCTTCAGCTCAGGGAGTGATCCCGGCGTTCTGGGATCGAGCTTTACTTTTCATCTGTCTTCGTCCTCCCTTGCCGGCCAGTCTTGCCTGTTTTCCCTCCTGGATGTTTCTAGAACCCATACACTGCATCATGCCTTCATTCAGGCCTCCCAGGGATCACTTCCTCACCAGTCTCTCTCTTTCTCCAATCTATTCTCTATGCTGCAGAGGGGTCTTTCTAGAATCCAAATTCAAAATCACTTCCTGGCTTAAAATGCTTCAATGGCTACGGGCGCGTGGGTGGCGCGTCATTAAGCATCTGCTGGCTCAGGGCGTGATCCCAGCGTTCTGGGATCGAGCCCCACATCAGGCTCCTCTGCTGGAAGCCTGCTTCTTCCTCTCCCACTCCCCCTGCTTGTGCTCCCTCTCTCGCTGGCTGTCTCTCTCTCTGTCAGATAAATAAATAAAAAAATCTTAAAAAAAAAAAAGATGTGAGGTTATACCTCATTGTAGTTTTGATTTGCATTTCCCTGATGATGAGTGATATTGAGCATCTTTTCATGTGTCTGTTGGCAAGGACAGGGATATTTCTAAACTAAGAGGATGGAATACAGATATTGATAAGTCTATGGCTATAACATCTGTCACATGTTGATCAGATGGTTTGTATAACAGATCTAGCTTTCTAAGTTGGTGTCTAATTCATTAATTCAATAAAAATTTATTGAGCACCTATGAAATGTCAATGCTGTGGTAGACACTTGGAATGCAAAAATAAATAAGACTAATTCCCCATCTTGGAAGAAATTACAGACTGATGAGAGGAAAGAGGACACAGATATGTAAACAAAATAAGTGTGAAGTTGTTATTCATTCTATAATAGAAATACATTAAGAACATTACTTTAAAGTAAATCATAAAATCAAAATTTTAGGTAAATGAGGGAGAGGAGAGGGTATTATCAGAGGAAGGAACAGTGTGAGAAGAGGCATGTTTGGGGACTGTCTGTAGTATATACCTGGAAGCTGGGGCATAGGAAGCTGTATCGTTGAAGCTGGAGGTGTAGGTAGAAACTCAGCCATGGAGAACCTTAGAGAGCACACTGTGTCTGGACATTAGATGATGGGAGTGACTGGCAATTCTAATATTTTAAGTGTAGAAACAAAGCTATAAGAGTTGAGGAATGCCTGGGTGGCTCAGTTGGTTAAGTGTCTGCTTTTGGCTCAGGTCATGATCTCAAGGTCCTGGGATCAAGTCCCACATCAGACTCCTTGCTCAGCAGGGAGCCTGCTTCTCCCTCTGCCTGCCACTCCCCATCCCCCTGACAAATACTATCTGATAGAAATACTGATAGAAATAAATACTGATAGAAAAAAACTATCAGAGTTGCATTTTGCTGCTCTCACAAATATCACTGTGAGTGGGGAGAAGGGAATAAATGACTGAGATATTGAGAACGTGGAATCCAGAGGACTCAGCAATAGATCAACTGTCAGGGATGAGGAGTTGAGAATGACTCCCAGGTTTGTGGCTTGGGTGTCTGAGAGTCCCTGAGAGTGGCATTTAGTGAAAGTGGGGTACAGGATGAAGAGGTTTAAGTCAACATACTGTTTTGCCATGTAAAATTTTAGGCACCACTGTGTCAGCCAACAGATAGTTGGATACACAAGTCTTAAAGACTAGAGAGTAGCTTCACCAATCCACCAGTGGATTGATGGGTCATCAAAATATGATTGTTAAGAGTTGAAAGGATAAGAGTAGATAAGATGACCTAAGGAGAGTACACAGAGCCAGAGATGAAGTAAAAAAACCTGACTTTAAAAAGTGAGTGAAGGGCCCAGAGACATCAGAGAAGGCCCATCAAAGTCTTGAACTGGTAGGACTGTTTTAAGATCCTGAGTGTAGTCCCAAGTCCCAACAGAGGCTCTCCTGCAGCATCATCTTATAGCTACATGGTATATTTCCACTGAGACCAGCTGATGGACAGAGCACTGGAATTAGCAAACTTGGAATTGATTCCAATTCTTCCATTTGTTGTATGACCTTGGGCATGTCATTCAACTTCTGAGCCTCAGTTTTTCATTCATAAAAGGGGGAGTGAGGTAGTGTATAATGCTTGTTATTCCTATTTCATGGTGTTGTTGAAAGTCAGATAACACATTTGATAATGATTTATAAACTGCAAAGTGCATTAGAATTGAAGGCTCTGTGATCAACTATTGGAGCTTGGGAGTACACTTTGGCTTACATTCTTGGACTGGAATGGAAACTGAGTGGGGAAAACTGGGACCAGAGTGAGTGCAGGGACTTGCTTAATTTTCAGTCCTTTCTTTAAGTGAAGGCATTCCTGAAGGACTGCAAAGCAGGCAGCCAGGAAACGTATGCTAGTTTATTTTCTTTTATTTGACTTCTAAACATTTAATCTCATGAATTTGCAAATAGGTTCTCTTATGAAATCGGGTTTATTGGTGTATTGTAAGATGTGTGAAGGTAGTGGAAACTCTCAGTGCTCCACTCAGATTCTCTTGGATCCCTTTATCCCTTGTACTGTTGCTGAGTGCTCCCTCTTCCAGCCCCCACCCCCCCAAATTCTGTGTGTTTGGGGTTTTAACAGCCCACCTGCCACTCTCTCTGGAGGACTGCCTTTGACCTACTGGAGCTGCTTCGTCTACTTGCCACAGAGTCTGAAGTGCTTGGAGTTTACATTCTCTGTTCTTCAAATCCCCAATCTGCAGCCCTCTGCTAAAGACTAAAGGGTGCCAAGCCCAGCTCTGTTGCTTTGAGCAAGGATAAACACAACCCTGGTATATAATTTGTACCCCAGAGCTCCCCTACAGGACCCGGGAAGGCTGGGATTTGGTCTGAAGTGGCTTCTTGCTTCACTTCTTCATTTTCCTATCCAGCCCCCTCTCTCTCTGTTACTGGTTTCTTCTGGGAGTGCTTCTCCAATAAATCCCTGCCATATTCTTTTTCATCTCAGGGCAGTGTCTGCTTCGGGGGTGCTTGCCTGACAATGACATTTAAATAACTGAATATATTTCTTTCCGCATGATCCCTTCTTTTTTTTTTTTTTTAAAGATTTTATTTATTTATTCGACAGAGATAGAGACAGCCAGTGAGAGAGGGAACACAAGCAGGGGGAGTGGGAGAGGAAGAAGCAGGCTTATAGCAGAAGAGCCTGATGTGGGGCTCGATCCCAGATCGCCGGGATCATGCCCTGAGCCAAAGGCAGACGCTTAACCGCTGTGCCACCCAGGAGCCCCAGCCGCATGATCCCTTCTAATACCGAACGATTTTCAATTTATGTGAATGGTTTTGTTTTTATTTTATACATTTTTTACATGAAAGTCATAATGGTGATATTGATATAAAGAAGTCTATGAATAAATTGATAGACCTAACCTAGAGTCCTTAAGGTTATTTTTTTAATAAGTATCTCTCACAATTTTGAAAGTCTAACCTAAATACTACGCAATATTTTCATTTAAATTTATAATGTTAATTCCAGTTGTTAATGCATGCTGTATGTCAGACACTGTGATTTCTGCTTTGCCCGTATTATCTTATTTATTCTTCTTAGCCAATACATAAGGTTGGTCTCATTATCTCCAACTTACAGATAAAGAAACTAAGGTTCTAGAACTTAAGTAACTTATCCCAGATTGCATGGTAGATAGCTAATCCTGAGTTTGAACTCCTAAGCCCATATACTTGCCATCGAATTTCATTGCATCAAAATGGATGAAATAGCAAAAATATCCAATATAGTTTCTTCCATGTTAACTAGAGTTAAACAGGAATGTGTTCTTTTGAAGCATTCTTGTTCTGAAGTTATTCATAAACCCATGAAAATTTTAAATGAAGTATGAGAAGTTTCTCATGAATAATCTTTTTCCTTAACAGTGGTTTGGAAAGGAGTGCTTTCTCGTAGTAATGATAGAAGCCTTCATGAAAAGACTCCAGGACAGTATGTCTAAATGAAGAAACAATTCTTTGAAAAATGATCATTTTGGTATTTTAGGCCACTTAAAAATATTACATCAGCTCCCTTCAGACATTTGACAGATGAGATGGTAGAAAACCATAAGTCAAGAAAGATAGTCTCTTGAGTAACTGGATTTTTTGTGTCTCCTGCTATCTACACAATGGATTAAATAGTGCTTTTCTTTTGAGGGTGCTTTAAGAGTTGTTAGACACACTGTTTTCATAATTTCTAATCAGTTTCCATATCATTCCTTGGCCCCAAGAAAGGCTATTGATAGAATTCAATCAGGCAGAGAAAGGGTCATGGTACTTGCTCTGGGAGTTGTTTGAAAACTCTCAAAGGACATGTGGTCGACTCCGCTTCTGTGTGATGACAGATGGGCCATATATTTCTCTCAAAAGTTAGCCATTGGCTGTAGATGCTAAGTTTTAGCAATGAAAACTGCAGAAGTTTATCAAGAGGAATTGCGTGTAACCTTACAAAATACATGGCAACTAAATAAAAACAGTGTTACCGGAAGCACTAAAAAAATATCCATTACCAATGGAGGATAAGACTAAAAAAAAAAAAGTTCAGAGACAGCCTGGCCCTGAAAGTCTGATTTAGCCTCTTGCCTGGAAGTTGAGTGTATAAATGAAAGAGGCATGCTATCCAATGTGCTGAGAGGAAGAGAATTAAGAACATCTGAGTTTCTGTGAGAGAAGAAATGGCCTTCCAAAACCCACTCATTTCTATGGGAAGTAGCTGCACAAACGTTTTACCATTCAATAAAAGTTCCCAACCATGTGCTTGTTTCTGTTGTTTTTAATGTGCTGGTTGAGTGCTGTACCTGAAATAGCTTTTGTAGACTGGTATCTGAGATGCGTGCATTGTAACTGGAAGCAGGCATGAGAGCAGGGTAGTAGTGCACATTTGTGAGAACCCAGACATGGACGTTGGAGTCATTCGGAAAAATGGTGCATCCCGGCAAGCCAGGGGTACAACAGGATGGTGAGGAGATGAGGGAACCTATAGAGAACAGGGACAAGAAAGCGGAAAACAGGAAAAAGGAATTGGGGAAATGTGCCAAAAATAGGTATTCATACCTGTGAAGAAAATCTCCAACTTCACATTGAATCTTTTTATTTTGAAATTCCTCCTTGTGTACTTGGCAGACCTCTTTGTGTTTATATATTGTCTCTGTTTTTGACTCTTGTGCCTGTTCTAAATCTTTAGCCTTCCATCCTCAAAATTTTACTTAAAATGGTTCAATTCAAGATATATCTTGCTCAGGAGGAAGCATATCCAAATTCATATGACAGATTTGAAATCATATTTATTTAAATAGACACTTTATTTCCATGAGACTTCTCTGGACACTGAAAAAAAAAAAGTAGCTCTCCTCATTAAAATATCTCTTCCTGTGTGTGCCCAGAATGTCAAATGGCCATTGCATTCTCCTCCAGGGAGTTTATAATCAAGCCCAGGACCCAGTTAGATGCAAAAAAAAAAAAAAAAAAAGCATTTTTTTAGGTTTAACAAAGTCATATTCTTTCTTCCACCAATCCTTGCCCTCTGTAAAAAATAAAATAAAAATTTTAAACCTGTTTATAAAAAAAATGTTTCCACCTATTAGGCCATAATAAGGAACAGGAGTTTTATTTAGTATGGAGGCAGAATAAAGTCATATTTTGACTCTGTCCTGCACACATGCATAAGAAACTCTAAGAAGCATAGACTTTTTGATAATCATTTTTTTCTCAAATATTAAGTGTTTGCCAAATCCATATAATACTCAATGCCTGCACTGTTTTAGATGTTAGGAAACTTGAAGTAGATATTAGACATATCCTACCTTCAATTTGCAATATGATAGAGAGACACTCTGTCTAACCTGAGGGTCAGTATGAAAGTACTTCTGCATAAAATTCAGAGATGCAAAATTCAGGTGCCTACAGGGGCCAGACAGGTAATATAAAGGTGTGAATGTTAACGTATGTAAGGCATCTGGGGTTGGTGGGACCTATGGTGAAACTGAAGACATTGAAATAATAATAATAAAAAAATCTTAAAAAAGCATGGCCCACGGTACAGCATCAGATTTGGCAGATGTAGTCTGCAACTGTAAGTGTTCCTCGTCTGGCACAGATAAATGGAAGGCTTATGTGATTATATGAATGCACTGAGAAGAAATAAGGAAAAGGATTAAAAAGAGTGCTAGTAGGTTGGAGATTAAGTGACCTTTATGAGGGAAGGGTTTCTCGGAAAAAAAAGTCATGGTCATGGCCTAAAAGGAGCATGCCTTTGATTGCATTGAAGACCCTGAGAATGCAGGAGAAACTTGCAGGCCGAATGGCTTGTTCAAACTGGTATTCCTCTTCTGAATATCCCTCTTATCCCATCACATTCTCTTAGCTGATTCTACAAATTTCTTTGGAGTCTGGGAAAGTCGAAGAAGAGAGATGGGAAGAAGAGATGGTAGGGTTGAGACCAGAGGGTACCTTTTCCTCTTTTCCTAACCGAGTAGATAGTGCGGGTGGTTCCGGAGAGGAACAGCCTCCATTTTTCAGACTCTTGTCCACTGGGGGTACCAAAATCAGCTGTTCATTGCAGTGGAAGTAAACCAAGTAGCTGAGTCCTCATTCCTAATTCTCTGATGATGAATCACATGTATTTATTTTAGTGTCAGAGAAAAATTTCTTGAAAAACTTTTGTGAGCATTAGGATGCCATTTATTTCAAGGGGAAGGAGGCTCAAGTATTTATCTCTCTGAAGGTGTATTATTCTCCAACACATTACTTGGCCACGTTAGATTGATTTTTGAAAAATGTTACCTTACTGAGAAAAAATTCTGGTCTCCTGGTACAATTATCTTCTGTGTACTTATCTTTCCAGTAAAAGCTCTTTACCAAAAGGGTTTCAGTGGCTGATTCCAATGAAGGTTTTTAAAACATGTTTTTAAAGAGCATTTTAAAGAAGAGGTAAGAATGGTTCTGTTGAGAATTTAAACTTTTCTTTCTTTTTTTTTCCCATTTTTTTTTAAAGATTTTATTTATTTATTTGACAGAGAGAGACAGCCAGTGAGAGAGGGAACACAAGCAGGGGGAGTAGGAGAGGAAGAAGCAGGCTCCTAGCAGAGGAGCCTGATGTGGGGCTCGATCCCAGAACGCCAGGATCACGCCCTGAGCCGAAGGCAGATGCTTAACGGCTGCACCAGCCAGGCGCCCCTTTTTTCCCATTTTTAAAAGATTTTATTTATTTATTTGAGAGAGAGAGCATGAATGCAAGCCAGGGGGAGGAGCAGAGGGAGAGGGACAAGCAGACTTCGCGCTGAGCGCAGATCCTGATGTGTGGCTCGATCTCACCACGCCGAGATCACGACCTGAGCTGAAATCAAATGTCGGTTGCTTAACCGACTGAGCCGCCCAGGTGCCCCTAAACTTCTCTTTAAAAGAATCTTAGGTGTTGGCAATTGCCTGAATACCAGAGGCCTGAAATAAATTAGCAAAGATGTCTAGAAAATTAGTGAGAAAATCTGCTAAGAACCTCCATGTCTCGATTTGCTTCAGAGATGATAGACATGGTCCAATTCTCTATCCAAGGCTTGAGTTTCTTCTACAGCATCTTGACTGGTAATCCAGCTCCTGTTTGATGTCTTCTAGTATTGAGAGAGTTTACTATCTCTTAATGAAACTCGTTCCATTTTTCTTCTGAAGTCATTCAGAAATTCTTCCTTAGAGTAGTATATTTTTTTTATTGCTTCCAGTTACTATGGAACACACTCAATAAGTTTGAATCTTTTTGTAAACATTCATATATTTGAAGATAACAATTATCACACTCTAAATAGAAACACAGAATCTTGTTTCCCTTTCTGTTTTATTTTTCTAGTTCAATTATGTTGCTAGTATAGAAGATGTGGGGATGTTTTCTGTGATCAGATTGCTGTTTTTCTAAACTCAGTGAGGAGCAAGATGGAGTGGAGTACATGGTATGTATCTATAAAGATCACTCTCCTGGGCTAGGAGTTCGGGGAAGAAATAAAATTAATAATAGCTCTGAATCCTGGGCTTGTGAGTTCTACTATTTAAAGGAGGGACATAACACATTGCTGAGAGCTGGTTCATGAAAGAGAGCTTGAGGATGAATGGCATGCAAACTCTCAGGTGGGGTTAATCTGGGAAGACTTCATGTAGGAGGTGAGATGTACTCAGGAATTAGAAGACCATGAGGTACATCGTTACAACAAACTCTGGGTCACAAATAAGACGTCAAGAGTCCGTCTCAGAGTAGTAGTGCTTACTTACTATTGACTCTACAGAGACTGGTAAATAAAATCAAAGCAAGTTTAGGCAAAGCCAAAAATTCATTTCACTATTTAATAGCAAAGTTTTGTGTGTCTGCAAGCTCTTGAGAATTTGCCAGGTGGAAATAAATTTCCTCAAATTATTTGATAACTTTCCTTAGTATATAACAAATTCGTGTGGAGATTTTAGCATAAATATTTTAGATTATGTATTCTCAAAATAAATTTCTTTGTGATAAAATTTAAAAAAAAACTATTTTTTACCCTTCATAAATCATTAGTCTTTGTTGAGCATTTTCTTCAACTCCCCAACAGTGTTTCCCCTTTGGGCTGAAACCAAGCATGGAAAATTTCACCTTACCAGACAGGCCTTCTTGGAAACCATAAGCGGTGGTAAGGGAGTTTAAATTTATATTTAACTTCAAATGCTTTTTACCACAAATGATATAACATGGGGTACTGAGCAATCATTTTTTGGTATAATTGAGCTAGCTTGTTGGTTTATTTGATTATTTATGAGCCACTTAAAGATTTATTTAGGTATTTCAGCATACTTTGACTCCATCTCCCAGAACTGAACATCTACAGCTTCTATTTTTCCTTTTTGGGTACATAAATAAGAGGATTTCATACCCATAAAAAACATTTCCATGATGCAAAACAATAAGGCGATTATGTATTATATGAGATTGTTGGGAACCCCCAAACATAAAGAATTTAGGAATAAAATGACATGGATCTCAAATACACTGTATGTTGATATGATTTGAACCTGAGTTAAAGAAAGCAGTAGAAAGCAATGTTGTGAGAGTAAGGCATTTGCTTCTTTTTTATTTCCTCATTTAAGATTTTTATGGTTTTAAAAAATGAACAAAATAGGGATTTGAGAAATTGGAATATTAAGTCAAAAGTGACAAACTCATACTCAATAGAAGTGCCAAGAATTAAACATTAAGACTGGGGGTGCCTGGGTGGCTCAGTCATTACGGGTCTGCCTTCAGCTCAGGTCATGATCCCGGGGTCCTGGGATAGAACCCTGCATCAGGCTCCTTGCTCAGCGGGAAACCTGCTTCTCCCTCTCCCACTCCCCCTGCTTGTGTTCCCTCTCTCGCTGTCTCACTCTCTGTCAAATAAATAAAATCTTAAAACAAAACAAAAAACCATTAAGACTGGTCCTGATTATTTACTTATTCCTTTATTTATTTGTATTTATATATTTATTTATTCATCACTTTGAGTCATTTGCGTAAAAACTACTATAATATAGGAATTCAATCTTTCAGAACAGAAGAGGAGAAAAAAGGTAGAGCAGAAAAAATTAAGAAGTAATAAAGGAAACTTGGTGAAAATCTAGAATACTTTTGATTAGATACAGGAGGCAGTGGGAAGTAATAACTTTGATCAGGACTGCCTTTTTGTTATAGGTGTCTTGGAATTCTTTGGGAAGGTGTAGACAGAGCGAGGTCATGGAAGTCAGAAGTATTTGGAATGAAATGGGGAACAATGCTAGTGGAGCAATTGCCACTTATAACTGCTGGAAGGTGTGCCCTGAATCTGTCAGCAGGATTTCTGTCTGGGTTGAGTTGTATAAACAGCAGGGCAAGGAGATCAAACCTAACTTATTTTTACTTTGGGTCTTCATCGGCCCTTGGAGAAAGCGACAATCTCACTTATATTATTTTTTTATTATGACTTTTTGGCCTTAATTCTGCATAACTTAGTCAATGCAAGTCTCAATATTGGGGTTTTCAGGCCTTATATGGGATTAGCACCTTTTTATGCCTATAGTTCACTCTCAACTGCCTACAGCTATCACAGCATCAATTATAATTCGTTAATTTTAGATTCTTGATCACATCACTTCTGGGATTTCATTTATTAGTTTATAGTACAGCTCTGATTATTTTAGATGATATACTCATTCACCACAGCTTTGTGTGGCTAATTTCCTCCATACTAGTCTTCCCCATGCCCTGCCAAGAGAAGGCTCTCCTTGAAGAAACTTTAGAATAAAAAAGAACATAAAACTAACCACCAGAGTGTCAAAATGGCAGGGCATGTCCTGAATGATCTCTAAATAGTAACAGTTATTTAAGTAAATCAAAGAGAGAGGAATAAAGTAACCACTACAACAACAAAAAATCACAATAGGATAGGATTTAGGTAGAGACTTTTTATTCATAATTTATTGCAGGAATTCAATATACTAGTGTGCATTATGAATCATCAATAAAGGATATCGTGTTCCACATTCCCCCCAACTTATTTAAGATTAAACTGATTTTTGGCAGAACATCTAATAGAGACAATATTTAGCAGAACATGCTTTGAGAAATGTTGCCCTATATTAATTGATTAAAGCTTTTCAATCTCCAGAGAAGAGCCTTGCTTTTAATATAAGAAAATTCATATAGACTTTGACTTATAAAATAAATAAATCATCG
This sequence comes from Ursus arctos, assembly GCF_023065955.2. NCBI lineage: Eukaryota > Metazoa > Chordata > Mammalia > Carnivora > Ursidae > Ursus > Ursus arctos. Next base: position 35,046,306 of record NW_026622874.1, read on the forward strand.
GTGTGTAGTGTTCAAACTATAGTTAATAATACCATATTGCTATATTTGAAAGTTGCTAAGAGAGTAAATCTTAAAAATTCTCAATGCACACACACACAATTTATTAACTATGTATGAGGACAGATGTTAACTAGACTTATTGTGGTGATTATTTTGCAGTATACACAAGTATCAAATTGTCAGTTGTCACAAATAGGTCAATTATACCTCAATAAAAAAAAAGGAAGAAGATTCATTGCAGGAATCTGGTTATTATATCCACAAACAGGGTTTACCAAGTCAGTTTAGCTATGAATGGGCAGGTCTTCATTTTCCCCTTGTCTTTGGGCCTGAGGTGGGCCTGGGGAAAGCCCTTGGGGAAAGTCAAATGACTCTAGTTCTAAACATGTAGTTTATGTCAACTGCATGGCTCTCCGGAGTGTCTCTCTCAAACTTGGAGGCAACGTAATTTGCCTGATGACATTTCGACAAAAGCCAAATTTGCAAGTGCCAACTCATCAAAGAATCAATTCACCCAAGGACCAATTTTCTAAATTTACTGATTTCAAAACACTGGTTTCTTGTAGCTACAAGAAACATATTCATAAGCTTTATAGATATTTCTGTAGAATAAAGTGCTTTCAGATAGTTTTTTTTTTTTGGAGAATTTGTTTAAAGTTCTATAGTTGGTAGGTTTTCATAACTACATTTAAATAGTTAATCTGTCTCTAGCTCAGCTTCCCACTGCTCCATGTGGAGGACTGGGGACACAGTGGGGACTTTCTGTGGGGGAGTGGGGACAAAGACTTGAGACACAGCTCTCTTCTGAGCTACCTGCTTGGGGACTAGGGGGACTGAGGAGCAGATTCAGGGAAACTGAGTCTGAGAGAAGAGGAGACTGAGGGTCAGAGAGAGGGGGAGAGGTTCAGAGAAATGGGGAGGTGAAAGTCAGAGAGAAGACAATGGAGAATAAAGAACAATTAGAGAGAAGAGATTTTAGTGCAGGGAAGAGGTTGCCAAGCCATCCAATGTGAATTTCTGTGAACTTTAACATACTTTTAAAGTGTAGTTAACTAGTGAATTGCTAGATTTGATGAATAAGGTCATACATGACTACTTTAGTCAACTGGCTTTTGATGACCTGCAGTATTATTGCCAAATGTCAGTATTTTCTTCCTGGTTATATTCCCAGTGACTTGCACAGGTGGATACACAGAGAGGAAAAGCAATACATAGTTAAGAGAATAAAGGCAAGAATACGGTAGATGAAGACATGAAGTGTCTGGAGCTGAGCAGTGTCCAGGTGACGCTCCATTTGGCCTTCTCTACGCATAGACCTTCTGTGGACAATTGAACAGACTGATTTTGTTTGTACTCATTTAGCGGTCTTAAGAAGACATCTGTAAAACAAAAAAGAAACAGAATGTTAATAAAAATCTAATTGCTATTTGAGGAGAGGAAGTGTGATGTTTGGCAATCTTTCAATTTTATCTGAAACCAAATTCATTTGCTTATTTCTCCATCTTGCCCTTTTATTTTATATTGTCAATAGAATTCTTTCTACTTCATTGATAAGCAACTGCTGGGACTCCTATTATTTAATAGTACTTGTCCTTCACAAGGAATTTAAATTTTAAAAAATCATCACTTTCAGCAATTATCTCAATTCAGTTCAAATAGGCTTTCTTCAGCTGTCCCCCCAGTTACCATTCTGGTAATGACCTCAGCTCTGGAATATTGAAATCTGACTCACACTTAAAGTTCTATAATTTGCTTTCATCTCAGTGGTTCATACTCACTTAATTTTATGTTTTGATGATCATTATTGCTTCCCTTTTCAATAACATAGGAGTTTTATGAACCAAATGAGATTTTATGCATCACCAAATAAGCTAATTTCTTAATAACTTTACCTTCTAGTGACTTCTTTCACCAAATTGTGTATAATATACAGTAATGCAGAATGATTAGTATATAAGAATCCGTTTTGAAGCATATAGTTTTTTAAAAACACTTCTGATGAAAACTTTCAGACATTAGAAGAATGAAGAGAGTAGTATAATGAACCCACATTGATCATCACCCTTGGGAAAATAAATTTTAAAAACCTCATTTAAAATGGAGTTGGGAAACCCTCAAGGGGAAACTCTCAAGGGCATACCACTCTCAGCAGCCTGCATAATCAGGAGGGAGGAGGAAGAGAAGAATTATCTTAGCAAGGGAGGACGTTTTTCATATAGGAATTTATCTCCTGCTTTTAAGAAAAAAAAGGAAGGGGTGCCTGGGTGGCTCAGTTGGTTAAGCATCTGCCTTCAGTTCAGGTCATGTCTGCTTCTCCCTTTTCCTCTGCCTGCTGCTCCCCCTGCTTGTGCTCAATGTCTCTCTCTCTGTCAAAAAGAAAAAAGAAAAAAAGGAAGTTTCCTCCCTGTGCCAGCAACAATGCACCAGCCACCACTTGCAGCCAATTTTGTTAAAAATAATTTCTTCCTAAAACCTAAAAAAGCTGACCTTCCCTTTGCTTCTTCAGATTTACCTATGGTTTGTCATAGTTCACTTGTCCCCAGTTGCAGTTTCTCTGTTATTCCCAAATAAATTCATTCTCCAAGTAAAATAACTGGCTGTTTTATTTTTCAGCTTGACATTCTGCTTCAACAGTCTTATCTCATCTGTAGCCACCCACCTCCACTGGATTATTTTGAAGCAAATCCTGGACATCTTATCATTTATCCCTGAATATTTCAGAATGTATCCCTTAATGATAAGGACTGTGTAGAAAGTATAACCATAGTACCATTATCAATTTTAAAAGTTAAAAATTGGCAAATATGAAATATCCAGTTTTTAAACATTCTCTTAAGTTTTTAATTTTCCTTGATTACGTGATGACATCTTTTTTTTTTTTTTAAGATTTTATTTATTTGACAGAGAGAGGCAGAGGGAGAAGTAGAAGCAGACTCCCCACTGAGCAGGGAGCCTGACTCGGAGCTCAGTCACAGGACCCTGAGATCATGACTTGATCTGAAGGCAGATGCTTAACCGGCTGAGCCACACAGGCACTGTCATGACGTTTTTTAACAGTGTTCCAATTAAGATCCACATAACGTTGAATAGGCTTGAAATTTCAGATGTAATTTCTGCTTGGTTAACTCTATTTGAAATAATAAAATGTTAAATATTTAATGGGCTTCTTTTCTAGGTCCCCAGGACATAAGAGATTATCTGTCCTGACAGGTGTTTAGAAGTCTTTTGCTGTTACTGTTACTGTGATATTTGTAATTGTATAGGCATACTTTATCTTACTGTGCTTCTCAAAAATTATGGAGGTGTTTTTTTGTTTGTTTGTTTTACAAATTGAAGGTTTGTGGCAACTCTGTGTCAATCAAGTCTGTCTATTGGTACTAGTTTTCTAACAGCATTCGCTCACTTCATGTCTCTGTGTCACATTTTGGTAATTCTCATAATATTTCAAACTCTTTCATTCTTATTATACTTGTTATGGTGATCTGTGATCAGTGATCTTTGATGTCAGTATTGTAATTGTTTTGGGGCGCTACAAACCACACCCATGTCAGATGACAAACTTAATCGATAAATGTGCATATTCTTACTGCTCTGCTGACCAACCATTTCCCCATCTCTCTCCCTCTCCTTGGGCCTCCCTATTCCCTGAGACACAACAAGATTGAAATCAGGCCAGTGAATAACCCTACACTGGCATCTAGGTGTTCAAGAAAAAGGAAGAGTCACCCATTTCTCATGTTACATCAAAACTTACAAATGATTAAGCTCCGTGAGGAAGGTGTGTCAAGAGCCAAGATGGACTGAAAACTAGGCCTCTTGCACCGAACAGCCAAGTTGTGAATGTGAAGGAAAAGTTCTTGAAGGAAATTAAAAGTGCTACTCCAGTGAATACACAAATGACAAGAAAGTGAAACAGCTTTATTGCGGATCTGGAGAAAGTTTGAGTGGTCTGAATAGAAGATCAAACCAGCCACATATTCCCTTAAGCCAAGCCTCATAGAGCAAAGCACTACGTACGTCTTTTCAATTCTCTGAAGGCTGAGAGAGGTGAGTAAGCTGTAGAAGAAAAGTTTGAAGCAGCAGAAGTTGATTTAGGAAGTTTAAGGAAAGAAGCCATCTCCAATAGCATCAAAGTGTGAGGTGAAGCAGCACGTGCTGATGCAGAAGCTGCAGCAAGCGATCCAGAAGGTCTCGCTGACATAATTAATGAAGGGGGCTACACCAAACAACAGATTTTCAATGTAGATGAAACAGCCTTCTATTGGAAGAAGGTGCCATCTAGGACTTTCTTAGAGAGAAGGCAACGCCTGGCTTAAAGCTTCAAAGGATAGATTGGCTCTCTTGTTAGGGGCTAATGCAGCTGGTGACTTTAAGTTGAAGCCACTGCTCATTACCATTCTGAAAATCTTGGGCCCTAAAGAATTTTGCTAAATCTGCTGTGCCTGTGCTCTATCAATGAAACAGCAAAGCCCAGATGACAGCACATATATTTATAACGTGGTTTACCGAATATTTTTAGCCCAGTATTGAGAACTACTGCTCAGAAAAAAAAGACTCTTTTCAAAATATTACTGCTCATTGACAATGTACCCAGTCACCCAAGAGCTCTGATGGAGATGTATAACAAGATTAATGTTATTTTCATGCCTGCTAACACGGCATCCATGCTGCAGCCCATCAGGACTTTCAGGTCTAATTATTTGAGAAATACATTTTGTAAGGCTATAGCTGCTGTAGGTAGTGATTCCTCTGAGGGACCTGGATAAAGTAAACTGAAAACCATCTGGAAAGGATTCACCATTCTATATGCCATTAAGAACATTCATGATTCGTGGGAAGAGGTGGAAGAGGTCAGATATCAACATTAACTGGAATTTGGAAGAAGCTGATTCCAATCCTCATGGAGGACTTTGAAGGGTTCCAGACCTCAGGGGAGGACATAACTGCAGATGTGGTGGAAATAGTAAGAGAACTAGAATGAGAGGGGGAGCCTGATGAAGATGTGACTGAATTGCTACAATCTCATGATAAAACTTTAACAAAGGAGGAGTTGCTCCTTATGGAGGAGGAAAGAAATGGTTTCTTGAAATCTACTCCTAGTGAAGATGATGTGAAGATTGTTGAAATGACAACCAAGGACTTAGAATATTACCTAAATTTGGTTGATAAAGCAGCAGCAGAGTTTGAGAGGGATGACACTAATTTTGAAAGAAGGTCTATTGAAGGTAGAATGTTGTCAAATAGCGTCACGTGGTACACAGAAATTACTTATGAAAGGAAGCAAACATCATTGTTGTCCTATTTTAAGAAATTGCCACAGCCACCTTGATCAGTCAGTAGCCATCAACATGGAGACAAGACCCTCCACCAGCATAGAGATTATAACCCATTGAAAGCTCAGATGATGGTTGGCATTTTTTAACAATAAAGTATTTTTAAATAGAGGCACATGCTTTTTTTTTAAGACACAATGCTATTTCACACTGAATAGACTACAGTATTGTGTAAATACAACTTTTATATGCACTGGGAAACCAAAAATTTCATTTGACTTTATTGCGATATTCGCTTTATGGTGGTGGTCTGGAACTGAACGTGCAATGTCTCCGAGCTGTGCTGTGTTAGTAATTCTTGTTGTAGTGTTTTTACTAATTTGGTGTAGTTATGCTATTAGAATTAGGCTTAATCATTTGGGATGTTCTGATTGTTCCCAGACCTTAATTCAGAATCAGTTTTAGTTATGTTTTTATCGTGCTGTGTAATTGAATACAACTAAAGCACCCATACAACAGTTGGAAACATATTTGTCTACAAGAAGGACTATTTATATCAGTGATTCTAGTGCAAGCTTTTCAGATTTTAATTACACTCAAGGGAAATAGTTGTACTCAGCAATATATCAAACTTTTGATGCCTCTGGAGTTCATTACCATACAATAATCGCATTATCTATCACACCTTACTGCTTAATTTTTGCTTTTCAAAGCTTCTTTATTGGCTGTATTACTTGGTAGTAACAGAATGGAAAAAAAGGGCTGCTATAATTGTAAACCCAGTTTCCTATGCAGATGGAGTACCAAAATTATGTGTGGGTAAACCTTTTTTTTTTAATTCAAAAGATACTTGTATTTTTAATTTAGATTTGCTCATGAAAAAAAGACTTGGAAAAACTGTCTGCATCCAAGAGGATATCAGTAATTAACTCTCCCCTCCACAAAACCCCCAAACTTTCTCTACTACGTAAGCAATATTTATTATACAACAATTAGAAAATATACATCAGCACAAAGAAAAAAATCACTAGAGATAACAACTGTTAACCTTCTGTTAAGTAGACTTTTTTTTCTAATAATATAGTATAATATATAGCATAAGTAACATATATCTTTATATTCATTTTACAATAATTTAAATTCTACAAACTGTTAATATGCTTTTTTTCACACAGTATGTTATGAACATCTTTTCATACACTGCTACTCAGTCATTCTTTATTGCTGCATAATAGTTCACTGTTAGACTCACAAGATAGACACGTTTACACTATCTCAAATTTTTTTTTAAGACTTTTATTTTTAAGCAATCTCTGCACCCAACCTGGGGCTTGAATCACAAGCTCGAGATCAAGAACGGCATACTCTACTGACTGAGCCAGCCTGGTGTCCCTATATTGTCTTTAATTTGTTGTTCTTCTAAACAACTAGACAAGAAACATTCCTGTATATACGACTTGTCCAGTTAAATTTTTGTGATAAATTACTAAAAGGAGAATTGTCCAAAGTTGCCAGTTTTAAAGGTTTTTTAATCACATTGGGAAAATAGCTTCCGTAAGAGCTATACCAAAATATTCCTCTATGCTTTCTTGTGGATAAGGGATTCAGGTTTCCCTGCATGCTCACTAACTCTAGGTAGTTTATTTTTAGCCTTTGTCAATCTGATAATAAAAATTTCATCTTGTTGTTCTTATGTGCATTTGTTAAGTCGCTAGAGAGAATAATTTGTATATTTGTATATTTATTAGATAATTTGTATATTTGTTAGACATTTGTATTTTTCCTACAGTGCATTGCTGCTTTGCATTTTTAGAATTGTTTCCTGCTAGAACATTTACCTTTTTTTCCTAATAATTTGAAAAGCTTTTGACACATTGAGGAGGTAATCTTTTTTTTTAAGATTTTATTTATTTATTTATTTATTTATTTATTTGCCGGAGAGAGAGACAGCCAGTGAGAGAGGGAGCACAGGGGGAATGGGAGAAGAAGCAGCAGGCTCCCAGCGGAGGAGCCTGATGTGGAGCTCGATCCCAGGACTCTGGGATCGCACCCTGAGCCTTAGGCAGACGCTTAACGACTGAGCCACCCAGGCGCCCTGAGGAGGTAATCTTTTAAGTATGATGCATTTTGTAAACGTTATCCTACCTCATACCTCCACTTTATGGGTTTTTGTTGTTGTTATGTAGAAGCCAGAGGGGCATCTGGGTGGCTCAGTCAGTTAAGCATCTGCCTTTGGCTCAGGTCATGATCCCCGGGTTCTGGGATCAAGCCCCATGTCAGGCTCTCTGCTCAGCGGGAAGTCTGCTTCTTCCTCTGCCCTTGCCCCCAGTCATTCTCTCTCTCTCTCCCTCCCTCTCTCTCTCTCTCTCTCTCTCGATCATTGTCTCTCTCAAATAAATAAATAAAATCTTCAATCTTTTTTTGAAAAAAGAAGTTATTAGCTCCAAGAGGGAAAATTTATTGATTTTTTTTCAGCATTATAGAGACAATAGTTATTTCTTATATATACTTAAGCCTCTTTCTGGACTTTCTGTTTTTTCTATCCGTAGTGCTTTAAGTCTCCTCATGTTTTATTGTCCAATGGGTAAGTCCCCCCTTCCTGATGTTTCTTTGTTTCTTATTTTGTTTTCAAAAATATTTTGACTACTTAGCAAATTTATTTTTCACAAATAACTATTTTAGATAAAATTTAGACTATTCATTGATTAGAGTTGGAACTGTGACTGTGTTAATTAAATAGCTAAATTTGGGGAGAATTAACATCTTTATCATAATAAGCCCTCTAGTGAGGAAACATGGTATCTCTCTCTAGATAGCCAAGTTTGCATTTATGACTCTCAAGAATATTTGATAATTTTATCTGTATGGGTTGTATTTATTCCCTTAATAAATATTTATTGAGCACTTACTCTGTGCCAGGCTCAGTGCTGGGGACTTAATAGTGAAGCAGACAGGTGGGCTTATGTTCTTGTGAGGAGACGGAAAGTCAATATACGAACCAACTAATAAAATTAAAAAACCCAGAGTGGGAAGTAATAAGATGGCAGTAAACAGGTTAGTGTGATAGAGAGCAATTAGGGAAAAGGAAGCAGCTTTAGCTGGTGGCCAGGGAGTCTCCTCTAGAGATGATGCTGGAGCAGAGATTTGAATTCCGACGAAGATTCTGTTGTCTGGGAGAACATTTCAGGAGAGGGCAAGCCTATGTAAAACAGATTGGACTGCACTTGCTGTGTTTGAGTCAGCAAGAAGGGGGCGTGATGGAGCAGACTGAGCGAGTAGTATGGAGTTGAGCTCTGAAGCAGGCAGGATCCAGAGCATGTCCGAACTTGTCATCTGGGAAGAGGAGCTTGGCTTTTCCGCCTTGTTGCGTCAGGAAGTCACGGAAGAGCTTTAAGCAAGGAGGGATAGGGTCAGATTTGTGTTTTAAAAATATCATGCTGGCTGCAATGTGGAAAATGGACTGTCGTGTAGCATGGGAGGATGTGAGAGGCTTATTAAAAGGCACTTGGAAGCCTTTGAGGGCAGAGCAGAGGCAGAGATGAAACCAGCAGCAACTGTGAGCAAGAGCGGGTCACTCAGGTAACCGGAGTACTTAATTCACCAGAGGAAAATCAGGACTGTGATTTCCCAAGAGGTTGCCTTCAAAGCGGTCTCTGATGCCTCACAGGGCAAGTGACGGAAGAAGGGACCCAGGAGGCAGGGACAGAGGAGTTTTGGTAAGGTAACAGCAAAATTACCCACTGATACCAGGTAGCTAGTTTGAGACTGTTTTCTGTTTTAAGCTGAGATACTTATTTTCTAAACTTCCTCTGAAGTTTTCAATATCTCGTATCAATGTAATAATTCATGAGGTTTTATTTTGTTGAAGATGGTTGCTAATGTAGCTAAATTCCCAAGACTACACATAGCAGAGAAGAAAGCTCTGGACAACCCTGGAAATCAGTGGTACAAAGAATAAGCAAATATCAGCCAATGAGAGCTTTAGAACCTGGAGGGTACTATGCTTTCATTGGAAATTGAAAAAAAATCTGTGTGCTGCTAATAAAAATTCGTATAAAGGATTAGATAGTGATGCAGTCTATTGACAAAAATACTTTTTCTCATTACAGTTTTAGAGAACCTGAGATTTCTACCACTAACTTCATTCATTATCATTTTAATAATTTTGCATTATTTTAATTATCTTAATCATTTTTCTTAGTATTTAATAGCTAACAGATTTACTTAGCGCAAATTTATTTAGTTTCTTTTCTTATGCTATAAGTTTATACTTTATTATTTTCATTTCACATGTAAGAAAAATTCAGAGACATGGAATTGCCCATTAAAGGTCACTCAGTTGGAAAGTGGTTGGCAGGTTACTCAAATTCTGGCCCTCTCCCTCTAAGACCAAATTATGTTTCTACCAGTCACTGTCTAAAGATGTTGGTATAATTTTATTTAACAAAGAAAAACAACTCATGGTAAGCAAGATCCTGAAGGGATGCAGTAGGTTATAGGGGGTGGAGCAAGCAGGATTCTCAGGGTGGTAAGATTGGTGATATTTGGATGCTAGGCATTCAACAATTTTGTAGCGTCTCTGGGATCCATCTGAGACTAACCTCTGCAGTCCAGGACCCTCACCTCAAAATCAGCACAATGGTCTGAGGCACCTTGGACCCTGCTCTGGACGAAGTGAAAGTGAGCACCTAATTTCCCATTTTGCCCTTGAATGCACAAAGAGAAATTTGTCTAAATATTAACAGACAGCTTTCACTTTTTAATTGATATTGATAGATTTATCAATCTTAAGTCTTACCACTGTTACACAGTATCACCCTTGAAGTCAACGAGTTACTCAGGTCATGGATATCTCTAAGAATCTTCCGACATTTTTCATGTCCCAACCATTAACTGTCACCCTTGAACCTTTACTGAGAAGTAGTCTTTCCTCCTCTGTGATACCATACCAACTAACTAAGAAAAATTTACTGTGCAAATGTTATTGCCAGATTAAAAACTTTCCTGATGATGCCTTCCTCATAGCCCTGAGGACCACCCAATCCATAATGCAGTCATAGCTAATTTGGACATTGATTTACCAGCACCTTTACATCTAAATCAAGCCCCAACTAAAGATTTCAAGGAGTTTCAGGCTTTTAGGGGGACAAAAAGTTCTACAGGTATAGGTAGGATTATGGGGGTTGCATACATCAAGGTTCAGATTGATTCATTTAAATCTCTGTCCCAACTTGCACCATACCTTCTTAAACTAGAAGCTGAAAAAAGACTAAAACTAATAGCTGAAAGGATAATAATTAAAAGATCCATCATACCTTACACAGCCCTTGTAACACTCTGATCTTACCCATTAAAATTCCCAATAGGTGGGGTTAAAGGCTTTCTGTGGGACCTCAGGACATTATTAGAATAATCATTCTCCACATCCCTATTGGGCTAAACCCAAATATTTCATCTCTGGTGCCTCTCGAGGTGGCATATTTTACAGTTGTAAGTTAGTGTTCTGTGGAAATTTCTTTACTGTTCCTTTAGATTCTAAAGTTTCAATGAAAATAGTGAATATTTTTTCCCCTTCTCCTGGGAAAGTCAACAATACACCCAGGCTATTTGCTCTAAGAATTTGCTGAGGTACCATCCTACTCTACATAATCAGGACTTCAAGGACATAAATTTCATCGTGATTCTAATTTTATCTAATATGTGAATGACCTTTGTTGTGTTCTAAAGGTAAGGTCAACTCTGAGCCCCCTGGGTACTTATTGTTTTAGCTCAGAAAGGCATAAGTTTCCCAAAGAGAAGTTGCCATTTCCTCAAAGTGAAGTTCATTATCTAGGACATGATTTATCCTAAGACAATGAATTCCTTATCTCTGACAGACCATGGTTTGTTCAGCTTTGCTAAGCTAGTAACTAAGAGACAGTCAAGTGGATGTCTGAGGGTCACTGGCTACTCTAGACAATGGTTTTGCAACTTTTCTGAAATTGTTATACCCCAAATGACTTAACTGATCCTTGGTAGTGGAGCCTCATTTCTGGGAATCTAAACATGAACAGAACTTCTGTGACTTAAAATTAGCCCTTCTACTACCACTTGCTATTGTTGTGAACTTAATTATCAGTAGACTTTCTATCTATTTGTATATGAGAGATATGGATAAGCCTTTGGACTTCTGATTCACTTTCATAGTAATTACCAGAGGTCATTGTTCTCCTGAGCATCTAGTGGCACAAGGCTATTCACCTTGTCTAATGCAGTAGTAGGAGCACCTAAACTAGTAGAGGTTTCTACTTACTTGATCTTAGGCTTTCCTTTAAATTTGAGGGTCTTTTTGTGATGCAGTCTTTGTTGCTGGAAACACACATTTACCAACAAGTAGCCTGACCACCTATGAAATCCTATTATTTTTCTGCACTTATTTCCATATATCATTGTAATATTTTGAATTCTGATATTCTCCTTCTATAACTTGGAAAAAGAGGAGCTCCATGACCACTTAACCTCTAGTTGTGAGCTAGCTGTACTCAAAATAGATTTGTTAGAAACGCTTTTAGAAAACACAAACTTAATCTCTCTTGTGGGTCATACCTTCCAGCTGAAACAAAAATATCAGGCAGAATATGCTGTAACAGATCTTCCTTCTAGAATATGACTTCTTGCCAGTGGTAAAATCTGCCCAGATGGCAGTACTTATTGTGCACATCAGATCTTGCTGTTAGCTAGAGATTAATAAATAAACAGATAAGATATCCTTTTGGGGTGGTACATGATTTTGGAATGCTTTGGAACGAAAAGGGATCCTGACCTTATTAAGAACCCCAATTAAAAATGCTCAGCAACCTAACGAACTTTAGAGTGTTATAAAGCTTCCTAAGATGTCTTTTATAAAAGTAAGTGCTTATACAGAAGTAGGTGCTATTGTCAGAGTAGTGCTTATAGCTACCATGGAGACTGAAAAAATAAAACGAAATGCCTTGATTGATCATTATGCCAGGCAGGTAGACTTCCCTAGGAGCCTAACTAAATCTCTGGAAAGGTTCAAAGAGGCTATTATAGAATGCCTGTATCCAGCTGGTCAGAACATAGGTACTGGGAGAAATGTGGGTGTAAATTAGGTGTAAACCAGCTACCTTTTTTCCTCTTTTGCTGGTTTAGAGTTACTTTTATCCATGTTACTTATAAAGACACTATTCTTAATGCTGCTTCTTGCATCCTCAATCATTCCTTGCTATGAGCCCAGTACCATGCTATGCTTCATCAGTGAACTGACAGCTGGGTTTGTGCATATTTTTATTTAAGAGTGTGTTAGTTTCCCAGGCTGCTGTAACAAATGACCACAAACCAGGTGGCTTTTAAAAAAAAAAAACCAGCAATTTATTGTCTCAGTTCTGGAGGCTCTAAGTCCAATATCAAGGTGTTAGCAACATTTGCTCCTTCTGAAGACTGTAAGGGAGAGTCTTTCCCTTGCCTCTCTTTTTCTCTCCAGGCAGTGGCCGTGGGCTCAAGTCTATGTCACTCCAAACACTGCTTTCGTCACCACATAGCATTTTCCCATGTGCCTTTGTCCAAATCTCCCTCTCCTCATGAGGACATCCGTCATTGGATTAGGAACCACCCTGATGCAGAATAACTTCATCTTAACTTGATAACATCCTCAGAGGCCCTATTACAAAATAAATTTGCACTCACAGGTTCTAGATGGACAAAATTTTGGGGGGGAGCACTATTCTACCTAGTATAGGGGGCCACCCAGCTTCCCTTGGCTCCAGTTCCTTGCCGTAATCAGTTGGTATCCTGCATAAATGAATTCAACCTCTAGATGACTTTTTATTTTATTTATTTATTATTAAATTTTTTATTATGTTATGTTAGTTCTAGATGACTTTTTAGATGGAAACTAGCACAACAGGCCAAGTAACCAGAAACCCCAAATTCCTTATTATGTTTTACCTAGCAAAAGAGATTCTTAATCTCCACTGAAAAATACTCAGTAACCTTCTGGGGAAACCAGCTTCCCTAATTAGACCTTTACAGAGATAGAACTTTAAAGGGGGCTAGAGAACAGATGGTGTATATTTGGAGGTTATCTCGTAAGTAAGATATACTCTGCCTTTTTTTTTTTAAGATTTATTTATTTATTTATTTATTTATTTATTTATTTATTTATTTTGGAGAGAGAAAGCGAGAGAGAGAGAGAGAGAGAGAGAGGAGAGGGAGGGAGCACACACGCGCGCCCATGCATGTGTGGTGGGGGAGGGGCAGAGGGAGAGGGGGAGAGAGTCTTCAGCAGACTCTGTGCTCAGCACAGAGCCCAGTGCAGGGCTCCATCTCACTACTCTGAGATCACGACACTGAGGTCACTACTTGAACTGAAACCACCCAGGCGCCCCGATGCACTCTGCTTTTGATCCACCTAATGATCTCTACGCTACAGATTTCACTGCATGATACAAAACTCTTCTTGATAACAACATATTGCAACACTATTTGACAATTAAATAGGTATATTTCAGCTACAAGTGGGTCATTGCGTGACCTCCAATGACTGATTTTGAATTTGTTGCACAATAGCCTGCTAGCTGATACCTATAAACTGGGTAGCAACTCATTGTCTTGGTAAGTGGTGTTTCCTTTCAATATAGTTTCTGACATCACTCAGGGTCTACGTTGGCCCATAGATTTCTCCTTAGAACAAGTAGTGATTCTGGAGAAGACAAAGGATAGTAGAGGCAGAGTGACAAATGGTGAGTTTGAGGCATCCAGGTACCCTTGCCCAAAGAGAATGGGACCAAAGGAAACTAGGAAAACAGAGGTGGTGCTAGTAGGAGGGGAGAAAGTGATGACAAACATCAATTACATTATAAATAAATCTTTGATCTTAATGGCAATACTATTTGTCTTAGTTCAGGCTGTTATAACAAATTACTATAGACTGGATGGCTCACACAACAAATGTTTATTTCTCTGTTCTGGAGTCTAGAAGTCCGGAATCAGGGTGCCAGCATGGTGGGATTTTGGTGAAGACCCTCTTCCAAGTTGCAGACAGCCAACTTCTTGTATCCTCACATGATAGAAAGAGGGTTAGCTAGCTCCCTGGCCCCTTTTTTATAAGGGCATTAATGACCTCCAAAGGCCCCTTTTCTGAATACTATCACATTAGGGAGGAGATTTCAACATATAAATTTTGGAGGGACACAAATATCCAGTTCGTAATACTTACATTGCAATTTGAAAATCCATATAAACATATCCTCAAGACTTGCTACTCTAGGTATAATCCTGTGGATGGATAGCATGGAAGCTTGTTAGAAATCCAGCAACTCAGGCCAAAGTCAATTACAACTGAATCAGATTCTGTACATTAACAAGTCTCCCAGCATGGCTTATATGCACAGTCAAGTCCCAGAAAATGGAGAAAAGTTTAGGTCACCCTTGGAAATTGAAGCAAGTAAATCAACACATTATAGATGGGATTTGTCATTGCTAGAAGGAGGCAGCATACTACAGTAGAACAAAATCAGAGGATTCTGAGTTCAAGTTATGTTTTTGCTTTTCCATTTATCACCTGGAAGCCATAAGCTACTCCTTATTTAAATTTTGAGCTTCGGTTTCATGTCAATACAAGAGCAATGACAACATCTTTTTGAGGAAGGTCTTATAAGAGTTAAATGCAAATCTAGGTGAAAAGTGCTTTGCAAGCTATAAATTCTTATATACATGTAAATCAGTTAAGTTATGTTATTTGGCAAGTGCTTTACCCTAGAGATGGTTTACACTTACATTCATGATAATGGTCTGTTTTTAAATTATCCATCTGTGATCTTTAGGTGAGAAAATTCCAGTATGATTTATATTTTCCAGGTATTTTCTGCAAGTAGGTTGTTTGCTTCTGTGGATTTTCTTAGAGGAATAAGACTGCATGGACTGGTTTTCTTTTCTTCTCTTCTCTTCTCCTTTCTTCTCTTTCCTTCTTTTTTCTCTTCTTCCTTTTTTTTCTTTTCTCTCTGTCTCTCTTTCTTGTTTCATTTGGCAGTTACTTATGAGCATCAGACACTGTCCTAGATACTACACTGGTAATACAGTGGTGAATAGGGTTGACAAGGTTCCTGTCCTTACGGAACTTGCATATTAGTGGGGAAAACAGATTATTAAAAACAATGAGAATATAATTTCAGTTGGGTGATGTTTCTATGAATATACTAATGTAGAATCAGGGCAAAGATGGGATGGAGGTATGTAAGTAGGTGAGGAAAAGCATGTTATTTTAGACAAAGTGGTCAGGAAAAGGCCTCTGTAGCAGTGATTTTCCATCAGATGCCTAAATAAAATGAGAGTGAGCCATATTAAGATCTGAATCAGGAGAACTTTAGATGGAGAGAAAAGCAATTGTAATATCCTTCTCACTTAGCATGTTTGAGAAAGAGCAAGGATGCCATTCTGGCTGGAATGGAGTGAGCAGGGAGGACAGTAGTAAGAGGTGAGGTTAGAAAGGAGGTCAGAGGAGACCGTCCATTCAGGGCCTTGTAGCAGGAGTAAGGAGTTTGGAGCTTTTCCTAAGTGTGCGGTGGGCAGGAATTTCTGTTTATAAGTAGGTATACTGCCGTGTGTGCATTTTTCTGATTTGAACGAGTTCCTACAGAGTCTAGACAACTTTTGGTAAACAACAACCAAAAAAAAAAAAAAAAAAGAAAAAAGCTTGAGCCTGAGGCCCTGGCCTTACATTTGATTGAACTGGTCATGACACTGCTCTGCCATGTCACCCTTCATGGATCAGGCAGGTTGTTGCTTTCTTTGATTTTTTTTTCTTTAAATTCATTAGGATTTTCTTGAAGACATAGAAACCTATCAGAAAATTTGTCCTAAATTTTTTCCCTAAGGGCTAAGCAAAGAAAGAGATTTATTAGCTTATATAAAGGAAGAGCCTCTGGGTAGCTTGGCTTCAGATGTGGCTTGATCTAACTCAAGGACTAGCTCATGGGATCTCTCAGCTCTGCCTCAGCTCCACTCCCAGGCTTCACAGGGTTGCTTCCTAGAACCCAGCTTGGTTTTTTGTTTGCTTGTTTGTTTTTTTAAATGGCTATAGCAATTTGATTCTCCAATATTCTTTCCTCGCATTACCAGCTAAAAAAAGAAGAGAGCATCCCCTCTGATAGATAGCTTAGAATATAGAGGGGGTAGGGGAAGAAGAGAGGAAACTTCTTCCTCAGGAGCCCTAGCAACTGTTTCCTTGTCTCGTTGGATTAAATTCCATCTTGGGTCCACTCCTGAATCAACTTGATGGCTAGTAAGATGGTTTTCTTTTGTTTGCTTAGACCAATCAAACCCATTCCTAGAGCTAAGGATATCATCAATTCCACCGAAACTGAAGAGCTTAGAATGGGGAAAGAGTAGACTCTCTAAAGAAAAATCTGGATGTCTTGGCAGAAGGCGGTGGAGGGGGAGTAAATCCATACCTGATGGACCAAAAAATAAATACTAGACCAGGACTGGGCACACTGTAGCCTCTGGGCCAAATGCCACCCATTGCCTATTTAGTACAGCCCAGAAGTGAAGAATGGTTTTTACTTTTTAAATGATTGAAACAATATAAAAAGAAAAATTACATTTTATGGTACATGAAAATTACACAAAATTTAAATTTTGGTGTCCACAATAAAAGTTGGGAACACACTTATGCTCATTTATTTATGTACTGTCTACAGCTGCTTTCATGCTACAGTGAGAGTAGTTGCAATAGAGATCATATGGCATGCAGAGCTTAAAGAAAGCCTATTTACTGTCTGGCTCTTTAGAGAAAAAGTTTGCCAACGCTAGGACTAGACCATCTCAATTAGCTTAAGAAAAAAAATGTGGGGTGTGGGGAGTAAATGGCTAACACAACTGAAAATTGCAGAGGTAGGTACATTTTCAGGCCTGGCTAGAACTAGGGATTTCTAATGTGGTCCCCAAGATTTTTCTGTCTGTCTCATTCTTACTCTCACTCTTGCTCTTACACATTCTTCCTTTTCTGCCATCCCTCAGCTCTGCTTTTTTCTAGGTTAGTTTTGTTGGCAGGAATGTTTTTCCCAAGTGGTAGCAAATATACCACTGGCAGCCCTCGACTTAAATTGTTCTTACAGTCAGTGAACCCAGAAAGTGTGTATTTCCCAAGAGGTTTAGCAAAAGCCCAGAGGAAAATTCTGATAGCTCTGCCTTGGAACTAGAGCTCACTGATGGAGTGGATCTCTGGGCTGGAGAGGGAAGGATTTTGATTAGCCAGCCTGGGTGATGTGCTCAACCTTCTATCTGAGGTCCTGAGGCTAGAGTACAGATAGCCCCACTAGTGGAGAGTGGGAAATTCCCAAAAGGGAAAGGTGTTAGAAGACGAAAAACATCAGATGTTTGCTAAAAACTCACCCTTTAAATTATTTAAAAGCTTAATTTTGTTTTGATAGATATTAATCAAATCACTGATTTTATTTCAAGAAGCTTGTTTTAAGAAGTATTTCTTTCAGTAGGTATGTATGGTAAAAATGTGTTGAGGGGGGCCTATTTCAAATGTTGGAGAATTATGTAGGATCTATTCTGTGATAAGTAGCTGACATTGTAAAGTAGATTTTTTTTCCCCAGAGCCAGTTCAAGGGAATCTATGTCTGCTTATCCAGTCGAAGCATGAAACAAAAGGGAATGTTTTCACAGCAAACAGCTTTTCAGAGAGAACAGTTGCTTGGGCAGTTTTTAGGAGCAATGGGATTTAGATGTGGTGGAAAATACATAAGGCCCAAATACCTGATGAAACTTGTCAACACTTTTAATTCTACATCTGTTGTTGATCACACTATGGGACTTGTTAATATGTTTATGATCATGTTGCCACAATGGAAAACACCAAGTTAAATTGTCATGTCTAGTCAGGTAGGGCACCAGGTCCTTCATGTATATTTGATGACAAACAATTCCACTAAAACATGGCTGGGTTATTTCATTAACGTAACTCCTAGAAAACCTTGTGTTAGGTTTTGTTATTCTTTGTGCCCCAGGCATAAGCAAGTAGAAGAATTCAAGACATTTAAGCCAAGAAAGTGGCATAGTAATTAGCTCCCCCATTAACAAAACATCAGTTTTGTGTGAAGTGCTAGTTAGGTTTTCAGGGTTGTCATCTCTCATCTGGTTAGCAAGTGAACAGAAAAGCTGGCTTTTTGATATGGAATGTGCTAGGGTTCAGGTACTTGCTAACCACTTCTGGTTGTTAAAATTGAGAAAATACTGGGGGCTTTTACTATCATATTGCAATTAACAACACTGTCCTGTCAACACTAAAGTAAACCTTTTAAACAATAAAATAGATTTATTTCCCTAATCTGTAATATGTCTGCCCTCAAAGTTTGCCTTTGATTGAGTTATGAATGAGAAATATGGTTACTATCCAATATAGCTTACTAGGCTTGAACATACTATACAGGAAATTGCATACATGTGTTACTTAAAGTACTTCATACTTGGGGTGCCTGAATGGCTCAGTCGGTTGGGTGACCAGCTCTTGATCTTGGCTCAGGTCTTGATCTCTGCTCAGGTCTTGACCTCACAGTTGTGAGTTTGAGCGCTGTGTTGGAGCCTTCTTAAAAAAAAAAACAAAAAACAAAATGAATTTCATACTTGAACAGAATAACTGAATAAAATCCATTTAAAGTAATCAGAGAAAATGAAATTTAAAGTTGCATAGACAAGTGCCATCTGTAAACTTTAGGTAACTGAACTCCCATAGACTTCAGCAATCCCAGACCTCTGAAGGACCATGTCTGATCTACTTTTGTATACCAAGTGCCTAGCAGAGCGCCTGGCACACAACAAGAACCACATAAATGAATACATAAAACTCTATCTCTCTACACATCAATTTCCATCTTGTTGTTGTAGTTTTGTGTCTGTCTTAACTTCCACACTAAAAGCCATGGTCCATGAAAGCAGAATCTATTATGAAACACAGTATAGTTCCTTTCATGTCTGGTATGCATGAAATATCTATTTTGAAGTGAAAATATGACATTTATTACATCTAAAATATGTTGTTCATAGGAAGTAGAAAATGGTGTATATATTCTGAATTCCTTTTAATAATTGCTCATTTTCTCATGAGAACTATTTTTTATTGTCTTCATTAATGATCTGGACAAGGTAGAGGGATTTAAGCAGATGGTACCCATAGCTGCTCTTTTATTCTCAAACATTTAAAATAAAATGAAGGGTGGGATAAAGTTGTAAAACAGGAAGGCATGGAATCCCAAGTTGAAATACTCCCTGGTGTTTTTCAGCTGCTTTATTTGGGAATGATCTTTCCCCTAATGTCTACTGGTTGGAAGATCAAGTGAGGAATAACTCTCTCAGACGGATACCTAGGTGAAAAATGAATATCCTGATGAGACAAATTCTAAGAATGTATTTACGAGATTTGACTATGGGTAGAAATGAGAGGCATTGGGGAAGATGAAAAGAGTGGACATCTATAAAAACAATGCAGATGGTAGATATTATAGCCCAAAGAGGAAAAACCAAAACCAAAACAAAAGTTTCACAGAATTTTATAGCAAAATGTGACGCAGTAGACTCAAGCCATTTGTGTTTTTAGTTTCTTGACTATAAACTCAATGAGATCAGGGCAGTGCCCGTTTTTTGCTTACCTACTACAATGCCTGGCATATAGTAGATGCTTCACAAATATTTAATCAATGAATAAATGATTTCTAAAGTCAGAAGCCTAGTCTCAAACTCTGCATAGCCTTGTTACCGAGTTAGTAAAAATATGAAGACAGAAAAGCACCCAGAGTCACTGAGCATCGGGAGGAAATTTAACACTTTTTGTATTCCTGGTTTTTCTTGCAGGGTTTCTCTCATTTGCAAACTTGTCTGCCTTCTCAAACCTCTTATTCTTTTTTTTACATAAAAAATATTTGCAAATACTTGCAAAAGTACTGCTTAAGGAGAGCAACTTTCCTTTCAAGATCCATATAGACCTCTGGTAGTATGAACATACACTTTGAATAATTAATTATTTTTAGATTTGTATAACGCCTTTCCACTAGAGAATATTGTTTTGGTTTAAGAATTTCCACTTTTTTGTAAACAGAACAAAAATCAGTCTCCTTTGTGGCAAGGACTTGAAAAAAGAATTATTCCCAAATAGATCTCATTAAGACAACAAAATCAGTTTACGTCCCAAGAGCTTCTCTCTCTGCACCATCTTGCAGCAATCCCATCTGTTTTTGACTGTTGGTGTAACAGTTAAAGTAATCTTTTAAGTTAATACACAGCAACAAGCTAATTTAGCAGACATGGTAAAACAATATGTTTTTGTAAAAGTTTCCTTGTCAAATTTGAAGGAGTTTGACTAAGAAAAATGGTAAAAGAAGATCTAGCCATTAAAACTAATGTTTACCTTTACAATTAATATCTGTGACAGCGAAGGAAAGAGCCATCATAAACAGATGATTTAAAATGGATAACATGCTCCTAAATGCTCATTTCATGGGACATAGTCCAGCACTTAAATTTATTGTCTGTGAAATAATAAGATAGGCTCACTTGTGCTCCTGGTACTATGCTAGACTCAAAGAATAATGTCTTGAACTTCCTCCTCTTTCTTTGACCTCTTCCCATAAAGCATAAGGGTTACTAAGCACCAAACAAGTCTACCACCATTTTTCAAGCTGACTGAGCATTTAATATAAACAAACCTTGTGAGTCTTTGCCTGTCTATGAGTAAAACCTTGCCAGAGTATTTTATATTGGCTAGTGTTTAAACATAATCATTATTTTTTGCCTTCAAAATTATCTTAGCAAGTGCTATAAATTTAAGATATGCAAATATGCAGTGAACAGGTACTATCTGCAAAGTAAAGTAAAATATGACAAGAAGACTAAGATTTATTATTTAAATCAGTTCTAATTTCACGAAGATTTAGGCAGAATGTTCATTTACCTCATTTGAAAATGAAAGAAATGATGTCCACATTGCCAATTTTAAAAGATGTAAAGCACAAATGATGTAATTCTGGGTTAAAGTATGTGTCAAGTACTATACAAATAGAGGATATTGTTATAATATCTGTAATTAATAATACTAAGTAAATAATGCTAAATGTTTTCAAAATTCTTTTTAACTGGATTATTTTAACTCCTCAATTTCAGAGCCAAAGTTGAGGTATATCCTGGAAATTCTGGAATTTGGGGAAATTAGCAGGGACTATATTTAGGTTAGATGATTTTTAGTTCAAAGTACCAGAAACCCTCAACTCAATCTGACTTAAATAACAGTTATTTGTTGCTTCACAAAACAAGCTGTCCAGAGTTATGGAAAGATCATCCAGAATCTTCTTTGCTATGCTTTTTCTCTGCCTACTCTCAGATCTTCGGACATGATTACACACAAAGGGAAAAAAAGGGACAGTTTCTCCCTGCCTCTTAATAGGGATGAGGAAATCTTTCCTAGAAGCCCTCAACAGACTTTACCTCATGTTTCCTGACAAGAATGATGTTGCAAACCCAGTCAGTGTCAATGAGAACAGGACTCCCAGGGCTGTTAGACAAACTAGGCTCTAACCCTGGATAGAGGCTGGGGCCCACGAGCAGACTGCAGATTCCCTCAGAAGAAAGGGTTGGGGGAAGACCATTGGGTGAATAACCAACAGAATCCACTACACCTGGGTCTGGATTCTTTGGGGCCCTTTCTCACTGAATTTTAATTTACTCATTGATTTTTTATTTACTCACTCTTAATTTTCTCATTGTTTTAATTAGCTCATAAGTTTATTATTTCTCTGGGAGTGACTCTTGAACTTCAAATTCATGTTGTCAAGATTCTACTAGATCTCACAAATTTGATATTAATAAAACAAATCTCAACATCTAAACTTTTAAGCCTACATATCCTTGACTTAGGTTGGTAATAGCACCATTTTCCCAGTGTGGCCATTTTAAAATCTAGCCTCAAATTCTTTGGCATTTCTCCCATTAAAAGGTGGGGTTTATACCCCTACCTGGTAAATTGGCATAGGTTTAACCTGCTTTGACCAATAGACTACAGTGAAAGTGATGGAATATGACTTCCAAGGCTCATAACAGGCAATGAACTTCTTCCTTATTATATTGGAACACTTGCTCTTGGAATCCTGAGACACAAAGTAAGAAGTCTGACTTTCCCCGGGCAGCCATGGAGGGGCCACATGAATAGTCTCCAAGACAAGACAGAGACAGAGAGAGGCACCATAAGCTCTAGCCATTAGTCACACTAGACTAGGTGCCAGACATTAGAGTAAACAAGCTTCCAGATGATTCCAGCTCCCAGCCATCAAGTTAATCCCAGTCATTTCACTCTTTTTGGCTGAAGCTCCAGACATTGTAGAGCACGGATAGGCCATCCCTACTGTGCCCTGTTCAAATTCTTGACCCACAGAATTCATGAGTGTGGCAGATTGTGTCTTCCAAAGATGACTACAACAAAACTTCCCATGCTAGATGCTCTTTTGCTGTGGCTCTCCTCCTATAGAGTGGTGGGATCTAGGTTCCTACCCTTGAATCTGGATAGGCTTTCAACTGCTTTATTAGTTGAGTACAGAAGAAATGCTGCTCTGTGGCTTCTGAGGCTAGGTTATAAAATGCCTTGCAGCTTCTGCCTTGGTCTTGTGCTCTCTAGATGCTCCCTTTTGGGATTCTTCCACTCAAAGTCCAGCCATCATGCTGAGAGGCATTCAAGCCACATGGGGAGGTCACATGTAGGTGCTGTAGTCAGCCATTCCAGCTGAGTCCAGCTTTTGAATCATCCCAGCCCAGGTAGCAGATATGTGAATAAATAAGCCTCCAAATAGCTCTGAGTCTAACTGTTCAAGTCACTCCCAGACATTAGAGACTTCCCAGATGGGGCCCCAGACATTACAGAACTGAGACAAGCCATCCCTACTGTGCCCTGTCTAAAATCCTGCTATCTTATTGTGTTTGGACAGATGGGCAAATTGATGGGTGGATAGTCGTGGATGCCCAATGCCGTGCACACACAAACCTCTGAGTAGAAGCTTTTCAGTGAGCATGACAGCCTGTGGCAGGAGCATATGTGTGTCTGTCTGTGTGGACGAAATCTTTACACTTTAAGGTTGGAACTATTCAAGACAAAATGTCATGGAAACAACAAAGCCAAGGACAAAGCCACATCTGGATTCCAAATCTCAGGATGTGTGCAGGGCTGTGCTTGAAGGCCTTGATAAATTATCTATTCATGCCTTGGTTCAATAAAGCACTGAGCAAGCTGGAAAAAAATATAATCTAGTAGTACACAATTTAGTAGTACACACAATCTAGTAGTACGATAAAATAGTTGTTGTTTTGCAACATCGAGTTTGGGGTGGTTCATTAGGCAGCAATGGATATCTAAACAGTGAGCATAATTAGTTGGTTCTTGTCTTAAGCCATTAAGGTTTGGGATGGTTTGTGCTGCAGTAATAGACAACAGAAAACCAGCTACTCAGGGTTGAAAGTGTTTCACTCTCCCTTTTCTTTCACTACATGTTCACTCAGAATTCCTTTTTTTTTTTTTTTTAAGATTGTGTTTATTTGTTTGACAGGGAGTGAGAGAGTACAAGCAGGGGAAATGGCAGGGGGAGAGGGAGAAGCAGGCTTCCTACTCAGGGCTTAATTCCAGAACCCTGGGATCATAACCCGAGCCAAAAGCAGATGCTTAACCAACTGAGCCATCCAGGTGCCCAACACTCGGAATTCTTCTTCCAAGAACTCTACTTCTGCTGTGTTCCTTGAATTTATCTACTCCTTTTTATTGCCACTGCCACTGCTTTGTTCAGGTCTTTTGGCCCTTTTTCAGGTAATTATAATAGTCTTTTAACTGATCTCCCTGCCTCCCAGCTCTCCTCTCTACAATTTCTTTGTACACTCTGCCCAGTCTATCCCATACACTGCCACCAGGATTGTGACTGTAAACAGGACTGAATGATCATACTGTGCTCCTGCTCAAGAACTTGCAGTGACTCCCCACTGCACACAGAAGAAAGTCCAGAGACTTCCCACAATTTCATGTTCTAGCCAGAGCAGTTGTATAGCTCTTCTCTGCATGTGTCTCTGTCTTTACACAAGATATGTCTTTTGCCCTGGGGTCCTTCTTCTCCAGTGTCCACTCCTCAAAATCCAATTCAAACCCTACCATCTTCCAATATGGTCACTAAGGCTTCCTAGATCTCCAAAGGATAGAAGTTGTTTCATATCCCCAGAAGACTGCATTTGTACCACTAATAAAGGATTTATCACACCTGTCTCATATTACAATTATCTTTGTAAACATTATGTCTTCTCTCACCATATTGAGATATCTCAAAGGCAAGAATTATGTTTTATTCACCTTAAAACCTCTAACCTGGGGCATCACATAGTCATTACTCAGTAAACATTTGCTAAAATGAATGGAATCATCGGGGCGCCTGGGTGACTCAGTTGGTTGAACGTCCAACTCTTGGTTCTACTCAGGTCATGACAGGATCGTGGGATGGAGCCCCAGTTCGGCTCCATGCTCAGCACGGAGTCTGCCTGAGATTCTTTTCCTCTCCCTCTCCTTCCCCCTCTACTCCTCCCCCCCACTCTATAAATAAAATCTTTTAAAAACATGAATGGAATCATTTATTTATTCTGTGTGTTACCAGGAGATTCCTTTATCATGCATTGACCCTTCAATTAACTCCTTGTATTAGTTCCCAGAGCTGCCATAATAAATTACCACAAACTTGGTAGCTTAAAACAACAAACATTCTCTCCCAGATCTGGAGGCCAGAGGCCTATAATTGAAATGTTGGCAATGCTGCACTCTCTTGGCACTTCTAGGACTCTGTTCCTTGCCTCGCATAGCTTCTGGTGGCTGCCTGACATTCCTTGGTGCTCTTTGGCTTGTGGCCACATCACTCCAATCTCTGCCTCTGTTTTCATATCACTTCTCCATGGGTCTGTATCCAATCTCCTCCATTTTGTAAGGACCCTCTTCAAGATCCTTAACCCAATATCATTTACAATAGAATGTAATATTCATTGGTTCCAGGGATTTGATGTGAATATCTTTGTCGGTGGTGGTATTTTTTCGCCTACTACATTCCTTAAAGCTACTGAGATTTGCTCTCTTTATTATCTCTTTTCCTGCTTTTGTTGATTTTCCCCTTCTTTCCTCAGAATTCTTACTGAATTGTAAATATTTGCAGATCCTTTTTCAAGTTTGCTTTTTGCCTTAAATCTCCTACCAACTCTTCCTACTTTTAAGTATTATGAATAGTCATCCATCATATGGGGTATTTTAGTGGCAGTGAAATATAAATTTATCTCATCGGTCTTTTCCTGGCTTTCATTAACAAATGTTGGAACAAATGAAATTCGTTTGCTGCCCTTGCCTGCTGAGTCAGCTTTTGGATTTCCAGACAAAGCATAAACTTCAAAGAACATGGCAAGCAAGCCCATTATCTCTTTTACAGGCAAAAAGAACTAGAAGAGAATAGTAGTTAGAAATCCCTCATCTGCGTGTAATAGAAAACCAACTCACAATGGCCGAAATAAATGGGAATTTGTTGTTTTTACAATGTTGCTCTTGGCCAATTGGCTGAGAGGTCAGTTAATGATCTCTTAGATAGAATTTTCCTCAGCATCAAGAGATGGCTTCCCTAGCAGCTTTCAGCATCATATCTACGTTCAGGGCAGGAAAAAGAGTACAACACTTGTTACATTTGCATCTGTTAATAAGAATAAAAAAGCAAATGCCTTTCTAAAGTCCCCAGCAGACTTGCAGTTTTATCTTATTGGCCTGAACTTCTTGTTTTAAGGAAAGCAAGGAAATTAGTTCTTACCCTCTGTAGCGAAGATGGCAAAGCAGAAGCAAAAGGGTTTGGAATATCTTGCTAGAACAGCCAAAAACCAGATTCTGCCTTAGAGTTAAAGCTGGTCTTGTTATAGAATTAGCATCCTGAGGCTTATTTATCAAAGATAAAACTGGTCCTGAATTTTAAGTCTCATGTATGTATTGACCACAAAAAGCACTTGTTAAATATTAGAGTTTATTTTTTTTAGAGATTTATTTATTTATTTTAGAGAGAGAAGGGGAGAGAGAGAGAGAACACGTGTGTGCACTAGTGGGAAGAGGGGCAAAGGGAAAGAATCTTCAAGCAGACTCCCCACTGAGTGTGGATTCCCTGTGGTGGGGCTGGTGGGGCTCAATCTCACAACCCATGAGATCATGACCTGAGCTGAAAGCAGGAGTCGGATGCTCAATTGACTGAGCTACCTATAAAACAAAAAACAACCTAGAATTTAGTTTTCATCACTTGAGCGACCTGCCAAAACACCTCGTTTCTTTCTTGCAAATGACAAAATAATCACATCAAAGAGCTTCTTTTGCTCATGAGAATTAAAGGGCGACTCTATGTCAAGAATTGGGAAGGTCCCAAGATTTTACCCTACTTACAGGGAAACAAGTCAACCTGTCACTTACATGGATGCTGATAGAAGACACGAGACCTCTGGGTCAAAGACAAAGGACTTTATTACTCATAGCATTAATAGTAGCTGGAGTTTCAGCATTTTCTTGATCCACATTCCCTGATCTCTCCTGAACCCCCTTTCCTACAGGGAGTTGTGAAAAGGGTCAGATGACACCTGTACATTTGTTGGGTTGGAGTAGGAGCCCTAAGCTTATGGAACCCAAATCTTTTATACCGAGGAGTAAATTTATCTGCCCTTTGCTCTTATCTCTACCTTCCAAAGATGTTTGCTATGAAACATCCTTGTAATCAAGTCTCAAACAAAGGCAGTTGGTTCCTGTGCTTGCAAGACATGCAAAAATATTAAAAAACCCAAGGGAAATGGTCACCAGCATTCTAGTCCATCACACACACCCTTGTCTGCTTATTCTGCTCTAATCAGACAGTACCACCATTATTACAAGAATCAACAAAATTGGCTTGCATAAGATATATCAATATTGGAAGCTTGTTAATTCTTGTTTTAATGTATTATTCCATGATGGTCATGTACTCCAATGTCCAGCTCCCTCATCACTTCCCAGTGCTTCCAAGTACCCTGTTCCATGGCTTCCAGTGTATCCATAGACACTTTTACTAGCATTGAGAGAAGTATTACTTTCAAATTTGTGCGCTGAATAAGTTATTTAACTGAAAGACAAAGATTCTGACCTGAGCAAAGTGTATATAAATTATTTTATCAATAATGAGCATGGTACTAATTAAATCTTTGGACAACTGGGAGGTAAGAATTTATCAGCTCTGTAAAAAGAATGGTGAATGATTTGGGCCATGGTATGCCAGCTTGAATTAAATGGATTCTGGATGAATCTGATTGTGGAAGCTTCACAGAAGGTCATCTTTAACTGAGCAATGTAGCTGCCCACTGACAATAATAATGGATTTCTGTAGAAAGCATAGTATGTTACTAGCTGGATGCAACTTTTTAATTTATTCTAAAGGCTGGAAATAGATTTTAAAAAGTTAAACTTACTCTATTTTGCCATGGGTACAGACCAAATTCTTTGTTGGTGATAACATCTCCGGAAAAAGAAAACTATCTGGTTATCCTTAAGATACAAAGGAAATCATACATTTTATATGGTAGAGAAGACCTTTCAACATTTTATTAAGCGTATATGAAAGCTGGCTAAAGAGCTTCCACTGGACATTTCAATAGTACCAGAAAGTAACAGTACTAGAAAGGCATTCATTTTAAGATCAGGACACACTCTGTAACATTGTTTGGCAGTGAGCATTTAGTGAGTGGCCGTCAACCAGTAAATCATGATTCATGGTCAACTGAAAGGCCTTTAAAAAGTTGGTTCTGCATCCCAGGCTCCAGCCCCTTCATTTATCAGGAATCATGCCTGAGAAAAGAATGTATCTGGAATGGTAGCCTCTTCCAACACACTCTTAAAGCATCTTTTTGATAAACTCCTGCGGGGATCCCAGATGTTCAAGGATGTGACAGGTAGCTTGTCCACACAAGAGGTCAAGGACCTTGTTCCGAACAGCTATCTAGATGAACGCTTCCACAAGCGTGCTGATGTATCTGACCTCATATATTTCTATTCTACAGCCAATTCTTCTTACCAGCCACTCTCTAAACCACACACCTCCCTTTCCACCCCACGGCTTTGCTTATGCTGGTTTCCCCTGCTCAGACAACCCTGCCATCTTCTTTCTACCTGTAGAAGCCCGTTATTTTCACCAACCCATGTCTCACCTTACTTCCTCCAAGGTTGTCCTTTCTTTGCCTTCCTCAGCGTCATGGTTATGCTGTATCATCAGCTCACATTTTGTTGTTGCTGTACCACTTCTATTTTCTCGCAATCCCCCCCCCCAACAAGAAAGTCTCAGTATCTATTATAATGCTAGGGACTTCATGTTTAAAAATCTTTTTCTTGCAAAATGTATACCTTGTAAGTCCACCAAGAGCCAGGAGGTGAAAACAAAAGCAAGAAAAATCAGTCTTATCACTCTAAGATCAGCAGAACAGCTGAAGAGATTTTCCCCCTTGTGTGAGTCATGCTTGCTGCAACTGGCCAAAGGTAGGGAAACTTGATGCGATGGGAGGGGAAAGAAGGATTAAAAGCAGTTTCTTTTCCATATTCTTGGGAAACACGAATTCAGTTTTTTTCTCATTGAGATACTGGTGCTGGGTCAGTGTCACCTATTTGAGGATGCTGCTGTGTACTAGGACAATGGATGGCCATACTTTTTTTCTGGAGCAATGTTCATATCTGCTCAGAAAAGGAGTGCTCGCACCTGTACCGCCTGTTTGGCAAAGGAGGAGAAATACTTACACAAGCCAACCTGAGCAAAAACGGGATAGGATGCGAGAAGAGAGGGGTGATCCAAATACATGTATTTATAGAGCCAAGAGATCGAGGGAGAAAGTGTGTTGTAAAGCTCTAGTTCTCCAGCTTTATGCACAGAAGAATCATAAGAGGAGCTTATAAAAAAAAAAGATTCCTGAGCCTCAAGCTAGATCTACCAGATAAGAATTGGGCAGTGGGGGGATGGGGGCGCAGGAATCTGCATCTTAAATATTTACAAAAAATCAGGAGGTTTTTATCCAGAAGGTCTAAAGACCACACTTTAAGAAATAGCATAACTTTGGAAGATCACTAAACCCGCTTCAGTCACGTTTCAGCAGTGTGGACCTCACCATTCTAAGCCTGGGTTTTCAGTTCAAGGAAAGTAATATGGACTCATCTCCTGGGGCTTTTAGGAAGTTTGAAGCGGTAAAAACTGCATAGTGCCTGGCACAGAGTATCTTTGGAAATATTTAGAGTTTAACACTTTAGTAAAGTAATACATGTATCTATCTAAAATAATCCTCCATTTGAAGTGATGTGAATTGGCAGAATCTCTTTCACACAGACTGGTATGTGCCGGACAAGGTTGAACTGCATGTGCAGAGCAAGGTTTTTTCATTTCTGTATTTGTGGTGATGCAAAAGCTTCTGGCATTACAAAATTAACTGGGGAGAAGATAATCTGCTTATTGTAAGCATCTCCATCGGCTGGTTTTTTCTTCTTCCTTTTTTTGTGGAAATAATAGAGCTGAGAATTAAACTAGACAGTAAGAAATTTAAATGCCATACTGGTTCAGGGCAGTGGTTTCTTTAATAATATAGAACTAAGGGGATATTCTGGGAGAGCACAAAAGTCTCCTAAGAAAGCTAAATTCAAAAGTTAAAAAAAATATTATTCCAAACTATTCTTTACAACCTATTAAGAACCAATTGTTACATGACTTTATATAAGCCTTTAAGTCTCTAATAATGCCTCCTTGTGAGACACTAATATACAAAACCTAACACTTGAAAGATGGGTAATTCTGAAAAAGAGTGAGTCTTTGGAAAAGTAAGTAAAATTTAACGTTAAATATCAAGCTCCCCTAGTACATTTATTATGACACTACTTACCAAAATTCATAACAAAAATAAATAACATTTTTTTCATGTACATTGCTTTTATAAAACCTGGCATACTATATTTAAATTTTTAGCTTATAGAGTCTGTTGAATAACAAACTGCATTTTTATTCTGTCAGGTAAATAATATTTTCTCTTACTTGATGTCTCTTGCTATATTGCTCAAGTTTCAAATATTATTTATTTTTCTTTATTCAGTCTTGAGCTTCAGCAATAATCATCTCAGGGTAAGGGACCACAGCCTTTTAAACCAATCTTCATAGGAAGCCACTGAATCCATTGGGTCATTTTAGTTACTTTCCTGGACTATTTCCCCAGTGATTTTTTTAAATGAAGTAATAAAATGTGATATCTTCATTTTGGCTTTTTGGGGAAGAATTTGTGCCTCCAAATATGCCTCTTTGGCATAAGGATTATTTTAGGCTGATTATTTTTAAGAAACCACAGAGGCAGGTGAGGCTCTGAAAACTGAGTAGAAGTTAGTCTTTTGTAAGAGACACTTGCATTTATAAAGGAAATCTGCAGTTGTAAGGGTGTCTCCCATGGTGCTCCTGGAAGACCAGGAAGATGGGATGACCAAATCTCTAGAAACTTACCAATGGAGAAGGCACCACAAATCTGCACACCCTTCCTTGTTCACTGTTCTTTCCTGGTAACCTCCATAAGTGACTCCTCAACCCCCAACATCCTTATTTTGTCTTTAGTTGAGGGTGGTTTTTAAGGTAATGGTCTAGGCTATTTTGGAGAGTTAATTCCATTTTCTTGGTTCTATATAGAATGTGTACATGTTTTTAAACTTTGTCTGGTTTTTGTTTGTTTGTTTTTTCCCCTGTTTGTCTGTCTGCCATTTATTTATCAGCCAGTAACCTAAGAGAATAGAGAGAAAATTGTTTTTTGCCCAAAAATGGATTTTGACAAATCTTTATCTTTGATGGATGATTTCTTAAATACTAAAAACACAAATTACATTTGTTTCATGAGTTCAAGTATAAATAGCAAAAATGAATTAATGGCATTCAATTGCATATTTTCAGAACTTGCTTCCTTATTAGGCTATTCAGCCTACAAAATAAACTGACTTTGAATCTAAACTTATATACAGTTGATCCTTGAACTACGTGTAGGCTTAGAGGCACCAACCCCATAGTCGGGAATCTGCATATAACTTGTGATTCCCCCCAAACTTAACTACTAATAGCCCACTGCTGACCAGAGGCCTTCTGATAACATAAACAGTTGATTAACATATTTTGTTTGTTTTATGTATTATATATTGTGTTCTTAAAATAAAGTAAGCTAGAGAAAAGAAAATGTTTTTAAGAAAATCACAGGGAAGAGGAAATACATTTACAGTACTATAGTGTATCTATCGGAAAAAACCCACCTGTAAGTGGACCTGTGCAGTTCAAACCCATCTTGTTCAAGGGTCACGTGTACTGAGGAAATTAGAGTTGGAAAAGACCTTAAAGGTCATCTGAGCCCTATTTTTTACAAGAACAATAATTCTAAAATTCCAGCATATCATTTTTGCCATTTATTTTCCTAAGCCTCGGTGTTTACAGATATCTTTGTCAGCCTAGCTATTTATAGTAAATCCCCATCAAGAGACTTATGACAGTTTTTGGATATTCCAAAATTGTCACTGCCTTTGCATTGTTTCATATTATTAATCTTCAGATATACATTTTCTCTTTTTAGTAAGTGTATCTGATATTTAGATATTCTGACAGCAAATGGCATTCACCTTCACCAGTTTACATAGTAATTTCAATAAGTAACGTATAATTTAGGTAACAAATATCAAGATAGCTTAGAGATGACAAATGAAATATAATTTTAAAATGTTTAAAAATAGCCATTTTCTCATTATAAAAGTAATATTTGTCTTTTGCAAAGTTAGTATAATGCACAAAGGCAAAGAGAAAATAAATTTCTAAGAATTCCACCATCTTAAAAAAACAAAACCTTTAAGAGCTTGATATATAGATAGAATGATAGGAATATATTTGTATTACAATACTGTGTGTACTTATGCACACATTAAAAATATTTTCAACTTTAAAAGTTGATACATATGTATCTTGAATTATTATTAGTTATTATTATTATTATTTTTTTTATTATTATTTTAGTAATGTCTACACCCAACATGGGTCTCAAATTCACACCCTGAGTTCAAGAGTTGCAATGCTCTTCTGACTGAGCCAGCCAGGAGCCCCTGCATCTTGAATTATTGATAGACACTTTTTCTGATTTACAGTGGACTATGGTTTTTAAGATACTAGCATCTAGGGGCGCCTGGGTGGCGCAGTCGTTGGGCGTCTGCCTTCAGCTCAGGGCGTGATCCCAGCATTCTGGGATCGAGCCCCACATCAGGCTCCTCTGCTAAGAGCTTGCTTCTTCCTCTCCCACTCCCCCTGCTTGTGTTCCCTCTCTCGCTGGTTATCTTTCTCTCTTTCAAATAAATAAATAAATAAATAAATAAATAAATAAATAAATAAAATCTTAAAAAAAAGATACTAGCATCTAAATCTAAATAATGGAGGTCAGACTTGAATTTTCTGTTATTATAGGGAATTAAATTTTTAACTAAAGTCCAAATGTCCATTTTGTGATATAAATAATTACAAACATAATATTAAAACCAACTAGAAAAAAATGCATCCATACATTGATTATCATGAAGTTTTTTAGTGCAGATAAAATGAACATTTGCATTAAGAACATAGAATTCAAGAAAGATTCAACATCGGAAACCGGGGAGGTACTGTATGGTGACTAACATAATATAATAAAAAATCATTAAAAAAAAAAAGGATTCAAGAAAGATTCAAAATTTAGATTTTAGAAGGATTTAATGGGCATTAGAGATTAGGGTCATTTGTTGTTTTTAATAAAAAGCCTCGTGTAAGTTGATTTTACTTACATATTTTTCTCATTGCGGTTTTTTTTGTATTAAAAATAAAGTCTGAAATATTGGAGATGGGCTTTTTTCCCCACATTGCTGTACAATCACACCCGTTTTTGTGCTAAAACATTAGAAGGGCTTTGGAAGTGAAAACAGCCTGTAATTTCCTTGTTCCTCTACTTGATTCTTCACCTTCTTTAAACGTTTCTATTATCTGTAGGGAAGGATTTCATTGCTTTTATCATAACCCCATACCTCAATAGTTGGCCACCTCAAGCGGTTTATCTTTTACTTCTTCTCTGCATGGGGAAATCACTGTCCTTTCTGATGATTTCTTGATCAGCCTCCAGCTTGCTTTTTCATCTTCTCTCCCCCTGCTGTCTCCCTCAGCTCTCTTGTACTTTGCTGAAAAATAGTTTAGGAATAGGAGGATTTTTGGAGGTCCCTGGAGGGGCTTCTAGAATTCCATAGCAAGGTTAAGACTGCCGCCAAACCCTCACCTGCCTATCTCTGCAACCCAATCTGGTCATTATAAACCTGGTAATGGGTTGACTCAGGGCTGGTGAATGGTGAATAATTATACTCAGTTGCAGGGGGTACTTAGATGTTTGAGAGATGACAAAACCATACATGCCATTTCTTTTGCTCTGAAGTTTTTTTCATTAAGAGAAAAACCAATATCCTCTTGGGAAGGAAGTTGCAAACCATCTCTGAAAGCAAAGCACATATAAGACAAAATTTCCAACATCCAATGGAACAGGGATGGTAACTCAAGAGTGTGCCATTCAGAATAGAGCTCTAAGTACAAACATGGAAATGATGTTAGAAATACATTTAGGAAGTGAGGAATCTTGGAGGACATCTGAGAAGAGCTTAACGTTTGCATAAAAGGAATTTAGGGTCACATCTCTATAAATAGAATACTCTCACAGTAGTTATATAGTTATAGTCTTAAACTGAGCTTAAATTGAAGCTCATTTAATGAGGACACCCAGGCCTGTGAGAGGTGAAGCAATTTCCCTAATTCACACGAGTAGAAACTTTGTCTCATGGTGTTGGGATTAGAACCAGTGTCTCCTCTTAAGTGTGTTGCTTGCCTCAATTTATAGAGGAAGAAGTGGGCTATTTATTACTTTTCTCCCTGTTTTTCCTTATTACATTTATCCAGATTCTCAAAGGGTTCACCCATTCCTGATCCAGCATAGTGCAAATTGATCTCCTCCATTGTCTGTGTAATATAGTAAAAAATGATGACTTTCAAATAAGTCAGGCTTGAGTTTTAATTGTGTCTGTGCCACTCCAGAATCATGTGTCCTGGGTTCATTTACCTCTCTATACCTCACTTTCCACATCGATAAGATGTTGAGAGTCAGAACTACCTCATCTGTAGGACTGCCTCACAGTGGCATGAATGGCATGTTGTAATACATACAGTGATCAGTTCATTGGCCCTTCCTCTGTGACTCAGTATTGTTGCTGTTGCAGCTATGTTTCCTGCCATATTACAACATGAATTATTTCCTATGTAGGAATAAAAACCAATAATAATAATAATAGAAAGCTTTAATCAAGACTTAAAATCTGCTTTGAAACCTTAAGTTGCCAACAGAAACTATCCTGATGCATTTGAATGTAAGGGGAGCTACTGTTGAAGAAGCAATATGTATAAGAAAGCTCACAAAGAGCCCTCAGCCCATGACTATCCGAAGAGGTAAGCAAAAAGAGGACTCCTGTAGGTGTCCTGGAGAACCAGACTCAAAAAACAAATCCCTGTATAACTGCAAAGGTTTATGCAAAGGGGCATTCTATGCACAGGGTAGAGAATATGATGTAAAGAGCCATCAAACATTATGAGATCCCTCCCCTGCAGCACATAAACAAAGTGAGGTGGAAAACAAAACAGAAAGTCTGCATGATAATCCTCAGCAATACACTGCTTCATGAAAGGGCATTTGAGTTCAAATGTGGGAAGCTGTGCCAAAAAAACTGAAGGCAAGCTGGCTGAGCCAAATTAGAACAGAGTAAAAGATTTGTCATACCTTTGTAATTCACACAGCAGCAAATTCAGCTCGACCACAAGCTGTCCAGATGTTGGCCATCTGACTCTTTATAGCTGTGGTCTGTTTTTTCTTTAAAGCCCCCTTTCCTCTCTGTGTTCCCAGACACTTGGCATTTCTCTTGAAGTGGACCCAAGTTGAATAAAGAAGAATTAGTCTTCTCAATTTTCAGGACAATATCTCCTTAAGAGAACTATTTTGAAACCTACAAAGTCTTTGATTAAATTTACATCAGGGCAAGGAAATTTAGCCTAGTGATTGATAGCCTTGCAGTCAAACAGGTTTGGAGCAGAGTCTTGGATCAGTCACTTATGGGTTGTATGAGGTCAGGCAAGTGATTTCATCTGTCTATGCCTCAGTTTCTTCCACAGTAAAATAGAGACACCAGCAAGAATACGATAACACCTATCTCATAGGATTCAATGAGATAATGTATTTAAAACATTAACTACTGTGCTTAGTGTATAGTAAGCTCTCCATAAATGTCAGTTATTTTTATATTATATTTTAAAATCTATTTTGCACCTGAAACCATGACTTCCTATGGGTTTCACAGATAAAAAGTTTCCAAAAGGAAGGGGATGAAGGTAGAATCACTGTGGGTCAATTTATTGGTGATTCTACAATTTAAAAAGTACTGAATTCAAAAGAGGATGCAGCTCTACTTTGGAGATCTAAAGCACATGTGTGTGCATACATCTATATCTCAGCACTGGCATTGGACGTCTGACCATTCATCATGGTCACGTGGCAAGATGCACACACCTTCCTGAGTCTGAAGCCAGTTTTCTCCATTCCACCCAGGGTTAGCCTCACCCATTTTTTATGAAGAAGGTGACTTGGAAACTATAAGGAAGACATGGAACTAAACTTTCCCCAGTGATTAGAAGGGTGAGGTTAAAGCAAAAAGTTGTGCTGATGATTAGTATATGTAGAATGGGTCATTTTATAATTTTGAGTTTGTTTTCCTCTTTTAGAAATGATGAAAGCAAATCACAAAATTCAACTACTCTTTAAAACAAACTTCCTTCAAAGGAAATAGAGCTAACCCTAAATGTAATGCACGAATGTAAGTGTTTTAAAGAAATCTAGAGAGGAGACTGGAGATGTTTTTCTGTGCAGTAAGATAGAATCTTCCCCTTTGGTGATGTTAAATGTCAACACATTTTGACAGATAGCAAAAGGTCTGACGGCAGAAAAAGTGATCTTATTCAGTGACGTGTATGGTAAAACAACAGCTGTGATTGTCTTAGGTAATGGGAAGATAATGTATAATGTACGATGCTGAAAACATTTGCATTTGGTTATAAAAATATAATAACAAGCTTCCCCAAGTTTTTAAATATATGGGCAAAGAGAAAGCTGTGGTAGTTCCCAAATCCAGCTGGTTATTAGCATTACCTAGAACCCTTCTAAAAAAATTCTGACTCTCTGGCACTGCCCTTGAAGGTTGTGGTTGAGCAAATGTAAAGAGATGCCCAGGATCATCTAGTCTGGGAACCACTCCCTGGACTGTACTGTGTTTCGTAGGTTTATATCTTTATCTGAATTTCTTTATGGTGTCTTACACCAAGCTATTTGTGAGTTAAGATTTGTGTGTGTTGTCAGAATGGTGACAATTGAGGTTTCAAATGAAGAACATGATGATGACCACTGTGGAACACTTGTTCTTCTCAGTTGTGAAATAGTGGGAATTCATCAAGTTCATTCAATGAATATTTACTGAGCTCTTACTCTATGTCAGACACTGTTCTATGTGCTAGTGATACAGAGTGAATACAATAGAAAAATATCCCTGTTCTCATAGGACTAACATTTTAGTAAAGAGAGACAGAAAAAAATAAATACGTAGAATGAATGGAAATAATGGTATGGTTTAGTTAAGGGAGATGGTGAGTGCCATCTCTGCCGTATATGATACCGATTTTAAATGAGGTAGTTAGGGAATTCCTCCCTGAGCTTATGTTTGAGCGAAGATTTGGAGGTGGTAGGGGAGCTAGAAAAACTGATATTTGATGGAAGGGAATTCTAGGTAGAGGGAACAGCAAGTGCAAAAGTCTGGAGATGAGTATATTAAAAAACAAGCATGACGTATAGGCAGACAAGTGAACAGAAGCTTTCAATAAAGCCATCATAGCCATGCCAGATGTTTCTTGGAGGTGAAATAAGATGGGAATCTGAAGGGAGTGACTGTAAAAGAGAATGGGAGGGCAGAATTGGAGAAATGGAAAGAGCAGGTAAAACTTTTGAGAATTTGCTATATGGAGAATAGGAGACAATGAGATCATTGGAGAGAGAAGTAGGATTCTTTGAAGTTTTAAATTTTTTTCTGAGGATTTTTATTGATGATGGGAATAACCTAGTGCAGGAGGGGGAAATGGATGATGCAGGAAAAGAAAAAAAAAGGAATGGAAGCTAGTATGGAAATAGATGGATTGGCTTCCCCAGGAAGGTGGGAGTATAAATCTCTCATAGTACATCTCTACATTTCTAGTAGTCCAAGGAAATAGAGATGCTGATAGGTGGCAGATGAGGTATGAAAGGTCTCTTCTCTTTGCTTCCATTGTCTCTCTGAAATCGGAAACAAGTCTCCAGCTGAGAGTGAGCATAGGAGAGCTAGTGTTGAAGGTTTGAGGAGAGGGAAGGCTTGAAATAATTCTCTGGGAGATGCAAAGTAAAAGCACTAGGGACGTGGGAGGGAATGGCAGCAGCATGGTGGACCTTCATGAGGCTCATGGTCTTGAATTTAAAGTCTGAAAAGTCAGTGTCATTGTGCGTTTTTTCTCCAGCTACCTTCAGCAACAGGAACGCAGGAGTAAAGTTCAAAGAAAGGTGCACTGAACTAGAGCTGTGATTTGGACCAGCCTGTATGTAATTTAAGAGAATGCCATGGTGTTGAGAGTGAATGCAAGGAAATGATGATAATGATTGACCATTGCATTTAAACCAGATACCAGGGAAATGAGGACACAAGAGGATGAGGTTACACAAGAAGGGTAGGTTTGATAGATCGTAGGTGGTGCTGTGGAAGGATGTAAAATCAGAGTGGTAGAGGGAGATGATAGACTGATTGCAAAATATGGCCCTAGATTTCAATCCCTACGTGGATCCAGCCCTCTCTTCTTGAATCTAGGCTGGCCTTTGACTTTCCTTCACTAACAGGATGTGGTTCAAGTGACCCAGTGTCGTTTTAGGGTATAAGGTCTTAAGTATATCTACCAATTCTCTTAGGTCCCTGCCTCTGTCATGAGAATCAGCCTGGGAGATGGGAAATCACATGAAGCAGAGTTGAGTCATCCCATCTGGGGCCAACCTAGCTAGCCCACAGCCTACTTGCCAGGTGGCCACAAGTGAACAAGACTCCCTGAGATCAGCCCAGCTCAGCCCGGCAGAACTGTCCAATCAACACATAGACTCATAATAATAATAAAAAGCTGTTATCTCAAGCCACCAAATTTTGTGGTTGTATAGTTAAAACAATAGCTAACTGAATAAAAGGAGGGGCTAGAAAGATAGATGATAGTGATTAGAAAGGATATCCTTAGAGATTAAGGTGAGGGAGGGGTTGCAATCTTTGGTAGTGACTAGGTCTTATGTATGACTGTGGGCTTTAGTGGCTGAGGTAGAGTGGAACACAAGGTCATGGGAAGAGAAGAGTTTAAGAACCTGATCTGTCATATGGACATATTTTTTTGTTGTTGTTCCTCACTTTGGGGGCAAAGCCTTCAGACTTTCACCATTAAATATGATGTTAGCTGTAGGTGTTTTACAGATGCCTAGTATCAGATTGAGGAAATTCTTTTCTATTCTTAGATTGGTAAGAGTTTTTATAAAGAATGGGTGCCGGATTTTTTTCAAGTGCTGTTTCTATGTCTACTGAGATAATCATATTGAATTTTTACAGTTTGTTATTACTGGTGAATTATATTGGTTGATACTTAGTATTAAGCCAGCCTTGCATCCCTGGGATAAATCATATTTGGTCATGATATATTGTTCATCTTATAAATCGTTGAACTAGATTTGTAAAATTCTGTTTAAACATTTTACATCCATGTTCATGAGG
The DNA here is from genome assembly GCF_023065955.2 of Ursus arctos. Lineage (NCBI taxonomy): Eukaryota > Metazoa > Chordata > Mammalia > Carnivora > Ursidae > Ursus > Ursus arctos. The sequence continues at coordinate 35,085,576 of NW_026622874.1, forward strand.
GATATTGGTCTCTGCTTATTTTCTCTTGTGATCTTTCTTTAGTTTTGGTATCAGAATAATGATGGCCTCATAGAATGAATTGGAAAGTATTGCAATCCTTCATTTTCTGGTGGATATAAATTAATCATTTCTCCATTCTGAAAAGCAATATAATGATGTTACCAAATATGGGAAACTAGATATTAAGTAACACACACCTCAACAAAGTAAAGGTAATACTAGTGTTGTTTCTGATAGTATTTTTAGGATTTTAAAAAATAGAGCTACTTATGTGTTATATATCACTTATATTTTTAACATAAGATATCATAACCCTTGTTCACATTTCCTTATAATTTTAAAACAAAATTTTAAATGTTTGCCTCATATTCTGTTGAGTAGATATGTTGAAATTGTACATTTCCCCTCATGTTGTAATTTCCCTTAATATATTAATATTACAAATATCCTGTGAAGAACATCTGAGAGCACATTATTTTCTAACATTTTGGATTATTTCCTTAGGATAAATACCTAGAAGTAGAACGAAAGCACAATATTTGTGACTATTTGTATGTTTTCATAGAATATTTTAAAACAAAAATAGCATTCAAGAGTCCTTGCTTAGAGTGAGATTTGAGTCGTTAAATCTGGGGCAAATGCATTAAAATATGTAGGAATTAAAGTACTATTAAATATTTTATAATAGCAAACTGAGAAAAAACGTTAACAAACTCCTAAAATACCCTGGATATGTTTACTGAATAATTTAACTTTGGCTCTCTCTTTTTATTCTGTTTTGTTTCGGCTGGTCAGAAAACAGCCGGGTGTTTTCACACTTTATTAGCTGTAGTACAGACCCTAGAGCTGCCCCATTCCCTCCCTCCCGGTCCTTCCACCGCCCCCACCACCTTCCCAGAAGCCCTTGTTTTGGAGCCTGGGTGCGCTGGAACTCGTGCTGCGGCTGAGCCAGGCTTTCCCCTTTTGCTCCGACTGCCCTTCAGGGCCCGGCAGCTGGGATTCCTATCCCTTGATTTCAGCGGTGAGAGTCCAGCCTCTTCCACCCTGTGGCCTGAGCCTGTCCCCGCTCCCCTTTGACCCGCACAGGACCCAGAAGTGTAAAGACCACGTTGGACCCGTCCAGCAGGGCCGTTTTCTCCTTCATGGTACCATTTTCTGTTAGTTGCACCTCAAGCTTCTGCCTCGCTGACATGGATTTACTCAAGTCCTTTTGTAGCTATTTCTCCACTTCTCCCTGTAACTTCTTCTGGATTGGCTCAGTCATGGTGGGGGCGAAGGTCTGTGGGGAGCAGCAGGTGAGGCGTGCTGGGTCTCACATGCTGGAAGGTACCCGGGCTCCCCTTCCTGGCCTGGCATCCTCCCTTCACTATTCTGGCTCAGTGTATTTTTAAGGAATACAACAAATCACTTGACATAATTTTGAAAAATCCAAGGACATTTTTGGAGGCAAAAGACCGAAAACAATAATGGTTACAATAGATTGGTGGACATAAATCAAAAGGTATGCCTTATGAAATGCACAGGGAAAGCATGCAAGCTTTATTTTGTTACATATAGAAGGCTTGCGGAAAAGTTTTTTTTTTATTATTCTCTAGCTACTTAAAACCATGAACTTCTGAAAATAGATTGGTCATCATTACGTGGTTGGGTGAGATGTTTTAATACTGTTCTTTCCTTTTGATGTTTTCTTGGGATGTCACAAATTTCTTTGGCATTTAAGGAAGTTTATCTTGCTTGTAGATATACCAACATTCATGGGCTTTCTGGAAAAGCGAATGAAATAAGAAAGGTAATTGATTAAAATACCATATTTTCAAGAGAAGTGTATATCATTTTGATTCCATTGCATCATTTATCTTCTTATCTGCTTTTCTAAAACCACCTACAAAAATATTTTAAATTTCTCTATCTCCACCATTTTGCTTTAAATCAAGAGTTTTCTTTAGAATTACCATGAAAAATATTTGAAGTGAAATATGTTGTTACTGTAGTATTTGATATCATAATTGATTCACGTTAACACTAATAGATGAACAATGGTCTCAATTAGAATCTTTGTGAGATTTTTAAAAACCGGGCATTGCAGGTTTTTTTTTCTAATTTAAAGTTGTCACTTCGATGTAGTGATATTTTATCAAAATTATGTATCTCATAACTTTGGAGAAGTATTTTCCAAGTTTAACAGTAGACAGTTGTGGCAGCCTTGAAAATGAGCCTTGCATCTCCAACCATAGGGATTTTAATTGGCCCAGGGCTCCAGGCACTGCCCTCTGAGAACCGTCGCTTTGTTTGCCCTGCTCCAGCCAGTGACTGAATGTGACAGGGATATTAAGGCAGGCCTGTTACTGAAAACATGGAGGCACCTCTGATGGCCTACTTTGGCTCAAGCCTTCCAAACCTTATTGCCTAACTTTCATTAGATTGCATGACAATTTGGAATGCTTCCTTCCATTCAACCTTTCCTCCTTCTTTCCTCTTGCATTTCCTCACCTGGGGTCAGACTTGCATCGTGGCCTGACAGTTCTTTTAGCGCCTTCCATTTTCTCTCACCAGGCATTTTATCTGATAGAACTCTTGCCCTGTTAGTTTCATCTTTATCTGGCTTCTCAGAGGATCCAGCCTAGGACATTACTATAGAAAAATCTGAATTAACTATAACCAAACCATAGCCAAGTGTAATTTCTATTTGTTTACTAAAATAAGTAGAATAGAATAAATAAAACCTTGGTGTTAAATCTATATTTGAACATAGAAAGTGCATGATCTTAAGGTTTGCCTGTGGTCTCAGCGTGACAGATAAATGCATCAAACGTTATCTACCAATTAGATGTCTTGTCCTGGGGCTCCTGCATGGCTCAGTTGGTTGGGTGGCCGGCTTTTGATTTAGTCTCAGGGTTGTGAAGTTAAGGCCCCCCCCACCCCGCGTCAGACTCAGCGCTCAGTGGGGAATCTGCTTGAGGATTCTCCCTTTCCCTCTGTCCTTTCCCAGCGCTCTCTCTCTGAAATAAATAAATAAATATATCTTTAAAAAAAAATAGATGTCTTGTGCTTCTGACTGAAAGTACACACTGAGGGCACCTGGGTGGCTCAGTCGGTTAAGCGGCTGCCTTCTCCTCAGGTTATGATCCTGAAGTCAAAGCCCACATCGGACTTCCCTGCTTGGTAGGGAGTCTGCTTCTCCTTTTCCCTCTGCTCCTTCCCCCCATTCGGAATTGCTCTCTCTCTCTCTCAAATAATCTTTTAAAAAAGAATAATGTTAAAAAAAATAAATAAATGAAAGTGCCACTGAATGTCAGGATCAGCAGAGGGATTAAAATAAAATAATATTTTTGAAGGGCTAAAAATTAACAAAGGCAATGAATATTCAAAAAACATATTTTTTTCTCTTCTGAGAGCAAAGTATAGGGTGCAGATAGTTATATTTAAATATTTTTAATAAAATAATTATTATTATGGTGTTGTATTGTCATTAAAACATAAGGGGAATGCATACAATGGGACATTACAAGTTATTAAGGAGATAATACCTTATCAATAAGGGGCTATTCTGTCTAATGTAGCAATGCTGCAAACTCAGTCTCCAGGGTTAGTACTCTGCATTCTTTTTCTGATCATGATGATGGTTTGCCCTGAACCATTTGTATCTTCCTACCTTGTTCTCGTTATAATCAGCAATATTGGTTTATAAGATAGCTGAATGGGGTTTGGGTGCAATTCATGGTCATGGATCTTTTCTCTTTATACCTCTGTCTTGCTCAGTAAGTGTTCACACTGTGACTTCGTTGTCATTAGTACTGTGCTGTAAGCAGCTAATTAAAAAGCTCACACAAAAGAACTACGATATAAAGACCAATAACATTTGTCTGGAAAGTGGGTTCCTTTATGGACCCACTGTTCTTTTCCTCTAGGCTTTGGCAGGAAAGAGTCCTTTTGCCCTACCCATCAAAATTTTCTTCCATTTGCCTATGGACTATGCAAGACCTTCAGAGAGGGGTAAGCTCAAGGTGATTATAAAATTAAATTTTAAAAGATATTTTTAAAAGAACAAAGAGCGATTTTTGAGTATATGGATTATGTAAATCTTTACTTTTATAAAAATTAATCCAACCATCTGGTTTTTACTGGAAGGTATAATACAATTTTAGTTTGAATTTTAAGCAGTTTGTGGAAATAAACTTTAAAAGCAATGTATGATTTTACTTCAGAAACTAACTTACCATTTATTATTTTATCCTAGAATTACTATTAACATTAATTAACTGTGAAGAAATATCTGATATTTTTCCTTAATGTATAACAGAATAAAAGGTAAAAGGGGGGTCCATTAACCTAGGAGTGCCACAAAGATAGTTTTTAAAAATCTTTTGTACTAGAAATAAAGGAGAGTGATCTACATTTCTAGGGACAATTCTGAAAATAAAAGTAAATTAAGCATTACAAACATGATTTTTAGCACTTCTGTTAAAGCTCTTCTCAATTTTCCAGTTAATACCTGCCTCTTTGTTTCTTCTAATCACTGTGTATCTCCCTCTCTGGTCCCCAGCATTCAGAGCTCACAGTGGCATGGGAGGGGTCTCTCAAGCATCAGGGTGGCTGGTTGAGCGCCCTGGTGCTCTCACTGCCTGTACTGCCAGGTGCTTAATTGGCTCAGCTAGAATAACTCAAGGCACTGCCAGGTGCTTAATTGGCTCAGCTAGAATAACTCAAGGCGAACTCTTCCAGAGCCGAGACTCATGTTACATTAGCCTCAGTGACACCTTTAATGCTTATGATATTTTTCTCCCTCTATTTCAAAAGTGCTCAGGGATTTGCAGGATTGTGCAAAGAACTGAAGTCTAACTATGTAGATAAACTTTTTTTTTTTTAAAAAGACAATGTAAAACATTTAAAAGCACCGCTCATTTCATTTTGTAATTTATTTGCAAATATATTTCTTCTGAAATATATATATATTGTGTTCCTGAGATAAATTATACCTGATTATGCTGTATTATCCACTTTATAAATTGTTGAATTAGATTTGTAAAATTGTTTAGATACTGTGCATCTGTGTTAATGAGGAATATTGTCTATAGTTATTTTCTCATATATACAGTTGATCCTTGAACAATATGAGTGTGAACTGTGTGGATCCACTTATACATGGATTTTTTCCAGTATAGTACTATAAATGTATTTGAAGTGCATTTACATTATAATATAAATATTATATACTGGAGAAATAACTGAGGTGAATGGACATGTAAAAAAGGAATGCAATTTTATATAACCAGTCCTCTAATATTTAAGATGAATGATTCAATCTCACAGTCCAATGGAATTCTTTTTTTTAAATCAGTTTTTCTTGTTGCCATTCTTTCTTGTATCTCAGAAGAGTGATAGAAAAACATAATTTTTGTGGGTATTCCTTTTATGTTTTTCTGTTGTATCTGCTCACACTTTTTCACATGAGTGCATGGATGGTAATTTTTTTTTATTGCTTTGTGTATCCCAAAATTTCTTTTTATCTTTCTCTCTTTATGTCTTCGTTTATAACCAATAGTTTCTATTAATATTCCTTCAGAATGTGGAGAGGAAATTATTTATAGTGTTCTAGCACTCACTGAGGTTAAAGAGTAATCTGATACTCATTTCATTGTAAGATACCAGATTTTCCACTCTGGAAGCTTTCTTGACTTTTCTCTTTATTTTCAGAATCTAGACCATTTATAGGCATAGACATTTTATCCATTTATTATACTTGTATGTGGTAGGCTCTTTTAATCAAAATATGCAACTATATTTTTAACTCAGAGAAAATTTTTGAGTTAAAAATGATAATGTCTATTTTTTAATTAGTTTCTACCTCCTGTTGTCTCTGATTTTTGCTTCTGGAACTCTTACTCCTATATATTTGAACTTTGGGATCTACCCTCCATGTTTCTGAACTTTGCTATTTTTCTTTTGTCTTTTCAGCAAATTATTTAACTGTTCTGTGCTTCAGTTTTCCCGTCTGTAAAATGGGGGTAATAATATTTTATTGGATTATTTGGTAATGTCGATTATTTGGTAATGACATTATATAAACAATGTCAATTATTTGGTAATGGTAATGTCCTTAGAACAGTGTCTGGCACATAACAGGAGCAAAATATGTATTCTGCGGTATATAGTAGGTTGTCAAATAATGCTATGTTATGGGAGAGTTCTTTGATTTTATGTCTTGGTTACTAGCTTGGACTTGAGAGCTGTTCTTTCTAATCACATTATTCATTGAATTTTTATTTCAACAATCACCTTTTTGAAATTCCCAAGTCTTTCATTGTCTGATTGCTATTTTTTTGTAGCACCTTCCTTTTTTTTTTTTTACATAACTTTATGATTCCTTTAATCTCTGTGGATCACATACACACACATAGATAAATTAAATTAGTTTACATTTATTGTAATTCCTAGTTTAGATGACTGTAATTTACTTTAATAAGAGTAATTATAATAACTTCAAAATATATTACTCTGCTTTCAATTCCCAAATGCTTTAACTTAGCTTCTTTATTTTCTTTTCCTGACTTCTTTTAGATTGAGTTATCTCATTCCCCTCTTTTCCCTGCTATTGGTGTGAATTGACAGATTCCATATCAAGTCTTTTAATTATTAAAATGGAATTTTAACATGCATATTTGACATAAAAGTCTAAAGTTAATCAGTGCCTATGTCTTTTGTCCAAAGAGAATTAGGACCTTACAACAATTAAACTGAATAACCACTTTAAACTTAAATGCTATTCTTGTCAGAATTTATTTCCAGTTATTTTTTAATTACTCACAGTTATTTTTAAATTACTCACATGCTTACTAATTTCTTTGCTTCCTATTGCTTCTTACTAGCACTCATTTCTTTGGAGTCCAATTTCCTTCTCAAAGTGGGTTGTTGAGCAGTTCTTTCACTGAGAATGTTTTGCTAAATTCAGTCTTCGAAGTTCTAAAAATGTGTGTTTTTCTCTTTCTCTTGAAAAACAATTTACCATTTTGAAGATATCATTTGTGGCTTCTATTTTTAGGGATAATTTGTCCTTTCTTTTTGGCTGACTTTAAGATTTTCCTTGCCTTTGATGTTCTGAGTTTATCAACAGTAGGTCAAGATGTGAGTTTCCTTTTATTTATTTTTCTTTAAGGCTTGCTCTGATTTTAGGATTCGTATCTTCATCAATTTTGAAAAATCCTCAACCATGATCTCTTTGCCTCTCCACATTTTCATTGTATTCTCCTCTTGAAACTCCTCTTAGATATGCACTGGATCTTCACATTTTACCTTCCATTTCTTATAACTTCTCTATTCCTCTTCAGCCCTTTATGCCTTTGTGCTATAATAGGATATTTTCCTCAAGTCTGTCTTCCAGTTTACTAATTATCTCTTCAACAGTGTCTAGTGTGTTGTTTAGTCCATCCATTTAGGTTTCTATTTCAATGACTTTATTTTCCTTTTCTACCTGCTATATTTGGTTCGCTTTCAATATATCTGTTTCTTTTTATAGTGTCCTCTATATCTCTTCTAATTTCTACCTCCTTTTGCCATTTAAATTATTTTAACTATAATTATTTTATGATCTATTTATGAGCATTATATTATCTTAAGTGTTTGAGGTACAAATCCTTTTGTTTGTTGTAACTTCTGACTCTTACTTATGCTCGATCATTTTTTGCATGTGTTCTGTAATTTTTGATCATGAGTTCATCTTCAGTGGATTATGGTTTTTCTGTGCCAGTTCTGGGGTCCTGTTTGTGGGAGGATTGACACAAAACAGTTTTAGATTTGTTTCTGCCAGATATCAGATGTAGTGAAAGCAGACTGGGAACAGTTTATTTTGTTGGCATGGAAATTCTTTTTTCAAATAGATTAAATTCTGACTCTGAATTCCCATATTTCTCTGATACATTTTCTTTGCTAACCTTAAGCTCTGGGCAAAGATAAATGTCCTTGTCATATACATGAACTATTGAACAGTCTCTCTTTCACTGAGAAAGCAGACTGGTTTTATATAAATCTCTGAGTTTCAATTACTACACACTTATGCACCAAATGTCTTTTCTTCTATTCCAACATGGGTATTAGAACCCAAGTGCCTTGTTTGAATTTACTTCTTTATGTTATAATCTCCTAGGTCTACAACATTATATTTATTGTCTTGTTTTTCAATTCCCATTTCTGTTTCTTAGGAATTTTCCTTTCTTTTCCTCCAAGTTCAAATTTGTATTAATTTCTTTTGTTGTTGTTTTATATTATTGTTAGTTACTTTAGCTCCTTATTCACAATGCCTACCAATTCACCAACAGAAATTCCAATTCTATATGTATTTTAAAGTGTATTTATTCTTTTTCTTAAATTATCTGTTTTCTCTGATGCCATTTTTTCTTTTTTTCTGTTACTAGTTTTCCTTAAGTGCCTGGAATCTTTGTTTTCTGTTCATATTTTTGAATAAAGATTTAGTTGATTTTTGTAGGCATTTGGTGTGTGTTTCTTCAGAAGTTGTATGGTTGTGTAGTTCTGTTTTCCTGACATGCCACACTCTTAAATGAGAAGGCTAGTTCTAGACTCTACAATATTGTCAGGCCTGTTGGAACCTTTATCATTCCTAAAGTAAAGGGAGCTTTACTCCAGGGTGGAGTGTTTAGTGTGTTTCACCACTGGATGGAGCTGCCTTCTCTTTCTATTAATTTCCTGAGTGACCAGTGTGATGGTTCAGTATTACTTTTGGTTTTGCTTTGCTTCTCTTATAGGCTCCAATAATATATTGACTCTTTTCGCATATAGGGGAACAAATTCAAGTTTTATCCATGACGGCTAAAAACCCTGCTTTATATACTTTGTCTACGAAGAGGCTGGGAAGGAGGGCAAGCTGTCTAAATGGTCTAGTAGTGCCAAAAGAATTACCTATTTAATTGTTACCACAGTTCACTCTTTGTCTTTGTGGTGGCTCACTCTGAGCCTTTCTTTAGAAAGGGCAATTCTTCCTTCTGGTGTTTGAGGATAAAACTTTTCCTGACTTGTTTTTTCCATCAGTCAGAAATTTTCTGGCTCTTTGGTAGTCCTTCCAGTTTACCAGCCCTCTTATGGTTCCATTCCTTTAAAAACACTTTATGTCTTTTCATGAAGACCTCCTTAAAGAGTAGAGGTAAATGAATATATTCAGTCTGCCATCTTAAACTAGAAAAAAGTCCTTACCAATATTTTAGAAGCCAAACATTTAAATAATATAAAGAAGCAAATGCATTTTTAAGTTTTTATAATAGTTTAGGACATATAAATATGAAAGTGAACAAATATAAATGTGCAGCTCAATGAATTTTTATGAGGTGAACACATCCATGTGGTTATATCAAGAAATAGAATCCTGGGGTGGCTCAGTTGGTTAAGCATCCAACTCTTGGCCTCAGCTCAAATTGTGATCTCATGGGCTGTGATCTCATGGGCTATGATCTCACTGGTGGTGAGATTGAGCACCATTTCTGGCTTTGCATTCAGTGGGTAGTCTGCTTAAGGATTCTCTCCCTCTGCCCCTCCCCCAGTTGCTCTCGCACTCTCGCTCAAATAAATAAATAAATAAATAAATAAATAAATCTTTATTTAAAAAAGAAAAAGAAACAGAATCCTGCCAGGATCCCAACCACATGTGGCTATTGATCACTTAAAATGTGGCTAATAAAACTGAAGAACATAATTTAAAATTTTATTTGATTTTAATTATTTTAAAAATAATACCCACATGTGGCTAGTGGGAAGTGTATTGGACATCTCAATGCTAGACGATACAGGGTCTTGCAGTTCATGTTACAAATTTTGTCCTATCCTAAGAGCAGTAGGAAGTTTTTCACAAGGGAAAGACATAAGATTTGTCTTCAAAAAAGATCAGACTGGCTGCAAGTAGAGAAGGGCCTCTCTCAGCTATCTCATGGCCATTTTGGGTTTTGTTTTTTGTTTTGTTTCCAGGAAGTAAAGAGTTATATTGGATGCTCTTTCTCAGTTTTTTGGTTTTATTGAGATGAGGATTGGGCCTGGTTGCAGGTGTCACAGGCCATTTTTTCCCTTTTGCCAATGATCACACTTACATGTGATATCTCAGACTGTTTCCTAAGGAGACTATTTTGTTTTTTATATTGTGTTGTCTGTACACTAGCCACTGCCACCAGAATGAGTCCAAGCATGTCTTTGAGGTAGTTCAAAAGGTATAGTAGTTTCAGCTTTCCAGCATAAAAATTTGAGAAATTTAGAGATGTACAAAGGTTTTATATAAAAGAATATGATGAGTAGTAATATAACAGAATTTTAAATTTCCTCTTAAATGCACACTGCAAACATCATGGTGCTCTGTATGTAGTTGCTAATATATGTGGGAGTTTTTTTCAGGTTTCATTTCCAAATATTTAGTTGATCCTAGTGGCTGGACATTTCTTCAGGCTTTTCTGATCTAACCCAGTCCCTCTTCATTAGTCGAACTGTTAACTGCATGTAAGTCCTTTTATTGCTTATTCCATCAATGACTTATTGATAGCTTTCAGGTTCATGAATGATTATTTATATACAGATTATGACTAAGCATTTCGCTTTCTTCTGAAGTAATTGTCTGGTCTGGGGTTCTCCTTCTTTGCTGCTCATCTGTCTTTTATCCTGGAAGCATGATGAGTTCATGGATTTAGAAACAGTACTATGTAGCAGAAGTGAAGGTCATAAAGCAAAGGGGGAAGAGCAGCAGAAATTTGCAGTAGAGAAGATTGTAAAGGCAGGTCAGTGCTAGACCATTATTTAACTGAAAGCTATAGGACGCTACCAAAGGATTTTAAACACTGGGAATGGTACAGTATCCCAATTGTTATCTATCCTATAGAGAGAAGATGAAGTAAAAAAATTTCAGCTCCCATCATATTTCCCTGTATTTCAAAAATTTTGAATGCTTCCTCACAGCCTTCTCAATCAAGATCAGACTGTTTTAAGATTTCTAGGTCTCTAAGGGCACAGATAGCTGTAATTAATGTAAAAATGTTTTAACAAAACCAAGTTATGATTAAAAAGTAAAATGAACAGGTACCATTTCAAGTTAGTGAAACAGATTAAATAAGAATTAGATCATTATGGACATGGACTTCATTAGGGAGATGGAAATTGAATTATATTTTAGCAAATACATGTATTTATATGCATATGCTTAGCTGATTATACACTGAACAAAGATTGATGTGACTGGGCAAAAGGATATTTCAGGTCAAAAGAACTATACAGACACAAGAGTGGGCATGAAGAGTACATGTGAGGAACAGTGAAAAAGTTTGACCTGACTAGATAGAATTGAACAGATCACTATCTAGAGAGACTGAACTGGGAAAGAGAGGATCACTTGACAAAGCCCTTGATCGAGTGAATGCAGATTCTTGAACAGAAATAGCACTTGCAGGAAATTTTATTTTGAAATTTGTTGAGGTTCAAGAAAGCTCTAAGGGGAGAAATTCTGGAGAAAAAGAAATGTTAACGCCCATTAGTCAGCTGTATTCTAACAAATGTACACTAAGTTGAAACGTTGAATTTGTTTATCAGAATGTAGAGTTCTGAGGAAATGAGAGGCAGGAAGATTTGGATGAACTGGAGACTGATAGCTGCAAGAAAGGCAGTGCTGATGGAAAAGTTGTGTTGACTTGAGTGAGTCCTGAGCCCTGGAGACTTCTGTGGAAATTCTTGAGGTGGAAATGAAAAAGTATACAGAATTCCACAACGGTTATGATTAGAACTTTCCCTAGCGCTGTTGAACAATGTAAATCATGAATCCTATTTATTTTCCCAGCATGTTACTATTCCCCTGCATCCGTCTGCTTTAAAGTCTTTTCTAAAGTTGTAAAATAATGAAGTTCAATATTCTCAAAATAAACCCCCCAACTTAACAGTTTTACTCTGTTTACCTACAGTCACATGTGGTGTTTATAATTCCACACAGACTTGTAAGAGGCTTATCCTTCATCATATATAAAAGCCTGTGATTAGTAGTATTTCTCTCAGCTGCTAATGTAAAAAGGACCCGAACCTATTCGGAAAATAAATAAATGTTAATAGAAACAAAGGGAACACTATTTATAATGACAGAAAATACATCTTATGAAGAAAAACAATAAGGATCCAAACATAATGAGACCTTATACTCTATGGAAGGTAACACACAGTTTTTAATGGCTTTTATTCAAAATCTAGTGTTACTGTTTCATTTTTTCCTCCTCCCTCTTTCCCTTTCCCTACGTTCCTTTTTTCTTCCTTCCAAGATGAAAATCTGATAGTTTTCATCAGTGTGAACTGGTTTATCTTCACTTAGAAGAATGAAGAAAAAACTCTAAAGTAGCCTTAAAATTACTCATAAAACACAAAACAATTGAAAGGAAATCTTTGGAGGACATTATTCACCCATAAGTCTTGATAATTTGATGCTTTTTGTGTGTATGATTTGTGTGCAAGTTATGTTAATTATACATCATATTTACAAAAATACTTTTTTGTTGAGCAGTGTAAAATGTCAGTCTCATTAGCCATCATTATTACCTGCCAGCAAGAAGAGGTTTTCAATGAATGATAATTTCCCTTCATCGTTCTGTGGATGCATACAAGTGTAAAAATTATTTTTTATGTTATTTTCAGTGTTCATAACCCTTTTTCTTCCTTTCAAACTGTTTTCAAACCAACTTCTAAACTTGAAAAAGAAAAAAATTGGCCTGATATTAAACCAGTAGTTTGCACTAGTTCAGATTGATTCATGGACAAAAGAGAGAGCTGACTCATGGAAGACCCACTCTTTCAAGAACCAAATTTTAATAATGGTAACAAGGTAGTTTTAAAGGTGAGAGTGAGGGAGGTGCAATCTCTGATGTAACACTGATTATCTAAAATGTCCAATTTTAGCATGATCAGTAAAAGTAACTCCATCTTTTTGATGGAAGAAACCTCCAGTCCTCTGGTATCATCACTATGAAAGATTTTATGCTTTTCAAATAATTTTCACACCCATTGTCTGTTTCTTTTGACTTCTACAATAACATGCTGTGGTATGATCAGAGAATCCTAGAGATTGTCTACCCCAAATCCATATTTTATGGCTACACTGAGACCCAAAGAAGGAAAATGATTTACCCAAGGGTGCAGCCCCAGTGACTAGCAGAGAAAGCACATTTTGTATGCTGCACATTTGACATGGGACACATGGGAAGCTCTTACTTAATACATATTTGCTAAATCATATTATTACTCTCTTTTAAGTATGAGCAAAACCAAAAGGCATAGAGAAGGAGGTGACATAAATGAGATATCATAAATTGATGGTAAAAGTGGGGCTGAAAACTTGAATCATTGTTTACTTCCCTTTCCTACTCTATCTCTGGACTTATCACACAATTGAAAATCTTGATTCAAAAGAATATGTTCAAGGTTGGAACTTCTAAAGAGCTATTGAACAAGGAGCCAGGGATCAGGTAACAACAGAATATTTAACAATTTTCACTGAGGAATATAGCACACCCAGAGAAGAATAGAAATTATTTAGGAACTGTTCTATAAGGGCGCCATTCCTTGGCCCCACACCATAATCCAACCGTAATTGCTGATGGGATCTACTAAGTTCAAGTGTATCTCCTGAAAAAAGTGAGAAAGTTCTTAGGACCGTATCAATATAGCAAAAAGCTTTCCTTAAGAATGATTAAAACCACAGGGCACCTGGGTGGCTCAGTCGGCTAAGCCACAGACTCTTGATGTCAGCTCAGATCATGATCTCAGGGTCCTGGGATCCAGCCCCGTGTAAGCCTCTGTGCTCAGTGGGGAGTTTGCTTGAAGATTCTCTCTCACCTGTCCCTCTGCCCCTCCCTCCCTGCTCTCTCGCTCTTTTTCTCTCTCTCTCATGAATAAATCAATATATCTTTAAAGGAAAAAAAGAATGACTGAAACCACGATATAGAATGGATGATAAAATGTTCATGAAACATATTAAATGTTATGATATAAATTTCAAATAATATACAGAAATGAATTCAGTGGGATTCTAGGCTAAATTTTCGGACTCTCTTCATTCATGTACAGGTAAAGCACTTAGCCTATATTTAAGGAAAATTATTCCTCTCCTAGTTTAATTTGCAAGCTTTTTTGTATTTATCACCTCCTTCTGCATTCTTTACAGACTCCTGTCCATGTTCATCTGTAATACGTTGGTCATTTCCCTGTATAAGGGCTGATAAAGTGTACATTGCTGGCTGTTCTCAGCCTGCTGGCAATTTTTCAAAGACTGGGATTCAAATGCAAAATGTGAAGCAGCAGCAGGGGATGACAGAGGTTGTGGTTTAGTCTGCTGAGTTATTTTCCTTCTTCCTTTCGGTATTTGTGCCTTCAACCCACCTCCCTTTTAGGAATTGCCTACCTCCCCCATCTCTATGTAGTTTGACCGAGGCTGTCAACCATAGTATCTTGACCCCATCTTCCTGACCAGACTAGACATGTGAGTTGGATATGGGCACACAAACAACTCATCTCACACAGGGGTTCAGAGATGAGCTGATGAGCCCAGTTGGAACAAGGAGAGCTCTTCCTGAGACATTTTAGCTAGGGGGGACCTGTCCAGTTTGCCTTTAAGGTTATGATGCAAGAAAGTGTGCACTTGAACCTGCTTGCAGCCGTCTTTCTAATCCTTGGTCTTCCACTAATCCTTTAAAGAGACTTTGTATACATTTGAACAAGGTACACTTTCTCTTAGAGAAACTTTTAATGATCTGTCTATTATTTATCTCTCAATAATAGCAATTACAACAAATGTAATGTCATTCTGTTTGGGCAAATTAAATGAAATTATTGAACATAAAAAAAGAGGAAATACAAATATTTAATCACAATACATAGGAACTCAAATTTATATGATATAATCAAAAACAGTTACTGTTTGCTTTTTTGGAAATAAAATTCTTTTTTGATGTTTATTGGTTCCAATACCTTGTTTTTTCTTGAGATGTTATAGGCATTAAGTAATTTTTAATATATTTTCACTTGAAAAAGCTGTATTCTCCACTGGTGTGTCTGGTTTGAGAAAATTTAAGGTTCTTTTAATGTCACAGTCTGTACTGGGTTGTTAATTGATTTCAAGGGAAAAAGTTGACATAGATGTAGTGGTTAAAGCCAAGGTTTTTTTCAATATTATAAATCTTCCTTCTCATGGTAATACTGCTATATCCAATATAGAAAAACTAAGTTGATTTTGGAATTTAATTTTGGAATATAGACCCACTTGATTAGGGAATTTGCAGTCAAAATCAGTTTTTTTTACTCTTTTCACTAGTATTATTCATGGTACATTGATACATATTGGTATCAATGCCAGGAGGTTGAAGTTTGTTTATTGACAATATTTAAACAACATTACTGCTTCATTTTTCTTCCAAAATATATCAATCATTTTAATAGTTCCAAGAAAATTATGTATGTGATTTTTGATGATTGCATAATTTTGTTCATAACATTAATTTTACTTCAAATATCATGACTGATTAATCCTGAGCACTTAAAAAGGAAATATTTGAAACTGGAACTTTGGCTTGTTCTAGAAAATTTTTATTAATATTACCGATTGTTTCTAAGAGTAAAGCATCCAACCTCCAACTGAGTTTTTGGTGGCATGATATCATGAACTTGGCCATCTCATAGCTTAGTAAAAATCTCAAGGTGTGTTTGCACTCTAAAGTTTCATTGTAGCTGAAAAATAGTTGTATTGATCTTTGGTAACATAAAATGTGATGGTATCAAGAAAGAACTTACTGAAGTTTTCATTATCAAATTTACATAATGTACACTGAAAGTAATATACAATACCTAAATCTTTTTCTGAGCATTTTTTTTGCAATCTGTTATGTTTTCCACACACATTTGTGACACTACCGTATGCTTAGCCTTTGAAATTAGTTTTATCTAGATGCAGTTTTTAAAAATAGGCCACTAACATGTACATAATTCTTTTGGAGCCATGCGTTCTTGGACCAAATACTTACATTTTGGAAATCATTTGGAAATAACTTTGTAAAAAAATGCTGCATGGCTTACATGAAAATTTGATCTATAATAATTGAAATATTTAACATTAATATATAATAATTGAGAAATATTTAATTGAGAAGCTTTGTATCCCCCAAAATAATATCATTCATTGCATCTGCTATAATTTTAACAATTTGGTTTTGTATTTCATTCCCTAAATGGCATATATATTATAAATGATATATATATGATGTATCATATATATATATATTATTATCAGTCATTGCTATGGTTTCTGCCAAATGAAAAAAAAAATTCCCATTACTAGGTTCATAAAGTCTCTTGGATGATTCTCTGAACACCATGATTATCTTACCAAAAATGGAATCATGTAGGAGTTCAATGACAGTATACAGTTTCCCCCATTTTTTTAAAGATTTTATTTATTTATTTGACATAATGAGAGAGGAGGCAGAGAGAGAGGGAAAAGCAGACTCCCTGCTGAGCAGGGAGCCTGATGTGGGATTTAATCTCAGAACCGTGGGATCATGACCTGAGCCAAAGGAAGACACTTAAGGGACTGAGCCACTCAGATGCCCCTCCCCCATTTTTATATTGTCTCTTTCTGCAGAATTATTATTTTTTTAAGATTTGTTTATTTATTTTGGAGGGGGAAGGGGAAGAGGGAAAGGAAGAGTGGGAATCTTAAGCATCTCTGTTAAGCACGGAGTCCCATCCAGGGCTGGATCTCATGATCCTGAGATCATGACCCGAGCAGAAATCAAGAGTCCGATGCCTAACTGACTGAGCCACCCAGACACCCCTCTTGCTGCAGCATTATTAATAACATTTTTCAAATCAGATGTCACTTTTGAACACTGAGCACATTGGTATGGGCATGCATTTCCATTTCTTCAGATTTACTAAAATCTGTAATAAATGCTGCCCACCCACAACTGCACCCTTCTTATTCTTCAAATTATCATTTTTTTGTAACCCCAAAGTATTTTTTAACAAAGGAAATGCAAAGTCTTTTCAGATAAACTAAAGTGACTAGAATATGGGATTACTTATAACCATTTGGATGGTTTTTATGTGTTACACGTTCCCCCAAACCTCCTACTTGTAATGTAATGTCATTTTTTAAACTTTAAATTTCTTACTTGATGTAGGTAATTGTCAACAAAATTTTGCATTAAGTAATATTCAAATTTTATGTCTATGCACCTGGGTTCGCAGAAAATACATCTAGTTCAATGAAATTTTTAGTTTTTAAATTTTGTTTTGTTCTGCATTTTTTTAATCATAAGTTTTGGTTAACATGGAAGCAGAAGTGAAATTCACAACCTCTACTTTCTGTAGAGAGCATGTTTTCAGGCTACATTTTGTTCAAAGTAGTAACTATGAACACTTCCTTGTCCTTTTACTGCAAATTTACATCTATTTTTGCTACATATATACATTCAATATTCCAAATATTTTATACTTTGCTTCTCTAATGGCTTCTCATGTTCTGTTTTCTGAAAACTGAAAATTCCTAAATTTATATTTTCCTCTGATATCTGGAGAAAAAATAATATCATGATTAGCATTTTGTTTAAAAATTTCTAATATTTTGAAAAAATTATGTGTGATAAGCTATTAAATTTTAGTAGCAGTTAATTTTGTATTGGTGAATTTTCCATAGTAACAACATTGTTATAATCATTAGATTATTATAAAATGATTATATAATGATTAGACATGATATATGTCTAAATAATACTTTATGAGTTATAACTGGTAAGTTAGTATTGGTTATTACATGAAGATCTGAAGCATAATGACTAATTTAAACATATATTTAACTTGAGAACTCAGAAATTCTATTTTAGTATAGTAAACAACAGACAGATGACATAAGCTGCAGTTTGAAACATCAACTTACCCAGTCCAATCATACCCCAACAAGAGATTTTTTAAAAATTGAGATATTTACCAATACATCAGTCTAAAAAGCAAAAAAACCTGCACTTTTCTTAGAAGCAGAGATTATTTTAGATGTTAGATCAATGGTTTTTTGATTTTTAAGTTAATTCCATTTTTCTACGTCAAAGTAGAATGACATACATTTACCATATTAGAATGAGACACCTACTGCCATCCGCCCCCAAATTGTCATAACAAATATAGAAATTGCCCATCTTTAGAGTCAATAAAACTGTAGCCATAGACTTAAAGGAGTCCATGATGTAACTAGTAGCCCTTTAGATGTGGTGTCCTTGTGCAGTGCAAACCCTAAACAACCACACATTGTGTCTTTGTCTCAGCCCCATGGAGAAAACCTGTCAGGACCTGAGCTTTTCCAGAATACATGTCAGCTGGGGTAAATTTGATCTCTTTGTCAATCCTCTCTTCTTTGTGGCATGTTTTTGTATGAAAAAGATATAACGCTTGTCAGCATTATGCATTAGAAGTTGTGTCTATGCAGTACTACTTTGGGAATATAAAGTCTATAACCTGGCAAGTTTTACTTTAATCACTGTAGGCTGAAAAAGTTTGAAGTTTTTTGTCTGTGTTGAGGAATACGATTTCTTTTTTCCTTTTGTGAACAAACTAGAGGGATTTGGAGTAGAGGAAAAGCCTGCTCTTTGCTTGGATGTGTCAAAGGACCATGGTTCAAACACTGGCCCATCTGCACGTGACTGTTGGATGTCTCTCACTTGTCTTCGTTTGAAGTCAAAGGTGTGAGCGCACAGATGATACACAAGAGGGCCCAGGTTGGGTGAGGGATCTACTAGGAGCAAACTCATTGTGCAGGGAGTTCCCCCGATCAATTTTCTATCAATGTACTGATTTGTTGAATATGTATTGCTCAACTGAGACGATAAAAAAATATGTATATATGTTAATATACATATAAATGATAAGTATACACTTTGAGAAATATAAAGCTAGAAGGTGTTATTTATTTTACTCATTATAACACACCAGCTAGGAAAACAAACATTAGGTACCTAACCAGTGGTTCTTGTTCTCAGATAAACATTAAAATCCCTTGGTCCACTTTAAAGATAAGGATTCTTAGGCCTTCCTTCAGAGATATGGGATCAGTAGGTCTGATGTTGTGCCCAGGAATCTGTATATTTTTAAAACTAAAGAGGTGATCTGCTATCCATCCAGCTACTGGATTTTCTTTTTCTTTTTCCACTCTCATTCTTCCAAATCTCTGTTGTTCTGTATCACAGAACATGCCTGCCTCTAAAAGTGGTCACTTAAAAAAATCACCAGAGGGGCATCTGGATGGCTCAGTTGATCTTGAATGAGATTTTCTTTGCAATCTCTTGTTTTCTGTTCAGGTCATGATCTCAGGGTTGTGGGATCGAGCTCAGCTCAGCAGGGAGTCTGCTTAAAATTTTTCCTCTCCCTCTGCCCCTCCCCACTGTGTGCACGCCCTCTCTCTCTCTAAAATAATAAATACATCTTTTAAAAAAAATATCCGGATATCTACCACATACATAGCATTGTCAGCAGCATTATAGGAGATACAAATAAGATCCAGTTTTTTAAAAATTGCAGTTGACATGCATTTTTACATTAGTTTCAGGTATATAACACAGTGATTTGGCAGCTCCATACATTATGCTGTGCCCACCACAAGAGCAACTACCATCTGTCACCATACAACGCCAGTACAGTATCACTGACTACATTTCCTATGCTATACCTGTTATCCTTGTGACTATTCATTCCATAACTAGAAACTGGCACCTCTCACTCCCCTTTACCCACTTTGCCCACCACCCCACCACCTTCTTTTCTCGCAACCACCAGTTTGTTCTCTGTATTTATGGTCTGTTTCTGGTATTATTTGTTTGTAGGTTGTTTATTATTATTATTATTATTTCTTTTTAAAATTTCTTTTTATTTTCTTTTTATTTTTTTAAGATTTTATTTATTTGAGAGAGAGAGAGCGAGCACTAGCAGGGGGAGCAGCAGTGGGAGAGGGATAAGCAGGCTCCCCACTGAACAGGGGGCCTAATGGGGGGGGGCTGATATCAGGACCCTGGGATCACAACCTGAGCCAAAGGCAGGCACTTAACGGACTGAGCCACCCACACAACCCTCTTTTTATTTTTTTAATTAAAAAAAATTTAAATCCAATATAGTTAACATACACTGTTGTATTCCTTTCAGGTGTGCAACATAGTGATTCAACACTTCCATACAACACCTGGGGCTCACTCATCACAAGTGCCCTCCTTAGTCCCCATCACCTATTTAACACAACCCCCCCACATCCCCTTTGGAAACCATCAGTTTGTTCTCTATAGTTAAGAGATTGTTTGTTGGTTTGCCTCCCTCTCTTTTTTTTTCCTTTGTTCATTTGTTTTATTTCTTAAAATCCACATATGAGTGAAATTGTATGGTATTTGTCCTTCTCTAATTTATTTCACTTAGTGCCATACCCTCTAGGTCCATCCATGTTGTTGCAAAGAAAATCTCATTCAAGATCCAATTTTTAAGGAGGTCAGAATCTTGTAGGGGAGATAGAAAATAACCTGTAAATGGTAAGGCTATGGGCAAAATCATTACATTACCTGTTCCAGTCACAGGAAATTGTGCTGGTGCTTCTCCAGGTCTTGGTTGTTTTAACCTATGCATGGTGTCATTGACAGGGCTTCCTAGCTGGCATTCAGAGATAAAGGGCAAGTGAAATATTATATGCAGGTTGAGGACATTGAATATAATAATTCTTTGTCTTATGGAAAAAATAGGAATAATTAAAAATTCCTACCTTGAGTTAATATAAATAGAGAACTATATTTTAGATTCAATATTTCATAGAGGCTTACTATGCACATTTTCATTATTGTTGTGGATATATTGCCTACGTTTACTTAAAAATATAAAAGTGCTATTTTCTGAACTGATCTATAATTTATAAGGAACTTAGTTATAATTACAAATACTACCATATTACTATTAATATTCTGCGTTCATTGTGTTAGAATGATAGCTTAATGTTTATGATAATTCCTTCCCTATTTCTCCACAACTGATTTATCACTTGTCTGACCCAACTTCCCTGCATGCCATTGTTCCATTTTCTCTTTACCTCTCACTTGACAGAGGAATGTTAATAATGGAATATGTTATTCAGTTATTCATTTGCAGGCTTCTAAGATGCCATGCTCTATAATTAATCACCATCACAAATATTCTTATATATATGCTTTATACATATATACTCTTACTGAGTCACTGAACTAATAAAACAGCGTATTCTAAACATCGTTGCAAATCACAGCCTATGGTTATAAGGTAGTTAGTAAAGTGCATAAGGTAGGCATAGATTTGCAAGATATTTTCAGTCAGGTGCAAATATTGGAGATCTTTTGTTTTAAAGTAATACATATGCTAACAGGATCAAAAATAACCATTTTGTATTATGCTTAATAAAGAGCACTGTTTTTATGGCTTTTACATATTTGTAAAATAGTTTTAAAATAAAATTGGTGAAAAGGTGGAAACTCTTTCTCCACACAGTGAAGTTGGTAGCATATTAATTCTAAATAGAAAATTTCACCTGCCTCTAAGATTTTAAGTGAAGTATCTTCCCTCTACCTGTATTTCTCTTGATCCATAGAATAGATGGATTTCTCAAAGGGTGGGGGGATATAAAGTGAATATATCTTCTCATACGATCTTTGGGGAGAGTTGTATATCCCTGGAGATGGGGACTTTCTATTCCTTTTTTTCCCATTAGTTTAATGGCACTGACCATAACATGGGAAAGAGTTTATTTTCTGCCAATTAGGATGAAAAAGCTACATGTATGATACTTGGGATTCAACCCAGTCCAAAAGTGCCAACTCTAGAGCAAGAATGTAGCCAGAAATTGAAATCAGAGTGAAATAATCAGATCAGTATCAGAAACACGGGAACCAAAATTTCACCTAGGCAGAGATGCCAGAGAAATTGATGTTAAGAAACAGCTCGTTTGAATGAGGTTTTCTCATCCATTTATTTACTCATTCATTCATTCATTCATTCAGCACACATCTATGGATCAATTACCTTGTGCAAGGTCCTTCCCTTTATGGGACTCAAACTGAGGGGTGAAGGAGGTGAGGTGTGGAGGCAGACAACATTTTTATTTGATTGCAATCGCAATAGGAATATTAGTACATAGTAGTATATAAAATGGGAACCAGGGGCTAAAGAAAGCTACCATGAAGAAGCAAAGACTGAGATGAACTTAAAGGATAAGCAGGAATTGTTAGAACAGAATAATGTACAAAAGCATGAAGTCTGGACTAAATTTCCAGGCTGGAATCAGTACAGGTATGATGGGAGGCCAGATGGTAGGGAGGCATGGGATGTTAGCATTGTGCAGGGCAGACCTCAAAGACTGGGAAAGCAGATGGGAACAATTCAAATCCCAGGTTCATCTTTTACTATCTACATTATCTTGAACATACCAACTTATTTGAGCCTCAGTTTCTTTAACTGTCATAAATAAACATTACATAGTAAAATAAATAATGGATGCTAACATCTACCTAGAAATGGTATTGGGAGAACTAATCTTAGAATTCTGGTATTATTGAATTTATGACTTCGTCCACATAACTAGTTAACCAATAACAATCAGAGCTCCTTTGGGTTGTTTTTGGAGTTTATTATGAATTATTCCCTAATGCTCAAATTGTGATATTTGTTGGCCATGCAGTTAGGATTCCCATTAATAATGTTCACATACATTCCATAGCATTTTTGTAAAGAATTTGGTATAGGTTTCATAGTCTGAAAAAGAGGTGTGGGGGGGGGTGAATTTTTATGAAATAATCAAAAACAAAACCAAAAATGGTGTTATCTTAGAAGAAATGAATTGACTTTGTCACTAGGGGGAGACCTCGCCAGGTTTTGAAACTTGCCCCAACTTTCACAGAGAAAAATTTTTTCTTTCCTTGGCATCTCAGGAGAAATGATGATGTAGGAAAAAGCATTGAGAAAACTTGGCAGTCTCAACAGGATTGGAGCATTTTTCCCCTCCGCTCCCCTCCCCTCCCGTCCCTTCCCCTCCCCTCCCCTCTCCTCCCCACCTCTCCCCTGCCCTCCCCTTCTCTTCTCTTCTCTTCTCTTCTCTTCTCTTCTCTTCTCTTCTCTTCTCTTCTCTCTTCTCTCTTCTCTCTTCTCTTCTCTTCTCTTCTCTTCTCTTCTCTTCTCTTCTTCTTTTAGTGGCTCTTGACTAAGTGTGTACTATGAGGTGGAGAATAAACCTTAGGGGGGATACAGACACCAAGGGAGCCTAGGTGACTGAACCAGTGGTTTGAATTCAATTCCCTTGAGTTTCTGGCAGTGTTATACAGAGTCCTGGAAGCATCACAAGGGGCCAAGACTTCAGAGGGGGGCAAGTCTGAAGGGAATTGAGTATCTTCTCATGGCAGCCATCTGAGAGAGCATGGATTGTCTCACTGGAATTTTCAGTGACCGTAGACAGTCTATGTATATGCATATATATACTTTTTTCTATTATATATTTTCCACCAATTATATTTCACTATGTAATCTTGAATCATAAGCACTTGTGAAGAAGTGAGGGTGGCCTATCTTGACCATTCTAGAGAAGGAGAAAGCCAAGGAGTACTAGGGAGAAAATGCCTCTCAAAGATAATATTCCGTGAACTAATTACCTGAGGAACTAACTCATAGAGGGTGTGCTGACACAGATGTTAGAATTACATTCAGTTAATTATACTTCTTATTATACAGAACTTCAAGCTTAGAACTTGGTTAATGGCAAACCTATTTAACTTCTTAGCTCTAATCTAGCAGTGCATGTATTTTATTTTATAGAGGATACTTGGAATAAAACAGTAGGCTTTTATTTAGGAAAATTAAGAATTAATATAAGCATGAACGTGAAGCTGTTTAAAAGATCATTTCAGGTATACTGTAGATATTAAATGCTTCTAAGTGTATAGTTTATAAATATCAAATTCTAAACCTCTTATCCAAACGCCAACTTATATTTAACAACTTGGCTATTGCCTTACTAAGTGTCCTTTCTCAAGTCCTTGTGAATTCCATTAATATAAAGTTCAGAAGATTCAAATTATACTATGTATGGCTGAACCGGGTGTTTCTAGAAAACTAGTGGAAAAACTTTAAGAGTATATTTTCTGATTATAAAAATGAATGCATGATAAAGACATTTTAAATCCTCTGTAATTTCTTCAAAGTGATAACTACTGTAGACGTGTTGAGCTATTTTCTTTTAGCCCTTATTCCATGAAAATTTTTTTAGAAACTTGAAATTCTGTATGTACAATTTTATATTCTGATCATATCTTTCCCCCAGAGAACAAGATTTGGTGTTTCCATACTCATTGCTTTCTACAAATGGAGCACATTTCATACTCTCCTTTTAAGCACAAAATCACTATATTTTATTTTTAAAACTCCATAGTTACTCATCCTTTTATCATTAAAAATCTTTGTAAACATAATTTTAATGGTTATAAGATATTTCATCACAAGGATGTATCCCAACTTACTCTACAAACCCCTTATTATTATTTAGTTGTGTCCAACAAATAATTTTGTAATTAATGTCTCTGTTCATAAAATTTTAGCCACATTTCATTGTGTTTAATAAGGATCTTTTGTATAGATTAGATAATTGTATTTTAAAATAAAAATTATAAACCACTAATAGTAGAAATACCAAAAGTATAAGAATTACTGAGATGTATAATTTCTTAGAACTTTAAAATTTTTTCATGTCAGGAATTGAATATAGGTTTTAAATGTTTCCCACAGTAACGCCTTCAGATTCAGCCCTTCAGTAACTCTCTAGGCATAGACGTTGGATTCCCTGGCAGCATATGCTGAGATGGAGTTTGGGGGTATATTTGTTAGGGACCAATATTTCTGAAATGAAGAAGGAGAAAGTAGGATTGAGGCAAAGGGAGAACTGCAAAGCAGGCCTTACTAAAGCTCAGTCAGTCCGGCAAGGAATTTATGCCTTTTCTTTTTCAATCTCCAGACCTGTGGGGTGCCCCAAAAAGGGTATGATTATGGGGGAGGCAACCCCGTACAGCTGAAGCAGACCCTGAAGGACCCTGATAGTGGGCAGCTATGTTGTTCCCACACTTCCTACAGCTGGGCAGCAAATCCTACCTGCAAGGGAGATATGGATGGTGATTCTTTGGGTTTTCCACATTGGGAAATTTATCAATGTGCTATGGAATTGGGTTAATATTGTTTTAAAAAAAAAGATAATAAATATTGAATGTTTCTTTGATACAAGTTAGACATCAAGTCTGATTAATATAAAACTCAAGTAAAATAAAAATTGATCTTAGCATGATAAGAACACATATTTCAAGCTACAATCCAGGATCATAATTTACAATGAAATATTAGAAGCAATCTCTATTAAAGTTAGAATGCCCGCTACCACCAGAATTATGTGATAGTTCTCTGGAAATTCCATCAATGCGGTTAGGACAGGGAAAGAGTAAAAGTTTTAAATAAAGGAGAGAAAAGACAGTATTATCATTACTGGAATGTGATATGATTTTTTAAATCTAGAAAACCCAAGAAAAATAAAAATGATTAAAACAGTAAAAAAAATTCAGTAGAGAAGTTGTTTGTAAGTTAATATATAAAATTTAGTAGCTTTCCCATATATCAGGGGTTGGCATACTTTTTCTATAAAGGGATAAATAGTAAATGTTTTAGACTGTGGTCATACAGTCTATCACATCACTCAACACTGCTGTTGCAGCATAAAAGCAGCTATAGACAAGGTGAAAACACGGGCATGGCTATGTTCCAATAAAACTTTATTTAAAAACAGGCAGCAGACCAGATTTGGTTCATGTTGATAGGTTGCTGACCTTTGCTATATACATAAAAAAAATCATTGAGAAATTATAATGGAAGGAGAAATCTCATTCACAGCAGCAAACAAAATGAGTAAATATTATAATCTTGACTAAAAATATTCAGGACATTAGAGAAGAAAGACATAAAAGAAATTTCTTATTTTTTTCAAAGATTTATTTCTTTATTTTAGAGAGCATGAGCAGGAGGGGCAGAGGGAGAGAAAGAATCTCAAGCAGACTCTGTGCTGAGCGCAGAGCCCCATGCAGGGCTCCATCTCAGGACCCTCAGATCATGACCTGAGTTGAAACCAAGAGTCAATCACTTAACTGACTGTGCCACCCATGTGTCCCCCTAAAAGTAGTTTCAAGTGAAGAGAATAATACTTGATATTATGAGAGAAGTTAGACATTTTTCCATATGCTCACTGAGTGCAGGTATTTTTTTTTCTAAATTGCTTTTTATACCTCATTTTCAATTTATTTGATTGCTCTCTTATTGATTTGTATGAACTCTTTATTAGTTGTCGAAATCTTCTCTAGGTCTGTCATTTAACTTGCAAATTGGGTTTCTCAGCGTGTATGAAGATATTATATATTTTTTTCCTTTATGAGTTTGAGGTTTTGTGTACTTCTTAAAAATGCCAGTCCTTTATGTCTCTCAGGGCTTTGAAAAAAAAGACACCTTCTGTGAAGCTTTTTGTAATTTCCTACCTAAAATAGTAGTATTTTTAATCATTCTTTAGATAAGACAACTAAGGGTCAGAGAGAGTAAAATAACTGGCCCAAGATCGCAAAGTTAGTGGATGGTTGAACCTGGAGCCAGAATTTAAGCTCAACATTGTGTGACCACAAAGCCAATATTATTATCTGTATTACCTTGTCCCATTCTGGCCTCATCCACCTCCCATGGATAGTGTTGGAAGAGATACAGGGTCCTAAAAGATCAATCATTAAGGATATATAGATTTCTGGTAGTACATATTTCAGGCTATCAGTTTGATCAACAGTTAACTTCATTTGGAGGTTTTGGAATCATTTTACTATCATGTATAGAACCTTTGTTATTGACTATTTTTATGAGCATTAATGCACTCTCATTTTTAGTACCCATCATGGAAATTAGACATTATTATGTGCAATTATTATTATTGTTTGCCTTAGGAAAGTTGATTCCTATTATGATTCCTAGCTGGATTTAAAAATGAATCCCCATAAGTATAGTATTTATTATTCAGAACATTAGTAGCAGAACCATGATTTTCAGTAATTAAGAGTTTCTATGAAACTCTTTTGGAATGAATTTTCAGATTTAGGAAAAATAAAAGGCTGATTAATGGCATATTCTTGCTAAATGTCATGAAAACAAAACATATGCTCTCTGTCAGTAAATCAAAATTGCTGGTAGTCTGGGAAGAATGCATAATCAGAAGAGTAAGTAATATGATAACTCATTTTTGTATTTGAGTTAATAGATGAATGATAAATCTTTATTGACCATAGGAATTATATTATTTGGATTAAAAGGTTGAGGCTTAAGGTCTCATTTGCAATAAATTCATGATTCAAAGGTAGAGAAAACTAAAATATAACATTTGATTTTGAATAAATGGTGAAGATATAAGAAGGAGAATCAATTTGAACTTGATTCCAGGAAGATCCTCCTTTGAGAATGTTCATGAGCTTGTGTTTTGGAGAAGAGAATAGTGTTAAAATACACGACTTGGCACAGCAGTGATCTTCGTTTATGCCATCAAATTCTGTAGCTTCTATTAATTGGTTTTTCAGCTTATAGAATCAATCTGTAGGCAAACACCAAAGACTTTGTTCTGGCACATAAAAGAATGTAAATGTTATCAGTCTTGACAATGTAAAAGTAAAATTTGAGAAATGAAGGGAAGGATGCAGGTGATAATGTGGTCATTTACAAAGAGGGAATATAGATAACCAATAGTGGGACCAATATTAATGATATAACTCTATTGGGAAAGGAGGGAAGAAGAGAAGGGAGTTATAGATGAACTAGATCTTCATGTAACATTGCAGAAGTCAACAGATAACATCTGAAGCTGATTATTCCAAAAGAGCTAAGTGCATGTAGCTTTTAATTGATCCCTTAGTGTTCATTGTCCCTTCCTATACAATAAAATAAATCTAGGTACATGGCCACCCTGCTAAAAACAACGTTTTCTTGCAGCAAGGTATGACCAACAGTAGGCTGAGCTGCAGTATTGTGCAACCTTTAGATCATATCCTTAAAATAAAAAAGCATGTCCTGCTTTCTCTCTCTTCACCTTCCCTAGACTGGAGTGCAGCTGAAGCAGAAAGTCTATGAAGTTGGTAGAAAAGGGCCACATCCTCCACAAGGAGGCCAGAGTGTACATCACTGTATTTCTGAGTTCCATGTTAGAACAGCCTGTATCCTAATCTAAGGAATACTTTTTTTTAGAAACATAAAGACATGTAAGACTCAAAACAGAAATAATTAAAGGTGGTTTTTTTGGAAAGTAGAATCAAGTGTGGGGTGGTGGTTGTTGGATAGAAGATGAATATCACATTTCATTATAAACATTTCTATGTTATCTAATGGCTTCAAACACAGTGGAAAAGTCAGTAAATTGAGATCCGGCAATAGGTTAATTGAATTTGACTTCTTGGGTCATTGATGATCTACAAGAGGGCTTTCAACAGAGTAAATGTGATGAGAAAGAATCAAGCTAGAAACAAATTTAGAGTATTTCAGGAGAAGGAAGAAGGTCTGTGTGTCTGGAACTCAGTGAGCAAATGGGAAAATGGTAGGAGATGATTTTGGAGAGGTAGGCTGGGTACCAGATCATGTGGGGTCTTGTGGGCCATGGAGAAAACTGTGGATTTTATTCTACATAGTGACTTAGAATATTTTTTATTGTACATCTATATTATTTTAAATGGGCCTTTGGCTCCTTTGTGAAGAATGGACCGTAAGAGATAAGATAAAAAGCAATGGAACCAGTCAGAAGGCTTTTGCAGTCCTGGCAGGAATTAATAGTGGCTTGGACCTGAGTAATAATGGTAGAAATGATGAGTTAGTTTGGGTTTTGGATGCAGTTTCAAGTTTGGTGCCAAGAGACAGTGCACAAATAGGATGTGAGGTCTGAGGACATGGAAGAGCTATTGGGAAATGGGAAGGAAATGATACTCAATGATAAACAACTTTTATGGAGAAGTAGGTTTTAGGTAGGAAATCAAAAATTCTATTTTAGACATACTGTTTCAAATACTATTATACATTTAAGTGGCAATGTTAAGTAGCAGTTGGGTATAATAAGTCTAAAGCTTGAGGATTATTTCGAAATATATATATCTTAGGATCATCAATACGTAAGTTCTTAAAATCAGATGATTGGATGACATCACACAAGGAGTTGGGGAGATAACGAACGGTTACTAGGTGATGCACCACATAAAGATCAAGAAGTAGAGCTGAGCCCCAAGAAAGAGTGGTCAAAAAGTAAGGAAGAAAACTGGAAGAACATGGTCTGAAATCTAAGTGAGAAAGTGATGGAAGGAGTGTGCTGTAGACTAAATTTGTATGTCTCCATGAAATTCTTATATTGACATCTAATTCCCAGTGCGATGGTATTTAGAGGTGGGACCATTGGGAAGTGATTAGATCGTAAGAGTGGAGCCCTCTTGAATGGGATTAGTCCCCTTATAATACAGATCCCAGAGAGTTTTCTCCCTTCCTCTCTGTTTGCCATTTAATGACACAGCAAGAAGGATCATCTATGAAGCAAGAAGCATGTTCTCACCAGACCCAACCATGTTAGTGACTTGATCTTGAACTTCCCATTCTTCAGAACCATGCAGAATAAATTACTGTTGTTTATAAGCCACCTAGGCTGTAGTATTTTGTTACAGCATCCTGAACGTATTAAGACCGGGTGATTGTGTGAAATGTTGTTGACAGAGCAAGTGTGAGGAGTGCTGAGAACTGACTCTTGGGTTTGTCAATGTACAGGTCAGTTGTAATGGGGATAGGTACAGACACCTGGTCAGAATGGTTTAAAGAGAATGGAGGGTACCTTTGAAGATTTTTTTTTTATTTATTTATTCGACAGGATAGAGACAGCCAGTGAGAGAGGGAACACAAGCAGGGGGAGTGGGAGAGGAAGAAGCAGGCTCACAGCGGAGGAGCCTGATGTGGGGCTCGATCCCACAACGCCGGGATCACGCCCTGAGCCGAAGGCGGACGCCCAATCGCTGTGCCACCCAGGCGCCCCAGAGGGTACCTTTAGATGAGAGAGATGTGACTATATTTGTACATAAGATTTAAGACCTAAGCATAAATTTGTAGATAAGTGTTGCTCAAGCAAGAACCTGGTGGGGATTATAATAAATCGGTTCAAAAGAACAAGTGGAAACTTTGCCTTGAAAAAAGGGACATTTCATCCTGCGAGACCAAAGGAAAACAGGAAATTTGAGGAAAGAAGAAGTTTATCTTGCCATTAATGAATTAGTTTACAAAGCAATGTCTTAAAAGAGTGAGTCTGTGGGCTTAACAAGGGAAACAGTTTGAAAGAATTGACCTGGTGAATTCTGTAGGAGACAAACTGAGGATTTATCAAGGTGTCCTGTGCGCTTTGGTAAGATTATCCATCATGGATTTGTCATCAGCTGGATCATGGGAATCGATCCAGTAACTCCCAGAAGCCTAGAATCAGGAGCAGAAATAAAAACAATTGGGTTAGTCCAGATAATTGTGTTTTGCTGGTATTTCCATTTCAGAATGTTTAAGGTAAAAGTAGCTTTGATGTTTTCTATTACATAGATAATTCAGATATACTGAATAGCATGTTCACTAGTAGGTCAAATAAATTTGATATGCAGCAATAGTAAGTGTGCCTTCTTTTTTATTTATGTCATGATTTCTGCTTTTTTTTCCCACAAGCTCAATACATTTGTATCAGTCTCGCCCAAATTTATGTTTTCTCCCAGCAGAAAAACAAATACTCAAGGAATTTCTTCCACTGACTTATTTGAAAAAATTAACAAATAAGAAAATAAAATGGAAACACATGCAGAATATATTTAAAATGTGTATTAAATCTGCTCAGCCATTCTAATTGGACTCATTGACTATTTCTGCCCTGATTATTTTGGATACAAGCTACATGGGCCTATATTTAGTTCATAAAATATTAAAGGAAAGAATGGATTGTGATATTTTCATATTTTCCTCTGTTTTCTGATTACAAAATTGACAGTGACTCTTTGTGACAGGAAGGGTTTAGCTCCAACCCTGTGGCAGCCTGGTAGGGGCCAATGGAGGCTGGAGATTTGATTGTAATTATACTAGAAAATCCTGGCATGTTTTCTCTATATCTATAGCATGAAAGAGTAATCTCAGAAATGTAGCCACAGTTGCTGAAATGGGTTCAGGATCTGATAAGAAGCATTTTTTTTTCTTCAGTTTCTCACAGTGTTTGATTGAGCTTCAGATCCCCTTCCAGCCAAATCTTATTTGTACTGACTTTCCCCAACCTGTTCATACCTGAACATACCAAGGAACCTAAGGGTAGTTCAAATAAAGATATAATTCCGTCATTCTAAGACCACTTGCCAGCTTTCTGTTACACTCTTTTTTCATACTCTCCTGCCTCACTTTTTTTTTTTTTTAAAGCTCTGTAAAGGGCTTAAACAAAGTAAAACAAAATGCAGTTTAAAAAATAATCAAATGAGTTCTAGGTATACTTACTGCTCCAATACTCCCGGCAAAACTTCAAGAAACCAAAGGGTCCTGAAAATACCCATTTGGAAATCACATTACCAACTAATTCTAGCTCATGTCAATGTAACCAAGGACATTTTGTTACTAGAAGACAGGCCTCTATTTTTCATATCATATCTTTTCTGTTCCCGAAACACTATCTGGCAGAAACTTCATGGCATCTTTTCTAAGATAATTACCCAAGTAGCTAGAATTACACAAGGAAAGTGACAATCTTCCCTTTTCTTTTTCAAACATGTTAGACCCCTTCAAATTTTATTGGTCCCCAGCATTACAAAGGGAGCTAGGGATCTTTTTGTACACTTGAATGGGGCTGGGAAAGAATTGGTCCTGATTCTTCATCTTCAGAGGAAGCGATGAGAATCAGAACCACAGATGGTTGGGTTTCATTACCACGTTGAAGTAATCCTAAATGCATTGTATGCTGGTTGTACCTAAGATTATGTAGAGTTTAAGGGGCACGATTCCATGAAGGATGAAATAAGGAATTTTATGATATGAAAACTATAAACTAACAACGTATACATGAAGCCTATTTAAGACCTCCCCATGAGTACAGGGACCACATATTTGCAGTCTCTCCTAGCCCAGGCAGTGGTGGAGAGTAGTGACTCAATTCTTGTTTGTTTAAATAAAACTTAAATAAAAATTTGTGAATGTATTATTTCGGTAATTAGATTTAGCACATTCCTAAATTTTTGAGACTTAAGTCATAAGCCACTAGTTCAACCATCTGTCTGATCCAGTTTCACATTGTGGTCTTAAAGCTGCATTCCAGACCTATTAGTAAAGATAATAAAATTAAAGATTTTTTGAGCTGGAGGGGACTTTCGATTTGATTCTAAGATTGAACATTGCTTGACTCATCAAGATATTATAAACATCTGTGAATTCAGTGAGAAATCTCAAAGGAGCTTAAAAATATGTGTAAAGAAAAAGGCTTAATAGCCTCCTAAGCCCTGAAAATTATTCACGTTGGTGAAATTCTGCTTTGGGCTTTGGGCAAATGCTCTGTCTTCTCTTTTCTTTCTGATTTACTGGCAATTTTAACACTTGGGCTGAAAGTAGTCATAGCATACTGTTAACCACTTTTCCAAACTGTTTAACTTTTGCTATAACTTTCAATCTACTCTTAAGCACAGTAATGCCAGGAAGTAGGAGGGCAGTCTAAAACATTAAGTGTGGCACAGAAATAGCTATTAAAAGAAAGATAACAAAGAAGATGTCTGTAATGCATTTCACCTAAATTAAATACACAAACACTTCCTCTGGAAAGATGAAAAATATGTTCAGTGCTTCAGAACCATGAGTTCTGCTCATCGGCAGTCAAATCCACGAGACAGTCTTAAGTTCCAAATTCTGCGATTGAGGACATGGCTTTGTCTATAAGCAGTGCTTGAATCACACTGACCCTGGAAATTCTCCCTTACACATTCTGTGCCCCTGAACATGCAGAGTTGTGTTGAGGTTGCCATGTGATGACGCAGCAAGGCAACTGTATCAGTGCTGACCTCATAACCAGAATAAAGGCTCCTGGGGTGGAAGGAACCTTGGAGATCACCTAAAGCCAACCCCCGTGTTCGAACATCTCCCACACAAGGAAGGGTGGCTTTTCTATTAAAATTACATTTTTGTCCATTTCTCCTATAGTCAAAAGAGTTTTTGTTTTATGTATTTTGATGCAACACCATTTGTCAAACAACAGTCTATGGCATTGGATTGTGAGTTCTAAGTTGTATCTTTGATGACAACCACCTGCACAATGTAAGGATTACAAAACAGAGATCCGAACAACCAGCCCAGAATCAGAGTGATGGTGACAGATGCAAAACTATATACAATCTTGCTTTTCTAGCTACAGCCTGGAGCTTTTTTTTTATTCTTGTGCCATATCAACTAGTTTGGGTTTATACGGCCACCACAGGGAGACACAGCCTCTATGTATATCAATTTATTGCCAAGTACCATAACTCTATAAATAATGAGAGGTGAATATGGAAAATTTCTAAGTATTCTCAGGTTCTGGTACTACAATTGGAATTAAATTTTTCAGAAGACAGAAAGCAAACCTAACCTTGGTTTAAATGCTGGGCAAATGTAAACAACCAACAAATGTGCAATTTTAAGAGGCAACATAGAGCTTAGAGTACTTATGTTCCAGCCTTGCCTCTGCCACTTCTCTCAAGGACACCACTAGAGTAGCCTGGACACATTAAGTCAGATGCCGTGACATTGAAGAAACTAACTGTGGGCCCCTCCTAAGCAGTGACCATTAGAGTCCAAGCCTGGTGCTAAGGCATAGATGATCAAATATGATCTTGCTCAATTACCATAGAAACCAGTGTCTCAGGCATTCTGGGTGAGTTTCAAATCAGGACTAGCAGGTCTCCTTAAAACAATCTGGCGTTTGTTTCTGGCCGTGAGGATCCAAGAGACTCTGATTATTATGTTTCATTTTATCCTGTAAAATCCTTATGGAAACACCCCCACCTGCGACAGCCCCAAGCAGTGAAGCCTATTTAAAGGGAGACTACAAGGAGATCTAACACATAGAGAATGATTAATTTTCCAGGCATTTAAAAAAATATATATTATCTTATTTAATCTTCACAAAAACTCTTGGAGTCAAGAATCGTTTGATCTATTGTGCTAATGCAGAAATTAAAACACAGAAGTAAAAAAGGCAGAATTCAAACCATTTCTGTTTGATTTCCAAAGTCAAGTCTCTTTCCACTATATTATACTGCCTCCTACTCTAGCAAGCTGCATTGTCTAGCATATTGGGTGCTTCCAATGGAAACTACTGTAAGATCTTTTATATTCTTATTTTACTATGTGCAACTGAATTAGATTTTAGAAGTCTGAGGGATAAAATCCTATGCATCTACTAAGGAAAATAGCAGTTCTTTTGGCTTTCTGTTGGAATCTGAAAATTACTCATTAAGGTCAGGGAAATTATTATCATTTTGCATAATGAGAAAAAAAAAGCCAAAATTTTATAGGCATACTTTTTAAGGACAAACAGCCTTGAAAAGATTCAAAATAATACTTTACATTTGATATTAGTGTTTTATTTTGCAATCTCAAAAGAGAGCATGCCGACATATTTTTATGGTAGTCTTCAAACAGTAAAGATGTAGTGTTAAAATTCTTCCCATTTTATGGTTGAGAAATATGAGAAAAAGAAAGGACTTCTATGAGGTCACCAGGTCAGAAACTAAATCATTAAACTGTGGTTTTAGCTCAGGGTAGAAAGATTTTTTGAAAAGAATTTAGGGTATAGATCTCTGTAAACTGTGTAGTACCACACAAATGTTTGTTATTTGTGTTATTATCTCCGGGTGAGGATGGAGGTCTATGTAGGATATGAATTCATTTTAAGCCTGTCGCACTAATGACTTGGAAAACCACCAGCTGGTCTATATAGTATCAAAAATTATGTTTATTATGTAAGTAAACAGTCTTTAGTATGATTTTTTTTACCTCTCTGTAAAACATCAAAAGAATTAAAAACAAATCTAAGAAAATAACACACCAAGTGCTAATTTCTCTATAACACTTTTTTTCCCTGTCTTCTCTCATGATACTTTCAGCTCCTTCTTCTTTCCTCCTTGTTCTTCCTTTTCAAAGATAGAGATGATATTAGAGATGGGAACGCAGTGGAATTATTTTTAGATTGTAGCTCTTTTGACTTTGTCTCTCCTTGGATATTCTGGGACCATCATCATCGCTGGCTGCGATTTGGTGGAGGCTTCTGAGAACTCTTTTAGATCAGTCGCCCAGTTGGCTTGGGATTCCAAGTCTGAGAATGTGAGGCACACAGTCCAAAAGACCCCAGCAGCAATTGGCTTCCCACAGGTCCATTCAAAATGGGTTTGGTCTTCATTCCATTAGAATACTCCTCTGTTTTTAGTTTCAACAAGGCACACTTTTTTTTTTTTTAAATCCTTGGAGCTCATTACAATTTTAAAACAAACTGACAATGGACACAAGATACAGTTTGAATGGCCTGTGAAGAAATTAAGAAAGAAGAGACCAAGGAGAGGTATATATATTAAGAAATTTATTGACCTTCCAGTTATCTCTGTCAGCTTCTGAAACCTTCTACAATCCGTTACTGCGCCTCTGTCACATAGTTGATGGTTCCCAAATGAGTAAACAAAAGACCCAATACTTGATCTGCACTTTTGAGTTCAGTTTCGCTTCCTGTCCTGGGACAAAATTTATTTAGAAGATATTTGTATCATTCCTATTGAACACTGGTAGTTCAGCATTAGCAGCCTCTTGAAAAATACCTCCCTGTTATCTGCCATTGGACCACTTGTTGCTGTGGTGTACCTGTGTAGAACAATGATCCCCCAGTGATACTAATCGAAGGAACCTGTGAGCATGTTAAATAACATGACAAAGTAGAATTAAGATTGCAGATGGAATTAAGGTCACCAATCACTGACTTTAAATTAGGAAGATTATTCTGGATTATTCACATGAGCCTAATACATTTGACCCTTGACATTATGAGTTTGAACTGCACAGGTCCACTTATACATGGTTTTTTTTTTTTTTTTTCAGTAAATACAATTAAATACTGTAAATGAATTTCCTCTTCCTAATGATTTTCTTTCTTTCTTTTTTTTCTAAGATTTTATTTATTTATTTGACAAAGCAAAAGAGCACAAGCAGGGCGAGCAGCAGAGGGAGAGAGAAGCAGGCTCCCCACTGAGCAGGAAGCCTGACATGGGGCTCGGGGCTCAATCTGAGGACCCTGGGATCAGGGCCTGAGCCTAAGGCAGATGCTTAACGGACTGAGCCACCCAGGTGAATCTCTAATGATTTTCTTAATAACAACTTTTGCTCGCTTAGTGTAAGAATACAGTATATACTACATATAACACACAAAACAGGTGTTAATTATTGGTAAGGTTTCCAGTCAACAGTAGGCTGTTAGTAGTTAAGTTTTGGGGAGTGAAAAGTAATACTCAGATTTTCCACTGTGTGTGTTTTGGGGGGTGGTGTCAATGCCCTTAACCCCTGCATCATTCAAGGTTAACTGTATAATCACAAGAATCCTTAAGTGTGAAAGAAGAAACACATGTCAGTGTGCAAGTAATGCAGAGTGAGAAAGACTGGACTGGCTGTTGCTGGTTTTGAAGAGGGAGAAAGGTGGTCATTAGCTAAGAAATGTGGGCAGCCTCTAAAAGTTGGGGACGGCGGGGAAACAAAGCCTTTCCAGAAGGAATGCGCACATCTTGTTTTAGTTCAGTGAGACCCTTTTCTGACTGTTGACCTCCAGAACTATAAGATACTAAACGTGTATTGTTTTAAGGCACTACCTTTGTGGTAATTTGTTACAACAACATCAGAAAACTAGTTCATCCTACATGTTCTCTTACCTCTCCCCTTTATGTTTAACAACGCACCCCTCCCCCCCCCCCCCCGCCGTGAGCCAGCCACCTTGTTGAATCTTTTGTTAGCATCATTGAAATGACTGTGTCTGTTGGTGAGTGTGGATAAGTCAGTCTCCTCTGCTGTATGTTAATGTTGTCCTTTCTATGCCCATGTCACAGAAGTTGGTACTCAGAAGTCCACCAAACAGAACCTGTGATTCAAGCCCTAAGGGTTGGAGTCAGCCAGACTACATGTAGAGATACCCATCTAGCTGCACAGGCCAGCTCCTCCTCTCTCTGACCTTGGACAAAGGATTGTGCCTCTCAGAGCCCCAGTTTTTTCACCTGTAAAATGGATAGTAAAACTTCATGGGTTAGGATACTATGATGGTTAAAAGAAAATGCCAGAAAAGTGCTTAGAACAGTACCTGGCACAAAGTAGCATTTACATAAATACAATTTTTTGATTATTCTCATCGATATCTGGCTCATTATTCCTCAACTGGCACAGCAGATACACAAATTTAACCAAAGACCTGAATGAAATAACATGGAAAATCAAGTATTTGGTTCCCTTGTGTGGATGGAGGTTTCTGTGATTTGTCCTGCATAACCCACCTCCCCGACCTGCACGTAGGCAGGCAGGCTAAAGCATAGTGTTTGTGAGACTTGTGCTATATAAGTGACCTCGGGAGCCTGATGAGTTGACATTAGCTGGCCTCCAGGTCAGAATTGGCCCTTCTGGTCTGGATGCTAAGAGCTTTACATTTTGCCTTACATCCCCTCTCTGGCTCCAGGCTGGACGAGCACAGCAAGCCCAGGCTCCTTGGATGTGTAAAGACATGATAACAGAGGAATGCAGCTCGCTCCAAACTGCACGTAGGCAAACAAATATTTAACTTCACACCCCATCATTTGCCCTATAACTACAGCCCTTAGGGGGACGGTCAGTTGCAAGTCTCACCTGAGGGCAGGTTGCTTGGCCCAGGCCTCTCCATTGGGACTCCAGCCTCCAGCCCAGCTGTCTCCACAGGGCTCCCCCAGCTGATGAGGCTGGATGTTGTAAGCACCCAATTCGATGAACTCAGTCTTATTCTCCTTTAGTGCTTACTATTGCCTTCAACTATGCACAGATTTCCCTTCTTTCTGTTTCTATTAGATTTTTACAATCTCAATAAAATGTTTTTTTCCCCTTTGAAACTGAGAGTATGGCTGCCGTGAATCTTTTCTTCAGAACATCCCTTTTCATTCAAGAACCACTGACTATGTTACTCCAGCATGTAGACTTTGAAATACCAATCCTGCCCCCCCTAAAATCCAAAGAGCGTGGGGCACCTGGGTGACTCAGTCAGCTAAGCATCTGCCTTTGGTTCAGGTCATGATCTCGGGGTCTGCTTCTCCCACTCCCTGTGCTCCTCTCCTGGCTTGTGCTCGCTCTCTCTCTCTCTCTCTCAAATAAATACATAAAATCTTAAAAAAAAAAATCCAAAGAGCTTGACATCCAGTACAAATATAAGTGAAAATAATTTTGTTGTCATCAGTAGTAGATGACTGTACATCCTTGTATAGGTAGCATATTAAATAAATTAGTTCTTGGTGTAATCCTCAAACTGGTAAGGAAGCTTAGACAAAAACCTATGTGTTCAGTTAGACAACATTCCACGGATTCAGCCTTTGTGTAGGAACCTCATATTCGCCCCAGGCCCCTGAAAAGTGTGTCTTCTCAATAAATACCCTTAAGTAAAATGTACCAAAAACCTATTAGCATGCCAATTAATATTATTTTAGAATATCAAATATTTTTCAGTTCACATCTGTCTCACCTAAGTTTTAGTGGTAAAAGCCAGTTCTCCCAGGGGTTTCTTGATCCTTGAAGAAACTGATGATAAAGAGTTAAGATGGAGGGGAGTAGAGCATCAAATCCGGACCTACAGAAACCTATCAAACCATCCCATGCCCTTGCCCAAATGCCATTTCTTTGTGATTATGAATCTACTCCTTTTTGCAGCATAATCCAGCACAATTTGGTTAAGGCAGGGTAGAGTTCAGGGATTCAGGATGACACTGGAGCCAACTGAGACAGACCCCATGTGTGTGTCCCTTGAGAAGGGTTTGGAGGAGATAAGAGAACTTTGCTCTCACCCTGAAGGTGACTCACAGAGCTGAGGGGCCTTGTGGTTCCTCCAACATCATGGATTCATCATTGTGCACCCATCTTTTGGGACCCAGCTGGAGTTGTGTTGTGAGAATGGGAACAGTGATTTCCTGGCTGAGGTTTGAGGTGTGTGAACCTTCTGTTTATGGGAAGGAGAAAACAGACAAAAAGAATGTGCAGTGTAACTTACCCTTGCACCCTGAGACTGGTAGTGTTCCTGACCAATCTGTGGAGCTGGTGTCATCAGAACCAGCCCACTGGCGACTAGGAAAAATCTAATCTCTTTTGATATGTTCCAAGATGAAAATCCTATGTATAGACCTTAAAAGAGCCTATAAAACGGTGTCCTTATTTTGGCCTTATAATTAAGTAATAATAGAAGGGCTGCACTGTTTTACAAGGCAATATTCTAGTTCCTAAGTGGGTAAGAGACACAGATGCTTGCCAAAAATTGTAATTTATTCTGACAAGTACCCGCCACCCCTGCTCCCACCCCATTCTTGATGAGAGAAACAGGCCTAGCCATGCTGCAAAAGAGTTAAATAAAGATCATGTGAGGTTAAAAAAAAAAAAAAGGAGCAGCAGGGGCTGCTGACTACAGCAAATTTATGTTGGAGTTGCCATTAGAATAGGTATTTTGATAATCGTGAAGAAAAGTCCTGGGATTAGAAAATGAAGGCTTTGTGACTGTTGTCTCTTTCTGTATGTAAGGGACCAAGCAGAAGTGGTCAAGTCCACTCCTGGTCCTAGGCAAACCACAGGAGTCACGGGAAGGTGCACCATCATACATAAAGAAAAGTGAAATGTGTTTTCATTTTTCCCCCATAAAAATAATTTTTAAAGTACGGTTTGCTTTCCAGACAGTTTTAAGAGCTAAAAGGCTCAGGAGGTGGGGGTGGGGTGAGTTAGGAATGGTAGTAACATTTAAATGTGCAAAAAATTACCTTAATTTTAGTGACTTTGAGGAATTGTATATTTGATATCGATTTCAAATCAATGGCCTAATTCTTAAAATATTCACTTTCCGCAGAGTCCGGATACAACTATATTATAAAATGAGACTTTTGAAAAACATTTGTTTCCAGAAAATATGGTCCCAAAGGCCCACATTTTAGTAAACTTGACTTTAGAAGACCTGCTCCAGGCAATTAAATCTATGTAACTTAACAAAGCCCAGGAGCAAGGCTGCCTTCTTGCTGCGCTATTAGAAAAAAAGATTTCTCTAAAACTGGCTTTCTCTTATTCTATTCTAGAAAATGATTCTTTAAATATTGCTCTGCATTAAAGATATATAAAGCAGAATGATTCTTAAATGAGCTCAAATTTATGTAAAAGGAAATGAATCTACAATTATTTGCATCCCTTCCTCTGGAAGGAGGAAGAAGGTAACACAAAAATGGAGTATGTAGTGATTGGTTGAATTCATTCCTTGGCCCTTAAGAAATTATGTGCATTTCCCAAAAGCCTTTTCATTGCCAAAAAGCACAATGCTAAGTCATACACATTTTTCCCATTTGGAAAAAAAAAAGTGCATAATTGAAATGTTTCCAAATGCAAAATATTTGATTGTACCTTTGAAAGTGGCTTTCAGAAAGACCAATAAATCTATGGACCGGGTTATATGTAAAAAGAATCTAAATATGTCATTTTTTATTGATGGTCTCTCTACCAAATATCTGAAATATTCCATTAGAGAAAATGATCAGCAGTGCTACAGATACTCCCAACATCTCCCTGAAGTTCTTTATCAGTTATCTACTGCTACATAAACACTTCCAAATATAGGGATTTAAGATAGTGACAATGATTTCTCACAATTCTGTGGGTTGGCTCATTTTTCCTGGGCTCACTCATTCTACTCTATTCATTTTCTGTTCTCATTTGGGACAGTTGTGCCTCTTTTTCCAAATAGTCTCACATCCCGGAATTCTCTATATCATGGCAGCCTAGGGGAGCACTCCAAGAGGCTCAAGATGGAAACCGTAAAGGTCTAGGCTCTGGAATTTGGCAGTGTCACTTTTGCTACATTTTCTTGGTCATAGCAAGTCACGAATGTAGCCCAGATCCAAGGGGACGGAGAAATAGACTCCATGTCTGGGTAAGAGAAGTGACAAAGTCACATGGCAGGGGAGTTTGTATACTGGGATGGGAGGAATTCGTGTTGACTAATTCATGGTGCTGTAACAAAATGCTACAGAGTGGGTAGCTTATGAAGAGAAATTTTATTTCTCACAGTTCTGGAGGCTGGGAAGTCGAAGATCAAAGCCCTGGCAAATCTGGTGTCTGGTGAGGAAGCCATCTTTTTGCCGTCACCTCATATAGAGTAAGGGGGGAAGGGACCTTTCTCAGGCCTCTTTTGTAAGAGTGCTAATCCCATTCATGAAGGCTCTGCTCTTATAGCCTAATCATCTCCCAAAGGCCACCCCTCCTACTATCACATTTGGCTTTAGGTTTTCCACATATGAATTTTAGGGGGGAACATAAACATTGAGTCTACAGCAGTGATCTACCATGGGTGATTTGTAAGATTTGGTGCTCAGGTCAGGCATGATGTGTGGGCATCTTTTTTGACTCAACAGATGCTAACAGACTGGGAAACAGACTCATTGGTATTTTTCCAGCGGTGCTGATTCTTTGTAACCATCTGGATTTGATGAAGTATCAACTTGGCCCAGGAAGTGGCTGGCACATTGTGGAGCTCAATAGCTAAATAAATATTGACTGCATTGAATGAAGACAACACATATGAATAAAGCTTTACTCCTTTCATACTAAATGAATTTGCAAGAAAAGAATTCCATGGTTTTCCCCAAGAGGCAGTGGGGTCTAGTGGAACTGGTTCCGTACTAGGAATCAGACTCTCATCCCCTCATCACATTTTTATGTCACAGTACAGTAAGAAATGGTACTTGTACAAAGTGAAAGCTGCTCCGTGTGTGTGTGTGTGTGTGTGTGTGTAGTGGGGGCATTTCCTGTTGCTTGAATGCTGTGGGGATCAGTATTTCTCAGCATGCTCCTATTTGCAGAGCATCTGGTCTGAGACTCTCTGGATGAATTACTGGGTATGTAGTTCTGATCAGATCATAGGAGCTATTAGAATAAGGCTAACACTCTTCCCTGCTTCCTCACAGGTTACTATGAGGATAAAGTAACACTGGAGTACATTTGGATGATAATAACTTACACCTTCCAAAATCCAAAGCTGGAACGAGAGGAATAAATTCTTTTTTCTCAAGTGGACGAAATTGTTTATGGAATCATTGTAATCTATCTTATACCCACGTATTTACTATTTTGTAGTTTGTAGCTTCAAGGCAATATACATCTGAAAGGTTGCCTGATACAGTAACCATTGCAACCATTATTCTCTTGTTGTATAGAACATATCCAAGCCCTGAAAGAAAAAGCCAAGTAAATTGGAATGAAAAAACAAAGGGCTGAACATTATGAAGACGTTTGTCAGTCGAATTGAGTCCCAATAATAACTTCTATGAACTGAATGGTTATATGCTATGGTAAATAAAATGTTTTACATTTTATTTAACTCATATGATTTCTCATTTCTGGTATCATTTTCATAAATGAAAGAAGATGACCAGAAAGATATGTATGCTGTCTGGCATGTATGCCCTCCAAGAAAAGTTAAAAGTTACCGAAAGAGCAATTCCAGATCCTTCCTATCACTCCCAGATATCTTCAGCCTCCATGCTCTCATGTCCACAGCACTGCCTTGATCGTACTTGCATCGGCCAGGTTAGAAACATAGTTCTTTTAATTTCATTAAAACAAAACAAAAAGTTACTCTTACCAACCATTTAAAAAGTGTAGAAATTTCTTGAGGTACCTGGGTGGCACAGCAGTTAAGCGGCTGCCTTTGGCTCAGGGCGTGATCCCGGCGTTATGGGATCGAGCCCCACATCAGGCTCCTTTGCAATGAGCCTGCTTCTTCCTCTCTCACTCCC
Organism: Ursus arctos; assembly: GCF_023065955.2. Lineage (NCBI taxonomy): Eukaryota > Metazoa > Chordata > Mammalia > Carnivora > Ursidae > Ursus > Ursus arctos. The sequence goes on from NW_026622874.1 coordinate 35,128,736, forward strand.
CCTGCTTGTGTTCCCTCTTTCACTGGCTGTCTCTATCTCTGTCAAATAAAAATAAAATCTTTAAAAAAAAATAAAAAGTGTAGAAATTTCACTAAGGATTTGAAGATCACAAAACAGAATACGGTCTCAGTTTGCTGTCTTCTTTGTGCTGGTTTTCTTTTTTTTTTCTCTTTCATTTTCTTCCTCTCTTCAAGAAACAAAACTCTGCTCTCCTTGTCCTCAGGAGATCAGCTCCACCCTCACGGAGGACACGGGAGGTTTCAGAATCCCGAGTGAATGTGTTAATCAATTTCCCAGCAAAGATTTCTCACTAAAATAATCTTCATGCTAGCCAATAAGTGAGTAAAAGTATCTTCATAGTTTAGCATTATTTTATCCCAAGTTTACTGTATAAGTTGATGTCTATGTTCTGTTTTAGTCACTGAGATTCCTAATGGCATTAATGTTAAAAAAAATTAAATTGGGAATTATGCTCTTTTAAAAACATAATGTTATCTCTCAGCAATCTGTCTCCATGTCCAAACTCTCCCATTTCCCACAGACACCATTGCATTCCTTCCCCAGCTAACTCTTCCTTCTCCACCTCTGCCCATGTCCTTTCTTGCTAAATCACAGATAAAACAGAGGTCATGAGGCATAAGTTCCTAAACTTGCTTCTCCTCCACCTTCTGTCTGGTCTCAGAGGAACTCCTCCAAGCTCAAAGTTAATTCTGCCAGCTGTTCTCTTGATCCAGTCAACTCCTTTTTTCCTCAGTGGTTTGCTTCATCCATGTCCCTCTCCTGACATCGTCAGCCTCTCTGTTTCAGCTGTTTGTCCTAAAGACTCATTCACCCCCATTCTAGCTATAGTTCTCTCGTTCTTCTTGCCTCTGCAGCTGAACTCCCTAAAATGGCAGATCATAATTACTGTGACACCCACTTGTTCTTGCTGCAGACTTTTTTCTTATCTTCCGATTTCCCTCTGAGGAACCAGTCCCTCCTGCCCCCTAGTGATGGAAACCTTATCTAACCAATGCCTTGATTTACATAAGCAACACTGATTGATACGGAGATGGACATGTGACCCAAGTCAGGCCAATGAGACTCAACTTTGGGAATTGGGTACAAGTTATTGAGAAAGTTGGTCGTCTCCTCCAAGGGCTCAGGACCTGGAAATACACAGTGCTAGAGCTGCAATGGGCTGTCTGTCCACACAAGGAGAGAGTCTAGCCGAGAAGGGAGCAAACACGGAAGACTCGCCGAGAAAAGGAGAGAAACTGGATCCTGGTAACATCATTGGTGCTGCTGATTCCAGCAATGACTAAAGCCAAAAATAGTCTTGGATATTTTAGTTACATGAACCAATAGATAGCTTTTTGCATAAGTCGTTTCAGTTGTATTTTCCTTGACATTTTCAAGCAAAAAAAAGATCTTATGGGATGCCCCTCACTGCTTCCAGTTATGCATTTTTCAATCTACTGTGGTCTGTTTTCTAGTCTCACCGCACCACAAAAAGTTCTGTCACTCAGTTTCTCTCTTCTTTGCCAGGTGTTATTTCTCTTGTCTTTTCTGTAGGATATGAAAATATCGGCCAGTCTCTCCTGGTTTGAAATTACTTTATCCCTTGCATTTCTTCATTTCATTTTTGATTGGTTTTCCTCCTGCCTCTCTGTTTTCTTTTCTCCTTTCCTCAAATCTTAAATCTTATCACTATCAGTATCATCCTCTTCTTATTCTCCAAATCTGCATTCTTTCCCTGGGTGATTTCACCAGCTGTCAAGGTTTTAATTATCATTTATATTCTAGTAGTTTCCAAGTTTCTATCTCTGGCTCTAATGAGTCCTCTTTCAAACTCTAGACTCTGACAGCCAAATGGTCTTAGGCACCCTCACCTAAATGTCCAGAACTGTAAGTACCATCTTCCCCCCAAACCTGGTTTACCCTTTTCTTATGTTTCCTGTATTTTCTTACATTTGCATATTCAGCATGGCCAGCAACAACACTGTTAACATCTCAGACTTAACAGGTTGGTCACCATCATTGGCTTTCCCACCCTCAACCCTCCTCCTCCCTATTACCTAATTCATCACCAAGGAGCTGCATGACCTGGGAGCAATATTCTAGGCTCAGTTTTCTCATAACTAAAATGGAGATATTCATAGTATTTGTTAAGAAGACTAAATGAAACATTCATATAACACACTGCAAATAATATTTGGCACATATAATGCCTTAAGTAAATTTTAGTTTTTGTGTCAGTTATCTACTGATGTGTAACAAGCTACCCCATAATTTAGTAGCTTGAAACAAGCAACTCATGAATGTATTTGCTCATGAAGCTATAAATTAATTAGGTCTTGGAGAGGATAGCTCATCCCTGCCCTGTGCAGCATCTGCTGGGGTGGCTGGAATGGGACCGGAGGGTCTTCTTCAAGATGGCTCACTCAGATGGTTGACGAGTTGGTCCTGGCTAAGGCTGAGCTAACCTGGGGCTATGGCCCAGAAACCTAGGTTCTTCTCCATGTCTGCCTCTCTGCCCATTAGCTGTCTCACAGGATAAAGAAGGAGCCCCCAGGAGACAGAAGGTGAGTTCTAAGAACAAGCACCCCACAGAAAAGAAGTGGAAACTATTAGTATCTTAAGGCCTGGGCCCAGAAACGGACACACTATCACTTCTACCATATTCTATTTTCAAGCAGTCATAGAACCCAGATTCGAGAAGGGGGGTTATAACAATTTTAGATGGGCAGATTGTTGAAGAGTTGAGGGACCAAATTACAAAACTACCGTGGCTCTTTCCTTCCACGCCACACCCTCCTCCTCTCCATAGCCACCACTACTACTTTACTTTAGCTTCTAGTATATTTCCTGAACTGTCGTTACGAGCTGTCAACTTGTCTCCTCGTCTCTATTCTTACTCTCCTCTGATCTCTTCCCCACACTGGTATTTCTAAGACTATGTTACTTCATCTGAAACCCTTTGATGGCTCCCCATGATATGAATAATATCCACATTCTTTAGTACAGCGCCACAGACTGTGCACCAAGTTACTGAGGGACATCTCATCAAACTTGGAGCGGTATGGTGGATTATTTAAAAATTTCAAGACCAACACAGAGACATCTGTCAGATCCTGCAGAAAACTCTAGGTTGAGGTCATTAATACTTTCAACATTGGCTCCAGCTACCTTTCTTTTGATGGTGTCATACCTTTGCAAAGCTAGATTTTGGGTAATTTCTGTGATGAAAAACAAATACTATGTGAAAATCAGAGTGGGACAGGAAATAAGGGTGGTGGTGTGCAATCTGATTCCAAAGTTTGAGATGTTCATTGGCCAATAGACATGCACACCTCACTAGTTAATGGTTATTAAAGAATGATATGAAAGTTTGCTTTTTTGTTAAATTTATGTGAACATAAATTTATTTTCAAAGAGTTGAGCTTTTAGGACACAATTATTTAGTAAATCATTTGGATCAATTACTTAATAAGCAGAACTGTTAGGTATTTCATTTGCCTTGGGACCGCCATAACAGTAATTACTAAAGGCATGGTAAACTGAGAAAGTTTGGGAACCTTACATTACATCTGAGACAGAAATTTAAGAAAAGATATTTTAAAAACTCTTGACCACCTTTCCTTTGTAAAGCCTCTTCCCCAACTACCCTGGTACCTAGTAAGGAGGAGGTACCTTGTTTGCTTGAGTTTGTATTATTTGACTCCGTGTGCCTCACATCCTGTTTCCTCTGTCTTTCCCCAAAATGTCAGCCTCCTTCAGCCAACTTAATTTTTCCAAATTCTCAATCTTGTAATACTTTGTGCCTCCTGTTCTGTAATCTTTGTTTACACTCCTTAACTTCTGTTCACTGTACTCTTTGAACTTTGTTCATGATTTAATGACTCTCCCATGTTCTGAACTTCTTAATAGCATGTATCCTACTCTTTAACTAAAACCAAGTTCTCCCCGGTGTTCATGGCTTTCTCAATAGCCTTCTTAAAGGGAAGCTGCTTCTTATTCTAAGTATCTCCTTATATATTCTTTTACTAACTTGTTGTTCAAAACTAATACCAGACCTTTACTTTCTAGTCTTTTTTAATTACTCCTACAAGACTCTTGCTGTGAGATTATATCCTTTAACCTCACCCCCAGCTCCTCTGTCATGAAGAGCCTTTTGTTCTCCTCTCCTTACTATACCTTCCCCCGTTCATTGATGACTTTGCTCTCTGGCTCACAGTCCTTTTCTCCACCCTGTCTGGTCTCCATCCTGAGTGACCTCAGCAACCATTGGACTGAGTCATCCTACACCCAAGCCTCCCGATTCCTTGGTCTCCTCATTTCTAATTACCTGCTCTTCAACTCTGTGTCAACCAGCCAGAGTCATAGCCTAGCCCAGACTTCTCCAAGTGTGGTCTTGGGCTGGCTGCACCAGGATTGTCTAGGAAGCTTGATAAAATACAGATTCCAAGGCTGACTGCCCAGTCCCCCTGAATCACAGTTTTTGAGAAACGGTCCTGGCATTTTAACAATCCTCCCAGGTGATTCGTATGTAAAGTGACCTTGAGAACCACTGTGCAAAACTTGGTTCTTGGATGGGAGGGCGATCTGGCTGTGACATCTGTGACCCCATTGATTGCCAGGGTTGATTCGGCTCATCTGGCTGGCTAGGCGGGTGTCCCCTTCCTCAGTCACCACTCCATGTGCGTCCCTCCCAAAGCTGCGTGCTTGATTGAAGAGGACAACCTTCCCTGATGTAGAAGGACCATTCTTCGGTCAAGGGTATACGAGTAGCTGCACTCCCCTGCTAGAACCTCCAAACAAGCTCTCAAGGTCCACTTGTTTTAGAATGTAGAGCAGTCAAACTTCCAAGACTCCAGACACATCCCAATGAGGCGCTGCATGTGGCAGTCTGCCTTTCAAAAACAAACAAATAAAACTTGGTTCTCATCATAAACTACCACAAAATCACATTCTTTAACCAGAATCTCCTATCTTTCCAGATAATTTTCTCAACTGTTCTCACTACAACTGCTCTTGTTATAATGAGGCCTCTCCCTTTGCATTCTTTTTCTTCAGGTGCTCTCTTTTGTTTTCACTTCCCTCTCTCTTGAGCTTAGATTTTTAAAATAATAATCATAATAAAACAACTTTTCCTGAGTATTTACTATGTGGCAGACACTGTTCTAAGTGTATTAATTCTTTAACCCTCACAATAACTCAATGAGGTAAGTACTCATTTTAATCCTCATTTTTTTCTTGCCCAAACTTCCAGTTTTCTTGCCCTTTTATGCCTTCTTTGCTTCTGCCTGGCAGTCCTCACCTAGGATCAACCCTCCAATGCTTGGACCCTGGCCCCTGAGCACAGCAGGAAGGATCGGTACAGTATGAGTTCATGGACACTTGCCCTAATGGGCTATAAACACTGCATTTCTGGAGTTGCTATGCTCTCTCCGTCTTGGCAGCTAGGTCATACCTTCCCCTCCAATCTCTCCCTCCCTTTCAGCAGAAAACTTTGACTTCTACTTCATATGAAATGTGAACCTTCAGAAAAATACAACCTAAACTGCTCACCATCAGATCTACAAAAATCTCCCTTAGCCTTCGTGTTTCTTTCATTGGCTCACCTATTTAACAAATAGTGATAGAGTCCTTACCAAGTGACAGGCTTCTGCAATTCTGTTTCAAGACAGACATAGGCTCTATGCCTATTCCTATTTTACAGTGTGAAAACTGACAGAGAAGTCAAGAAGCTTTCCAGATTACAAATCTAGAGTGGTGGAGGAGCTAGTCAGAGTCAGCGTCTGAACTCCTAACTGGTGGATGGTCCTGCTGCCCCACAATGCCCCAGGAGTTGCTTGGCCAAGGGATGGGGAAGCTTCGCAGCTGAGACTCTGCCTGGGGCAGCAGTTCCATGAGAGCATCTGTTTCCTTACTTGTTTTAGATGTTGGATGTGTCTTAAGATTTTATTCTGAAAAATAAATTAATTAAGGGAAAATACTTTATTTTCTTAAGAAAGTTTGAGAAACCACTACACCTCATTTCTCTACTAATTCCACTACACCTCAGGTCCCTTTATTAACAGCCCATCCATGATCTATTTCTTCTGAGGCTAGAGCTGGTGGTTCAGAATAGCTTTGTTAACTCTGGGAATCTGTTTGCTTTATCTTCTGGACATTGAGAACTACATAATTTGTTACAGTAAACTTTTGCTTCGTCATCCTGGAAGCTTAGGGCCAAATTCCAACTCAGTGAGGAACTTGTGGCTTATCTATTTGTATTCTTTTCTCTTGGGCCTTAACCATCCATTCCATTTCCCCCCTGTTGGTCCAGAGGTGTTTTTTTGTTTGTTTGTTTGTTTTTTAAGCATATGTTTTCAGTGAGTTGCTTCAAATCATTTTTGGAGCAAGATTTGACACAATCAGAGACAATGTATATGAAACATTTTCTAAACTATCACTTTAAATGTACAAACATAAGGGGATAAATACAAGAGTTTTAGTCTTTCAACAACTGCCTTATAGTCCAGCTATGTGTCTCAGATAAGTGAACTACAGGTTAGATGGAGCTCTGTAATTCCCCATCTAGACTTCTGGCAACATTGAAGGGAGCACCTACTTGAGCTAAGTGTTCATTACTCAGCAATTCAAGAAAAATTGGGATTCCTCATTCTTTAGATAGAGTGCTTGTTATTTTTAGAACTAAGTTACTACTCTCATATAGAAAGAACTTTATTCTGTGGATATTTTCCCCAAATAATCAGCTTAATTTGATCTGTATACAGTAAGTATTTAGAAATAACATGCACCTGTGGACGATTGACTACTCATAACTTTTAAAGAGATGACTACAGACTTGCATGTTTACTTAAATTATATAGTCACACAGAAAAGTTCACAAAAGAAAAAAGTACACAATAATATTTTATAAAATAAAAAAAATTTACAGAGGCATTCAACCAACTCTTAAATATTTATTGAGTGCCTACTATACACCAGGTGGGGTTCTAGGCACTGGGCACACAGTGATTAAAAAACACTGGTGGGGCACCTGGGTGGCTCAGTTGGTTAAGCATCTGACTCTTGATTTCAGCTCTCAGAGCCATGAGATTGAGCCCCAAGTCCTGCTCAGCACTGAACATGGAATCTGCTTAAGATTCTCTCTCTCTCTCTCTCTCTCTCCCTCTGCCCCTCCCTCGATTGCACACCTGTGCACATGAGTGCGTGCGTGCACGCACTCTCTCTCTCTGTCTCTCAAAAACAAACAGAAAACAGAGGCAAGGCCTCTGCAACCTGTAAACTAGTTAAGATTTGCTCAACCTCAAATGTAATCCTGTTTTGAAAGGATGCATCCCATTTGAAAATTAACTCATATACATAGACTTACATATTTCAAGGATATATCTGGTAAGTACACCCATGACAAGAAGATGCTATTTTTAATTATTATATTATTGTAGCATATTATTATTATAGAATATTATTATTATAGAATATCCCTTTCAGTGAAGTGTGAGATGCTGTACTCGTATTCATACTGATTAGCTCACTGCACTGATCTGTGTAGATCATTGAGAATTTATTTTGGTTATTTTTATTTGCTCAAATGTATACTGGATAGCTTATTGAAATAAATCTATTTTAAAAGATAAATAAACATTTAAATAGAAAATATAGAGCTTTTGGGTTTTTTTTTAGCTGAAGTTTTCTTTTTAAATGATTTATATGGATAAAGGGATGTGCAGCCTTGTAAGCTCTTGGGATTTGAGGGATAAGACATGAATAGTAGTCTTAGCACTATAAACTAGCTGCAAAAAAAAAGAGGAAATGTTCTTTAAAAAAATATTTCAGATGTAAGACAGGAGACATATTTCCTTGAAATGCAGAATAAAGAATACAGGTATGCTTCACCCATGTCTGTCTGAACCATAAGGTTTACTCGTTGGAAGTTTTGCTACTCTATCTCATTTTTCTAATTTGACTTCATAGTCAACTCTCTTTTCAATTTTTAGAACATATTCCCCAACAAAATAAATAATTAAACTATAGATGAACTGTCAAAAGGGAACATTATTTTAATGCAACATTAACATTTTGGTAATTAACATGGAAGTTAATGCATTTAGCAGATGTAACAACATTAGACTTGTAAATTTTAATTAAAGTTAATGGTTCATGATAGCTGTAGGGAGCAGGCATCCTCTCTAGATACTGAAAACATGTCTAATGTGATTAGAAACACTAATTGTAGAAAAAAGGATAATGCTGGCAATGACTATTCCTCATTTCTCACAAAATCAGCAACTTGAAAGTCCTTTCAAATGAGGAAATTGGCAAGCAAATAGAAGTTAATAGAAAAGGTGATAACAGGATTTAAGAGGCTGCATCAAAACACACAAACTGTTCTTGTATACATCCCTTTCTCTATGAAGCTACCTGAGATAATTCCAAGATAAGCGATGAAGGATGAAGGCATTTAGCAGTTTTAAACTAGGGACTAATGTGTCATCTTTAAGTCTCTCTGCAGCTTCTAATGGAAGGTTGCCCCCAAACCATATTCACAGGGCTTAGTCTAGATTTTTTTTAAAGCAAGAGAGTCAGTGACTTTGATTGGCAAACAAAACCCCTCCATATTATAATTTTGCTAAAATGATAAAAATAATGACAGTTAGCCACACTTACCAGCTAGCCAAAAGGAAATGTAATATTCAGATTCAATCCTCTTCATTTTCACTAATGTTTGATTGAGGCTACTAATTCTAAATAACTTACTTGAGGTACTGTATATCTCCAATTCTAAGACATTTCTTTTTTATTTAATGGGATGTAACCTCCTTGTCTCTCTTGTTAAGACAGCAGCTTGGCAAAAGTAGGAACTCAATAAATACTAGTTGAATAAGAGAATAAATTTAAGTTTTAATTAAAATATTTAAAAATGTAATATTTTTGTAGAAATTTAGTAATAATTTACATAGAAATTTAAATTTATAAATTAGAATACATTTACAATTAGTATATTTATTTAATTTTGATTATTAATTATACATTATAATACATATACAATTAATATTACTTTCTTGTTCTGTCCCCAAAAATGATCTTAAAATCCAGAATGTCTTACAATGGGTGGGTGGAATAGAATAAAAATGTAGACAGTTAAATGTTTCCATCAAATAAACGTTCTGTTACGAACAAACTGAACTCTCCAATAATAAATTATGCCTTCTCTCCAAGCAGCTCAGAGTGAAAATTTTTCACGAATCTTCACTGAGAGCACAAAATACAGAAGGCTCAATTAGGATGAGCTTTAAATACCAGGGACTTTGAATGCTGGCAGTCCACCAAAGAAATCAGTCTCTGAGACAGCAGAGCTCACTCATCACTGTCAAATTCCTCATGGTGTAAATTCCTCATAGAACTGGTCACTGCTAGAACCTTCCTCATTTTTTACTCATAAGAGTGGTGAGGTCTGGATTGCAGAAATTATGGATTAAATAGAGACCATTTTAACTTCTTTTAATACTCCATTCTTGGCTTGGTTTCCAAACTCGATGTAGACAGACTAATTTGCAGGGCTAGTGAAAAGTGGTAGCCCTGAGGTTTATTGTATATTATAAACCTAGTGGAATGTTGAGAGTTAAAGCTTGCTTTTCAATTGGTTACTCTCCTACTCTTTAAACGACTTTTTAAAAAATGACGAGAAGTACAAGCAGAACAGAATCTGTTGGCAAATGACCATTCAACTTCTCACATTTCAACACATAAAACATTGATTATGTAATATTTATGTTATGAATTTTAAGCCACTTTCAATAATAACAGTGACCCGTAGGTCAAATATTTTCTGGTAATTAGTAACTAGCTGGGTTAGGAGTCTAAATCTCATAAAATATTGTTAAGATGATTTTATGTTTTTATTATTTAAAAGGGTCAACCAGTGAAGTTAGGAAGTTCTGTCTTTTCTAATGGTGAATATGAACTTACATCTCAATATCATTTGTCATTTTACAAAACATGGACTTCTATTGTCATTGGGGCAGAAATATACAATTGCAAAAATTTAAATATTTGAAAACACTGAAAAAGTGAATAATAAATTTGCTGGTGAGCAGAAATTTTAATTCAAAACATGATCTGTTGTCCAATCCAGTATAGACACAGTAATTTTTCCAGCCACCAATATTTAGGTTACTCCTGACTTTAAGAGTAATAACAATGTATCAGCCTGGCATCTAGTTTTGCACTAGAGTTGTCAGATTTAGTAAATAAAAATGTGGGTGCCCAATTAAATTTTAATTTCAGATAAAGAACTTTTTTTTAAAGTATTATATATAACATACTGATGCTAAAATATTCTGTGTCATTTATCTGAAATTCAGATGTAACTGGGCATCCTTTATTTTTTCTGGCAACCCTACTTCCTTATCCAGACTCTGATCTCTTTCCCTCACTGGTCTTTCAACATTCTCCAGTCTCCCAAGGGTTGGAGTTCAGGTGGACCGGCCTGCAGGAAGTATGTGTGCTGTCCTACAACTGTGGACAATTGTCAAGGAGCAAGAATTTTTCCTGGAAAGGTCCATCTTGGCAGACTAAGAATCAGATTGACATGACACAGACTAACAGGAGAAAATCAAATTTAATAGGGTATGTACAGGGAATCCACATAGACATGGAAATTCCAAAGACAGTCACACAAAATGAAATATATATGTCATCCTGAACTAGGGAAGAGTGGGTAGGGGTCTGGGACTTCAAAGGGAAGGAATATAATCCTCAGGAAGATGACAAAGAGTAAATGTTTGGTAAACAAATGGTTTACTGGGCCACTCAAAAACAATGGGCCAAAGAGGACTTTGATCAAACAGGGTTTGCTAGGTTCTTTCCTGACTATTCTACCTACTTCATATCATAATGTAGTTATCTCCAGTGAGAGCTCTCTTCGAGGAGCAGGTCTTTTATCCAAATTCTTTTTAGGGGAGGTAAAGGACTTTTCCTGAATCTGCTGGGTCTCGATTTATTTTAACTCAAAATAATCTTTATAGCAAAGTGGTCCATTTTGGGGCAGCCCGCCCTTGGCCCCTACACAATCTCAGCATCTTCTCTCTCCCCAGCCCTGCCCTACCACTGTTTACACTTTACTGGGTCTCTCCCTTGTTAGTGTGGGACTTTGAGGTCCTCTCTTCCCAGAGCTCCAGGCAGGAAGTAAGAATAAACACCTGTGCTCAGGACAGGAAGTTATCCGGTGGTCTCTAATGACACACACTTCCAGCATTCTCAGCCACAGGGCAGAAGGCAGTTCAGAATCCTGATCCCCAGGTACACCCTACCTCCAACCTGTTCTCCCTTTCCCTTTTTCCCCAGGGTTCCGCCCCCCACCCCACCCCACCCCACTCTGGAATAACTGCCCCTTCTCTTTGTGAGACAAAAAATCACTCCCTCATCAAGGTTTTCCTCACTACGATATGTTTTAATGGCCTTGCTTTTGAATTGGATAACCTAGCTTTCCCATCTGTTGTTCCTGACAGACTTCAAAGCCATATTTTTGGAATTGAAAAGCTGAATATTGAGTGTTTGTTTGTTTTTACCTTTAATCTATTTCAGGCAAATTTTATCTGGTTGAATTGGGGGACGGGAACCAGTCACAAGACAACAAAGGGAAAAAAAAAAGCAACTTTACTCTTGTAGTTTCACATTATTGGATAGCTACTCTTAGAATGTCACTTTTGGCTAAATGTTTTGTCTACAACTACTTCTGTATTTTCAGGTTGAACCAGTGTTCATATTTATCAACCATTAGGCTGTTCATTTATCCTTTTCTTCCATATTTACAAAATGGAATATGTTGGGGGAGAGTTTATTAAATATTTTATCAAAAGACTATTATGGGTCAGGCAATATGAAGTACTTTATTATACACAGCACCAAATACAGTAATTCCTAACCCATAAGGAACAAAATACAGTACAAAACATGCATTTGAAATATATGAATGAATACGGAGGTCTCCAAGTTTCTTTCTTACTATAAAATGTATGATTCTATGTGGTGATGTGATCACATTAGGTGGTGAATGGGTCACAGAATTTCTGAGTTACAAGGATTCAGATTGCTCAGTCAAATCTCCTCATTTCAACACAGCACTTAATTATATTTTTCAATTAAGAGATACGGTCAGGAAGCTTCAAAAGCAGTCCCACTGTCCTTTATAAATGTGTGATTTCACACTTCATATTTCATGTTCATCACACTTGCCATTTCGTATTTGTCTTAGTAGTATGTGTCACCTTTTAGATTGGTAAGTCTAAATAAAAGCTGTCTATCTCAGATTGAGATGATCTCTACTGAGGGTACTACAGTCATGCGTATTTCCCTCTTAGCTCATGAAAATCATACACAACAATTTAAGAACCATGATAGGAACAAATGATTCTATCAATTATTGATAAAGATGGAAAAATATATATAATTTTACAAGTAATCAAAGAACTATCGGGGCACCTGGGTAGCTCAGTTGGTTAGCGTCTGACTCGGTTTTGGCTCAGGTCATGATTGCATGGGTGGTAAGATGGAACCTGCAGGTCAGACTTTGCGCTCAGTGGGGAGTCTGGTTGAAGATTCTCTCCTTCTGCCCCTCCCCCTGTTTGCTTGCTCTCACTCTCTCTCTCTCAAATAAATTTTAAAATATTTTTTAAAAAGTAATCAAAGAACTATGAATTAAAACGAGAGGACCCCCCTTTTTTTTCCTTCCACACTAGCAAAGATTAAAGCAATTAGGATACTCCATGTATGTGGGCAATATTAAAGTGAGTCAGAAAAGCACACCATGCTCTAGAATGTTGGCATTATTCACTGGCATTGTCCTACTCCTGCTTCTCTTTTCCCTTGTCAACGAGTCTCTGCCCTCCTGGCTTCATTTACCATCTTTACATTTATGTATCAAAAATAGTTATCACCTATGTATTCAGACCTGTATGATCAACTGGCTACTTGATATTTACTTGGATAATTCAGTTACCTCAAACTCAATACCATCATGGGATCAAGCCATATATATTACTCTGCAATTTTCTTTTCTTTAATCTTTAATTGTGGGTGTTTTTTCATGATGGTACATTTATATCATTAAAAAAATAAATATATCTCAATCTGTCCATTTTTGTTCTCCATTGTCACTGTTAATGCCCCAGTCAGGCCATGATAATAGTAGCCCGGATTTTTCTGAAACCTTCCTTTACGGGTCTTCTTGTATCCACTCTTGGCCACTTTCAATCTATGTTTCCCTAATTAGCCAAAGTTATCTTTTAAAAATACTAAATTTAGGTCTTCCAAGTATTAGCTGTGTGATCTGAAGGACCTAGTAGTCCATGGAAAGAAGTTTGAATTTTATTCCAAATGAAAAGGAAAGCCATTAAAGAGTTTTGGGGGTGGGGAAGTCACATGCAATGACTCACCCTTTTCAAGATTTCTTTGACAGCTGTGTGGAAAAATGGATTGTAGGGAGCACTAGTGGAATCAAAGAGACTACAGTAATGAGGAGGCTTCAGCAGTGGGACAGATGGGAGGTGAGGGAGGCTGGGCTGAAGTAAAAGCAGTGATGAGCGGTGGGTAAATTCTTGAAATATCTCCTAGATTTAATTGACAAGACTTTGTGATGAATTGGATACAGGAAGTAAAGGAAAGAGAGTAATTGAAAATTATGGAAGATGGGGAAAGGAATTAGTTTAAGAAAGCAATAAAATATGTCATCTTAGATATATTAATTTTGAGATGCACCTAACACATTCAAGTATAGCGTTCAGTAAGCATGAGCATACATAAATCTGGAGTTCAGCAGAATTTGGGCTAATCAAATAAATTTGGGACTCATCAGTAGAAGATGGTATTTACTGGCAGAAAAATGGCAGAGGTTTAGAATATAGTAAAAGAGAAATGGACACGGGGATGAGTCTAAGGAACTGGTACATTGAGAGACTGACTAGTGGAGGAAAAGCCAGCGAAGGAGACTAAGAAGGAACTGTCAGAGGTAGGAAGAAAAACCAGGAGAAGGAGGTATTATAGAAGCTGAAAATGACAGTGGTTTTAAGAAAGAGGAAACGCTGCTAAAAGGTTGAGGAAACTGAGGACAGAAAAGTTCCCAATGGATCTGGCAACAAAGAGGTAAAAGAGAATTTTGATATGAGATATTACTACTACTATTTGTCAATCTAAATTTGTGAGTCTTCTGCTTAAAACCTTTCTGTGGCTTCTCTTTGGCCTATGTTGCTGTTCAGAATACTCATCATGGGGGCCTGGGCTGCTCAGTCGGTTAAGCCTCTGACTCTTGATTTCAGCTCAGGTCATGATCTCGGGGTCCTGAGATCGAGCCCGGCATCGGCATAGGGGTTCCTCACTCAGCAGGGAGTCTGCTTCCCCTATCTCCCCCTCTGCCCCTCTCCCCACTCGTGCACTCTCTCTCTCTCAAATAAACAATAAATCTTTAAAAACAAAATACTCCTCATGTCTTTTCAGTCACTCCACATTCCAGCCAGTGTCTTGTTTCCTGACCCCCGTCTCTGTAGCCATGCTGGACTTTTTTTTTTTTCACTTGCAGCTTGGAACATGCAATGCTCTCTCCTTCCTCTCAAGGTCCACACGCTGGTCCGAACCAATACTAATTGCTAGACCGTATGGTGAATGAGAAGCAGCACGACGTGTCGGTTCAGAGTACAGACTCAAGAGCCAGCCACCTTGGATTTGAAGTCTGGCTCTGGCTGTTCTATTTGTGCCATCTGAGGAAGATCCTGTTCTCTACTTCAGTTTCTTCAATTCCTATTGGCCCTTTAGTAAAATGGGGACAATAAAAATACCTGCCCTTCAGGTCATGATCCTGGGAATCGAGTTCTGCATCAGGCTCCTTGCTCAACAGGGAGCCTGCTTCTCCTCCTGCCAACTGTGCTCCCTGGTAATTCTCTCTCTCCCTCTCTCACAAATAAATACATAAAATCTTTTTATGTATATATATGTATATAAAAAAAACCTTAAAGAAAACCTGCCTTATAGAATTATTTTTGAGGGAAAAGTCACATTGAAAAGAATGAGAATTATAAGACATCAGACTGTAGATGCTGAAAAGGCAATGGAATAATACCTTTCAAATCTCAAAGGAAAATTATTTATAATCCATATTCCATATCCAGAAAAAAAAAAAAGACAACCCATTAGAAGGGCAAAATAAAAATATCTTTTCAGACATGCATGGATTTAGAAAATTATCGCCCACATTACCTTCCTTAGGAAATTATTTGAGTATGTACTCCTAAAAATGAATTAAACAAAAAAGGGTGGGGTGGAGACAGGAAATGCAAGAATTAGTGACAATAACAAAGAAAAGTGAGGAAAGAAAGTCTGAAAATAGCTGTAGAGCAGGCTTAGATGACAATTAGTCCTGATTGGAACCAAGAGGTTGGAGGACTTTAGAAGTCCCTAGGACAAAATTCAGAATCCAGAAATTTGATGATATTCCTAGATTTAAGGTGCCGGGTGGTCTGAAGAATGAAATAAATGCTGACAGTACAAGAAACAAACAAAGGCAATAAAATACTCCAAGATAAACAAAAAAGTTACATAGGACAGTTAGGCTATGCTAATTGGACTTGAAACAACATTTACATAAAGATTAAGTTTCATTGATTCTTAACTTTTGGAATTAACTTATAGACAAAGCATAGAAGATTGAGGTATGGTGTCAAAACCAAAGATAATTGTTATCAATCTTGATTCCCTGAAAGTTCAAGTTTAGATTATTGAAGTTGGAAGGTAGAAGGTGGAGAGTAAGCTGATGGAAAAGATAAGGCCATCAACATCCTCATCTTACAAAACAGGGAATGAAAAGACAATGTCTCCAGTTGCTGGCACTCACCAAGGGTGTTACGTGAGATGCAAGCAAAGGAGGGTGACTTTCACTTTACTAAGCTGGAAGGAGATCACTAAAATTATATGGGAAAGCTAACAATGAGTTTAGTTTTGGCAGAACTGAAAAAACACAAAAAACAAAAAACAACCCCTCCCAAAACAAACAGGCTCAAGGCTATTTCTAAGAACAATACCCAAAAGCATGTTGCAGAACAGGTCTGTGATGCTTGGTGCTGTCCACTGATGATTGCAAGAAACTGCCTCAGCTCCCCAACTAATTGGACTTCGTTCCAGGAACCCCATCACACATCCCTGGCAAACCACCGCCACTATCATCACCACCATCTGACACCCACTTCCATCCACACCCCCACACAGATGGAAATTCCAGAGAAGCCTGTTTCTTTTCCCTCATGTTATTCACATGAAATCGGTGCATCTGGTTGGGAGAAACCAGGTCACCTGATTCTGTCATAGATGCAAGGGAAATGGGACTTTGAATTTGACTATTTTTTGGAAAAGAAAGAGTCACAAAAGTTTTCCCTCAAATGTGATATTTAAAAGGTCATTGGAAGTCATGGCAGATGTCTACCACACTGAGGAACAATACATAAAAGCATATTATTTGAAGTTACAAGGATAATTTAAAGGGAGACTAAACTTACTGCATTATCATTTATCTCTTTTTCTTACAACCTGAATCTAATTCATGAGGAAATTCTGTTGTTCTACTTTCAAACTATATACAGAATACGATCTCTCTTAATTTCTCTACTGCTAACATCTTCATCCCAGCTCCTGCAGTCTTTGCCCTAAATTACTAAAATAACTTCCCAGCTGGTCCCCCTGCTTCACTCTTTGTCCCTTTACAAAATATTCGAACTCAGCAGCCAGAGAGGTCCTTTCAAGATGTAAGAAAGATGCTGTTATGTCTCTGCTCACAACCATGCAAAGAATTCACAGATGATTCAGAGTAAAAGTCGAAGGCCTTCTAAGAGCCTTCTTGGTCCTCATGATCTGCTGCTCTCCCTCATCCCACTGTGACCTCATCTTCTCGTACTTCTGCCCTTGCTCACTCTTCTTGCCACTGCGGTCTCTTGTCATTCCCCAAATGTGAGTGAAGGTTCCTCAGCACCTGCTTTGGCCCAGGGAGCACACTTCTCCAGGTATGAGCGTGGCCCACTCTGTCATGTCTTGAAGACCCACTTACATTCAGTGCTACCAGACTCACTTACCCTTTCTGTTTACCACTTCACCTTTTTTTCTGTAGCTCTGATTACCTTCTATATATACTACATATCATTTACATAATTATGATTTTCATGTTCTGTCTCAAGAAAGGCAGTAATTTTGATAATCTTTTATCAGCTGATGTAGCCAGGCACTTAGAAATCTCCCTAGAATAGGAAAATAATAAGCAATCACGGAGTGAATGAATGGACAGATGAATAAATAATTGATTTGGAACTTTCTAGGGAAGAGTTAGAGGAGTTTGTTTACCTAAACTCTTGTTTATCAGAGCAGAAAGCCAATAGATAGATCCTAAAATTGATGAATCGAGCATATATTTAGAATTATCGTGGTAACTACCAGAATTGCTAAAAGCAAAAGCACGAAAGTGGTTGTGTTTGTGGAACAGGGCTGGGGGAAGAAAGAAGTGGGGCAAAGCCCTGTTGCTTTTCATATGCAGTCTTTCTGAACTCTTTGATTTTTAAAAATCACGTGCATGTAACATTTTGACAAAAGACATTATGTTTTAATACAATCAGTTAGCAAGGAAATACAACGGTAAGTAAAAATTCTAAATACATAATAAAAAAAATCGTTACATTTTCCTTATCAGTAAAAGGCAGAATTTACAATGAGGAGTTGATATGGGCTGAACGTTTGTGTCTCCCTGCACCTCCCCCCCCCATTCACATGCTGAAGCCCAACACCCAATGTGATAGTTTTAGAGGAGGGGTTTTTGAGGGGGGATAATTAGTTTGGATGAGGTGATGAGGGTATAGCCTTCATGATGGGATTGGGACCCTTTGAAGGACATGAAGAGCCCAGAGTTCTCTCTTGCCAGCCACATACGGATATAACAGGAAGTTGGCAGTCTGTCACATGGGAGAGAGCTCTCACCAGAACCTGACTGTGCTGGCGTCCTGATAGGACTTCTTGCCTCCAGAACTGTGAGAAATAAATTTCTGTTGCACCTAGTTTATGGTACTTTGTTATAGCAATCCCAACTGACTAAAACAGAAGTAAAAACCATAATACATATAATAAAAATAATGAAGTAATTTCAACATCCTTATGGACAAAATACCTTGCTAAATAAGAATGAATATATATGTGTCCACCTCTTAGCTTTGTCAAATCCTAACATGACCCTTATTTTCAGGTTCCTATTCTTTGATTTGCCTGATGTGAGTCCCAAATATGGGTATAGATGATTCATGAACTAAGGGGTTTGCAACTAAAATATTGACAGATGACTCCACACATTCTTAATGGTAAAGGTAATAGCCATGTGGTACTCTGAAACGAATTTTATAAATTACAAGTAGAATAATGCTGCTGCATTTCGCTGGGCAAAATATAGTTCAGAATATTTTTATGTAATAAGAAATATTAGTCAAATCCTAAAAACAGTTGCTGTTTTTTTTTTTTTCTGGCAACTCAAAAATATGTATAGAATATATGACAGGTGGGGACATGTGAGTGGCTCAGTCGGTTAAGCATCTGCCTTCAGCTTAGGTCATGACCCCAGGGTCCTCGGATGGAGTCCCACATTAGGCTCCTTGCTCAGCAGAGAGTCCGCTTCTCCCTCTTCCTGCTTGTGTTCTGTTTTACAAATAAATAAATAAAACCTTAAAAAGCAAACAAAACAAAAGAATATATGACATGCATGTAAGTGGGAGAGTAGGGTCTGCAAATTACTCTATGAAGATGTTATTAGTCTCGTGCATAACTGAAACTCAGTTGATGACTCTAGAAATCTAATTGCTGGGTGCGGGGTTCATCCTTTGAATAATAATAGGAGTTAATCTCAGTTGTTTCCATTGAAATTTGTAGCCCTGTCTCTAATCTGTTCTGTATAATGCTGTCTTGATAAGAAATGTGTGATAATGCTATCCCCAGCATACCATATGGTTTTAAATTGCTCTTTTAATGACTTTTTAAAACATTTCTTTTACCTGGTTATAATCTACCACTCAGTGAGGACAGTGGGCATCAGCTGACTGACTTGGGAACGAAGAAGCCACATCACTCTTCAATCTGTCTTACTCACCAAATTAATGGGCTGTATTACCACCTGCCTCAGGGGAGAGTGTGTGATCAATTCTCCCAGTTCTGGTAATGCTGTCACGATGAAGAATGGCTGAGAGATGGGTTTTAGAGAAAGAAACCTAGTTCAGTTAAAAAGGAAAAAGAGCATAACCTATTTTAATAAGAGCACAATTAGTATTAGCACCCTTAACCATTTTGACCAATGTAACCCTCAAAAATATGAAAAGAAAAACCTTATCCACTTAACTCTTTCTACTTTTCTACTGTCCTTCCTAATGAGTGATTCAGAGAGACAGCCTAGGTTTTAAGCTAGCTGTCAACTGTAGAATTTATAGGAACAGAGAGAGTAGTTACTAAGAACAGTGGTCCTGTGGACTCTAGTGAATTCTCAGCAGAAACATATTAACATAAAACCCTTGGGAATTACAATTTT
The DNA here is from genome assembly GCF_023065955.2 of Ursus arctos. Classification (NCBI taxonomy): domain Eukaryota; kingdom Metazoa; phylum Chordata; class Mammalia; order Carnivora; family Ursidae; genus Ursus; species Ursus arctos. The sequence continues at coordinate 35,148,315 of NW_026622874.1, forward strand.
TGACTTCAGATTTTACTAAACTCACATTAAGGACCAATATTTAGTTAGAGATATGAAAAAGCATTTATTTTCTTCTTGGGGGCTCCTCAGTGCTTCATAACCATCTTAATGTCACCTTAACATTTTTAAGAACTTCAATTACATTTTTGTTACTTACAAAACACAAGCTATTAATTTAATTATTTTTATTGAGATTGATATAAAGACTCCACAAAGAGCTCTAGCTATGTTTTTCTAAGTGTATCGCATTTTCATGGGAACACACCTCTAAAACCGATCAGATTTATATGAACTTGCACATGTTGCACAAATAAGAATTCAGAGAAAGCTATGAAATTAAAAAGAGCCATCAGAACTTACTATAAAATTTAACTAGACATAGGTAAAAGGCCAGCTAAGCTCAAATTTAATAACTACCCTTCACTGTAAATTGGGGCATACCTCAAAAAATACTACACTTATTAAATGAGTTGAGAAAATCACATAGCATTGGAATTTGCAGAGCACTGTTTGTCTCATGGAGTTTTAAAACAAAAGTAAACTTAGAATCATTTTTATTTCTCTTCCAAAATTCTACCCAGCATTCTTATCGATGGAGAATATTGAAGATTTTTATAATAATTATTTAAAAAACATGCTCCATTTTGGTTCCTTAAAAAACCCAATCTCCTCTGTTTTTTAGAACCTTTTATGACAGACTAAAACGTGGTTGATTAATAGCATAACATTTCAAATATACTCCAGTTATTTTCTAAGATGCCATGTTCGTTTGCTAGGGCTCTCATAACAAAATACCACAGACTAGGTGGATTAAACAACAGAAATTTATTTTCCCACAGTTCTGGAGGCTGGAAGTCCAAGATCAAGGTGTGGGCGGGGTTGGTTTCCTGTGAGGTCTCTCTCCCTGACCATTGCCTTCTTGCTCCCTCTTCACGTGATCATTTCTCTGTGCTCACACATCCCTCTGGTCTTCTTTGTGTGTACAAATATCCTCTTCCTTTAAGGACACTAGTTAGATTGGATTAAGCCCCATCCTCACATCTTCGGCCATTTTAACGTAATCACCTCTCTAAAGGCCTTACTTCCAAATACGGTTACATTCAGAAGTCCTAGAGGTCAGAACTCCAACATATGAATTTTGGGAGGGTCGCAATTCAGCCCCTCACAAATGGCAAGCCAACTCAGTATTTCAGAATTTAAGAAGGGTTTTGCAGATCGCCTTCTCAATGTCCACCCCCGCACCCACAAAATACACTTACCCACTACCTACGTATGTCACTCAAATTGAAGAGTACCAATCGACCTTAGGAAGTTGTATAGGTAAAATGATTATAAACATTCTAAATGGTTAGCAGTTAGAATTGCCTATGTAACTGAATATATTTAATTTGTCCTCAGATTTATAAAATGGATAATCTACCAGCTCATGGTTAGTGAAGGAGGAACCACTTGTCCACCTGATGGATGAATGGAGGAAAGAACAAAGAGACCCTGGAATGGTGAAGTAACATATTTGGGACACATATGGGGAGCAAAGGAGACGTGTCATGAAGACTGCTTATTATTTCCCCCTTAGTTATTGGTGGCCTCAGTAGGTGGCAGTCTTCATTCAATGGAGTGGGTATTTTCAACAAAGAAGACTTAACGTAAAATGAGGTTGTTTTCTTCTAAGAAAGATGGCTATTTTTATTGGTGGAACTCCTTTGGCATAAGAGCAAATTTTGTAATGCCGGGTTCAGTATCCAACTTGAATACTATTGTAAATTTTGCTTATTCCAGTTCTTTTGTAATTATATTTATATTTCTCCTCCTCCTCCTTCTCCTCGTCCTTCTTCTTCCCCTCCTTCTTTTGCCTTTCTTTTTTTTTTTTTGAGGTTTTATTTATTTATTTGAGACAGAGAGAGAGCATGAGCAGGGGAAAGGGCAGAGGGAGAAGCAGGCTCCCTGCTGAACGGAGAACCAGATATGGGGCTTGATCCTAGGACTCTTGAGATCCTGACCTGAGCCCAAGGCAGACACTTAACTGACTGAGCCACCCAGGCACCCCTCCTTTGCCATTTTCTTGCTAATTCCATAATTCAAAGTCTAGTTAGGGAATAGTGGAAGAAATGGCAGAGAATGTTTTAAAAATTTAAGGTTTTCCTCCAATGCTTTACTCTAAGTCCAAATCTGGCTCACTAAAAGAAATAATAATAAATTTGGGAGTCATGCAGAATTTTAAAATATTTGAGGGCCTGAATTTTTTCAGTGCCCTCTCTGCATGCATTGGCAATGGCATAGTAGTTCTGGCTTGAGGTAAACTATAAAAGAATTCTTTAGATGAACACTTAAACATTTTTCTAGTACTAAATTTTTATCACTTTACTCTGGTATTTGGAGTCTCCCTATTTAAAAATACTAGTAGTATTATTCGGTTTAAAAAAAGAAAAAGAAAAAAAAAATAACCAGCAGAACGTTCCCAAAAGTGTTTATCCTGTGGGATCAGATTGTTCTAAAGTTAAAATTCTTCTTCCTTGTTGCCCAGCACATCCGGTGGAATCTCTCTCAAAGGTGAAGTGACTAATCTTTCACCCTGGAAGGGTAATGATCATGTTAGTGAATGCTGAGTCTGCCTTATAGTTCCTTAGCCACAAATGTCATCTTGCTACTCTGTCTAAAGCTATTGCTCTGACAGCTTCAAATTGTCAGGTATATGGCACATGAAGTTTTCCTGAATTATTGATAAATCTGCATAATTTGGGGAAGGTAAAAATGGTAATGTGGTAGAATTAAGAGTTGCTCTAATTCTTTCTTCAGGGATATGGTATTTTTACATGTGTTGCACAGAAGAAAGATCTTATAACTAAATAGTTCATTTTGTAGAAAGTATATTTGTGTAGGAAGATATAAAGGATACTTAGAAAAGAAGTCTTGTATCATTCATCAGTAGGTGCTCCCGGGTACTTTGTACTTTATAGTGAGTTTTCAATAAATACTCGTTGAATACATAGATGAGTTGAGATGGAAACAAAGCAAATGCAGGTATATTAAAATTCAGACCGTCAAGACCTCAGCTCTAATGCTGCAATTCACTGGTATGCTGCAATCAGATGTACCATAAGCAGAGATTTCCAAAATTTCTCAGGTCAGTGTATCAGTATTTTTTTTTACTGAGGCCCTTGGCAAAACAAACAAACAAAACCTAGCAGTTTAGTTCACCAAGTAGTTAAAAATCTAAACAACTTAGGACTCATGCCCTCACAACTTAGTATTTATGTCCTAACAACTTAGTAGCCATTTGAAAAAGAATACTTACAATCTGAAAGAACAAATGTTATTATTTCATTCTTGAACAATCACAATTGCTTACTAATAAGATGTGCTTGTGTCGGGCAGTGTAGAGCTTCTTAAACCTCAGTATCAGATTGGACACTTCCTCATTATTTGGTTCTACAGTGATTTTCTCGTGTTACTTGCTTTTTAACCTCAGCAATCTTCCAAAACTTAGTTGCACAAAGATATGCTGTTGCGAAAACAAATGTAGCCCCATTTGATGTCCAAACAGTGAACTATCTAGAGTTAGTAGTTCATGAGATGTCTGACAAATGTCGCAAGTATTGCTGTGATTCCCTTGAATATCATGTAAAATATCCCTAAATATTCCTATATGAGTTCACTGTGATGAACACAGTTTGAGCAAATAATGTGTTACCAACCATAGTTAGAATACCGAGGATATCAAGCATTTTCTTAAAAATAAGAGTGTATCCAAAGTTATCTTAATAATAATACCACTTACTCACGGACTTCTTTTCTGTGGTTAGAGGGAAGCAATGAAAATAACAGCTAGGATGTGGGGACTGTACATAGTCAACAACCTACTTAATCTATGCCCCTGCACCTGACAATGACTGTTACAGATGTGTCATTAATAACATTTGGTAATTAAGACTTAAGGCAATGTTTTTGATTACAGGCAAAATTTACTTCAATACCTAGATATAATATCACTCCCTACCCCTAACCCCCAAGATCACATTCACACAGGCAAATGCTATCCCCCAAGAAGGAAAAAAATGCTGGTTTATACCAGTGTTTTGGAACTTTTCTCTCAATTAGAATCACCAGGGAGCTTACTAAAAATGCAGATTTCTAGAATCCCTAGGCCCACTCTCTGATATTCTGTAGTCCTGGGGTAGGGCAATGATAGTTTTAAAAAGCTCTCCACATGATTTTAATGGAGACCACATTTTGAGAAACACTGGTAGAGGGTACTGTTTGTGTAGCACAGTGAAACAAACAATGAGACTCTCAATTTTTTTATATGAGTCTTATTAATGTGCCTTCTGAGTATGTGTGTGTGTACATGGAAGGTTCACACGCATTCTGCCAATACCTAAAGATGATACTACTAATCCAATACCAGTCTCACAAATACTTAGCATGATAGTGGTAAAGTTTATGGTGGTTCAGGATCATGTTACTGGGAGTTCTTTATATAGCATATTCTTTATATCCCTCAGATTACTTAACTTTATATTCCTTAACCCTTTATATCCTCCAAGGGTACTTAATATGGAACTTTAGCCATAGTAGGAACTCAGTAAATATCAATTACTCGCGGTTCTTAACCTAGGCTGAACATTAAGATCACTTAGAGAGCTTCTTAAAATATGAATTATCAAAGACTTCTCAGACGAACTGAAGCGAAATTTGTGCGGATGAGGTCTGGCAGAGCCAGGGTTGAGACCACTGAGCTATATCTTTCCTTGGACCTCTATTATTACGAAATGAATGCATTTCACATCCATCTAATTGAGCTTGTGTGTGTGTGTGTGTGTGTGTAGGTGTGTGTACAGATGTGTGTGCACACACATGTTTTTATGAGACTCTTTTCCAAGATAATATAATCACAAAATATATAAAGGAGTACTTTTTTCTTTTTCTTCACAAGTATTTGTTACTGCCACCTTTTCTGGGCACTTATTATTCTTTTTCAGTTCCTTTTTTGGAAATGTAGAGAATATAACCAGTCTCACTACCCTCTACTTGTTATCACCCGAAAGAGGTTTGTTTGGTGTTTTTTTTTTTTTTTTTTTTTGCTTGGCAACTGTTTCATTCTTGCTTACTCTCTCCTGCAATTAAGCTACTCTGCCACTTGGTGGTGATAAGTGCTTTTATTCATAATGGCCAATTACCTGATGTGCTTTTTAAGATCTAGTCAAAATTATTTTCCCATTATTTTCAGATTTCTAAAATTATTAAAACAATGAAAATAGCAAATATTGAATTAGTAAAGTAAATAATTCTAAGTAGAACTTACAAAGAGATAGGAAAGATTTGATTCAGTGACTTCCTCACTAATCCTTACATATAATTTACTTATAATTTGTATTTTATACTCAGATTTTGATCAAAGTATTCTGATTTTTTTATTTTTTATTTTTTTAATTTTTTTTTAAAGATTTTATTTATTTGACAGAGATAGAGACAGCCAGCGAGAGAGGGAACACAAGCAGGGGGAGTGGGAGAGGAAGAAGCAGGCTCATAGCGGAGGAGCCTGATGTGGGGCTTGATCCCATAACGCCGGGATCACGCCCTGAGCCGAAGGCAGACGCCTAACCGCTGTGCCACCCAGGCGCCCCTCTGATTTTTTTAAAACAGAGATTCACTGCTTACATCATTGTATCCTAGTTCAGTGATTCTAAGATAACATTAACTATGAGATGCATTCCAACTCCCAGAGGTTAAATGTTAAAAAAAAAAAAAGTGAGAAACAATGAAATGCTGTATTTGCAGAATCCACAAGAGTCTTAATGCATGGGAGACATTTAGTAAATAAGTCTGGGGAGGGAAAGAAGAAAAGAAGGAAGGAAGCATGCAAGGAAGAAGATTGTGGAGGGGAGGGGCGAGGAGGGAGAGAGGAAGAAAGGCAAGAAAACAGGCAGCCAAGAATAATTACATGCCCTTCCCAAAGCATTGGCATAACTCTTAGGCTTTCTTGGTAGAAAAATTTTTAATTTTCCTTTTCACAGATGGAAACTTTATTTATTATATCAATAGTAATCCATTTCTCAGTTAATAAAAATGAAGCCACTGAGTTGACATCTTTGTAACTCAGGCCTGTGAGCTCCTGCGTGCTTTTCTTCCCTGTGGAAGGGAGGGAAAACAGATGTGGCTGCCTTTGGACCTTAGTGCAAGGGATCCGCCTTGCTGGCTCCTTCATATCCTTTAGCTGCCATTTAAATGTCACTTCCTCAGAGAGGCATTCCTGGACTACCCAATCTAAAGGGCGTCCCCTCTTGTTATTTCCTCATAGAACATCTTATCCTTTGTTCTCTTCAGACTGTCTACTCATCCCCACAAGGTGCTCATTAAGTAGGCTTAAGGTGTAACTTCTCTTCAAAAGCATATATACTTTTGCAAAGATTTCAAAGATCAAAATACATTTAAGAACCCAGGGAATAGAAGCCTACATACTAATCACAAGATTCAGATTAAAAATAAACACAGAGATATGCACTAATGCTTAGTACTCTTAACATTGCAAAACTGAAAATGTATGATTAATCCATGATGGTAAATGGGAACAAAGCTCCGAGGGCAATAAGAGTGAAACAAGGACAAACTTGACTTACTTCCATGTTTTCCTGGAGCTGGACTGCTAATTAGCTACTATGTAAGCTTATTGCGATTTATGTCAACTAATAGGTAAGCATATGTGATTCTAGCCCAACTTCTTGTTTCTGGGCAGGTTATATTTAAACCAGGCCAGAGAGAGGAGCTAAATTCCATTTTAAAATTTTATTAGAGAAGGGTATTTGAGAACCTATTTCTGCAAGGTTAGGAATTCCTTCTTACGGTTAATTCTAGGCTGTATCTTTTTAAAAGTTTTTCATGTTTCATGTTAGGACCCTTTACAACTCTGTCTTTACCAGAGAAGGAGAAGAACAAGTCCATTAATACAGGAGTTTCTTTCTGCCTTTTTTATCTTGGGATGTGATAACAGGAAAACCTGCATGTGTTTTGTTATAGTTGGCTTCATTCCCTCTCTCAGCCCCACCATCTTTTCCTTTGCATCACATCACACTCTATCATCCCAGGTAGAACCCAGAGGTGGAATACTGAAGAAATTCTATCCCAGAGCTGTACTGGTCCCAGAACTGGTTCATGAGCTGCTGCCTCATCATAGGTGTGAAAATCTCTTAATACAGCAGCCGATTATCTCCGTATGTGTTAAGAAACAGATGGGGGTATCGGTTTTGATTTTTGTATAGTTTATGTACACATAACTTTAAAGAATTGTGAAATAGAGAAATACATAGAGTATCCATAAAAGGAATTAAAATATTAGATTCTGAAAGTGATAAAAGCAGCTTCCGGCTTTTAGGGACTAAACAATCAGCAGCAAAGATTCGGATGATGTAGATTGTTCTGACTTAATATAATCTCTTTACACATTTAGATTTTAGGACACTGCAATAGCCTAAAATATCACTAGCTAGGTATTGGAAATAAAGTCTTGGTTAGTAGTGACTACAGAAATGTATTTAAAAAAAAATGTATGTAGGAAATTGAAACTGTTTCTCGATGTAAGTCATTTTTATGTTTTTTCCCAATCATCTCTAATCTACATTATGTTATTTCTACAAACTTCCTATCGTAAAGAGTAAAACATACCTGCCTACTTAGGGGTTAGGATGTAGACCTGATAAAGTATTAATTTCATTTAATTTAGATCACAAAGAAGTAATATTATTATTCATTTGTCTTCAGAAAAAAGGTGATTATTTTTATCTTTCAATTTAAGTAAGGAAAGAACAAAGAAAAACAACAGAATTTTAAATAGTTGCATACTTTGGTTGCCCAAACTATACATTTTGTGTGTGTGTGTGTGTATTTACATACTTAAAAATTATTTTTAAAAGTTATTTACATATAGAAAATCTTTAAATAAATTTTAAATGTATATACAACTTTAAAATAAGCTTTTTAAATAACTTTAAAAATAACTTATATAGAAAAATAATCATGTATTTGTATATAAATAACTTAAAAATAATTTAAAAGTTCTGTGGATTAAATGAACCTATTAGCGATATAGCAATAAATAACACTGATGAGAGGCACCAGGTGGCTCAGTCGCAGTTAAGCGTCTGACTCTTGATTTCACCTCAGGTTGATCTTGCGATCATGAGATTGAGCCGTGCATTGGGGGTTCTGCGCTCAGCGCGGAGTTGGCTTGGGATTCTCTCTCCCTCTCCCTCTGCCCCTCCCTGCTGCGCCCTCTCTCTTTCACTCAAATAAATAAATAAATAAATAACACTGATGAGCAAATGTAACAATATTGTCCAGTTAGGACTGTTTGCAGTTTCCATGGGTGACGGTCCACTGTTTATACTCTCCCACTGTTTCAAAGAACGGATTATCCCATAAACCCATTGGTAAATATTGGCTTACTTTCTTCAGTACTTGAATGGTTTATGAATTTAAAGGTTCTTGCCCTGACTTTAAGAACGGACACTTCATCAAGTTTTTAAGCACATCTCTGATTTTTGCCCCCACATTCTCAACCTTTGGAAATGATCCTGTTTTATTCAGCAAAGTGTTGCTCTAGGGACTCCTTCCTCTACATAATGCTAACTTTTAGATGGAAAAGCTGATATGACAGAGCGATTAAAGACACAAAATGTCTCCATAATTTGAATTTTACCCAACAGTGAATTTAGTGGCAGAATTATGGAGGACATTGAGGCTGTTTATGATTAACTAGGCTTATTGTCATAAAGACAATAAGAGCTGGCTTTGAATGTATCTTTGAGTTTGATGTGGCAAGATTCCAAATCTGGTTTTATTCACATCCTGTATTTCCAAATAGATTGAACATTAACAGTGCAATTGAACTGCTTAAGAAATAATTGCTGAAGTATTTTAAAGTACACTTAGGACATTTAATAGAACAGTTGAAAAAAAAGATGAAGAGATGTATGTTTTAAGCAATAAAGGCCTAAGTATGATCAAAGAGCATTAGAAAGGTGAACACAAGAGTGAATGCAACTTTTCACCTCTTGTGTTGACATTGTTAGGATGTGCTTTTGGATCTGTAGCCTCAGAGTACTCTCTCAATTTAACCATATAGATATGCTAAAAGTAAACAGAATTACTTATTATTTGCCTTTTTTTTTCCTATTTAGTAAATAGAAAATTGCTCCATCTGTTCCGACCTGAATGGATTTGGTGCATCCCAAGATTAAGTGAAGAGCACAAAAGAGGACCTCATGAGTCAGAAGATGTACAGGGAGGCAGAAATTAGGTAGACTTCTTCGAGACCTTTCCATTCAGCTTTGTGAGATCACAGGGTATTTGTAACATCCCTTTCTCAGGGTAGATGTGTGCACACAAAATATTCCAGAGAAACCTGTACTTTTAAAAATTATCTTTGGGATTTGATCACTGTATCACCACAACGTTCTGTGAACATAGAGAACTAAGAGGAGCTCGTGAGCGCTCTGTGAAAATGCTACCATTGTTGAGGAGAGTGTGTCCTGTGAAATGGACTCACCATTTGGCTCCACATCAAGGGTAGAGTGTACAAGTGTGAAAAGGGAAGTGATTTTTAAATATATTTCCTTCATTGCTTTGACTTTTGGCCCATTGCATATTGGCCTTTTGGCTTTTACAGTAAAGAGACAAAAAGCATAAATTCAACTGGATTCTGTTAACAAAGAAAATTATAATAGAAACATGAACTACCAGTTGTACTGTTTCTTCCCTATTTTGCAAGTAATATAAACTATTACATTTCCCTCCACTAAGAGCATATATTTAAAAAACATGTATATAGTGTATTAAAATGTTTCCCCAGTTTTGTAACTACTACAAAAATAGCCAGGAAAAAGCCACCGTCAGTATGGCACAATTTTAAACTATGAACTGTATTCTCAAAATACCATAACTAGATTCTAGGGACAGAGCAGAGCTGCCTTTCTGTGATTTTGAATTCTAGGGATTTGGTGTGAGAATAAAATGAAGGCTGACTTTATTGTTTTCAGAGGAAGCTCATCGATGTGATCCACTAAAAATTAACTGCAAGGGACCATCAAAGTGAAAACGGAGCTTTCTAATATTTTTCATAAGTGTTTTCAAAGAAAGATAAAGATTTATTTTCTGACACTGTACGGTGACCACAGCCAGGACTAGAGAAAAGTGATCTCCCTTGGGTTGTCTGCAGTCTGCACTTTGACTTCCTCCTCTTGGCCCAGTTCAGTCCAGACATTTCAACAGCTTGACTAAGCCTCATCACCATTTAGCTGCCAAATTCAGTGACTGCCAATATCACTAGTAGCTTTTTAAGTACACCTGTTGCCAGCACGATGTTTGTGAGTCAAGAAGACTAGACATTTCTGGTCTACTCCAGTGGCTAGGATCTTTTTCAAAGGAAAATTATTTTTAATATTACTTCACCATCCTTCATTGGGAAAACACTTTTTTTTCTAGCAAGCTTCTCTCCTTACAGAGAAGTTTCATTTACAATGAACAGGGTATGTAATATCTGGTCTGGTTTAGCCTATGGATAAAAATGGTTTTGGTAATCAATTCTATGTTTAATTTTTATTTTTAATTGTGTGGGGCCAGCGAAGCTGTATGAATAATAAAATATGAAGACTTGGTGTAAGCTGACAGGCTTTCAGTGAACTAATCAAATACCGTTTACAGCAAAGTTAACCTGATAGTTAATGGTATGTATTGTGTAGTAATCAGGTATAAACACAGCTCATATAAAGGACTGTAATTAATACCTTCAGTTTCATGGAGCCAAACAGCATTTTTGGAGCAAGTTTGGGAGATGAATAGAAAAGCAGTTAAAGCAAGACTCTGCTCTAAAGATCTCAAGGGCCAAAAGAGCCTTTTTGGCCAGATCCTGTCTGTTTTTCCACATTAACATTTGCTCCAGGCCAAGGGCCAGTGGCTGGGGCAACCCTCCCTTATCTCCACACAGGGTGATAAAAAATCATTACAATGAGAAAGTGCAGTGGATTCAGTTCTGAGAGTCTTAACAAGCTTTATAACACTTTACTACTACATAGCTGTAGCTTTGTAGTCTTGTAAGGTGAAAGAAGAGGACACACACAGATGATTTCAATACTTTGGGCACCTAGAGCCACTAATAGGATATTTCCTAGACAAAGTCTTTGTGGTTACCATGGCTTGGTGAGCTCATTTTGATTTGCCTATCAGTGTTCATAAGGTATGTCAGTTTTCCTCACTCCAATGATAATATCTGGTCTATAGATTAATCTGAAGTTTATTTAAACTGGGATGTTTTTATTATCTATCAGTCTATCCACATTTTTAAAAAACGTGTTGCAAAAGATAGTAAAATACAAACAAAATCCCCCGAAACCTTTAATCATACTTCCTGTACCATATCAGGTTGAAATGTCTTCACTCTAGGAAAATATCTCATTATTTTTCCTGCAGGGTGTGTTTGTGTATGACTCAAGTGACACTGTTCTTATTTGACGGATAGATTTTAATTTGTTGTAATGTGACAGAATGATCTAGTTCAAATACCAACTTCGTTGGTTTCATCTTTGCCTCCTTTCTTATCCCACATCCAACCCACTGGCAAATCTTAGAAATATATCCGGAATCTGACCATTCTTATTACCTCCACTATATGTACGATGGTCTAAGTTATCAATATCTTTTACCTGACCATTAGAATAGTCTCCTCTTCTAGTTGTTTTTTAACATTGTAGTCTGTTCTCTGCAGTGCTGCTCCTGTATCCTAAACCGAGTCTGATTTGGTCACCCCTCCAATGACTCTCCATTTCATTCAGAATAAATTCTGAAACTCAACGAGGTTCTACATTTGTCCCCTTCCTGTACACCACACCCTCTTTTGATCACATCTGCTAGTGTTCTCCCTTTGTTTGCTGGAGTTTAGCTACATTAATCTTTTAGCTATTCCTCACACATGCCAAGCCCACTTCCACTCAGGTCTTTGCATTTGCTGTTCTTTCTGTGTCGAATGCTTTACTCCTAGACAGATACGTGGCTCATTTTCTCACTTTCTTCAGGTCTCTGTTCAAATGTCAGAGAGGCCTTCCCAGATAAATATATTTCAGACAGCATGCTCCCTGTCCTGTCTCCTTACCCTGCTTTATTTTTGTATGAATCACCATCTGACATAGTATATATTTACTGGCTTATGATGATGATTACTGCCTTTTCTACTACAACGTAAGTTCCATGATAGCAAGGACTTTGTATCTTGGTAACTGTTGTACCTCATTCTTTAGAATGGTGACTAGTACATTTATTACTACTTCTTGAGCCATCTCCTCTTGAGATCTTGACTTTTTTTAGGGGGGGGGCTAAAAATAAACCTTCTAAATCTTAATTCCATAGTTTTAACTTTTGAAGTCTTTGAGCTATAACCTACTCATTTTTGGCTTGAATCTCTTTGCTAGGTAAGTCAAATTAGTGAAAGACCTCGGGGCAGTAACAACTACTTAATGAGTATGTATAAGCTAGGTTCTTGTATTTAAGCACCTTGCTTATCTCATTTAATTCTAACCCTAGTCCTAGAGATGAGTATGATTACCATTCTTGTTTTACAAAGAGACTGATACTCGGGAGAGGTGAAATAACTCGCTGCCAGGTCACAGAGTTAATAATCACTGAACTAAGATTAGAATGAAGGCATGGTTGACTCCATACTGCCTCCTAGCCGTCATCTCCAGTAATACGTGTCCAGTTATTCAAGTAGTAAAGTCTTTTGCAGTTCCTGTACTAGGGGTCTGAGATATCCACCCGCCACTTCCCAGTGATTCCCAATACCAAACCAAGTCGTTCACTTTTCAGAAATGTCCTAAAAGCCATTGTTACCTACGCTAGGAGTCTTACTTTAATGTAAGGTGTGCTTTGCGCAGAGGTCGTTTAAAACACCTAGTAAGAGAGGATGGGATCAAAACACTGGGATCCAGAAGAGAGGGGACGTCACCAGCTAAGCTTACTGCTTGCAAGTGGGGGCATTCATATCCACGTGAGGAAAAGACAAGTTCTCAAAAAGCAGCGGACCCCGACTCGGAGGGAAGTTGGCCAAAAGAATGGGAATAGGGCTCAGGGGCCAGATCGACGCACCCTGCTCCACGCTGGGCCTGACAACAGGGAGCCGCAGGCCGGAGGGGTCCCTCAGAGCGGCTTCGGCTCCATCGGGGAGGTGACGCGACCCCCTGAGCTCGCACAGCGCCGTCTGGGGCCCCGCGAGCAACCCCTGCGCGCAGCCGACCAGACCCGCGGCGCGGGGAGGGGCCGGCGTCCGCCCCGCCCCTCTCCTCGGGGATGCCGGGATGTTTACACTCCTGACAGCGGCGGCCGCGGGAGGAGGAGCGGGAGTCGCGGGAGGATGGGCCGCCGCTAGGCTCGCACTCGGGACGCGCCTCGCCGTGCGCAGCGTGGGGGCCCGCGCCTGCAGCGTCCGCGGGGGCGGCGCGGCGGGAGGTGGCGATCGGCTCCCGGCCTCGCAGCCACAGCCCCCGGCCCAGCGGGCCTTTCCGCGGCAACGCCTGGCCGAGCCGCCCGCCCGCCCCGGGTCCCTCGCGGGCAGGAGAACGGAAAACTCCCAACTTCCTGGTGAGTGGCTGCCGGGGTCTCGGGCGCCCGGGTTGGGCGAGCCCGGCCGGGTGGGGCTGCCTGCGGGAGCCGGGCGGGGAAGGGGAGGCCGGGAGGGTGCGGGGCGGCCTCCAGGATACCCCCGCCGGGGGAGGTGGGGCGGGGCGCGCCGCGCTCGAGTTGGGTGGGGGTTTCGGTCCTATTCGTTGCAGTGGCGGGAACGGGCGGCAGGAACTTGCTGCCTGGCACGGGCTTTGGTGACCCGAGGCCGCCGTGGGCGCAGCGGTAACTAAGAAACTCCGCGGCTACCGCGGCGGCGGCAACAGGTCTTTGGTTTCAGGACCCGAAGAACTTAGGCGAAGTCCCGCCTCCCACCCCCCGGCTGCTGCTCATTGGCGGCGTCGGTTATTTATCCCTCACGGATTGGTTAGGTCCAGCTGTCAGGATTCGGCAGCAAGCCAGACTTCAGAGGAGTGAAGTTCACTGGAGAGAGTGGGTGGTGGGAGCCGTGCAGCTAAGGGAGAAGCTGAAGTGGCTTGAGAAGTACGGGGAGGATGGCCGACCTGTTGGAGAACGGGCTTTCGTGGGACCCTGTCAGGATTAGCAAATGTGACAAAGATTTCAAGGCAATAGAGATGGTGATGGTGGCAATGGAAAATAAATTCATTGAGAATTGAGGCTAAAGTTCAGAGAGACGAAGGGGATCCCAAAAAAGAAAAATAAGAAGACCACATTGTCCTAGGACAGTGTCAGGAAGCAACACAACCTAGAGGATGCTGCAGTGAGATCTAAAGAACTCTTGTTACCTCTTTACTGTGTACTGCAGGCCTTGGGAGATGATGTGTCAAACACATAAATCATGCTCTCTCATAGCTGTAGTCCTTTACCTTTGTTAGGGGTAAATACTAAAAATATACTTATTTTACAGTAGGTTATCTCCCATCCTTGAGCAGTTCTGATGAGGGAACTGAAAGTCTGAAAACATTACAGAAACGAAATGATTTTCCTCCTCTGACTACTGAGCATAAGGATGCTGTTGAAGGAATTGAATGCGCATAGTTTGTAGAGCGTTGTGTACCTATCATAACTAAAGCCATTGTTTCTAATTCTTCTTCCAAAGTGTTTGTAGTTTCAAGAAGTATGCACACTCCCTGTAGGCAACAGCGGTGTGTCTTGTCAGGTTCCTTTACAGGATAAAGTACAAAATGCGTGTGTGGTAAATCTGTATAGGAGCTTGAGCTGTTGCGGGTGTGGTCGAAGAATGGCACAGTGTTAGGGACAACCGGACAGAACACTGAAAACGGTGGATAATTCAACAAGAGATTGATTAACCCTGTAATACTTCGTGGCAACTCTTACTGAGTGGACACCGAGTGTTTTAGGCTTTAATACTTGGCGAAGGCCAGCGCACTTAAAACAGTTAACAGAAAATTTAAGCAATTATATCATTGCCAGAGGAAGGAATCCTCTGCTACCCTCGGGAGATCCAGTCCACAGCTTGCTTCACTCCTAAAACCGCAGCATCTTTCTGTTTGGTCCTAGACTGGGAACTTGCTGGGGCGGGGAAGAGATGTTGGAGCTTTGAAAAATTGCCGCGTGGAGGAGTCAAACGGGCAGAAACCGTATAGGGACGTTGAGAGGAGGGCCCGCAAAATAAAAAGGAGAAGGAACCCCTAGTGGACACTGGCCGCTTTTTCTGGGGTGGGGAATCCCGCGACCCTCGGAGAAATGCGGGTCTGCAATTGTGCTCTCAGCCGGCGGGCCCCGCCCTCTGCAGCACTGACGGCCTCCGCAGCCAATGAGCGGCGAGGACTCCGCGGTTTCTTTGGTTGGGAGGGCGGGTACTTCCTACCTCGGCCTGGGTTTGGGAGAGGGAAAGTTCCTCCTCTAAGGATGTCTGCTGGTGGACGAACTTTAGTGTGAGGGATGGGAAATAAATACGTAAAAATAAAGGGGAGAAGTTCCAGTTTCTTCTGACTCCTCGTGCACGTCTTGTTTCATAATTGAGCTACATTTTGAACTCATCACTTTATCTGAAACTTTTATAGGTGATGAAAAACGAAGGTGGTCAGGAAACTAAATGTCCAGATGGACTGATGGAGTTTTATTCTCAAGTTATCTGTAAACGAAAACCAAGGGATGTCAGAATCTAATTGTTAAGCTTTGGGAATCTCGCCACGGTTAAAAATCTTTATCAATTTAAAAAGTAAAGAGCGTAACTTGAATGCAGATTTATTCTATACTTGAAACTACTATTTAGGTTTATTTATGAAGATCCTACCTGTAGCACCCTCCATTCCTTTTCCCACTTAACATATTTTCCTGGCTGGACAATTTCAAGAGCTCTTTTCCAGCCCCATAAAACAGCACTTACTCCAAGGATGAGGAAAGCACGTCTGGTATGATGGCAGCATACTGGTGGAGGAGGGGAGATTTAGGGCCAGTATAATAACATACCCAAATAATAAAAATGAAAATTGTCGTTTTAAATGACCGAAACCACAGTTTAGTTTAAGTAAGTATTTAAACTCATACTTCCCTATCCTTCATCTTCCTGGTGGTTACAGTAGACAATTTTGGGCTCTCATTTATCGCCATAATTTAGGTATTCTTTTCTTCTCATCTCTTGTACCTTTACTGAAATGTAGATTTCTTTTTTTCACTTAAAGATGTGGTGTGAGATTTCATTAGTGACTTTTCTGGAACCAAACTGTCTCATGTTTTAAAATGTATCTCTGTGATGTTACTAACGTAGCCACCATTCGGGGTATCTGGACAGGAGAAAATAGTGATTACTTAAATGCAATTTTGGAAAAGAACTTGCTTAATTAGATAATTAGTTGCAAAATTCCTTTCAGGTTTTGTGTCCTTTGATTTTTTTTTTTAAATAGACCTTGGTATTTAAAAAATTTGGAGTGTAGCTGCAGTTGCACAAAGCTGCAGTCTGTCCACATTCCTGGTGTCCTTCAATTAAAATATTTGTCCCTGCAGGTATTTGCTCTAGTTAGTACAGTGTGCATAATACATGGTAGTATACTTAGTATAATACTTGAGGGTGTCTTGGAAATGACATATATGATTATTGTTTGCTCTGAATTACTTTATCAACAATTACTTTACGGACAGTTCCATAAATAGATAGCTAGATGTTTTAAGAAGTGTTTCTTCATACTTTTGATTGTTTCAATTTAATTCCTCCTTCCCTCATTTTTATAGGGAATATGGGTGAATAAATTTGGTTATGTAATTGTAATGAATTATATCTATTTGCAGTAGAAAAATTTTAAATATATGTAAAGCTAATATAGAACAATTCACTCTTAGAGTTATAAAGCTTCTAAACTGCTGATTCCTCTGTTGGTGACTAATAGTTTGATTTTCTCTGTATGATATGTTATATATCTATATAAAATATTTTTTTCATTTGATGAAAACACTGAAAGAATGTTTCATGGTTTTTAATGAGTGGTGAGAATGAGAAGGACAAATGATCGTGAAGCATTTCTTAATTTTCTTGTGCAGGAAAACTTTTTTTAACCTTTGTCAAAATAACTGCTCTGCCATACTGTTCATATAATGTGCTTACAATGAGCTGCTTTGTAATAGCTATCCAAGGTGTTAATCAAAACAGTGTATAAATGAATGGAACTTATTTAATTGGTCTGTAAAATTTTAGAAATACATGTTTTCTGTTACTTAATGAAAGTAGACTTTTCTGTAAATCTTGCCACTGGTCTTCTGTTGATAATCAGTATAAGTAAGTAGTTAAAGGTAATTTTTTCATTCCAGGCTGCTTTTGTATAGAACAGGGGTTTGTAAACTTTCTCTGTAAAGGGCCAGATAGTAAATATTTCTGGCTTTGTGAGCCATGTGGTCTCTATCCTTGTAGTCATGGCCAGTACCTGAACAGTGTGTTCCAATAAAGCTTTATTTATACAGATAGGTTGGAGGCCCACCCCAGCCCTAAAAGATAATACCAGAGATCTAAATATGATTCTGGGCCATTGATACTTGACTTGATGTGCATTTTCCACATCAGTATTTTGTAGCCTTTTTTGTTTCTTGAACTCATAACCCTGAGATCAAGACCCAAACTGAGATCAAGACCTGAGCCGAGATGAAGAGTTGGAGGCTTAACCAACTGAGCCCCTGTGCCCCTGGCCTTTTTTGGTTTTAGACATTTGTGACAATCTCTTGATCTTTCCCAATCCCTTCAGGGTAGTGCCCACTTACTCATATCTCAATTTTGTGTTTCATCTCAGAGACTTCATAAGTATATGAACCTCTTTTAGGTTTATCTACCTTTTCAGTGTTTTCTGCCATTCTTTGCTCCTTGGGGATCCCACACCCATCCTGTGACATTGAATGATTGTGTACCTGTCCAGCTTCTTCCATACTAAACCAAGATCATATATTTAATCTTTGCTTGATTGACAGATAACACTTTAATATAAATGTATTTGGGTGTGTTTCTTTTTAATTCATAGTTTTCATTTTAAACCTATTGGAATGGCCACCTTTGTTGCTTTTAGAAAGAGTTTCTGACATGAGCAACAGGGTGGGCAGATTTTTTTTTTTTAGGAAAAAAATTGACTTAGTCTCTTCTGGAAGACTTTTCCCCCAGTTTTAAAAAAAAATACTGGAAAGGGCCTGTGTTTGTGGGAGGGCCTGCAGTCAGGGTGTGCGTAGCCTGGGGATGTGTGGGGTACCTCCTCCTTTTGTTTGAAGAATTGGCTGTAGGCTGACCTGGGTGCAGCTACTGAGAAGCCTGAGAACAGAATGGAAAATGCAGTCCCTTTGACATCACTCAGTAGAGTTTTCGTGGCCCTAGCCAGGAGGGGTTCTGGGTGTGCCAGAATATTTGTCTCTCAGTGAGGTCAGGTAGTGCCTGGGGTTTTCAGAGCTACCAGCCTAGTTGCCACCAGCTACAACGAGCCTCTTTATCAGACCCTGCTGCACAAATACCATTTTCTGTGTTTACCATGAGAAAGACTAAGCCCAGGTTTGTCTTATTGGTTGAGTTGCTTGATTTGTTGGGACTATAGTTTTTTCCAGCTCATGAGATTGCTTTGAGGAATAAATGAAAACATCTTTGTGAAAATCCGATGGTAGGCTCTAAGTGTTAGTTTCATTTCACCTATTTCTGTTTTTAGGATGTTCAGCGGTAGGAAACGCATCTGCTGTTCTCAGTTTTTCTGGTGACAGGCCTGTTGCCCATTCTGCTTGGGCCCAGTTTTGTCTGATCAGGTTCCTGCCTAGCTCTACTGCCATTTCTACCTTCTCTGCTTGAATTCTTCTTTCTCTTTGCCCTGTGATTTCCATATTCATAATGTAGTGGTTCCCATGTTTGAGTTCATGTTTTTATGTCTTTTGGAGTATGGGGAGAAGGCGTTAATCCTTGGTTCCTCAGGCAGGAAAAAACACAAGAGGCTTAGGGGGGTTATATCCTGGACAGTAAAAAATAGGAGCTGCAAAAGATCCTTAAATACTGACTTTAAAATGGCAAAATTAAAAATATTCTTTCTAGTAGTTTTACAGTTTTACTTTTTTTTTAATCATTAGACTATTTCCCTCATATTCTTACATTTACTTGGCAGATTAATATAATTTTTGTTGTGGTTGTAACCATAACAAAGCCACATATCCTCTACTACATTATGATGGGGAAAATTGAATAGGTGTGTTTAGAAAATTTATTGTATTTCTAAAAGGTAAGGAATTGCAAATCTTGTATTGTTTTTTATATCTAAGAGGTAGACTATATAGTAAAATAATGTGATATATTTGCATACTATCATAAAGATACCCAAAACTGGACCATAGGTAATTTTTTTTAGGCAAATGGCAGGACCTTATCCAAACAATTTATTTCCAGGCATTATTTGTTATTTAACAAATACAAGTAAATTGAAAGATAGACAGGAAGAATGTTTATTGATGGATTGAATTTATGGGGAAAAAACTGATGTTTTATTCTCAGTTTCTTATGGCAGCCTACAAATTAACTTCTTTTGTTTTCTTTACAGTCCTTGGTGTTAGAACACACTAAGAATAGTACAGTGGCAGGGAATGTATTCAGTGAAAACTGGCATTTTTTAACATCTTCAACATATATTTCTTTTTTTTTAATTTTTTAAATTTTTTTTTAAAGATTTTATTTATTTATTTGACAGAGATAGAGACAGCCAGCGAGAGAGGGAACACAAGCAGGGGGAGTGGGAGAGGAAGAAGCAGGCTCATAGCGGAGGAGCCTGATGTGGGGCTCGATCCCATAACGCCGGGATCACGCCCTGAGCCGAGGGCAGACGCTCAACCGCTGTGCCACCCAGGCGCCCCTCAACATATATTTCAAGTAAAGTTTTAATATAGTTTCTACATTTGATAAATATTTTCATTGTCGAGTGGCATGTTGTTTTCAACTTTGCTTTATCATTTTATGACCTTGAGTGTTTAAAACACTAGCTCTTGATAAAGAGTTGTATTTTATTAAGCAGTTCTCCTATGCCGTAATCATTCTCTTTGCTTTTATAAAGGAATTTATTACGTTGTATTTAATAGTACTTGCCGGTTTCGGGGCATGGGGTTGGGGTGGAGTTCCCGCTTCAGCGAAGTTTCCAGATATCAGGCCACCAAGGGGGTTGCTGCCTCCACGATCATAAGCTGCCAGAGTGAGAGTACACAGTCGCTATCCTAATGAAGACACAGCCACCATAAGGAAGATGCTGCTATTTTGGCGTCCCCAGAACCATTCTCTGACTGCCGTGGTCCGGGAAATGGATTCTCTGGGTGCTGGCTGTACTAATTTCCTAGGGCTGCCCCAACAAATTGCCACAAACAGTGGCTTTATACACCATAATTTTATTCTTCCGTAGTTCTGAAGGCCAGAAATTAGAAATCAGGGTGTCCACATGGCCATGCCGTCTTTGAAGGCTCTAGGGAGAATGTATTCCATGCCCTTTCTCTTAGCTTGTGGTGGTGGTGGTATTCCTTGACGTGACATTTATCACTTCAATCTCTGCTTCTGTCACTTGGTGTTCTTCCTGTGTGTCTCAGTATGCGTCTCTCCTCTTCCTTTAAGGACAGCAGTCACTCTTACACTTAAAGTTTCATAAGCTAAATCTATACTTTTTCTTTCAAATTCTTTAGCATACAGATTATGGATTTCTGATCTTTCTGTTCTGAACAGAATATTTTAGGATTGTGCAGAAGTTATACCTAAGAGATGAAGGCACCCAAGTTATCCTTGCACGTGTGTAATCTGCAGTTAGTATTCTTTTTTAAAAAGATTTTATTCATTTATTTTAGAGTGCGTGTGTGCACATGAATGGGGGGAGGGGCAGCGGGCGAAGGAGAGAATCTCAAGCAGACTCCCCACTGAGTGCAGAGCCTGATGTGGGGCTCAATGCATGGCTTTATCTTACAACCCTGAGATCATGACTTGAGCTGAAATCAAGAGTCGGCTGCTCAACCAGCTGAGCCCCCCAGGCACCCCTGCCATTAGTATTCTATTGTTACCACAAAACAGCTGTTCCAAACTCAACTTTTCCGTTCACCATTATCTTGTAGTTTCCCTCAGGAGACCTAAGTGTATGATTCACTAAATCAGCTATTTTCAGAACTGGAAGGAAACTAATAAATTATCTAAACTGACCTTTTCATTTATTGTGAGAATAAACTAAAACCCAAGGATGTAAATTTGCTAATCCACACTCTGCTAGATTCCGTAACAGTCAATATCGCCTTGTGTCACTTTTGTAATGTTTTTGATAGTAGGCAGAGTGATTTCTTCTTTTTTTCATTTCTCCCGAATTAGCAGACTCTTGCTCTGTTCATGGTACATGCTCAATAAAGACTTGCTGATGGAGTGATGACAGTATACCTCTGATTGCCCATATCAGGGCCTTGATTTAAGTCAGCAAATGTTTGAGTACCTGATTGTGCAGGGGTGAAATATTTCTTTTGCCTCTAGAATGAGAAACAGTAGGGTGTGTTGCTATATCCTCACTATTTAATAGGATCCAAGTGGGACAAGAAATTAACATTATGGAAGCCAGTCCCAGGAAGGAGCACTTAGCTAGAGGCAGTTCATAGGATAGTAAAGGCTAAAAGTTCATGAGTGGTTGTGTGGTCAATATTTGATAAATACATATTTCATCGTATTAGATACCTTGACTCATAAGAGCCAGCCTTCATGTTGTTTGTCATTTTGGTATATTGAAAATAACTTGTGTGCCCCCATTGCTTTCTGTATATATGCCTGAAATGTTTGGCAATGCCACCGCCCAGTTTCTCCCTCTAATATCTTCTTGCTATTTGGAGATCATGTTTGGTTCTTCTGTTTCCTTTACTTCTGTAGCCATGCCTCTCTCTTAGAAACTGGTTCTCAATTTGTTTATTATATACATTCCTTGTTTCAGTGAAAATTCTGCTTTACAAAGTAGAATGATTAGAGATTGATTAGAGATTAATCAAATGAATCCTGAAAGAATTATTTAATGATTCCTTGAAATAGTTATATCTATTTGTACATTGAAGATGATTTACAAAATTTGTGTAGCTGTTCAAGAATATACGGGTGACGGGGCGCCTGGGTGGCACAGCGGTTAAGCGTCTGCCTTTGGCTCAGGGCGTGATCCCGGCGTTCTGGGATCAAGCCCCACATCAGGCTTCTCCGCTGGGAGCTTGCTTCTTTCTCTCCCACTCCCCCTGCTTGTGTTCCCTCTCTCACTGGCTGTCTCTATCTCTGTCGAATAAATAAATAAAATCTTAAAAAAAAAAAAAAAAAAGAATATACGGGTGGCTTTTTTGCTACCACCAAGATAGGTTGTATTTTCAAAGCATTTGTCCTATTACTTTGTTTCTCAAACTGTGGTCCTCAGAATGTCTGTGTCAGAGATTCTGATAAGTATGAGCATTGGCATTTAAAACAAGTACCCTAGGGACGCCTGGCTGGATCATCGGTAGAACATGTAACTCTTGCTCTCAGGGTTGTAAGTGTGAGCCCCATGTTGGGTGTAGAGATTGCTTAAAAATAAAATCTTAAAAAAAAATGCAAACAAGTACCCCAGATGATTTTTATAATAAACACAGATTTGGAAAGCCACTGGTCTGTGATGGGAACCTACATTTAAAATAAGTACCGCAGGTGATTCTAATGCAGGTGTTCCTCAGGCCACACTAAGAAAGCCACGTGGCCTTTTAAAAAAATATTTAGGAGGGCATGTGTTGGGATGGGCACTCAGTGTTAGACGCAATAATGAATTGTTGAACGCTCCAACAAAAACTTATGATGTACTATATGCTGGCTAACAACACAATAAAAAAATATTTATTTGTAATGAGAGTCCATTTCTACTGCTAACATTTCTGGCCTGGGGTGTGTAGCCCTTTGGAGCAGTTTATATCTAATAATTAGACTCTTCCAGCATGTGTAACCTGTGTCTCAGCTCAAACGGGGGATAGGTGTTATTGAAATGATGGTTATAAATCAATTAAAGTCATTTAGATAAATTGTAAATATTTTATAAGCAGCAACTGAAGTAATAACAGAAGAGAAAATTCCACTTCAAGCAAGTAAAAGACAATAATACATCTAAGTGTTAGTTTTCGTTCTATCCCAACAAATGGTCCCTTGTTAATGTACTGCTTATAGTGTATGCTGTTCTCACCATTTTTGGCATTTCTACACTATTTCTCTCAGTTAGGTGTGAAAGCTTACCACTTCCCTTACCTCTGAGATGGTTTGCTTTTTGCTTAAGGCTAAAAGCCCTTTGCCTGCACCTAGAGATTTTGCTTCTAGTCACCATTACCTTACTTCTACCTGTAGTTCTAAGTCTTGTTTCTGGGCTTGGCTGTACCAAGCTTTTATGTCTTGCATATCTAGCCATGCTGGAAAGTATTCAAGAACATCATGATGAGTAACCTGTTCCTTTTTCCATGACTGTCTAATTTCCATTGATAACAAGTGTCTGGTACTTGAGTCGCTTTTAACTTCCCTCCTTGTCATTAGATACAGATCTTTGCACGCAAGCTGTGTTCTTTATTCAAGAAAGCCTCTTTGGTCCTTCATTCATTCATTTAAGGTATGCTTGGTCATTTAAAAACTACTTTCTATCAGTGTTTTTCTTAACACATTTTTCTTAATTTGGAGTTCATCAGATCAGTTCAGGCCCTTGTTGTTTATGACCATTTCTACCCCCATCTTTTTTTCATATAATAAGAGGAGGCAGCTTGATAAAGAAGGTAATGAAGTCCTGGATTAAGTCCAGGTTCATTTTTATATCTCCTCAAATGCCAAGCACAGAGTCCAGCTCATAGTGTGAGCTGAATTAATATTTACAGAACTCAGTTTAAGAGTTGAGTGTCTGGCCTAGGAGAGAGCATTGGTAATGTGATGAATCGTTCAGATAATAAAATGGACCCTGGACTGTAACAACGCAGTGATGATGTTGACTTAGGGTATATGTTGGGACCGTTGTCTCCCGGTTTGTGGTCCCAGATAAGGCAGTGCTACTACCATTCCTAGGCCTTTTTTGGTCATGTGTTGTGTTGTCATCTTTTGAATGTCAGTATTTCCACAGTAAGACATGAATGCCTGTTTTTCTTTTATTGTGAACTTTGTGGGGTATTTGCCTGTGCTGTTCAGAACATGATCTAGTGGGTTGGATAGGGTTTGATGTTAAACTTAGTTTCACAATGAGGTGAGGTTTCTCTGAACTTGGAAGACATACAT
The DNA here is from genome assembly GCF_023065955.2 of Ursus arctos. NCBI lineage: Eukaryota > Metazoa > Chordata > Mammalia > Carnivora > Ursidae > Ursus > Ursus arctos. The sequence continues at coordinate 35,172,646 of NW_026622874.1, forward strand.
GCCTGAAAGCTGAGGGGCAGACAGACCATTTGATCTCTGGGGATCTCCAGCATTTGTAAGATGAATGATTCTGTGATTCTGTTCACTTTATGGTTCTTCTTTTTCCATTTGTTCTTTATTGTTCTCCCCATTTTCCTACTGGGTCTCACCAATTCATGGGTTGAAGAAAGAGAAATTTGGGGGTTGTTGGTAGGTAGCTGGGAGTAATAAAAAAGTAATCTAAATAAAGATCTAGCTTTATGCTTTTAAAAATATTTCAGTTTTTATTAATCACAGACTATGGAAGCACAGGGAAGACCAAATGCTGCATCATATTGCCTGGCTTAACTATTTTTAATGGCTCTACATTGGAACCTCTGCTTTCAGTCTGACCCTGACCTATCTTTCTAGATTCACTTCTTTATACTCTACTGTATTTCAGTCATCCATTTACCTTCTTTTTTTGGGGGGGGGGTTAAATTTTGTACCCTTTCCGGCTTCACTGCTTTATCTTTATGCTTGTCTCATTTCTTTTAATGCCTATTTTCTATGCTTCAGCTGTTCAGTCTCACTATATTAAAATAATCTTCATCCTTTAAGGCTTTGCCCTAGTATTAGAGACTATAAAGAAATTCTTGTGCTTCTTTAAGCCTTTAGTACCTATTGATTCTCCCTGTAGTTACTTGTCTTAGCTTCCTTCCTGGAATATAAGCTTCTGGAAGGTGTGAATCATGTCCTGTACATAGTTGCATTTCCTGCAGGGCCTAGAACCATTTTTGTCAGAACTAGCCATTCAGGGAATGACAGGTGACTGCCTCCCAGTGAGGATATGGGGCAGAAGGTCTGGGCAGATCTAGAGTGAAAGAATGTCCAGAACAATTGAGTAGTTGGTTTCAGGGAAGTCTGTGATGAGGGCCGCATGTCTCTGCAGGGCCCATAGGGCATAGTATGAGGAAGGTCTTACTATGTGATATAGATGAAGGTTGATCGGTAAGTGGTACGTGTTGGGATGTTCAGAGTTCTAGTTTGAGAGTCCGAGTTTGGTATCTGAATTCTGAATTTTAAGTTCTGGAAGATCTCAGAATAGGATGACATGGGAACCAGGACTAGGAAAAATGGATAGATATGCCAGACATGAATTTGGTGGAAACAAGAAGAGTTATGGAGTCAAGGCAGAGGTAAGTTGGCAGTTAGGTACAAGCTAGAGGCTCACACGACAAGAAACAAAGAGCTAAGTTCTTGATATTAGCACGTGAGGTTAAAACAGGACCAATAGTCAGATTAAATTGATTTGAGGCTGATTTACTAAGCCATTTACTAAGTATCGTTATATTTCCCTTCCTTAAAGGCAAGCCCCTTCCTAGTTCAAGTTCAGTGGCCTGGCTTTTTGTAAAGGGGTAGCAACGTCTCTCTGCCCAAAAAAGTGCTGACTATATATTTGCCAAATGAATCCTGTTTTGATATTCCGACAGTTCTCTCATGAGGAAAATACTGAACTGAGTTAAATAAAGAAGTAACTAGCTTACTGCTGGAAATTTTTCCCCTCTTAAGAATAACTACTATGTGGGAATTGATGAAGGTTATCTCTTGATTTGTGGCCATTTGTGGCCTTTCTCTAACCTAGAGAAAGGTTGTTCCACTTCAAAATAGATAGATTTTTTTTTTTTAAAAGATTTTATTTATTTATTCGACAGAGATAGAGACAGCCAGCGAGAAAGGGAACACAAGCAGGGGGAGTGGGAGAGGAAGAAGCAGGCTCACAGTGGAGGAGCCTGATGTGGGGCTCGATCCCATAATGCCAGGATCATGCCCTGAGCCGAAGGCAGACGCTTAACCATGGTGCCACCCAGGCGCCCCCAAAATAGATAGATTTTATTTGGTATCTTTTCATAGCTTTCATTGCTGAAGTTTAAAAGGACAATCACAGTGTCAATAATTATTTTTTATTTATTTTTATTTATTTATTTTTTTTTAAGATTTTATTTATCTGACAGAGATAGAGACAGCCAGCGAGAGAGGGAACACAAGCAGGGGGAGTGGGAGAGGAAGAAGCAGGCTCATAGCTGAAGAGCCTGATGTGGGGCTCGATCCCACAACGCCGGGATCATGCCCTGAGCCGAAGTCAGGCGCTTAACCGCTGTGCCACCCAGGCGCCCCCAAACTTCGTTTGTAATAGCAATAAAAGCTATAGTGCTTTGATACCTTTTTACCGGTTTTTAGGTGAACATAGATCAGGAGCTGGTGTCAGAATTGAATCAAGAGTCTTATAAAGGCGGCCCTAGGTAGATTTGTTAAAAAATGTATTCAGAAAATGTGTTAAGGGGTGTATGAAAAAATTAAGGTTAGACTTAAAATCCAGATTTTGGTGATAGTATAGTATACTTTAAATTTACTAAGAAAAAGTGTTATTTTGTTTTTTATAAACAGAGCCTTTCTTTTTTCCCCTTTTAAAATTTAGTATTGGGTTAAATTTACTTATGTATTTATGTCCTTAGTCAATCTGTTTATCCTCTTTTCAAAATTTATGTATTTTTTAAAAGAATGACCCTCAATACCTTCTACCCACTTCTAGGTTTGTTTTGTTTTGTTTTTTTCCTGGCTTAACATCCTTCACTTACTATCTTTGGAATAATTTCCAATCCCTTAGTCTCTTAAAAACAAGATTTGGACCTTGGCTCTTGCCTCTGCTGCCTCTGACGCTCCTGTCTTACTGTGCTACTTTGTGGCTCCTTTAGAGCTCCCTGCTTTAGTGGGGAATGTCCTCCCTCTTTTTTGCCTGGTTAAGCTCCCACACATTCTTTAGAACTCACTTCCGGTGTCTCCTTTGCAAAGCCTTGCTGACCTGACGGCCTGCTGCGGCATCTCTCTTGCCAGCTCTCTAGCAGTTCCCTGCGATGGTGTCTGTCAGAATACTTGCTTCCTTGTGCTCTAAGAGTCTGTTTCTTTCTGTCTCTCCCGGGAATAACTTGAGGGAACCAAATTGCCTGAATCCTTTTTGTATTCCCAGCAGCTGTAGTAGACACATTGGTTGTCCTCAAAAATTGACCCAGTGAAGGAGTTGGAGTAGATAAGAGAGAGGAGGGGTCTAGGATGGAGAGTCCACAGTTTTGGCAGGGGGCCTGAGTAGACGACAGTGTCATTTATCGCCAATTCTAGCACCTTTTTCTCCCTACCCTACTCACCCCCACCTTTGAGTAGCTGTGGCTTTTTATTGAAAAAAGATGAAATAAAGCAATTAGAGACTTAACTTTCTTGAGGATTCTTAGGACATTTTATTTATGCTTTGGTATTTGCTGCCTCATTGAGGGCAGGGGTGTATATAGATGGCTCTCTCTAAGTGTGAAGAGGAATAGTCTTCCTTTTTTATTGGCATATTTTCTAATTCTTTCGCAATTTTGATTCTCTTTATAGTCTTTAATAAGCAGTAGTATTCTGATCATGAGAGTTAGGAAGAACAAACTTTGTCCCAGTATGGTTTCAGAAGACTTCTCATGTTTTATCCACAATGTGTTTGCAGCTGGCCTTTACATGTCATTTTAGTGTTAAGATAATCATATAGGTCCTCTCATGCAGAGTACCTGCAAATCAGATGGCTATCAAATGGTATAAATTTCTACTTGTTGGCTAGGGAAAGTGAGAGTTGAAGTATTCTAAGATACAAGGGAATACGTTTTGCTTTAGCTACAGATAAAGTTGTCGTAGTCCCTAATGCTGATAAGAACAAAAAAGAAATCTTAACCAGATCAGCTTAAAATTCAGAGTCCTGTTGTTTAAGTAGAGAGTAGAGAATAACGTGTTCAGTTCTCATTGATGCTACATTCACCAAAACTAACTGAGTGTGGTGGGAGGAGGAGGCCTCTCCTGTTGAGTGTGGGCTGTTCGTGGGATATACAAGTAACCCCATCTAGGCAGTTGGTTATATGGAGCTTGAGCTCAGCAGCGAAGTCTGGCCTGGCGTAGAGCTCTGGTGTCATCAGTATAGAGGGCACAATGGGTTATGTGTGGTAGCAGGTGAGTCTGTTTTGAGAAGGTGTGTCGGGTCCTGTTCATCCTTGCTGACGTCAAAGAAGGGAAATAAATACTCAACAAATACTGAAAGAAACTAAAAGTTAACTCATCTGTTGCTGTCTGACTTTAGCTCTAAGTATACTATGTAAGGTATTTTCTTGAGAAGACCCAGATAATGCCATTTGCATCCTTAATAAAACTGCTTTTAAAGCCTCTTACTCTATGCTATCTTTCTAAGATTTTATCATTCTTTAGAGAAATGGATTTTCACAGATTCAGAAGGTTTCTAAAAATAAAATTTTAATAGAGCTCCTCAATTATAACTATTTTAAAGTGTGTTTGTAAGTCTACAATCACTATTAACTAGATTTTCAGTTTTTATTGTGAGTTATTTATATTTAAAGTCTGTCATATAAAATCCCGGATAGCTTCTGATGAATGAACATTATGTTTATTATTCTTACTGCTAATTTAAAATAGCAATCTTTATTCTTTGGATAGTATCTCCATAAAATCATAGTTTCACATAGTAAGTGTGCCAGAGAAAGTAGATTTGTTTGTAGTATCTGTTTGTGTATGTTAAAAGACACACGCATACAGTTTGGCATGATTTTGTATTCTGTGAAAAAGAACAGGAGAGGAATTGCAGGATAGTGCAGGTCAGGATTGAAATAACTTGGCAGAGGCTAGTGAGAAAGTTTGCTTAGCAGCTGCCTTGGTTAACTTAGTATAATCCGTTCAAAAACTAGTTCAGTTCTGTGATCTCAAGAATAAAGTAGCAGCAACTGCATTTGGTTTCTTAGGCCAATTTTAAAGTATAAAATCTAACCATGATTTGCCTTATAAGTAAGTACATTGAGAAATATTTTTATTAAAAGTTAGGACAGTTTTGTGTCACATATGAGTGAATGGCTTTTATGTACTTGCTTTTTCTCCGCCTTTCTTAATTTTCTGTTAATTTTGTTTGCATTGGAAGTCTGTGCACAGTAAATAAAAGATGAAGAAAATCCAGAGATACATTTGTTTCTTTGCTTTCTTTTTTTTGAGTGGAGAGGAGGGTGGGCAGGAGGAGGGAAAAGGCAGGAGTTTTCCCAGAAGTAAAATAACACACTAGCTTTGTTTTGTTAAACATTGATTATGTCCTACTAACCTAATTATCCATTAGACAGACTCTGTTGTTACGACTAACTGAGATCTCAAGAACCTTGTGAGGGTCTAGGTGAGGGTTGAGTGAAAAAAGTTCACTGGAGAGAACATCAGAGGACCTGCACTGGGGTCGTTATTTTACTACTTCGTTCTAGTGTCAGTTTAGTTGTTTAGTTTTTAGGACCATCAAAAGAAATAATTGATAAATCTTTTTGAATCTATTTATGGTTACTATGAACTGTAGTATGTAAAGAAAAGAGGATTTTGGAAATTCAGGAATAAGTGCATAGAACAGTGTCTAAGAGAGTGGGTATGTGAAAAAACATGTATAAACAGCAATTAATAAGCTTTTAAAAATAAGGATAAAATGTAAAATCATGTGTTAATTCTGAAAAAATCTATTAAAATTTCCCTTTATTTAAATGAGAAGTGTTTTTAATTTTTTTGCGATGAGTTTTTGGTTAGTACTTTTTACAGACAAAAGTCTATTAAAACAGATGACCTTACAATAAATAATTCATAAAAATGGAAGCATTTCCAACTACTAGCCTGTATTCCATAGGGCCTTATCAGCTTTGTTATGGTAGAATTCACTACTATGAATTATTTAGTACAAGGAATTCAGTAGGATTTTTTATAATCAGGTTGGGAAGATGGGTCCAACCTATTTATCATAGCTCTTTATGTGTGTCAGTCTTTTGCCATGGATGGCATCGTTCGGTTGACATGATTTTTCTAGTGTTAACAGCTGAATGGTTAGCTTAGTAATCATGTGCTTTTGCCAGGGGTTAGTTGTTGCTATGTGAGTAACCGAATGACATGGCAGAAATATAAGGGAAAATTTATCGTCTTTGTAATGGCCTCCTTTGCCTACAGTTAAACTAAACAAATAGAAAGTCTATGAAAAGCTTTTTGGGCAAAGTTCTTTGAAATGACTGACTAGGGATCACTTGTCTTTTACATCCTCTTAGGAGTTTCTTCTGTGAAGATAAACGGAAAAGATAATACTATTTTGCGTTTGTATACCACTTAACACTTTCGAGAAGCATTAATATTTTATTCTTCCAACAATTTGTTTGCCATAGAAAGCTCCCTGGATTTGTTACTCTAAGATAAGGATTTGAGACCTTGCTCTGTCGTCACATACTATGTGCTTATTATGAACCTCCGTTAGAGGGAAATAAACTGACACCTAGGGAGAATAGCTTGTTTTTAATTATTCAGAAGTGGAGTTGCTCATGTAAATTTGATTTAATTAGGTCCTGATTGTTAGACCTCTATTTTTGATAACTTTATTTTTTAAAATTTGATTATTCAACAAGTACTTATTAGACATTAATATGTACTGGAGGTAAAAGAAAAATGAGGAAGAAATAGATTCTGCCCTTAAGTAGTAATTGCTAGTGTAGTTAATGAGTAGGACCTCAGATGGACAGATAACTGATTCAGTAGAATACATTAAGACAAATATTTCAGAAGGTATTTTATAAAGGGCCACTGATTTAAAGATTTTAAAGATTTTAAAAAATTATTAGAGCGTACACACGAGAGAACACAGCAGGGGGAGAGGGAGAAGCAGATTCCCCCCTGAGCAGGGTGCCGAAGCTGGGCTCCGTCCCAGGACCCTGAGATCATGACCTGAGCCAAAGGCAGACACCTAACCAACTGAGCCACCCAGGCAAAGGGTCACTGATGATGAAGCAAGGTTGCCTGGGCAGACTAGCTGGGAAGAGTGCTATATCAGTAAGATAGCACAGCCTTTGTCAGAGGCAGATAGGTATGAAATAGCCTGGAAGTTGGAGGAAATATAAATGGTTATTAAGACCAGACTATAGGATTTATAAGAAGGAAAGCACTGGTAACCAAGAAGCAAGGCTAAGAAAAGTGTGTTTCATTCATTAAAGGGTTTTCAGCAGGAATATGCCATAATTAGATTTTCATTTTAGGTAGATCATTATGGTGAATATATAGAGTAGGAATTACATTACCAACGTCAGGCAAAATAGTTAATAGGTTATAATAGTAGAAAGAATCATGAGGGTTTGGGATAAGCAGAGAAACGTTCGGGAGGTAGAATGAATAGAGGACATGGAGGTGAGGGAGTAAGAGGGTCTGGTATGACCTAGGAACTATATGGGATGACTGGGTGGCAATGCCATTCACTAAGAAAGGGAATACAGTGTAGAATGGGTTGGAGATCTTCAAGATTTTAGACATTTCCGTTTTGGCAATCAGGCGGAAAGATCCAGGAGAGCTGGAAATGAGATTCTGGAGCTACTGGTTCATAAATCATCAGTGTGTAGGAGACAGGTTATGTGCCAGTTGAAAATGCAGGATTATTGATTTAAATAATCAAGGGAATATCATTAAAGGAAACCTAAGCAAGAGAATCAGCAGAATTGCTTATTGATCATAGAGCAGAATATGTATTTTGTGTAGAAATGAAAAAAGCAGATAAAAGAATATCCTATCATGTCCCTTATAGTGGTGATTCACATTGCTAGCTTGATTTATTTCAAGCTGGTACTAGATTAAGTAGTAGCAAATACATACACACTTCTTTTTTTTTTTTTTCAAAGATTTTTATTTATTTATTTGGCAGAGAGAGACAGCCAGCGAGAGAGGGAACACAAGCAGGGGGAGTGGAAGAGGAAGAAGCAGGCTCCCAGCAGAGGAGTCTGATGCGGGGCTCGATCCCAGAACACTGGGATCACGCCCTGAGCCGAAGGCAGACACCTAACGACTGCGCCACCCAGGCGCCCCTACATACACACTTCTTTTTTTTTTTTTTTTTTAATTTTTATTTATTTATGTGATAGAGACAGCCAGCGAGAGAGGGAACACAGCAGGGGGAGTGGGAGAGGAAGAAGCATGCTCCCAGCGGAAGAGCCTGATGTGGGACTCGATCCCGGAACGCCGGGATCACGCCCTGAGCCGAAGGCAGACGCTTAACGACTGCGCTACCCAGGCGCCCCCACACTTCTTAACTGTAATTGACAATAGTCACTGGAACTATATCTTTATCCGAGAAATTGGAAAGGATCAAAGTATTCTCTTTGAACACTTCGAACACAGCAACACAAAATGCAAGAAGTAATGGAACAATTGCTTCAGAGGTCTGCAAAGAACAAAACAAAAGGGTTGTGGACAAAAAAAATTGTATACACAGCCAAATTATGGTTCATGTGTGATGAAGATGGAAGGATATTTTTAGATTTTCAAGAGTTAGAGAAAATGTATTGCATATGTGCTCTTTAAAAATTTTTTCTAAATGAGAAAAAGTGAAACGAGAGAAGTCAAAATTAGGGAAAAGGACATCTTTGTCCAAAAGCACTGGGGATAAGCATTGAAACAAATTTAACGTAGAAGCAAGACTAAACAGTTGTTATACAAGATTGGAAATAGTGCTGAGTGCCAGAAATAACTCAGAAAGATAGGCTGTGGTTATAAGATTTATAATCCAAGAACTCGGATAGAGTATAAGGAACAAGTTTCATGGCATGATCAGTCCTTGGCCAACCTGCATCAGATTGTATATCATAAGATGAATTTCATTTTTCCTTTGAGATAATCAGCCAGAAAGTGGTTAAAGAAGAACTATAAAAAAATCTGGGACGTCACCATCAGTAAAATTTAAAATAGAAGGGTCAATATTTGTTTTCTAAATAGCTAGACAAGATTAAAGATAATGGCAAGTGATGGAAAAAAAAAACACCAAGGAAATGAGGTTTTAAAAGACAAATATCAATAAAACAATTTACATATAATGTATTAAATTTCCCTTTTAAAAGACTGACTCAGACTAAAAAATGATCCTCAACTATGTGCTGTTTTTAAAAGGTATTCTTAGCACAAATAAACCTAGAAGGGTTAAAAGTAAAAAAAAAAAAAGGTGGGTCAAGATTTATTGGAAAAACACCACAGAAAAGACAGAAGAGTAACAATACGAATTCCAAAGTAGAAATTAATGAAGAAAAGAACTAAATAAGATAAAGAACAGTTTTCTAAATTGACCGAAGATGTAATAACTTAATAGACCATAACTATGGAAGAATTAAAGTTACATAGTTGCCTTTACAACAGACTTCTAGGCCTGGCTTTTAAATTTTTACTTTTTAAAATTAAATGAATAGGAATCTTCCTATTCATGGCCTTGAGTTACTAGATTCTTAATACCAAAAATTTGACTGAAGGAGAATGTTTGGATCAACTGTTGACTAAGCTGTGTTCAACAGATTACTAGAGTTGTCCTAGATATTAATAGAGGTTCTATGGAAGAATTTTGTGGCTAGACAAGTTTGGAAACATCTGCATAAGGAACTGTTTTGGAGATTCATAGGGCACTGTAGCATATTAGGATCCCTGAGAAGTTTAGCCCAATATTTTACAGGTTCCTTTTTTTTGTTTTGTTTTGTTTTGGTCATGGATTATCAATGAACAATTTATGGGATTCTGGTGTTTTAAGGAACAGAGTTTGGAAAACACTTATGAATATTGCTGTACAAATCTGTAATAAAATTAAGACTAATGGAACAAAGAATCATTAATCATGACCAAGAAATTTTTATCTGAGGATTTAAAGATGGTTTTACAAGGGCGCCTGGGTGGCTCAGTCATTAAGAGGCTGCCTTCGGCTCAGGGTGTGATCCCGGCATTCTGGGATCGAGCCCCACATCCGGCTCCTCCGCTGGTAGCCTGCTTCTTCCTCTCCCACTCCCCCTGACTGTGTTCACTCTCTCGCTGGCTGTCTCTCTCTCTGTCAAATAAATAAATAAAATCTTAAAAAAAAAAAAAAGATGGTTTTACAGAAAAGATCTAATTAGATGATTCATTACTTCATTTGGTTCATTAAGAAAACTTGTATGGTAAACTTGAGCAGAAAATCATTTTACATCATTTGATACCTAATGCCCCCTTTTATATAAAAAAGCCTCTTAGAAAATTGGGAATATCATTTGGTATGGAATATGGTCAATATCATAATTTGTTGCAATTCCATGGAAGCTTGTCCTTATTACTTCTTATCTACTGTATTTTAAGCTCTTTGAGGGTAGGAAATAAGTTGATTGTTATGTATTTTTTGTTACCATTTTGATATAGAACCTTGCATTTTAAGCATTCTGTAGTCGCTAAATGAAAACATTTGGAAGCATATCTGTATGTAACTTTTAGATTAAAATGGATTTAAAAAATGGTATTTTTCTTCATGTAAAATATTTTTAAAAGTATAAGCCATGTACTTTTTAAAGCATAAAACATGTCTTTTTGAAAGTGAAATAGATACTTTTCAGGATGGGCCTTAATGTTTGTTTTATTTATTTATCCAGCAAACTTTGAATTCTTAAGGTGGTTTTAAATTTGGTCTAATGGTTAAGTGACAGGAAATTTATAGATTCTTGAACAGTAAAGGGCTATTATAAATTTAAAAAGGATTATTCTGTTTTTTTATGGCCGAGTAATATTCCGTCATATATCATATATTTGTATCTATGCAGTAATTATACACATTATATTTATAAATTCAAATGCTGCTATGAACATGGGGGTACAGATAGCTTTTCAAGTTAGGGTTTTCTTTTCCTTTGGATATATTCCCAGAGGTGCAATTGCTGGATCATATGGTAGTTCTGTTTTTAATTTTTTGAGGCTCCTCCATCCTCCATTTTAATTTTTGAGGGTTTTCCACAGTGGCTGTACCAGTTTACAGTCCCGCTCACAGGGATCCCCACTATTACACGTCCCTGCCAGCATTTGTTACCTCATTTTTTTGAGGATGGCTGTCCTAATTGATGATGGCTGTTCTAAGAGGCATGAGATGATATCTTAACTGTGGTTTTAATTTCCATTTGCAACAATGTGGATGGACCTTGAAGGCATTATACCAAGTGAAGTAAGTCAGAGAAAGGCAAATATGGTATGACCTCACTTATATGTGGAATCTCAAACCAAACAAAACAAACCCCAAAATAACCAAATACGTAGAAAAAGAGATCAGACTTGTGACCACAGGCAGAGGAGGGTGTGGGGAGGGAGACTTGGAGGAAGGTGGTCAAAAGTTACCAACTTCCAGTTAGAAGATAAATATTAGGGTTGAAAGGTACAACCTGACTATAGTTAACACTATATAGGAAAGTTATTAAAAGAGTAAATCCTAAGAGCTCTCATCACAAGGAGAATTTTTTTTTCTTTTTTCTTCTGTTTTTGCTTTTTCTTGTATCCATATGAGATCATGGATGCTTGTTGAACCTATTGCGGCAATCATTTGAATCATTTCACTATATATGTGTATCCAAAAAACCCAAGGGTTATCCTGGTCAGAAGTGTTATCCTTCTGGATGCATAAGGACGACTCTTGTAATGGCAGAACTCTTTGTTCATGTAGGAAAATCAAGGGATTTGGAACCTGAGGCTGGCTCAGAATTCTTCAGGATGTGGTTGGGTTTTGAGCTAAACAATTTTTCTATGGCCTTAGGACTTCCTTACAGCTCTTGAAACCCTAGCCTTGAAATGTGGCTTTGCAGGGCTTGAGAAAATTTCATTCATATGCAGATTTCTGCAATCTTTCAATTTCTGGGAAGAAGCTGCAGTTATACAGGGCTTGGCATGTGTGTGCGCGTGTGTGTCTGTGTGTAAACACACAGAATAGCCTGGATGTGGTACTGCTTTACAGGAGTTAGGAAATCTGAATTCTAGTATTTTCTTCTCATGTAATCTTGGATAAATCCTGTAACTTTTTTCTTTTGAATTTTCTCATCTGTAATCTGGAAATTCTTATCCCATTTACTTCACTGTGAAGTTTTGAGAAGATACCTGTGAAAACTTTTTTAAATGAACAAAACTGTGAGTGTGTAAGATGTCAGTAAAGCATATTGGTACTTGTTTTGCTGGAAGAGTACCTGTAAACATAGAATTTGGAAACTAAAAATCATGCGATAGGGAAACGTGAAACATTTTTTTTCCTTTTTTTTCTTTTGGGTTTTCAGTTACAAATCAGAATGCAGTTTTAACTAACGTTTAAAAGCCTTTGCATTATAGGGGCGCCTGGGTGGCTCAGTCGGTTGAATGTCCCATGCTTGGTTTTGGCTCAGGTCATGGTCTCAGGGCTCTGAGATTGAGCCCAGCTGTGGGCGGGCTCCATGCTCAGCACCACATCTTCTGCTGGAGATTCTCCCTGTCCCTCTGCCCATGTGCCCCCCACCCCCCACAGGCGTGCTTTCTCTTTCTCTCAATAAATAAAATATTTAGAAGCCTTTGCATTACAGAGAGATAATTAATGTGCAGTGCAATTATGTAATAAATCAGAATCAGTATTTATGTTGCTAACGTTTTGTTACTTATTGTAAAGTGTAATTTATTCAAGAGGTACACTGAAACCTGTTGTTTTAACTATATAGCTAGATGAAAATATGACAAAAGAGGTTTGAATGAGTTTTCTTTTTGGTAACAGTTTGCTTGAGTGATGGGCAGGCTTTTCCTCACTTGACAGATGGCATAGGAAGGGCACTGAGAAGGCAAATGGATTTCCTAAGCTTGCATTTGCTGGGTGATGAGAGTCAGGGCTACAATTCATAATTTTTGTTGTTACCTAACATATTTTTCCCCTTTGGGTACAGCATTTTCTTGTTGATAATTATGACTGTAGTAATTTTTGGTAATTATCATAATCTTTTAGGAAGGCAGTCAAATGATATGTAACTTTTGCTTATTGAATGAGAACCCACATGAGGTATTTTCAGGAGGACATATAATTTTCATTTTCAGAAAACAAATTCTCAGGCTTATTAAATAATTTATATTCATACAGTCGTTTACTAAAAGTAAAAGTGTGAGTAAGTAATGGGCTTATAGCTTACATGTTTTTCATTGTTGACTTATAATAGGAAAAACTGTATAAAATACTTCATGTAATGATGCTTTAAACATACACTTTTAACATGATTGACTTTTTTTAAATTATTATTTTTTTAAGATTTTATTTATTCATTTGAGAGCGAGAGAGAGCACCGGCAGAGGGGAGATGCAGAGGGAGAGGAAGAAGCAGACTCTCTGCTGAGCAGGGAGCCAGATGTGGGGCTCGATCCCAGGACCCCAAGATCGTGACCTGAACCGAAGGCAGACTCTTAACCATCTGAGCCACCCAGGCACTCCATGATTGACTTTTAATATAAGAGAAATATCTGTGTGGGAAAGGTTAAAAGGGGATAAGTTATGAAACTGAGAATGTCACCTATTTTATGTATAGTTTTCCATTAACTTTAAGCATATGATTATTTCCAGGCTACTTGGAGGAGATAAATAATTATAAATTGGAATCTTAGAGCACTGCATCATCTTTACATAGTTCAGAAAAGAACAAACCCAGAAGCATTTACTTAATTTTTTTGTGTGAGGTCAGCTATATACTTGATATGTCATTCAAAGCAAATCAAACCTTTTTCCTTCTTAGTATTTTACTTTTCATATTAATTGATAATTTATTGACTGTTATGCAATAGTACTTTCTTCCATGAAGATTTTAATTAAGGGATCTCTTGGGAGTTAATCGTGCGTTGCTAGGAGGCTCTGCTCTGGAGTAGTAACTAATCTATAGCTGCTGCTCCACTTGAATTAAAAAAAAAACAAACTCTGAATTTATGCAACATGACTTATTTGTTTCCGAAGAAATTAGGATTGAGTGTACTTTTGAGACTGGAAGGGATTTTGGAGGTCATATAATCCAGTACCTTGATATGATATTTGAAGTAACTAAGGCTCTGAGGGATTGGTCAGACGTCACAATGAAAGTTCTTGGTAAAAGTGGGTTAAGAGTTGTATCCTCTGTGTCACATTCCGGTGTTTTTCCCCTTGTATTATTTGTGTTTGTGAGATTCTCCTCAATAATATTGATACGTTTACCGTAGGAGTAAACAACAACAAAAATAAAGTTCTAAACTAGCAGGGTTGTATGATTTTTAGAGTTCATTCAGTGCCATAATGGAAGAAACGATTATTTGGAAAATTCTACCTGGATGGTGGACTAATCACACAAATTGAATTTAAACTATATTTTAACTATATATAGTATATAATATATAAATATTAAATATTTATATATAAATGTATAAATATATAGTATTTAATATATAAACTATATTTAAAGCAAATCAGTTTCTTAAAGATAACATGTGAAAGGGTAAGTGCTTGAATTGAAATAGAGACCTTGATGAACTGTGTCAATGAAATATTGCATTTCTTAGGACACTGGGTTTCATGTTTTAGTATTAAAAATGATAAAATGTGCAATTTAAAAATGTCTTTATGTGTTTGACATATTAAATAAAATATGGATAGGTGTTCTTTAGGTTTATCTCTGTTTGATGGAAATAAAGAGTGAAATAATCAAAAGATAGGCAACAGAGAGAAGTCAATAGAGGGAATCAGAATAATCAACTTCTGTATTCTTGACCATAACGAAGATTTTTGCCTACAAAACTGTAAATCCCAGAAGAATTAGATATGTACATAATCTGATGGTCAGCTTTCAGTTAGGGAGATGTTGTTGGACATATATTAATGGTTTCACCATTCTGGATTTTTCTTTTTCGTTTAATCACATATTAAATAATAAGTAGGTCAGTTTAGCCTCTATTTCTAAGTGGACAAGGCTGTTTTAATCTCTTAGGCTTTGAACAGGAAAGAAAGGAAATGGGTGTGAGGAATGTGTGTGTGTGTGTGTGTGTGTGTGTGAGAGAGAGAGAGAGAGAGAGAGAATGAGAGAGAAAGAGAGATTTGTGTATGTTTGCTTTCTTATTATAGCCCAAGATTATAATCATGAATTAAGACTTGAGGCTGGTTTTCTGGTTGGTATTCTTGCTGCTGGACCTGTGGCTTTGATTGCTGTATATGTATTATGAGTAATTAAGCCATCTGGAAAAGAACAATGCAGCTATTTTAGGGTTATTTTTTGGAACTAGTACTTCTGTTTTCAGATTTTAGGAACTGTTCCTTTTAAACTCTTTGTTCTTTGTTCTGTTGCTAACCATCCACTTACGGACTTTCACACACTCTAATGTTTCAGTAGATACACTCCAACTGATAACCAACGGTTATTCATTGTACCTTGTGAAGGTGTGTTGTGGAAAAAGAACCGTGCTAAAATACAGTGAGGGATTCAGAGGAATCTACTACAGCCTTTGTTATCAAGGACTTTATAATCTGGACTGATAGTGTCATTAACAATATAAGGAAGGTCCTTAGAGGCTCAGAAGTATGCCCTAGCATTGGGCTGCTACTGGGACATCAAAGGAAGGGGAGTTCTGTTCTGATTTGAATGGACTCCATGAAAGACCCGTGGGAACAGGGGGATTTGTGCTGGGCTTTGAGGGGAAGCCATTGCGGTAGATGAAATTAGGATTTCTAAAGCTCAAAAATGGGTTTGGCAAAAATAGTGGGACATGAGGCTCTGATTCATTTCCCTTATAGATGCCAAAGTGGTATTTGTAAAATGGAAAACCAGCTCTATAACTCTGCATCTGAGAATCAATCTTGAGATTATACCTAATAGCCTGAAACTTGAGACTTGTCTTGAATTTTACTGGCTATATCTCTGCCACATGCTTCTGAATACTTCTTCACTGGGTTATGAACTCTTTAATGGAAAGAGCTCATTTGTTGTTCGTCTTTTTATCCTTAGTTAGCTTCGAAGAAGGAAGTCAGTACGTTCCTGTTGAATAAATAGGGGCTTGCAACCTAGGCTAAGGAATTTGGACTTTATTCTAAAGATGGAGGAGAACAATTAGAAATTTTTAAACAAAAGAATGACATAGTGGAAGATAGAGTGAAAAGTATTCTAAGGTAATTACTTTAATTGCAGTGAACTGATTTTCTGCATGCTAGCCTTCTAAGCATTACACTCTGAAGTACTTCTGACTTACAGCAAGTAAACATTTACAGTTAATGATGTCCTAAACATGTGTAGTAGTCAGTTCATGAAACAAAATTCCAAATTCCTGATTCTTTTTTTTCCCTCTAAATTAGCATTAAGAATCAGTTTTTAGGGCGCCTGGATGGCTCAGTCGGTGAAGCGTCTTCCTTCAGCTCAGGTCCCAGCCCCATGTCCGGTTCCCTGCTCAGTGGGGGATCTGCTTCTCCCTCTGCCCTCTCCCCCCCTCGCTCATACGTGTGTGCTCTCTCTCACAAAAATAAATAAATAAAATCTTAAAAAACAAAGAGTCAGTTTTTAACCACTATTTTTTAAGTTGACTAAGACAAAGCGGGATTAGATAGGATTCATGGTTTTCATTCATTCAGCACATACTTGGGTGCCTCCTGTGTGTCTAACATGTTCTAAGCATTGGGGACACAGTGTTAACAAGATTAACATGGCAAATGACTTCAGAAGGCATTTTAAATAGTCTAATGTCTTATGTGAAGAAAATGTAAAAACAATTTTTTTCCTCGTATTTTTTCTTTTTCCTTTTTTTTTTTTTTTTTTTTAAGAAGATACCACAAATAGAAATCTGGGAGTTCAGAGGCCTCTCCTGGACTTAATTGGGCATTGTGTATCTTGATGGTACCTGTTCCATTTAACAGTTTGAACTTAATTCACAATTGCTTTTTTAAAAATGATTTTCTATTTTTTTTTTAAGATTTTATTTATTTATTTATTTGACAGAGACAGCCGGCGAGAGAGGGAACACAAGCAGGGGGAGTGGGAGAGGAAGAAGCAGGCTCATAGCAGAGGAGCCTGATGTGAGGCTCGATCCCATAACGCCGGGATCACGCCCTGAGCCGAAGGCAGACGCTTAACCGCTGTGCCACCCAGGCGCCCCTAAAAATGATTTTCTAAATGAGATATGCACATGCCAGATTTTAGTTTTTAAAAAATGTATTGATGTTGCTTCATATTCCTTGATTATCCGCAATATAGTAGGTGCTCTAGGAGCATGCAAGGCTTTGACTTTATTCATTGGGCAGTTTTCACAAATGGTAGATACATTATAAATAAATGTGTATAACATTTTACTTACTTAGGCATCAGAATTCTTTATAGTAAGTAGTTTTTGACCTTATAATCAAGTGGTATTTTTTGAATGAGTGATCGGATAAAAAGGCACCGTGCAATTTTAAACTTTATTTTGTCAGTTGGTAGGCTTGACTGACTTCCTGTCAACCTGTTTGACTAAGAGACTGATTTTACATGGTGGTTGTTGGAAAACTCAGAATATATTTCCCATTTTAAATAGTTAAACTGCTTGGATATTTATAGAGCTGTTGCGTTATTTTTCTAGATCATTCAAAAATCTAGAACATTTCTGACTAATGGTAGACTTAAGGATTCTTAAATTTGGTTTGTGTTTTAAGTAGCTTTACCAACTTTAAAGCGTGTATACACACAGCACAGCAGTGACGGGAACAGTGATAACAACAAGATTATCCTTATCTTCATTAATGTAATGACAAAACCTTCTAAGCCAAAACAGAATATTGCTGGTGGTTCTGGGAGAGTGTGGGGACAAGACACTTGTGAAAGGTACTAAGAAAATTTGTATTGTAAAGAATGCCTTCAGGGGCACCTGGGTGGCACAGCGGTTAAGCGTCTGCCTTCGGCTCAGGGCCTGATCCAGGGAGTTATGGGATCGAGCCCCACATCAGGCTCCTCTGCTATGAGCCTGCTTCTTCCTCTCCCACTCCCCCTGCTTGTGTTCCCTCTCTCGCTGGCTGTCTCTATCTCTGTCGAATAAATAAAATCTTAAAAAAAAAAAAAAAGAATGTCTTCACTCTTCTGTTTCCACAATACGAACATGCTAATGGAGACACTAGCCACATTAGTATAGATTTCCGCCTTCCTTCCCTGAGGTGTTTCTTTTACTTAGCAGTTACTGTCTGTGGTATCGGTTTTTCTTTTCTCAAAAGAGAAGCTTTTTTGCTTAGTCGGTGTTTCAACTTTGCTCTGTTATGATTGGGAGTTTGCGTCCATCAGTTGAGATGAGCCAGGTTTTCTGGCAGATATTTTGTTTTAAAAAAAGTGGTATCAATGATTGCCTCCTTTTGTGTGTGAGCCAGATTTGTGAAACTACTTTAGACATAAATTTTTCACTTTATACCTCTCTGGGAGGGAGGGAATGAATTTCTCCCCCTTCAAAATGTGCCTCAGTAAAGCTTTCTTGATAGATGTATTAAAGTCTTATTCAAGTCTTGTTCTGACTTGAACTAAGAATGTCATTTCTTGAATTATAGTGGTCTAATATAAAACATAAGAAATTTAAGAAATACCAAGTTTTGACATATTGAAAGTTAACAGCCACCTCTGTCCATGAAATGTAACCTTTCTGTATATAATGAGTACTAGGAATAGACAGAATACCTCCTATTTGGAGACAGTGCTGCCTGGAATGCCTTCTCTGCTCCAGTTCTTCCCCTTCCTATATCCCCTAACTAAAGGAACTCCTACTTATCCATAAGGCCTGCACTCACGTCTTCAGCAGGAAGATTTCCTTGACACCCCTCTACCCCACAGTCTGTTATATGCTCCCTTATCACCTTGCATTTTTCACTTGTCAGGCTTATCACACTACCCATCGAAGTCAGTCTTTTTAACTAGATGGCAAGGTCCTTGGGGGCAGAGCCCATGTCAGTTTTGTTCAGGTTGTATGCCCAGAGTCTAGAATAGTCCCTGGCATATAATAGGCCCTTAAATAATGTGGTGAGGACATAAACATAAAAACACTCAAATGGATTAAGTTAAAGGTTTTTAATTAGATCTGTGTCATTAATGATGTCAGTGTCAGTGAAATTGAGTGAAACTCAAATTGAGTCCGTCTGAAGACAAAAGAAGAAAAAGGTGGTGTGATATGTGAATTGCCAGAAACTGGAAAAGACATATTGCATTAGGAGATTTGATCTGTCATTATTCTGACTTGCTTCCCATTGTGCATTTTGGCCTAAAAATAAATTTACCAGGGCCTTCCTCCAAATCAGCTGTGATTGTTTTATTTTTATCTTTCCTAATTTTGTGGCTATCTGTGCATTAAATGTGTTAAGGTGACAGCTAAATTGCCTTCCTAACAACTAATTCTGGGTTTTTAACATGTATGATTTTGGCTTTGCCCTACTGATCAGGTTCTCCTCAAAACTTTAACATTGTCGCTGATTTTTATGTTTCCTTTCTGGGAAAACATTGATCTCCCCATTCCCCCAGGGTATGGTGGATTTGGAAGCTATTTTTGTTATTGTTTACTGCTTTGTATAGTGACCTTTTGATGTCTCCTGAGTGGTGGGAATAAATTTGATACTATAGATGTAACAGGAGCATACCTCGAAGAGATTCTTCCCTGCGTTTTTATGTGCCTTTTCTTTTTCTTAATTGTGCCCAAATTGATTTAAACATTAAAGACCCTTATTCTGAAATTTTTCTCACACTAGTGAGAATGTTGTACTGAATATGAGACATACCTGTGAGCAACACACATGAAGTATAGGTTAATTTATGTGTGTATTTTTTCTTGTATTGTTAAAAATTGAGACTAACGCATTCCTGCTAATTCGAGTGTCACCCAGGGAAACAGCCTTAGAAAGCTGAAAATTGTTGAGTTTGATAAGAACACAGATACTTTCCTCATATAGTCTGAACTGCAGTTGTTTTCTGCACATTTCATTGAGTTGGGTGTTTAAGTCTTAACTACAAATTGGTGAGGGAATAACAGCGGGTAACAAGGGCCAGAGAGAATAGAAAGGTGGTATTGTTATTTGTTTCAACAGAGTTTGCATAAGAAAATTATATGTAAATATATAAAGCTGAGTTTTGTTAAAAGGACTTACTCAGTTTGGTGATTGGTTACTGGTCGTCTTCCAGACGTCATTTCAATTTCAGTTTCCTGAGGCTGTACCAGTGGGTGCATATTGAAATATTGAAAGTGAAAATGAAAATCTATAAAATCATTTTCTTTTTAAAAACATGTACACAGTATCTTTGCCCTAGAAGATGACCTTATCTCAAAGGAGCTGTGCAATGCAGGAACGAGATAATTTATGCTGTAATTTTTTTTAACTAGCTGGAAGATTTATGTTACTAGATCACCTTCCTAATGGTCATTTTATTTAAACTCGTGATAAATGTGTTTAGAACAGTAAAGTGATTAGTGGAAATTATTTTTACTTGTGAAAGGATATAATTGAAATGATTTCCATAGCTATTGACATATTATCTTTCTGCTTAATTTTCTGTTTGGTAATGCATTCAGGTGATGTTAAGTGAAATCAAAAATTAAATCCATCAAAGTAAATATCCTGATTTGTTGAACTTTCTCTTTTACAGTTTCTTTTAAAGGTTTGAAATGCTGGCATACCGTGTATGGAACAAGTTGTTAATGTGTTGTTGTTTAGTATTGTTATTCGCTAGCCTTCATGCAGGTTGGCAAGGAGTACCAAGACTCTAAAGTAAATGACAGAGCAAGCGAGTAGGATGTCTTGCCACAGCTCCATAGGTCTGAAAGTAGACAGTGAGACTTAGAGATCAGAGCAAAACAATTTATCGTAGCACAGCAAACAGCAGGAGCATCGGCATAATTGTACTGATTCTCTTGCCCACAAGTCCCAGAGAGTAGTAAGATGGGCCTGGATAGTTGCTGTGCTTTCATTGAGCTGGGTCAAAGTGTCAGAGCCCAGGCCTAAAGGCGCAATACCAATGGAAGCAAGTGGTAAGCAAGCTTGTCCTCCCAACTGGGGATCAGGCAGGGAGCAAGCAGTCTCCCTGCAGTCATGCTGTGTTTGCCTTGACCTGCGTGACTAGTTACAGATGTGGCTGAAGGACAGAGGATTGATTGGTGTATTTGTAGTTTGGTGCGTTTGGTAAGGAGGATGTATAGGGGCTCTTGGGACCCATGATAGATAACCTTTTCTAATAGTCCACCCTTTGGCCCTAAACATTGGCTGAAGTCAGATTTCACGTGAGTATGCACACCATCAGCAATTCGGATTAAATATACTGAGATCAAATCCATACAACACTTGGTAAGAATGATTATCAGTTGATGAAGCCAGCCTGCAGTTTTCATCCCCATCAGGTACCCCAGGATTCTGGATTAGCCAATTGAATAAAGCCCCAGAGAGTACTGATAGGTCTTATTTCACGTAATCATTTAACTTCCTTTCTTGTGGGATATGTGAATTGTTGCGCTCTCTAGTGGTATTAATTCATACATATTCTGCTCCTCCTGGTGTAGTTTAAGGCTAGAGTATTACCCTAATGGCTTGTGCAAAAGAGTTTAAACTGACCTACTGATCTTCTGGAGCTTGCATAGTCTCATTAGCTAAAATTTGCTCCAGGGCTTGTACTCTGCTGCCAGGGAACAGTACTTGCACTGCTTTATGGAACCAGAAGTCTGTGTAACCCTAGTAGGATCGCCTAGTTGGGGCGCATGTTGTCTCCAGTCCCCGAACAGTCCAGCTTACTGCCAGGTCTCCTTTTTGGTAGCTGGAGGCCAGAGGATGAGTAATTTTTCCTTTACTGACTCAGGGTAGCCCACATTGCTCCCAAGAATTTGCCTTGGAATTTGCAAGTCCCTGTGTCTTATCAGGATTAATGAACCACCCCTGGGCTTTCATGTGAGTCAGTTTCTGTTCCAAAGCCGTTGCCACCTGCTCTTTATTTGAGCCAGTCAGTCAGCATGACATCATGAGTGTAGTGGAACCAAGTCTTTCCTGAAGGGAAAGGGCTTCTTCCACATTGCATTGGTGGAAACAGCAAGAAAATTCAAGTACCCCTGAGGCTACTTAGTAAACTTGCCTTGGAACCTGCAGGTGAAAGTAAACTGATACTGATCTTATGGTACCAAAGGGATTAGGAAAGAGGCATTGGCAGAGAGAGAGAGAGAGAGAGAGAGAGGAAGGCATTAGCAATGGCCAAGAAGGCATACCCAGTGTCGTCAGTTTGTGCAGTTGATTCAGTCACAGTCACAATATTTGGAACAGCCAGAGCAACAGGGACAACAGCTGAATTCAGCTGGTAGCAATCCACTGTAGGCCTCCAGCTCCCATTAGTCTTTTTCACAAGGCCACACAAGGTGATTTTATTGAAATATCACATCTCTCAATATTCTTGCTGCCTTGAGGGTTTTAATCAAAATTGTGATTTCTTTTTTTCCTTCTGGAATTCTGTATTGTTTTTGTGTGTAACGTGGGAGAGAACTGCCTAACTAGGTAATCTGTTACACGCTTGTCCTGTGATCCTCTCCAACAAGCACATCTTCAACGTTGAGAAAAGACCCCTTGGATTTAATGAGCATTTACAGTACAACTACAGTGTGTCAGACATCTGGAGGATGTGTACATTCAGCAGTGAGAGGAACAGCAGCAGCAGTACCCAACAAGGATCCAAATGTCCCCACCTGGACTGTTCTAGTAACTCCTACTTTTATTGTTTCCAACTTCTGCCAATTGAATGTGTGGCTTCTGCCCTTCAAGAGAAGCTGACGAGATAACTACTTAAGCATCAGTATCCAAAAAAGGTAGAAAAGCTTCCATCTCCCACCCTGTGTTTTCTTCCCCTGCAGTCCTCCCTTGGGAATGGAGAAATCTTGGGTCCATCTGTGGCCCCCTTTTGCTTTAAAGGCTGTAAATCAGGGTGCAAGGGCACAAGGTTAGGTAGTGGAGGTACTGAAGGAGTACTGTGTTCTAAGGTTGCCACTCAGCTCCGTAGTTCCTCCAGTAGCGGGGGATTGATTTCCGTGGAGAAGTCTAGATCTATAGAGGCATTTTTGGTTTCAACCAGACTGCTTTGGTTTCAACCAGTTGTATGCTTGGGGCTCCCATAGTTCAGTTTCTGAACCAAATTTCTTTGGTGCTGATTCCATCTATCTCTTTTCAGGGGACTCCTGTTTTAACAATTATATCCACATTGTCTTCTAGCTGGACCCTTTTGGAGGAGTTCAAAAAAATGATTGTCTTTCTTATATCTCAGCATACTACTTGCACCAAGATTTTTAGGGAAGAACCCAGACCTCACAGAGAATGCATGAAGGAAGAAAAATCCCAAAGGAAATGACTAAGTAAGCAGGCAGGTTGTTTTGCCACAGCTTCATAGGTGTGAAAGTAGGCAATGAGACTTAGCTACCAGAGCAAGGCAGTTTTAAAACACACGAACAGCAGGAACATCGGTACGGGTAGTGTTGGTTCCCTTGCTCACAAGTACCATGGTGAGATGTGATACACTGGATGGTGGCTGTGCTTGCAGTGAGTTGGGTTGCAGCTGAGAAACCTAGTACTAAGGGCTCAGCACCTTTTGTAGCAAGTAGCAACCAAGCCTGTCAACATCACTTAGGAAATGAGCAGTTGTGCTGAAGTTACACTGGTTACCTTGGTCACTGGATACAGAAAGAGCTCAAGGTCAGCGCACCTTGTAGTTTGGTGTACTCAGTGAGACCATACAGGGACATGTGGGACCCATGACAGACTGGCTTTCTTGGCATTATTTTTTAGGTAAGATCTAAAATATTATAAGAATAGGTACTTTTCAAATAACATACATGTCATAGTATAGGAATCTATTACATTTGAGTTCTGCTTTCAGAGTTAATAACATGTATTCGTAATTTATGTCATTGAGTCATCTGTGAAGTAGGTCATGGAACTGTCACCATCTCCATTTTGCACAAAACAGAAAACTGATGCTCAGTGAGGTTCAGTGACACATGGCAGGTTATATGTGTAAGTAGTGGAACCAGATCTTGGATCCATGTCTGTTGATTCTCATGTTTTCTTTTTACTACCCTGAACCAAGTTTACTTTGAATGAGTAGAAAATAATCATTTGTAGATTCTAAATAAGATTTGTATGCCAGTGATATTTCAATAAAATTATTACTCTCTTGAGTCTTTTTTCAAAGTCCTAAATTAATCATTTGCTTAGGAAATATGTCAGTGTTAAATTTTAGTTTAAATGCGGCTTATTACATATTTTGAGTTAAGATTGAACTGGTTCTAGTGTTGCTTTGGAAAAGAGAATGAAAAATGATATGGACGTTTAAAACTTTTGTTGTTTTTGTTAATTATGTTATAGTAAATCCCTGATTGTATGAACCGACATCTTATAATTTGATTAGTTATACATAAAGCACAATTGAGAGAAAAAGTAGATACCGGCATCTCTCAAGTTGAAAGAACTAAGGATCATTCAAACTCTGAGTAGAGTGAACAGCCGTCGGATACTGCTGACTAGAATATCATCATAGCAGTCAGGCTGATGTTAGGTCAGACTTTCCATTATTAATCCTTCTTTTGGTTTTTATAACTTTTGGTTGAAAATTCTTTCCAGGGAACAACTTGTATACAGATTTTCAGCCTGGGAGCAAATATCTCATGACCCACTTACAGACTTCTTTAAACATTCAGATTAATGTTAAGGGCTTTTAAGATGAAGGCTAATTTTATATTTCAAAATATTTCAAAATATTTATTCTTTTAGAATCAACAGCTTAAAATTATTTTATTCATTCCTTGTGAGGCTGTATTGTATTTTTAGAGTTTTACTCAGAATAGCTACCAAGCTCTGATGATAAGCTTTTAAAAATTATAAATGTAACAACTCAATTGAACAGCATTTAATCGATTTTAAGAATTTGTTGTCAGAATGAATAAAGAATTTGTTTACTGATTTAAAAGTTAAAACTTAACTTTAGGTTTCAATGATTTAAAAAAAAGGGGGATCATTATTTTGTGTTTACTTAATTATCTGATTTATATTGCTCTGCAAACAAATGTTAATTTAAGAATACAGTATTGTTTAGGGTTCTCCAGAGAGACAGTACCAATAGGATACACATATACACACACACGCACATATACCTCTCTCTGTGTGTGTGGTTACTTCAACCTATGCAACTAGCTATATTTCTAGCTGTACACACACACATACAAGATTTATTTTAAGGAATTGGTTCACATGATTATGGAGACTGGGAAGTCCAGAAATCTGCCATCTATAGGCTGGAGGCCCAGGAAGGCTGGTGGTGTAGTTCTGGTCAGAGTCCAAAGGCCCTAGAACCAGAACCCATTTTGTATGTTCTAGTACAAGCTTTTGGGTCTGAGAACCAGGAGTGCCAATGGTTTAACTTGTAATTTAAGTCTGAAGGCTTGAGAACTAGTAGAGCCAAAACTGTTGTAAGTTCCAGTCCAAGGGTAGGAGAAAACCAACGTTCCAGCTCAGTAGTCAGTCAGCAGGGGTGAATTCTTCCTTGCTCAGCCTTTTTGTTTTATTCAGGTCCTCAAAGGATTGGATGAGGCCCACCCACATTGGGGAGGACAGTCAATTTAACTCAGGTCTACCAATTCAAATCTTAATCTCACCCAGAAAACCCTCACAGACACACTCGGAAATAATGCTTAACCAGTATCTGAGCACCCCATGACCCAGTCAACTTGACACATGAAATTAACCATTCCAAATACAATGAATAATTCTTTCCTACACTCTTAGTCATATTATTTCCAAAAGTTCTTGTATTATACTTGAAACAAATGAAACAGATGAAAGTGTTCTGATGAAAAATATTCCTTGAGCATGTTTTTTTCCCTTGAAAATGTATAAAAAATATCCCAAATCCCCAATATGATCAGAATTGCCATCAAAATCCACTGTGAAAACCTGTAATTTAGTCCATTTTAGGGTAGTCATATGGGAACATGTTGCCATATGTTGTAACAAATGTAATAGACTCTTCTAGACTCCTCTAAATTTAAGCGTGTCTCCACCTTCCTAAATCTGTACCCTGATATCTTCTCATGAAACAGGCAAACCAACTCAAACTGTCAGGTGGAGTTTTTATGCTGTTAGTTTTCTTTAATGCTTTTAGATGGCTTAAGCTTTAACAAAATTCATGCTTAATTGAATATCCTGTTTTATTAAATGCTAGAATTAAAATAGTTTTTCTAAATGAATAATCATCATAATTATAAATTTAGAAACTTAGTCTTTTTTTTTATTTACAGTAATTGATAACAGCTGCCTCCATACCACTACTGAACAATATTTCTTTCACTTAAAGTGTAGCGCCTGTTCTATCAGGCACAAAGTTTTCGTACACGAGCAGTTCTGTTTCTGGGCTGTTTTTCTGTTCCATTGGTCTTGTTTTTTTCCTGCTTCAGTTGTACTTTCAATAAGTGTTGCTATCTGTTTAGAAAAGGCCCTTTACCTTGGTGGTTGTTTTTCAAAAATCTCTTGGCTATTTTTGGTTTCTTTTTCTTTCATATTTTAGAATTAGTTTTGTAGACACACACACGTTTTTTAGGCAACTGTCCATTTCATCTAAGGTTTTTAGATTTACTGACGTAAATAATTCTTCTTATTACTTGTATTCTTCTCTCCTTCTCCCCACATTTCTTATTCTACTGGATTTGTAGTTATGCCCCGAGATTCTTCTCAGTTATCTTTGCATTTTTTTCTTGACCAATCTTGCCATATGTTTGTCTTTCTTGGGGCGCCTGGGTGGCGCAGTCGTTAAGCGTCTGCCTTTGGCTCAGGGTGTGATCCCGGCGTTCTGGGATCGAGCCCCACGTCAGGCTCCTCCGCTGGGAGCCTGCTTCTTCCTCTCCCACTCCCCCTGCTTGTGTTCCCTCTCTCGCTGTCTGTCTCTCTCTCTGTCAAATAAATAAATAAAATCTTAAAAAAAAAAAAAAAGTTTGTCTTATTTTTTTTTTTTTAAGAACCAGCTTTTACTTTTGTGGAATTTTATGGTCTTTATTTTCTATTTATTTTCGCTCTTTTTGAAATTGTAACAATTTGGTAACTGATTGAATGTGGGGAGACAGGGTTGAATGAAAGATACTCCAGGTTCCATCATAGTGACCAGGTGGATGGTAGTGTTTACCAGTCAAAGTACAAAATAGTTGGAGGCAGTTTGTTGGGGAAGGTGGTTAGTTCACTTTTGGATGTTGAGTCTATGGTGTCTATAGGAAATCCAGGTGGAGCTGTTTATAGGAGAGGCTGGGCCTGAGATAGTGATTTGCTATTTGATATTGGTAAAAGATAGTGGAATTCACTATGAGGAGGTCAAGATTCCAATTATTGGAGATCAGTGGGAAACCTTCTTGGCTCTGGTAATCCTGTCACCATCCCCATTTCTATTCAATTTAAAGGCCTCTGTGCTTCCAGGAGTACTTGTGCATACATTTGCAATGATTGGCATGTTTGTATCTTTCACTAGAATGAAAGGACAGGGAATCTTGACCTCCTCATAGGGCCTAGTGCAGTCAAAGCATTGGACGTGTTTGTGGAATCAACCCTATTGACTCTCCTTGAGTTTGGTCATGTATACATGACTTAACAGGAAAGTGTTATGGGTGCTCATTCTAGAGAATTCAAGACAATTAACAATTTTAACCACTAAAAATATTTCCCCTATTGTGAACTGAACGAGGGCAAGGATTGAATATTTTAAATCAAATTTTAATTTGATTTTTAAATTTAACCTGAATATGAGTATTTTTTGTTTGAAGAAGACATTTATTATCTAACATATTTAAGGAAGAAAAGTAATTGCCTTTCAATTATCAGAGATACTTCTTTTAATGAAAAGGTATTTACAGATGTATCTTCTGTTACTGCTTCTGTTTCCAGAAGGCATTTATCTTCTTGGATTTTGGTCTTAATGTGAAGATTAAAAGTTAATAACTTGCCAATTAAAAATACTCCAGACTCTTATGCACCCCCATGTTCTAGGCAAATTATTAATTCTAAAGCTTAATGTTTCTGAGCTGCTCAAGGGCATTGTTGTTCACAAGATAGTGTATAAAAAGCGGTACTTAAAGGTCAGGAAAGGGTCATATAAGCTTATTCAGTGCAACAATCAAGTAAAAAAAAAATGACAAGAGAACAGAATTCTTGGATGATTTATCTTCTTGTTTTTTGTTTTTTTTTTTTTTTTTTTTTTTTTTTTTACAAATTATAGCTGTCTGACTTTGAAACAAGCATTTATGTGTGGAAAATACATGTAATAAGCTTTCCTAGAAAAATGATCCAGTTTGATGCTTTGGAGATGGACCTAGTTTTGAATCTCTGTTCCTTATTCACTAGCTGTGTGACAGATCTGTTAGGAATCCATTTAGCTTCAAGTAACAACAGTGGCACAAACAAAAAAGGGGTTTATTTTTCTTAGATAATGAAAAATCTGGAAGTGTAGATAGCTGCTGGCTTTGTTGTAATGTTCAGTGAGGTCAAGGCTGATACCTCTCTGATTCTTTGTCATTTTTCTTGGAACAACATGGCTGCTCCAGCGTGAGGCATCTCATCCACATTGCAGGCAGGGAGAAAGAGAGAAGGACAGAAATAGCATTTGTGTCTCTCTATCTCTTTATCTACATTAAGGCAGATACCATATTAATTAAAACTATTCTTTTAGAGATGTTAGTTGTCAAGAAAATGACCTTCAATTATACATTGACAAAATATGACAAATGTAATCAAATTGTGAACATTTCTATTTATGCTTGTATAATAAATTGATACGCTTCATCACCGCGTACCTTGAAAACAAAAGTAGGTCTCATTTATAGTTACTAAATGCCAAGCACTGGACTAAGTGCCTTAAATGCGTTATTCATGTAATTCTCATGATGATCTTCATGTATTAATTCTGAATAAATACATTTATAAGACACTGTTCTAGCTGTGGAAGATTTAATAGTACATGAAAAGTCCAAGTCCCACGTAGTGGTGCTACGACTATCCCCAAGAGGATGAGGCTTATTCAGGTTAGCAATGGCACCCATGGTCACTGAGGCAAACACTGTAGACTGACCAACCCCACATCCATTCCCACCCTCCCCCTTGCATACTTCTGCCACAGATGCTAAAAAGCAAAGTACTCATCTCCCAGCTTATATTTCAGCTAAGATTGATCATGTGACCTAGTTTTCCAAACATAAGCAAAAAGTTTCTTGTTCCCCCCCTCCCCCCAAATAATCAGCAACAGTCTCTTGTCCCAGTGAAAGCTGGGAAGGAAACAGGACTGGGCAGAAGGAGCTGAATTGCAATGTGCTTTGCAACAAAAGCTTCATCCAATCCCATGGGACCATTCAGGAGCTAGCAGAGCCCTTCAGGATCATCTCAGGTTGATGCAAGGGGTCTGGACTTTTGTACCCTCACAGTGACCTAGAGAGGGACTCAGCTGGGAGCCCTGAGCAGCCCTTACTCCCTGCAGCTTGGAGAACAAGCGCCTCAGTCCTAAAGAGCTATCTGGAGGGAGCACCGCAGCGTCCACTGTGGATTCTGGATGTCGGTTTTCAGACTTTGCTCTTTTCCAGTGCATGAACGTAATGCTCTTAATTAGTTACTGGGCAGTTTAACTCCTTCCAACATGTGCTGTTTAGTTTTCTGGTCTGCTTGTTCTGTTTGTTGCTGAGAGAGATATTTTAAAACCTGCAGCTCTTGATGGTAGAATTATATTTTTTCCTTTGAGTTCTATCAGTTAGTTTGGTAGTTTTTGGCAGCATTATTCAAATGGAGAATTTTTGTGTCTTATTGTGTCTTTTATTTTTATGGAATATTGTTCCTTATTTTTAATAATGCCTTTTGTCTTAACAGCTACTTTGTCTAAGATAAATTTAGTTACACTAGCTTTCTTTGGGTCAGTGTTCACATAGTATTTCTTTTACATTCTTTTAAAATATCTTCCTGTGTTCCACTATGTAAGACATATGTTACAAGCATTTAGAATTTTTAAAAATCTGATCATTTTTATCTTATAACTGGAGGTTATAGTTCATTTACATTTAATGCCATTACTGCTAGATTTGGACTTAAGCCTATTATTTATTTTCTGCTGTCCCAGTTGTTCTTTGTTCCTATTTTGCCCTCCCTTTTTGCTTTCCTTTTTTAGCTATTCCGTTTTTGTCATTGTTATTCTACCCCCTGCCCTGTTACCTTGCTAGTTATATATTCTCGCTATTCTATTGGTGAACACCCTGGAGATTGTCACGCATCTTTGATCTGTTTGAGCCAGCATTAAATTAGGACTTTTGTTTGTTTCTGTCGTGGATAGTACATTTGTCTCTTTTTATAAATTTCAGTTTTTGGATGAAATTCTCCTTATTTTCAATTAATATTAATAATAATTTTTTAAAAGTTTGTCTATGATGATTCTAAAATCTGGTTCACTTTGTAGACTGTTTCTGTTGTCTGTTCCCCACCCCACTCTTTTTTAGGTTCTGTGTATGATTTCTAGGCTAGCCTGGTGTTTTTTGTTTTTGTTTTCTGTTTTTTAAGATTTTATTTATTTGAGAGAGCATGAGAGAGAGCATGTGTGTGAGAGAGAGAGCACAAGCAGTGGGGGGAAGGGGAAGGGCAGAGAGAGTAGCAGGCTCCCCGCCAAGCAGGAAGCCTGATGAGGGACTTGGTCCCAGGACCCCGGGATCATGACTTGAGCCAAAGGCAGAAGCTCAACCAACTGAGCCACCCAGGCGCCCCTGATTTTTTTATTGCGTATCAGGTGTGTATGAAAACTTGTAGAGACTCTGAATGGTGTCACTATCTCCAGAGAGGATTCAGTTTTTTTCCTGGTGGGCATACCACCTTTCATCTTGATCGAGGGAGGCTGGTCTGTCTTAGGGGTCTTGGCTGAGTGCATAGGATGTTTACCCAGACCTTTGCTCCTTTGTGCTTTCTGTATCCACGTTTGTCTCCCCAGCACCCTGAGTCTGCCAAAATCTCTGCTTTGCTTTTTATCCTGTCAACTGCTTTCTCTTTGGTTTCTTGGATTATTTGTGACAATAGACTTACTGGGGGCCTGCCCTTAATTTTGTACTTTATCATATTGAGTTGTTGGGATCCATAGAATTTTTGATAGTGATGCTTCTGGTGTGTGATGCACGGGGAATGTTCCATATATAATTTTATTAATTTGTGGACTTTTTAGTGGGAGAAGGTTATGTTTGTGTGCATTGAGGTAAGGAGGGAATAACAGAGTGTAAATTAATGAGCCCCACCAGAAATCATTCCATAGGGCGTATCTAAATTTATAAAATATTTAGGATAACCACAAAATATTTTAGTCTAATTTCAGTATGAATTTCATAGGTCTGTTTTTTTTGTTTTATCTCATTGACTCATTTTATGAATTCCATTTGAAAAACCAGGAGTTTGTGGTGGAAATGGGCAAGCCCCAAGTTCAGTACAGAGGGTTTCAGATAACAACGGTTGATACGATATTCCTGAGGTCCCAGATTTTCATTGGGCCAAAATGTAACAAACAATACTTGAGATCAAAGGTTGGCAAACTGTGGCCTGTGGGCCAAATGTGGCCACTACCCTTTTTTTGTAAATGGAGTTGTATTGGAACACAGCCACTCCTCTTCCTTTATATACTCTCTGTGGCTGCTTTGCCGTTACAGAGTTGAGTGAGTGCAGCAGGGATTGTGTGGCCTGTGAACTTAAGATGTTTACCGTCTGGCCCTTTATGGAAAAAGTTTCTTGATCTCTGTTTTAGATGATGAGACTTAAGAGATTCAGTTCTTTTTATAGAATCCATTGTTAATATTCTAAGGAATTGGCTATAGCTTAAAAAATGCATTTTTCTCTGTCTTCTCTCTTGTTGTTTTTACTTGATTTTTAAAATTGCTTTTCTACTCCCATTTTATCTCTCTCTGGAACCTCACTCTGTTGATAGACTATCGGGAGAATGCAGGTGACATTGAGAGACATTCAGGGTTTCTGCACTGGAGATGTGTTGTGTCGAGGAAGCAGTAAGGGGTAGGAGGCGTGCCTTCCCACACAGTGACCATTAACAAGAAACACTTGAAAGTCACATTTAAGCTTTATTTCAAAATAGGTCATATATTGCAACTGGTTTGAGACAAACTCTGGTTCAAAGCCATCAGAATTGGGGAGCCCTTTGTTCAGCAAAAGGCTTTTTATAAACTCTGTGGCAATCACAAAGAACACTGTAGTTTGGATTTAGCACCAAGCTAAAATTTCATGCCTGAGGACAGTTTATTACAATCATTCATCTTAGGGCATCCAGTCTGCTGACTCTTTTTGGCCGTACCTAAAAAGTCAGAGGTACTTCAGCCACGTCTGTTTCCAAACCAGAAATAACTCAGACATGGCCTCAGCAGCACTAGAGTTCCACATTAGTTACACTGGCTGAGGATTTCAGTGCTCACAGGCATCAATCATCATATTAGAGTTTTAGTGCCATTGTAGGTGTTGTCAGGAATATGAAAAAAATGTGACCCAGTCTTTGTTCACAAGGATGATTGGAGAGGGCTGGTCTGGCGCTCTCCTCTCTTTAGCAATCCCCTGTCAATCATTGAGTAACTCTCCCCAGCCCTCAGTGTGGAAACTTATTACTCTGGAAGGTGTTATTTTTGGGTTGGAGGCAGATGACTGTAGCACCTCTGTAGCAGCCTCAGAGGCAGGCAGTGCTCAGCTTCCATGGTCTTCCTTCCATTTGCACTGTGCAGTCTCACCAGAAGTCACTGCAGCGGCAGAGTTCCTGCCGTGCCCTCCAATCTCCACTTTATCCAGACAGACTCTCGACTCTCGGGTCCGGGATGAGGAGTCTCAAGAAAAAAATTGAAACAAAGATTTGTTGGTAAAAAAGCCTTCCCGATACTTCTTTTTCTTAAGCTGGAATCGACAAATTGGAATTACAAGTGCTTTTAAGATAAAATACTTAATATGAAACTTTTACAAATTCTCACATGGCATTTGTAACCCTTTTGCCCTCCTGCCAGTCATTTCTGAAGTCTGTTAATCTTTGCACTCAGAATTATTATATAAAATTGAGGGGGTTGAAATAGGTGACGTGTCACATCCCTTTAGATTCTGCACTGCTGAGATTGGGGATGGAGCGTCCAATTGTTACAGGTCATGTTCACCTAGGGCTGCACCTCATGAGCCTGGTGTTTGAAGCCATCTTCCTGGGCGTTCAGTTACACTTGCAGATTTTTTTGGGGGAAATGCTTTATATCATGAAGGGGAGAATGAAAACTTTTCCTCATCTTTTAAAAAGAGAAAGTAGACTCTGAATGGATTTCTCCTTTACGTGGACTTCTCACCACACTTCCAGCTTCCAGGGGTAGGCTTTCTCCTCAAGCTCATGGAGAAGTTTGAGAAGCAGTGTTTTAGACAAACACTTAAGAACTCTGTTTCTTTAATGCCCAGGAGAAGGAAGGATTTCTGTCTGTGGGACATTGCTAACTCTACGAAAGAAGGGAACATGATCCTGTTGTTGACTCAGTCAGTTTGACTGGATTTTGGAGGGCAAAACCCCTGTTTTTAGAGGGGGGATTGAGAGGAGTAAGTAAGTAACATTATATATATGAAAACACTTCCTAAGCAGTAAAATACTATGGCAGAAATAGTAGTAGCAGAAATAATAGACGAATCAACCCCACTCCCATGCCTAAAGCAGGGGCTGCTAATAACAAGAGCCCAAAGGCATTAGTTTAATCCATGGTTAGAAAGTGACAGAGGCTGAATTCAGTGGGTTTACTTTGGTTTTCTTCCCTCCTTTCCTTCCTTCCTGTTTTCTTTTATAATTTGTTTTTCGTAGATCCTTTTCAGAAGAGTAGTAGTCTTTGTATTTTGATGATACAGTAAAAAACTCTAGAGAGGAGAGCATGTCTTAAAATTTATTTTTTGCTGGGCTGTAATGTACTTTGGCACATGTCTCTTAAACTGGCAAATATTAAGATGCTTAATTTTTTTTAAGTTCAGCAGCTTAGACCTATATATTTAATTTCAAAAATAAACTTATTTATAGATATTGTCTGAAATAACTGTTGCAAATATTGTAATTTGAGGAGTAAATCAGTTTATATATGAATTTGAAACTAGTGAAGGACTTCAGATTGCTTTTAAAAAAGGAGGAGGCGATATTCATAAGAGACTTCTGTATGTGCCTGAGGTGTTTGAGTTCTGCCTCAGTTTTCTTTATTTAAAAATACGTAATAACCTGTAAGAAGGAAGTATTGACAACAGCAGGAACCCTTCGGGATCTTCCAGAGCTCCGGCTGGGGCTGCAGCTCCCCACTTTCTTCTCCTTCCACTAAGTTACCAGTCAGTGTCCTTGATAAAAACACTGTTGCTTGTTTCTGTTTGGATCCAGGTTGGACTCAGGAAGAAGTTGAGCATGAACTGCTTCCTTCATGTTGTTTGCCTGAGTCTAGAACAGCCTTTTTAGTGGGCCCAAGGCAGGTGGCGGTTTGGCAGCCATTGCTCATCATTTTCAGTCACAGTGACACTCCTGGACACAAACAGCTAAATTGCACATTGGCTCAACCAGTCAAATGTGTATTTCTCATACACATTCAAATACTGTGTATTTCTCGAATCTAGTTGTGCCATCATTGTTATCTGTCTTTTTATTTGTTTTTTAATGGAGAAGTATAGGTTCCACTCAAGGCCTGTCCAGTCAGAATCAGAGGATGGGAATTGGGGGGGGGGAGAGGCAAACAGCCATATAAAAAACCCCATAAGCCTCCACAGGTGATCCTGATGGGCAACCAGTGTTGGCTGATTCATAGGATACACTCATGATTAATTTTATTCAAAATTATTTATTAGAAAATAACTTATTTAGGTTTAAATAATTATTTACTATGGGAGAAATATGTTAGTGCATAATTAAGAAATGAAGGAAAAGTATTTACTCAGCCTACCCTGCACACTTTTTTTTGACTTGCTCCTATGTATCCTTAGGTACATTTTTGTACTGGGGTTAATTCTTTCCCCTATTTAAAGTGGTATATGGAGTCTGTTTCTTATTAGGTTTGCTCAACTTAGAGAAACAATAAGAACAAGTAAAAAAATGAGTAAAAATGTGGCTTATTATTGTATAGCATTTCTTTTTCTTAAATAGACATTTAAAATGAAACACTGAAGTTTCAGGGAAGAAGAAAGTGCCACTTCTCTTCCGTATTATTTTATAATGAGTTTAAGGGAAAGGAGGAGGGTGGGGAGATAGTAAAATTTTGAGGTTGTAGTAAGTGCCATGTATTACTATTTTATAAGTATAGGATTTCGGATTTGCTAAAGCAAACCAAAGAATTACCTGTATATTTTTAAAGACATCCACTCTTTGGCATTTTTGAGTTCTAATAATGTGATCTACTGGCTTTTGCAGTTTGTTAAAAAATGTAACTCTAATCTTAGAATTAAGTCTCAAAGAAGGCAGAATCAAAATATTAGATAATAGTTTAATTATTTAATTAAATTCATTGGGAAGCGAGTTATAGTAAAGACAGCACCGATTAAAAGTCAGTGGATATGGGAAGTGATTAGTTGGCTGATGTGTGCTCATTTAGTTTTTGAGTTGGTGGTCCATTGATTAATCTAAGGATTCTGTTTTATGTGGTACAAAACTTCATATCTGAGACTGTTAACACATCGATATATATTAGGAAGGAAGAAAAAATTGAACCAGCAGGTGTCAGCAAGAACCGTGATGAAATCATTAGTCCTGCTTATCTCAACCTTTATTTTGTTACCTCAGGGATGTTAGTCAACTTTCAAATGATATTTCATTGTATCCTTATCTGCATTTTACTGTAGAATCCCTCTTTGAGCTGTTTAGGGAACATGCCTAAAGTATAACAGCTCTGAAAAGATTTAGTTCGAAGAAAAAGATGTTTGCCAAGTGCTATGAACTTTTCCTCATTTCAGTGTCTTGAAAAAACATTACACACAAATTATCCCAAATCAAAAAAACTGTTTTTTAACAGTTTATACATTTCTCTGGTTATCTGCATTCTTTTTTTCAATGTTCCATCCCTACTGACTAATGGACCATATGCATTTTACAGGAACAGGAGTAGGAATTCATGAATAACTGTCTTCATAATGGCCTGAATTTTGCAATGAAAATACAGCGTTTTTATTCTTTCAGCATACAATTAGCTATTTTATTTTAGACCTATTCTAATTCATTGAACAGTCAGGGGAAGTAATGTCCATTTTTTTTTTTTTTACAAAATTGAAAGATTTATTACACTTGTTGGTTTCCTATAATTTTTATTAGAAATCCTGTCTCTTATTTCCTTCCTCTTCACTTGATGACTTGACAAAAATACAAATCCAGTAGGCAAATATAATATCCAGTATTTTTTTATAATCTTACTAGAGTAATAAACAATGAAAGAATGTGTACGGAGAACATCACTGAGACCACAAGGAAGGTATGTGAGATGCAAGATGATCTGAGGTGCTTTCATTTTCCTATTCCTTGTCCTACCAAATAAAGCTATTTCACATGCATACTTAACTTACTGAAATCTAGTATTATCCAACAATCCCATTCCTGGTTATTTACCCACGTGAAATGGAAACTTATGTGTGAACCTGAATGCAGATGTTTGTAGTGACTTTATTTGTAATTGTCCAAAACTGGAAACAACTCAGATGTACCTCAGTTGGAGAGTGAATCATAAACTGTGGTACATCTGTGCAGTGGAGTAGTAGTCAGCGATATAAAGAAGCAACATAGATGGGTCTCATACATCATGCTAAGTGAGAGAAGCCATACTCAAAGGCCGTATTCTATATGGCTCTCATTTATATGCTATTCTAGAAAAGGGAGAACTGTAGGGGTAGAATACAGATCAGTAGTTGCCAGGAACTGGAGGAAGATTTGACTATAAAGGGACACAAGGGAATTATATGGGCTGATGGAACTGTTCTGATTTTGAATCTGGTGGTAGTTACATGACTACAGTTGTCGAAACTTATAGAAATTGCACATGAAAAGTGGCAGTTTTACTGTATATAAATTATACCACAAAAAAAGTGCCAAAATAATATTTAAAAAGATCTGTAGATTAGAACAATAAGTTAAGGATAATGCTAATATGTACTTTTCCTTGTCCCGGACATTTTTTTTTTTTTTTTTAAGAGAGGGAGAGAGAGAGGAGGAGGACAGAGGGACAGGGAGAGAGGGAATCTTAAGCAGGCTCTGTGTCCACCATGGAGCTCAACCTGGGGCTCGATCTCACAACCCTGAGATTATGACCTGAGCTGAACTCAAGAGTCAGACATACTTAACTGACAGAGCCACCAGCCACCCTGTCCCAAACATTCTAATAAGAACCTTAGAACACTTTTAACTCCATTTAGCCCTTCTATTTATATATCGATTTTAAAGTTTTCAATTCTAGATTTAACTCTAAAGTCACTTCCATCTCGTTTCATGCAGATAATATATATTTAAATTTGCCTTGTTCCCTTCATCTCTTATTCCTTTAGCCTTTTATCTGAGATCATTTTCATTCTGCCTATTCTTTCTGCTGATTTTTATTCATGTGGTCTTGTTTGCTTGAGCACCTGGTTATTTTTTATTATGTGTTGGATTTTTATATGTGCAGAATTGTTTGTAGAAATAATTTGAAGTTTAAGATACTACCGTTCTCCAGAATGTATTTTTATTTGTTTCTGCAAGGTGCCTGGGGATAGTAACTCTCAGAGATCGCCTCAGTTCATTTTCAGGATTGCAGATGATTTAATGCTGAGGTGTGTGTACTAGGATTAAGGCTTTCAAGGTCCCAACCCAAATGTGGAGGTGTTCACCACAGCCCTTTGTGGAGCCATGGACTACAATTTCTGCTTCTCAGCCAAAAAGCTGAAGAAATACTGTACAGGATCTTGGCATCATAAGCACCTCTTCACAATCAGTATAACAGTTAGGTGAAAATAAACACTTAGATTTTGTACTCACTTCTCGTTCCTTCATCCCTCAGATACTGGTCTTTTAATTCTTTACTACTTCCATAGCTCTATGATGTATTAAAGAAGATTAAAAAACATTTATTTGTAACTAATTGTTTTCAGAGGAAACTTTGGTCTGAATTATCATTTTGCCATTATGAAAGCAGGTGTTGCCCATATCCTTTTTCATACCCATATGACTATACAAATGTGCTTCTCTATTATTTGTTTGTTTGTTTAAAGATTATTTGAGAGGGGGGAGAGAGTGCATACACTCATGAGTGGGGGAGAGGGGCAGAGGGAGAGAGAGAAGCAGACTCCCCACTGAGTGTGGGACCCCCCTCCCCCCCAACTCAGAGCTTGATCCCAGGACCCCGAGATCATGAGCTGAGCCGAAGTCAGACGCTTAACTGACTCAGCCATCCCAGCACTCCAAATGTGCTTTTCTTAAAAACAATGTTAAGATAATTTTATATATTTTATTATACAACTTGCAGTTTTTAGTGTTATGAATTCCTATTAGAATCATAGGCAGATGTATATTTTCTACGTGTATAACTCTGTGCCAGGCACTGTGTGAGTACAGTGATACATAAAATAGACCATTTCCTACCCTTATTTATTTATTTATATTAAAGATTTTATTTATTTGACAGAGAAAGAGAGCACAAGCAAGGGGAGTGGGAGAGGGAGAAGCAAACTCCCCGCTGAGCAGGGAGACTGACTCGGGGCTCAATCCCAAGACCCCCGATCATGACCTGAGCTGAAGGCAGATGCTTTACTGACTGAGCCACCCAGGTGCCCCTATACTGGGTACATCTTTAAATATCATTTAAAAATTTTAATAGACATTTTGTAAATTAGTGTTCCATTTTACCTGTGCACTGTAATTTATCTAGCTATGTTTATATTGTTGTATCTTTATGTTGTTTGTAATTTTCCTCAATGATAAGTGCTTTACTTATTGAATGTAATCCAATATTCAGTCACTGATTATCTTTAGGATAGAGTTGTGGGATTCAAAGTACTGAGTAAAACTGTATGAAAGATTCTTAATGTTTGTTGTCATATTATTTTCTAGGAAGGTTATTACACTCATATAAGCATCACATATTATTTAAAAATATGTCATTTTGATAGGTACTATCAATTTTATAATTCATTGTTGCTTAAATTTGTATTTCTATCAGTGATATTCAACATGTTTTATGTTTATTTGTAACTTACATTTCTTTGTGCCTATTAGACTGTTAACAAAATTAAGACAGAGCACTCTGCTTTATGAGGGAGGCTGTAGGGCTAGATTTAAACTGGAATTAGATCTTCTTTTCTTCCAGTGCTGTGATTTTATTGTTTTATACTTGGATTGGTGTTTTTAACTTGTTCCTTTGTTGAGAATAGTTAAATGTTTTGTAATGAGTTGCAGGAAATAGCTTTCAGAGTTTTTAATAACACAGAAAAGTAAGTATTAGATAAGAAACAGTGTGGTTGATCATTGTTACAAAAGAATGAAACATGAAATTCCTGTGCACAGATCTCTTCCACAGATTGTGTAGTTTTGAATCTCCTTGAAATGTTGGGCCATTCCAGAAAACGAACAATTTTGATTTATGATATGTGTGTACTCATGTATTTATTCTTCATTAAAGATATTTAGTAATTATAGGAACTTTTTGGTAGCAAACTAGTGTAAATAATATTTTAAGAGACTATTTTAGGACAAGCTTACAGAAAGAATGTTTCCAAAATTGAGAAATAATAGATTATTGAATTATAGTAGTGGCCGAGGAGTTTTATTAAATTAACATATTTTCTGGTAGTAATACAGCAGTTCTAATTAAAAGACATGCAAAGTTTTGAGATAAGGGTGTGCATCTGTTATTTTTGTTGTTGACGCTGATATAGTATAATTTAATGTTCTTTTTTATATTGTATCTTTAAATTCGTTTTTTGAACTTTTAATTTTGATATAATTTCAGATTTACAGAAAAATTATAAAAAGAACAAAGAATTTCCATATAATCTTCATCTTGATTCCCCCAATGTTAAGATATGATTACATTTGTTTTCTTGCATATATTTCTTGCATGTGTTACCCCTAAGTACCACATTGTGTATTT
This sequence comes from Ursus arctos, assembly GCF_023065955.2. Taxonomy (NCBI): domain Eukaryota; kingdom Metazoa; phylum Chordata; class Mammalia; order Carnivora; family Ursidae; genus Ursus; species Ursus arctos. Next base: position 35,212,569 of record NW_026622874.1, read on the forward strand.
TCTAAAAACAAGGACATTCACTCATATATCTACTGTAGAATTTAAAAAATCAGAACATTGACATTGTTATAGTATTATTACTACTATACAGACCTTATTGAAATGTCATTGTTTAGATTGTCCCAATAATGTGCTTTATAGGAATTGAAAATCTTGGATTTCACTTGTCTCTTCTGCCTCTTCGAGTCGGGAACAGTTCTTTGGTACTTCTTTGCCTTTTAGAACATTGACAGATTTGGAGAATACACACCAGTTACTTTATAGGTGTACCTAATTTAGGTTTATTTGGTATTTCCTTATGTTTAAATTCAAGGTTTGCATTTTTGGCAGGAATATCATGGAAGTTATGTTTTCTTCTAAGTGCATGATATTTGGAGACACATGATGTCTTTATCTTCCATTATTGGTGATGTTAGCTTTGATCATTTAACTGAGGTTCTCTACTATAAAATTATTCTTTTTCCTCTTGTAATTATTATTATTATTATTATTTTGTAATTGTGTTTGTGTATAGTGGGGGGTCAGATATTTTCAGACACTGAAAATAACTTGTTCCTCTAGTTTAGCATCCATTGATGACTCTTGCCTGAATCAGTTATTTCCCTGATGACTGGCAATTAGTGATTTTTTAAAATTTCATCATTCTTTCCATCTTTCTCTATGAGGTAACATTATCTTGTAAGGAATAGCTTCCCGCTTTTCACTATTTATTAATTTATATCTTTATGGATTTGTAGGTTCTTATTTTATTCAGTGGGGTATCATCTGTTACTCTCAAATTGTTCCAGGTATGGCCAGTAGGAATCCATTCAAGCTAGCTTCTATGTCCTTCAACATGTCCACACTGTTCTTTACACACGACCGTATTTTCTGGCACAACATGATGTTTAGGCTCAGCTTGTATGTTCCCAGCCCCAGCACTGGAATCAACCATTTCTCCAAGAGCCCCAACTCCTCTAAGTGAAGAATGGTGTTTAGAAGCCAAGATTGGGTGCTAGATTACTTTAATGTTTTTAATAATAAATGTTGAGATTGTAATGTTCTAGAAATATTTGTCATTCTCTTCAAAGATCTGATAGTTATCTTAGTAGCTCTTAAAAACTTACTCATGATAACACAGAAATGTATGAATGAACTATTGATGCTAAGTACTTCTACTTAATTTTCTCTGTGTTGTCTGATACATAAATGTCACTTGCTTGATTATGGGAAATATTCAGTTAAATGGAGACAGGAGGGTGAGGTTAGGAATATTACTGTTGAATGGTGACTTTGGGGCAAATAAAAATATTTAGTTCTGGATTTGAATATTTAGACTCTGCCAAGTTATCAGTCACCTAAAATTTCCATGGTTTTCTTTTATTTTTTAGTTATCAAATAGACTTAAACCAATTGCATTCTTTTGAATTAGGGTGGTATTGCTATTTTAATACAATTGACCCTCTTTTTTGTTATTTATAAGTTATAGCTGTTTTGGTCAATGAAATATATCTCATTACCATTTTCTCATAGAATATTTAAATGTTACATATAACTGGAAAGAATATTGGAGATTTTATGAATAACCTTGATGATTGAAGGAAAACTTAATTTCAAGAAAAGGAAACTATTAAATAAGTTTGGATTAGTATACTTTAATTCTTTAGAATTTAAAAAATCAAGAAAAAAAACTTTAAAACTTTATCCAAAATCCCTCTTCAGATTGGTATGTACATAGGTTCGTATTTAAGATTTTACACGGTGTCAAGAATGGGTTGTAGAGAAACTGAATAGCATGATTGATTTATCAGAGTATTTGGAAACAGTCTTTTTTAATGAATAGAGTCTAAGCTTTAAATTTAGAAGTTAAATTTAAAAGATTGCAAGACTGACTTTATTGACTTTATGACTTTACTGTTAAGTAATTTTTGTTGTAGGATAAAGGAAATTTTTTCAGCTAAGCATTCTTTAATATTAACTAAACTTGAAATTTTTTTCTGTCTAATCTCGTCATAATTTTTTTAAAATTATGATCACAAATAAAATGTACCAAATGATTTTCTTACAAATATATGAGGAATCTCATCTTTTTAATTCTATTATATAAGTTTTAATGCTACATTTTGTAATTAACAAAGAATCAAGTTAGTGTTGAGAAAAATATGTTGGTTTATTTTCAGTCAACTTTTGTAAAAACACACATTTTTAAAGGTGAAATTCATTGAGGATGTCTGTAGACATTTAAAAAAGCTCATTTTGATTAGGATTTTGGCTAAAATTAATACATTAAATATGGTTATTTGGGGGCATCTGGGTGGCTTAGTCAGTTAAGGTATGCCTTCAGCTCAGGATGATCCCAGTGTCCTGGGATCAAGCCTCACATCTGGCTCCAAGCTCAGCAGGGAGTCTGCTTCTCCCAGTCCCTCTGTCCCTCATGTTGGTGCTCTCTCTCTCCCAAATAAATAGATAAAATGTATTTATTTAAAATATATTTAAAAATATTTTAAATTAATAATACTTATTATATTTTATAATATATGATAATATGTTATATATTAAAAATATTTAGAATTAATGATAATATTTAAAAAATATTTTTTAAATGTGGTTATTCAATTCAAATAATATTAAGAAAAAAGTATGCACTTAGCGTGATTTAAGTCGCTTATAATTATCTCATGGATTTATAAATTTTATAAATTTGTTAAATTGGAAATTAAGAAAGGTATTTTTATTTAGGGAATGGTGCTGTAATGCTGTTTCAGCAAATTAAGATAGTTATCTGATATAGTGTCATTAAGGGCTAGATTTTTTATTATTTGTAATATATACAGTATGTTTTGTTTAATAATTTTCTCACCAGGGTCATACGAATTATGAAATTTAGTATGCTGGCATTTATGATATTTAAAAACTGAATAGTTTTGTCATTGAGTTAGTTTTTACATCTGAAATTCAGTTTCCTAATTTTGCGGTTTATTTTCTGTAAAATATGTAACTATACACAAGAATAGGGGAAGACTTTGATGTGCACTGAGTTTGTGGATATATGTGAATATATTTTTAGTTTTTGAAAGATTTTAGGGACCTATAATATGCTTAAGAGAACTGTTTTCAAACACGTTGAAAAGCCTTAGCTTAATAACTAACTGGTATGAGAATTACAAGACAATGTATTGAACTCCCCTTCTCCAAAGATTCTACTTTGGAGAGTATTCTATTTATTCTAGCAAAATTATGTGTTAAAAACTTTATATTTATAGTCTTTCTCCTAATAATTCACAATTAGTTTTTCCTACACCATCCTCATCCTGTGTCTTGCTTGTCCTAACACCCACCCTGTTCTGATTTCTCCTCTGCTGTCTAGTTTCGATGGTGCTACCACCATATAGTCCCCTCTGCCGCATGCTAAAAATGACTTTTGGTGTCATCTTTCACTTCCTTTTCTGTTACCAGCCACATCTGATCAGTCACAAGTCCTAAAAGTCTAATCATAAGCAACTCTAACATATGTACTATATTCTTCATTTCTATTCATTTTTCATTCATTCAGCAGATGTTTATTAAGTACCCTTTTTTTTTTTGCCAGGTACTTGTTGGGAATATAGCAGGAAATACAGTGATAAGTTCCTGTCTTCATGTTTACTTGCATTATATCAGAGGAGGTAGATAATAAACAAGGAAAAAAAATCAACAAGATAATTACAGATTATTTTGATGCTCAGTGGAAACAAGAGTGATGATATGAACAATAATGGGGGCATACTACTCTGGAGAGGGTTGTTAGGGTAGGCCTGATTTTGAGCCAGCTTTCAGGGATTGTGGGCCTAGAGGACAGCAAGTATAGAGGCCGTGATGCTAGGAAGGACTTAGCAGGTGTAAGAAGAGACAAGGGGGTTCAGCGTTGATGGGAGGTAGGCAAAGAGAGAGGCTGGGATGAGCCAATGTAGAAGGGATGGGCAGGAGGTTATTTACAGGGCCCTGTAGTATTTGGCAAGGAGTTGGGGTTTTCATCTAGGTGCAATGAGAGTGTCACAAGTTGATTTATGTTTTCAGAATATCACTGTGAAGAGAATGGTGGAAAAGAGGGCCAATTAGCAGGCTATTGTAGTAGTTCCTGCTGGAGATATAACGATACCTTGTAGGGTCTTATTTGTGGCGATAGAAGACCATGGACAAATCTGAGATGTATTTTGGAAATTGAACAAATGGCACTTACTGATGTGTTAGATGTGGGAAACTGGGAAGTGGGGGGGGGGGAGAAAAGAATAAAGAATGAATTTTAGGTTTTGATTAGACTACCCCTTCCTGAAAGTGTGAACCCCAGACTTCTGGGGATGGTGGGGGGGCGGGAGTAGGGTTGGGTAGGGACCTTGAGGCTTTTTCAAGTGGTCTGAAAGATCAGACAATTTTTGTAATACTAAGACATTATTTGTAAAACCACTGATGTCTTAGCTTGAATCAGTGCATACGCTAGACTGTACTAGTCTTTGTGTTCTTTACATGTTCTGAATTATAATTAAAAATGTGACTTTCATTTTTAAGTGTCTTTGGTGTAGCAGTTAAAGAGTATTATTTTTTAAAAATCAAATCTCGACCTTTGAGTATGTGTCTCTTAATATGTCTGATGAAATAGGAGGTATACTTAATTTAGTACTACTGCAGCAAATCAAAGTTGTATCAAGGAGAAGAATTTGTGCAGTTGTTTGAAGAGCAAGCTGAGCAGCTGCTATTTTCATGGAACACCATTTTTACTTGAAAGAATGACTGAAAGACAAACTAGGGTTCTTCAGACTTGGGTGTTTTGTAGACATTTTCTTGAAAATCAAGTGCCAGTCATGTAAAGAAAAACAGTTGACATTATTTGTCACTAATGACAAGATTTGAACTTTTAAAGTAAAAATTGGAATTTTGGAGAAGTTATATTCATCACTATGACCTTGACATCTTCTGGTATTTAAAGACTCTTTTGATGAGATTAGTTGTGGTATTTAGGAAAAAAATTTTTTTTTGATTTGTATAATGAAATGGTCAACATTTAGACAATCTGAGTAACCCAGCGAACTAAAATTTTCCAGATGACCAATGCATGGTGTTACAAAATCGAGCATGAGTAAAAGATCTATTCAAAGAGCAAGAGAGACCATTGGATTTTAACATAACAGAGTATAAAAGTTCATTGATTTGAGAGTCTACATGGCAGTTAACTTTTAAGAATTTGCCACCTGTCAAGTTTGGTGTATTATCAAAGGAGAATATCCACAGTGATATCCATATTGGTTATTAAAATATTCCTCTATTTTCCAACTATACATTTGTGTAAGACCAGATTTTTTAAAATACACTTCTGCCAAAACAACATATTTGAACAGACTGAGGTAGAAGCTGCTTCTCTGAAGACAGACATTAAAGAGACATGCAAAATGTAAGAGAGTGCCTCTCTTCTAATTTTTTAAAATGTAGTTATTTTTCATAGAAATATGCATAAACATGTAAGAATGTTACTGCTATTATTGTAAATGAATTAGTATGTATTTTAATGATTTTTCAGTTTCAATTTCAGTTATGTGAAATACTGATAGAGACATGATCCACAAGAATAAAAGGTCTTTGGGGTCCTCAGATAAAGAGCTCCAGAAACCCAGAAGCTTGAGAATTTGGGGGCCGGACCAGCTGAGTAGATGGTGATACATACAAAGAGATAAAGAATTTTAGAGGAAAAGCATTATTTTATTTTATTTTTTTGGAAGGATGGGAGATGGAGTCCTTGATACAAGTGGAGATATCAGATAGACAGTGGGATATGTTGGTTGCTCAGAGCTCAGACCGCACACCTGTGGTAGAGATACAGATTTCAGAGTAATGGCATTCATAGTCATGGGACTGGATGGTCTGACTTCAGCAGAGACAGTAGGTTTTAAAAAAAGATTTTTTTAAAAAAAGATTTATTTATTTATTTTAGTGGGGGGGTGGAGAGAGAGTGCATGCACACACGGGTCGGGGGAGGGGCAGAGGGGGAGAATCTCTAAGCAGTTCACTGAGCACAGAGTGTGAGGCAGGGCTCAATCCCCCATCCCATAAGATCATGACCTGAGCCGAAACCAAGAGTCTGATGCTCAACTGACTAAGCCACCCATGCGCCCCCCAAAAAGGATTAAAGTCTTAGAGTACTCCAATATGAATGTTAGATAGAAAAAGGAACTTAGAATAGCTATAGTGTAGGAGAAAAGTGAGAAGAATAAGAGATCACAGAACATTTTGGGAAAGTGAGACAGTTGGGTTGAAAGCTGGGTGAGGTCAAGAGGACCATGGGGGGCACCTGGTGGCTCAGTCCCTCAAGCGTCTGCCTTTTGCTCAGCTGATGATCCCTGGGTCCTAGGATTGAGCCCCATGTCAGGCTTCCTGCTCAGGGGGGAGTCTGCTTCTCTCTCTCTCTCCTTCTGCCCCTCCTCATTCTCTCTCTCTCTCAAATAAATAAAATCTTAAAAAAACAAAAAGAGGACCTTGGTGAGGGGCTTTATCATCTCTTGACTGTTGCCATAGCTTCTTAACTGATCTTGCTTATGGCTGTGAATTCCTCTACTCTGTCACATGGCAAGAAAGACTGTCTTTCACAAATAGTGAAATCCTCTCTCTTAGATGCTTGAAACCTAACATTTACTCTCTGCTACCAACTGAATAAAGTAAATACCATAATTTTTTTTCATGAACTGACACCTCTGTGTGTTGTTAAAGTAACCTGCTACTAACTCTCCACCCCCTTTTAACAAATACCCACGTCATACCCATAATTCTGAAGTGAGGATGTGCTTTAGTTTCTCTCTTAATCCCATTTAAATGGATCCTAGTTTTTCAACCCATACATTATATTTTAGTTATAAAATAACATTTGTAAGGAACCTAGAAATAATTGACATTGTGTAGAAAAAACGTTGGGTGGGACAATAGCTGTGTCTTGTTTGTAGTTCAATTTTTGAGCCTTGTGTAGTAGGTGACATAGAATTAGTCTTCAGTTTATGTTCACTGAGTTAATGGCTGAATGTTTTTAATTATAAGCAAAGTATTCATAAAAAAGTAAACACCCTCATAGGAGGACTGGCCTTTTAAGTTTAAACCTAAAAACTACAATGAGAACTATAGTTGGACATACGTAACAAAAGTACTCACATTTTTAGACTATAAAGATAAGGTGCATTTTAGAGTTGTAGAACACTTACCACATTTATGGGAAGCTAATGGTAATTATCTTTGCATATTGGCGTGGGGAAGGGGAAGCCCGTTTGGTCTATAATGGAGAAGAGAGAATTTCATCTAATGAAATAGGATTTTCTAAGCACATAATACTACTTTGGAGAAATGGACTCAGTTGAGACAGTGAATACCTTTTGTTTCAGCTAAATAGAGCTTGGATTTAGCAAATGACAGATACAAGAGTATGGGATATCTTAGTGGATACTTTTTGAAATATTAGGTAAATCTAATATTTGAATGTAAGCCTTAGGCATACAATGAGCAAAATGACTTGGTAATGATTATATTATTTAAATTTCAACTTTATATTTTTGCAGAGTTCTAAAGTTCCTGTTGCTTCAGACAATGGATGAACAATCACAAGGAATGCAAGGGCCACCTGTTCCCCAGTTCCAACCACAGGTACTTTCTTCTAATGAAGGCTGTCTCTGTGTGTGTGTGTGTGTGTGTGTGTGTGTGTGTGTGTGTAAAAGTTCCTTTAAGAAATAAAATAGCCAAAAAATGCTAATTATGAATTTCCAAGTTTTAGTCAGAATTGTGTATATTTTTAAATAGTGTTCTAGAATGCTTGGTTCTCATGTACAAACATTTAAAAAGAGGCAGCTTTAGATTTTTACTTTAGTTGGATGACCTGTAGGCTTTGAGAGATAATATTAGACTTAGGGAAGAACACACACGTGAGGCTGTGCCCAGCCTGTGCCCAGCCCGTGGGGGTGCCTGTGTATTTGGTGCCTGTCTTTGCTTTGGCTGGCTGATCCTGCCTTATCCGCAACTGTCTTTCCTTATTGCTGCTTTTCTCATGTTCTCTGACTAGTAGTATGTTTCTCCTGTTAGGTCGTTGCTTGTTTTTTTTTGTAAAATAAAATGAAGTAAAAAGAATGTTTCATACAAAGCTTCCCATTAAGCTCAATATGTAGTGATATGTTTGAAATAACAAACACCCCCATGTAGGGGCAAAACCTCATTTTCGTGGTCATTCATAAAGGCCATATTTGTCAGTTTTGTGTATGAGGCATTCTGTAATATGTCTCAAATTTACTCTGTTTAACTTATCTCAATTTTACTTAGATAGTAATTCTGAAATTGTTTGAAGAATTGATGGATGTTCTTTCAAATGAGTTCTGTAGTCATATAGGTTGGGGGGACTTGGGCTAACAGTACTTTATGACTTGTTGCTCACAGCCTTTCTTATTCTAATGTGCATTTTAAATTTCCAAGAGAAGGACATAGGGTGTAGTGTTTTTTACCCTTATTTGACTGTGGACCCCCCCCCTTTTTAAGTACATCTATTGACTTCTTCCAGATTGGTGTCTAAAACACAGTTCAGAAAATACTGCCTACACATAAACTACCTTTTCTGCCTCTGTGATTTTTTTCACTTTGCACCCTCATTTTTCTCTCCAATTTTTGCAATCCTTCCCATCTTTCAAGCACCACCTAAAATGCCATTTCTATCATAAAGCTTTTTCTGATTTTCTGAACGTAGTGTCTTTTCTTGGAAACCTGATGATACACATTCTTTGTATGACTTATGATATTTCTGACACCTTTGTGTTATTTTTTGTGGACATTTTCTTATCTCTGCTGGGTTAAACTCTCCTTGAGGAAGAGGACTATCTCTTACTTACTTTGGTACTGTACTTCCTCACATGGAGCAGGGCCTTAGTAAGAGTATGTAATTGAAGCCAACCAGGGACTCATTCAGAAGATGATGTTTATTTATTTATTTATTTATTTTTTAAAAGATTTTATTTATTTATGTGACAGAGAGACAGCCAGCGAGAGAGGGAACACAGCAGGGGAGTGGGAGAGAAAGAAGCAGGCTCCCAGCGGAGGAGTCCGATGTGGGACTCGATCCCGGAACGCTGGGATCAGGCCCCTAAGCCGAAGGCAGACGCTTAATGACTGCGCTACCCAGGCGCCCCAGAAGATGATGTTTAAATTAGCCCTTTACCTAATTGAATTTTACATTGCTTTTCTTTGTTATACTTATCTGAATTCTCTGTATTCAGAAAAGAGACTCTTTAGCTTAAAGTAAGGCCAGTATTTTAATTTATTTATTTTTAAGTTTTGAATTAAATTCCAGTTAGTTAATATACCATGTCCACTATTTTAATTTCAAGATGGTTGTTTTTTAAAATCTACTGTCTATATTCTGTGTTCTGGTCATAAGTTACCGAGATTGTACTAAGCAACTTCTATCAGATAGATATAAACACATCTTAGTGCCAATTTTACACATCTAGGCAAACACTATTGTTTCATAGTGTTCTGTTTCTAGTGAAGAGAATAAAAGAAGCACTTCTGAAAATTAGGTGGCTCATGTTATGATTTTGAAATCCACAGTTTGGAACAGCCCTTAGTTTCAAAGGGAGGTGGGGGGAAGCACTTTCATTTTTGCCTCCTACTGAGTCACCAGCCAGGAAAGGTCGGAGTGGCAGTAGGAGGCGAAAATGAAAGTTAATTGTTTTCCTATGAGACACAAGGCTGCCACACAGCATAAATTTCAAGATTATATACGTAGTTCTGCATCTCTTTTCACACTGTTCCCTTTAGTTTATGCCTCCTGCTGCTGTTCCTGTGTGGGTGGACCTTTCTCCCTGTTGGAAACAGGCAAGTGTCATCCTAGGTTCTAGCTGCCTGTGGCAAGTGGGGGAAGGGAGAAGGATAGTCCCCGCTCCCCCCCCCCCCCCGCCCCCGCATTCAGACTGATAGTGTGAGATAGTGAAAGAAAGATTACCTGACAAGAGCTTATAGGTGTTATCGCTTATTAAGTCTTTGAAAAATGTTACTGCTCTCAGTAGCGTTATTTTAAAGGGCTGGGAAAGGACAGTGTCTGTTCGGGGTTGACAACCTTCTTTTGTTTTGTTCCACACCATTGGCCTGAGTAACGGGGGTGATATGGCAGCATATGGTTAGCCAAGTGACTTCTTTCACTTTTGTAATGCTAATATCAGTGTGGACATAAACAGAAATCTAGGGAAGTCAGCTTTCTAAGTGTCAAATACCAATTATGCCCTGTTATAATGATGAGTGATGTATATTCTTGGCATATCTTTCCTTTCCTTGTTCCGAGATGAATACTCTAACCCCATAATGCATAATATATGGTCTCATTTTTAGTATAGGAGTTTCTTTCTTTCTTTCTTTCTTTCTTTCTTTCTTTCTTTCTTTCTTTCTTTCTTTCTTTCTTTCTTTTTCTTTCTTCCTTCCTTCCTTCCTTCCTTCCTTCCTTCCTTCCTTCCTTCCTTCTTTCAAAGTTTTAGATTGTGAGATTTATGTGTCTTTTCAAATGTGTTTTTGTACTACTGTCATTCTCTTGAACTTAGGGAAAATTTGTTCTATCAGCTTCCATTTTTCCTCCTTCCTTTCCTTCCTTCCTTCTTTGATTCCTTTCATTAAAGCCTAGAAGATACTGCGAGGGTATTTTGACTAGATTTTTATTCTACATATTCTTATTGCTTTAGGACTCTTTGTTTGTGGGACAATGGATTTGGCTTAAATTTAAAAAAAAAAAAATACAGACTGTGTACAAGATGGTGACAGATAAATAGTAAAATGTTTGCTTTCTACTATGAGACTAATTTTAAACAAGGGAAGTTTACAGCTAACATTTTGTGAGAATTTTGATTTATGGTCATTGATTGAAGAGGGCTATGGTACATTCACATTTTTATAACAAATGTAAATATAAAACAATTTTTTTAAATTAGAGCATTCTTTTTTTTTTTTTTTTTTAAGATTTTATTTATTTATTTTACAGAGACAACCAGAGAGAGAGGGAACACAAGCAGGGAGTGGGAGAGGAAGAAGCAGGCTCCCAGCAGAGGAGCCTGATGCGGGGCTCGATCCCAGAACGCCGGGATCATGCCCTGAGCCGAAGGCAGATGCTTAACGACTGCGCCACCCAGGCGCCCCCCCCCCCTTTTTAAGATTTATTTACTTATTTGCCAGAGAGAGCAAGCAAGAGCGAGAGAGTGTGCACAAACAGGTGGAGCAGTAGGTAGAGGGAGAAGCAGGCTCCCCACTGAGCAAGGAGCTGCACGTGGGACTTGATCCCAGGACCCTGGGATCATGACCTGAGCCGAAGGCAGACGCTTAACCGACTGAGCCACCCAGGCGTCCCAATATAAAACAATTATTAATCAGTACAGGTCTAATGATTTCTGGGAGTGATTAGAAGGAGGATTAATTTTAATTGTAATAATCTTGAGGGCTTAGATTGTAATTATTATTTGTAAATTTGTAGATAACTAGTGTAAGTAACACTTTGGCTACCTGTGAAAGAGGGAGAGCATCCCACATTTACAGGTAGAAAAATAGATGGTCTTTGTTACACAGCTTGAAAGGTATGAAAATCTTGTCTTGCTGTTTTCTAATCCAGGCAGTAAGGTAGACTGACCATTCCTAAATGTTTCATGGCAGCCCAAGCTACAGTCCACTTGTGCTTTTGCATCTCTGTGAAAGGAGCGTGAAGCGGTGAGATGAGGTTTACCTCATACCATGTCAGGCTAGTAATCCAGGTGCGTTGTGGGCCAGAGCAACACAGCCCCCAGGAGACTCTGTTGAGTTGATAGGATTTTTGGACATGATAACTGTATTACCTTTCCCTGTCTTTAGCTTATCTTATAGAATTACTTTCTTCGTGAAATAAGGTTCATCATTTAGCTTCTTTTGATAAATTGATTTTGCCAAGGCACCTTTCTTATAGCATCGAGTAGAGCTTCTATTTTGGGGAGTCTATACAAGTTTATATGTAATGTTCTCCTTTTAACAGTTTAGTTCATTGAATAACGTTATTGATAAAGGGACAGGAGATTGGGCAGCAGCTGTTTTGAGGAAAGAAGACTCTTGCCATAGTTTAAATTCATGACCATGAACCTCAAGTAACCCCTTAATTATATATGTCAGCAACCATATCCTTAGTGCCTTTGCTCCCCTGGCTCCCCAGGGACTGCTTCATCTTTTCTCTCCTTAGCCCCCACGTCTTTCTCTCCCGTCCTCACCCTCAGCTAATGCCCTTGCTTCCTACTTCACTTTAAAAAACTGAAACAGTCAGAAGAGATCACCCACAGATTCCTACCATGGATATCCTCCCCCAGGACCTGTACTCATATGATCTGTCTTTTCTGTTATCAGATGAACTGAGCCAACTGCTCCCAAAGGCCAGTGCTCCCATGAGCCCCAGATCCCATCTCCATCCCCTGCTTATTTCAGCTTTCTCTACTGAGTCCTTCCCATTACATACCATTGTGCTCTTATTTCTTCCATCAAACAACAAACCGAACCAAACAAACTAAAAAAACAGCCTTTGAAGTCCTTCTCTCCAGCTGTTGACCTATTTCTCTGCTGCCTTTTATTGCAAAATTCCTAGAAAGATTTATTTGTAGTTTTGTCTCGTTTCTCCTTTCACTCCCTGAAATGTACTCCAATTCAGCTTTCTCCCTGACTATGCCACTGAAATTGCTCTGGCCAGGATTGTACTTCCCATGTTGCTCAGTCCAGCTGTTGGTTCTCAGGCCTCATCGTCCTGACTTACCAGCTGCATTTGATAGAGTTGATCATCCTTTCTTCTTTGAAGCGTGTTCATTGCTTAGCTTCCAAGAACTTTGTTTTTCTCTTGTCTTAGTGGTCCCTCCTTTGCTGATTTCTCTTCACCTGCTGAACCTCTGAACAATTCAGGATCCTGAATGTGATCTGTTAGCTGGTGACTCTCAAATTTATATCTCAACCCAGACCTCTGTCCTGAATTCCAAACTCATGTATCCACTTGCATACTTGCATGTCTCAAACCTAACATGTCTGAAACTGACCTCTAAATAGTCCTCCTAAAACTGTTCTAGCTACAGTCTTCTCTCTCTCTCTTTTTTAAGATCTTATTTATTTATTTGAGAGAGAGAGCAAGCATGAGCCAGGGGGAGAGGGAGAAGCAGGCTCCCTGCTGATCAAGGAGCCTGACATGGGGCTCAATCCCAAGACCCCGGGATCATGACGTGAGCCGAAGGCAGATGCATAATTGACTGAGCCACCCAGGCACTCCCTACAGACTTCTCTATCACAATTAGTGGGAAGTCCACTGGCTAAAATTTTTAGAGACATTCCTGACTCCCTTCCATCCTGTCATCTAATATCTAATCTGTTAATAGATCCCATAGACTCTAGCTTTAAAATATATTTAGAATCAGAATACTTCTTATTCTATGCTACCACTCTGGTCAAAATTATTTTAATTTTTCACATGCCTTATTGTCTGCTTCCACCCTTGCCTCTCTTCACTCTCAACACAGAAGCCATTACAAAATTATACAAAATTTAAATATAAAATATAACATTAAAGTCAAATGATGTCTGTTTAAAACCTTCTAGTAGTTTCTCATCAGCTCGCTCACTCATCTTCAAGTATATATTTAAATATCACGTACTTTGATCATTCAATGAAAGTTGAAATTTCACTCCAACCCAGTGTGGCTTTGCTGCTGTATTTTTCACCATAGAATTTATCACCTTAGCACTCTTTGTTTTGTTCATTGTCATTTTTTCCCAGAGTATAAGCTTTATCCCTTGTCCCTAGATCTGTACCCAGGCACATAGTAGACATTCAGTAATTATTTGTTGGATGAATATAAACTTGGTGTGAAATCAATCAGTTCTCTTTCTAAGCACCACCTTTTTGAATATGAATATTAAAATATACAAATATCTACAGAATTTCTCTTTCATTGTATAAGTGACCACCCACATCCCTTATTTCTTATTGAACTTTTTTTCACTTCTTTGTTTTTAACTGGAGTGTACCTCTTTCCCCCAAGGATACTGCTTTTCCCCCATAGCCCTCTCAAGTAGAGGCTACTTGTTCTCTAAGAGCCATAAACCATAAGGATCAGAAGGAAGCAACAGTACTCTTCTCCATCCACAGTATCTCTTTCTGATCACTACTTCTTTCTCTTGGGGTTGGGAAGGGGGGAAACCTTCTGTACTGAGGCTTCTGCTTCCCACCTAAAGGATTTTCACCTTTCTGATAGCTGTTACCTTCTACCCTCCTCATCACCCCTCACATTAGTTGAAAACTTGGCCACCTGGCTCACTATCTTACCACCTTCATCCTGCTTTTGTCCGGGGTGGTGGTATGGCCACTACTATAGGCACCTCCTGATTATTGAATTCTTACAATACACCTACCTTGTGGTAAGCATTTTGAATACATTGCCTCATTTATTTCTGACAGATAACATACAAAGCATTATTTTTCACTTTACCAATAAGAGGTGGAGGCTCAGACTAAGTAGCTAGTTTGCCCATGGTAACATAGCTAGTAAGTGGTAGAGCTGGGATTTGACCGAGGGTTGTCTGACTCCAAGCCAGTGATGCTTTAGCTTTCACAGAGAAAGCTCCTCATACATTTCCTGGCCAGTGTGATCTTAATCACCATGACTCTTGATATTTTATAGGTACCTCAAGCTCTTAGTCTTTAAGATGAAATTTATTATATTTTGCCCAAGATTGCACTTTTGCTTGTGATTATCACCACCATCCATCTGATTGCCCAAACTACAAACAAGGGAATCATGTATCTTATGTTTTGGCAATTCCATGTTCTCTTGATTTTAATTCCTAAAAAGCTGTCAGATTTGCTAATTCTCTACATCCTGACTGTACTACTCTAGTTCAGATTATTGTCACCTTTTGCTTGGATTATTGCAGAAACTTGTGTAACTGACCTCTTTACCTTTCATTTTACTAATTCTAGTCCGTTCTTTACATTGTAGCATAAGTTATCCTTTTAAAGTGTACATTTCATTATCTCACACTCCTTAAAGAGCTGCTTTTTATTGCTCTTAGGGTGAATTCTGCATTTCGTTACATGACTTGGAAGGTCTTGTATCATCTGGTCTCCTTTTACTTCTCCAACCACATTTTGTGTCATTTCTTATTTTGATCTCAGATTCAATCATGTCTTGCTTATACTATGCTATTTTTCATCTCCAAGTCCAAGGTAACGGGCTAATAGTATTCAAGGATGTTTAGTCACTAATGGAACATAATGAGCATAAAAGCTCATTATAATGTTATATAAACTACGTTTCATGATAGAGATACTAGGGAAAGTGTTATAGTAGAGGAAGTATATAATCTGGAAGACAAAAAAAGATTAGTCTCAAAAAAAATAATGATTATTTATTATACTCATATGCCTCCAATAAATAAGATTGTACTTTGAAAAGATATATGCATCCCTATGTTTATTGCAGCATTATTTACAAAGCCAAGATATGAAAACAACCCAAGTGTTCATTGATAGGTGAATGGATAAAGAAGAGGTGGTGTGATCTTGCCATTGATGACAGTGTGAATGGACTAATAGGGTATTATGCTAAATGAAGTAAGTCCAATAGAGAAAGAAAAATACCATATGATTTCACTTATATGTGAAATCTGAAAAACAGAACAAATGAACAAACTATAAAAAAACCAAACTCTTAAAAACAAAGAACAAAATGATGGTTGCCAGAGGGGAAGTGGTGAGGGAATGGACAAAATAGGTGAAGGGACTAAGAGGTACAAATTTCTAGTTACATAAAATAAAGTAAGTAAGAGAGACGAAAAGTACAGAATAGGGAATATAGCTAATAATATTGTAATAATGTATGGTGATAGATGGTGACTATACTTATTGTGGTGAACATTGAGTAATGTATAGAATTGTTGAATAAATATGTTATAAACCTGAAACTTAATATAACATTGTACATCAATTATACTTTAATTAAAAGAAAGAATATACTATATCAGCAGTGCAGTGTTCATTTTTATGGATCATATTTTATGTCAGTGATAGTAGATAATGGCTACTCAGTAATATTTGTTGGATGAATGAATTAATCTCTAAATGAAAGTTAATTTAATTTATACTTCATCAACTAAATATTAATCAAACTATATTGTGTTAATAATATATAGATTTTAGTTACTTTAGTGTTATTTTAGGAAAAGACTATGTTGTAATATAGAATAATAAGAAAGCTGTCAAATGAGAAGTAATTTCAAAATATTTAAAGTTTAGTTTTGAATTTAGATTGTTCATATTTACATATGTGGGGGTAAGTGGAAATACTTTGAGAAAGTTAGATGATTTTAAAAGCAATGGGAATACAGTAAATATTCTTTCATCTGGGACACCTGTGTGGTGCAGTCGGTTAAATGGCCGACTCTTGGTTTCAGCTCAGGTCATGATTTCAGGGTTGTGAGACTGAGCTCTGCATTGAGCTCCATGCTCAGCATGGAGTCTGCTCGGGATTCTCTCTCTCCCTCTGCCCCTCCCCCTTGTGCTCTCTCTCCCTATCAAATTAATAAGCAAATCTGTCTTAAAAAAAAGATTTTTTCATCTGCTGTCTTTCTGTTTGAACAGTATGTTCAGAGTGCTGTGGGCAAAGATGAGCCCAGCATTAGTCAAAATAGTTTACCAACTTTATTTGGAACTGTATACAGTGCCTGTAATATATAATTAATAATTACAGTGATGAAAATCATTCAGTTTTATGAGGTGCCTGGGTGGCTCAGTTGGTTAAGCATCTGCCTTCGGCTTGGGTCATGATCCCAGGGTCCTGGGATCGAGTCCCACATCGGGCTCCCTGCTCAACGGGGAGTCTGCTTCCTCTCCCTCTGCCTGCCGCTCCCCCTGCTTGTGCACTTCATCTTTCTCTCTCTCTGTCAAATAAATAAATAAAATCTTTAAAAAAGAAATCATTCCATTTTTGAGGGTGTATTTGATATGTGGAAATATTCCAAAATCTTTTGGAGCCAAGTATTTATATTTACTTGGTGAAAAAGGTAAATAGTCTTGGTATTCTTTTGACCAAAATGAGTTACCTTCTAAAATGAGACCAATAATTTTGATATGGTTCACAAATTGATTACAAGTCTAAAGGAGGAATATCAAACCTAGTTTAAGTATCAGAAGCCTTCCTGGAGTAAGTCTACATCCTGCCATGGCACCTGTTTTGAAGCAACATTGAATGTATGGGTTCTATTTCTTAGAATTCAGTTATATCACTTCCAGGGATGATGGCAGAATAAGAGGACCTGAACTCACCTCGTCCCACGGATACACCTAGGTAGCACTCATATCAGTGTCAGTACCCAGAAAACAGCCCAAAGACTGGCAGAGCAAACTCAACAACTAAATGTAGAGAAGAGGCCGCATCGAAGAGGGTAGAAAGGGTAGAGATGCAGTGGGGAGCTAAACCCTGTGGGTCTGGCTGCCAGAGGGATGGATGGAGCCACAAGTGTGGTAGGGGTGAGAAACAGACTATCAAGCCTGCAAGGTGAAGATGAATCCCATAGCATTTGGCATTGAAAATCAGAGGGGCCAAATTTGGTGAGCTCATTCAACCAGCATGATTTAAATCCTGGAACTTTAAAAATCAGCAGGCTCAGCTCTGAGAGAGCCCAGAAGGCACAGGAAGGTGAGTCCCCACTCTTAGAGATCTCTTGGAGATACAGCCTAGAAGCAGCAGTTTGAAAATACTGGCACTTATGGGAGGGAGAGTTATTTACTCAACTCAGAGTTCCCTGAGGGACTTTTCCAGGAACAGAGGAGCTGGCAGGTGCCATTTCCCTTCCCCACCCCGTAGCATAAGCACATGGCCACCTGCAGGAACCAGCACAGCACCAGCATTCACTACCTAACTTGCTTACACCTCCTGCCACTTCCAGCTAGGCCTGCCTCAGTCCAGGTGCTGCGGATCCTCTCCCCCTAGACAACCTGTGTAAACCTTGCTAACACTGCATCTCCCAACTGCAAGCTTTGTGAGACTTCAGGCCAAGTGGCAGCAGCTGGTCAGCTCCTGCAGGGGACACATGCACCTTGTTAAAACTGCATCCCCTACCCACATACAATCTGTGGAATGGCCTAGACAGCCCAGGTCTCTGTGATGGCTGCATGTCCCCTGTAGAGGAGGACCAGCACCACCTTGTTAAAAGTACGTGTCCTGCCCACTACTTTCAAGAGCAAGAGATGCAGCTGACTTTCCTAAAACACGGAACCAGATACACAAGAGTTAGGCAAAATGAGGAGACAGAAGATTATGTCCCAAATGAAAAAACAGGGCAAAATCACAGGAAGACACCTAAGTGAAATGGAGATAAGTAATATGCCTGATAGAAAATGTGAAGTAATGATCATAAAGCTACTCACCGGACTTGAGAAAAGAGTGGGAGACATCAGTGAGACCCTTAACACAGATATAAAAAAGAACCAATTAGAAATGAAGAACACAATAATTGAAATTAAAAATACAATAGATGGAGTAAATAACAGACTAGAAGAAGCAAAAGAATAAATCAGTGACCAGAAGGACAGAGTAATGGAAAGTAATCAAGCTGAGCAGGTGAGAAAAAAAAAAAAAAGACGCAAAATGAGAATAGACTTAAGGAACTCAGTGACTACATCAAGAATAATAACATTTACATTATAGAGATCTCAGAAAAACAAGAGAAAGAAAAGGGGGCAGAAAACATATTTGAAGAAGTAATAGCTGAAAACTTCCCAGTTTTGGAGAAGAAACCAAATTCAGATTCAGGAGGCACAGAGATCCCCCAGCAAAATCAATCCAAAGAGGTCCACTCCAAGACACATAATAATGAAAATGGCAAAAAAGCACTGATAAAGAATTTTAAAAGCAGCAAGAGAAAGGAAAACAGTTACATATAAGGGAAACCCCATAAGGCTATCTTTGGATTTTTCAACAGAAACTATGCAGGCCAGAGGGAGTGAGATGATATATTTAAAGTGCTAAAAGGAAAAAAATCTTCAGCCAAGAATGCTCTATCCAGCAAGGTTATCATTTAGAATAGAAGGAGAGATAAAGATTTTCCCAGACAAATAAAAGTGAAAGGGATTCATGACCACTAAACCAGTCCTACACGAAGTGTTAAAGGGGAGTCTTTGAGTGGAAAGGAGAGACCATAAGTAAGAGTAAGAAAAATAGGAAGCACAAAACCAGAAAAAATAAATATATCTGTAAAAATTAGTCAAGGGACTAACAAGATAAAAGGAAGTAAAGTATGACGCTATCTACCTAAAACATGGGGAGGAGAGACATAAAGAATGGGTTCAAACTTAAGCAGTCTTCAACTTAAGATAGACTACTAAATGCAGAAGATACAAACCTAAAGGTCACTACAAATCAAAAACCAATAATAGATATACAAAAAAAAAAAAAAAAGAAAGGAATTCAAGTATATCACCAAAGAAAGCCAACTTATAGTTAGAGAAGAGAGCAAGGGAAGAAAAGAACAGAGAAGATCCACAAAAACAAACAAAACAAATAACAAAATGGAAATAAATATATCCCTATCAATAATTACTTTGAATGTAAATTGACTAAAGGCTCCAATCAAAAGACACAGGTGATGGAATGTGTAAAAAAAGACCCATCTATATGCTACCTACAATTCATTTCAGATTCATTTCAGACTTAAAGACATCTGCAGATTGAAAGTGAGGGGATGGAGAAACATTTATCATGCAAATAGATGCGAAAAGGAAGTTGGGGTAGCAAAACTTATATCAGACAAAATTGACTTTAAAACAAAGACTATAACAAGAGACGAAGAAGGACAGCATATAATTATTAAGGGGACAGTCCAAAGAGAAGACATAACAATTGTAAATATTTATGTACCCAACATGGGAGAACTCAAATAGGTAAAATAGTTAATAACAAATATAAAGAGGAATGAATCAATAGTAATACAATAATAGTAGGGGACTTTTACATCCTACTTACATCAATGGACAGTTCATCTAAACAGAAAATCAACAAGAAAACTGTCTTTGACACACTGGACCAGATGGATTTAATAGATATATACATAACATTCTCCTAAAACAGCAGAATACACATTCTTTTTAAGTCCATATGGAACATTCTCCAGAATAAATCACATGTTAGGTCACAAAAGAAGTCGCAACAATTTCAAAAAATGAGTTACACCATGCATCTTTTCTGACTACAGTGTAATGAAACTAGAAATCAACCACAAGAAAAAAAAAATCTGGAAACAGCAGAAATACGTGGAGGTTAAATAACATGCTACTAAACACTGAATGAGTCAACCAAAATCAAGGAGGAAGTTAAAAAAAAGTATGTGGAGACAAATGAAAATGAAAACAGAACAGTCCAAAATCTTTGGAATGCAGCAAAAGCAGTTAAGAGAGAAATTTATACCATTACAGGCCTACCTCAAGAAGCAAGAAAAATCTCAAACAATCTAACCTTTAAAGGAGCTAGAAAAAGAAGAACAAACAAAACCCAAATCCAGCAGAAGGAAGGAAATAATAAAGAAATGATAGACTAAAAAAAACAATAGAACAGATAAATGAAACCAGGAGCTGGTTCTTTGAAAAGATCAACAAAAATGATAAACCTGTAACCAGACTCATTAAAAAAAAAAAAAAAAAAAAGAGAGAGATAGGACACAAAATCCAAATAAAAGAAGAGATAACAGCCAACAGCACAGAAATAAAAAAGATTGTAAGAGAATATTATGAAAAATTATATGCCAACAAACTGGACAATCTGGAAGAAATGGATAAATTCCTAGAATGTATAACCTACCGAAACCTAACCTACCAAAACTTGTATAACCTGCTAAAAACTAGAAATAGAAAATTTAAACAACAGATTAGATTACTAGGAAGGAACTTGAATTAGTAATCAAAAACTCCTAACAAACAAAAGTCCAGGACCAAACAGCTTCACCAGTGAATTTTACCAAACATTTAAAGAAAAATTAATACCTATTCTCAAATTATTCCAAAAAATAAAAGAGAAAGGAAAATTTCCACATTCATTCTATGAGGCCAGCATTACCCTGATTTCAAAACCACATAAAGACAACAAAAAAAGAGAGCTATAGGCCAGTATTTCTGATGAACATAGATGCAGAATTCTTCAACAAAATATTGGCAAATCAAATTTAACAATACATTAAAAAAAATCATTCACCACAATCAAGTGGGATTTATTCCTGGGATGCAAGTGTGGTTCAGTATTTGTGAATCAATCGATATCATACATCACATCAATAAGAGAAAGGGTAAAAGCCACATGATCATTTCAGTAGATTCAGAGAAAGCATCATGCTCACTGGTGAAAAACAGCTTTCCCTTAAGGTCAGGAAGAAGACAAATATGTCCATTCCCACCACTTTTATTCAAAATGGTACTGA
The DNA here is from genome assembly GCF_023065955.2 of Ursus arctos. Lineage (NCBI taxonomy): Eukaryota > Metazoa > Chordata > Mammalia > Carnivora > Ursidae > Ursus > Ursus arctos. The sequence continues at coordinate 35,234,031 of NW_026622874.1, forward strand.
AAGTCATAGCCATAGCAGTCAGACAAGAGAAAGGAAGTAAAGGCATCCAAATTGGTAAGGAAGAAGTAAAACTTTCACTATTTGCAGATGACATGTACCATATATAGAAAACCCTAAAGATGCCACCAAAAAACTATTTGAACTGATAAATGAATTCATTCGGTGAGGTCGCAGGATACAAAATCTATATGCAGAAATCTGTTGCATTTTTATACACTAATAATGAGGCAGCAGAGAGAGAAATTAAGATAACAGTCCTCTTTACACTTGCACCAAAAACAATAAAATACCTAGGAATAATCTTAACCAAAGAGGTGAGAGACCTGTATTCTGAAAACTATTAAACATTGATGAAAAAAATTGAAGACAACACAAAGAAATGGAAAGACTTTCCATGCTCATGGGTTGGAAGACCAAATATTGTTAAAATGTCTATTCTACATCTACAGATTTAATGCAATCCCTATCAAAATACCAACAGCATTTTTCACAGAACTAGAACAAACAATCCCAAAATTTCTATGAACCACAAAAGACCTCTAATATCCAAGAGAATCTTGAAAAAACAAAACTGGAGGTATCACAATTCCAGACTTCAAATTATATTACAAAACTAATCAAAACAGTATGGTAACTGGCACAAAAATAGACACATGGATCAATGGAAAAGAATAGAAAACCCAGAAATAAACCCCCAATTATATCATCAATTAATCTTCAACGAAGGAGGCAAGAACATGCAGTGGGAAAAAGACAGTCTCTTCAACAGATGGTGTTGGGAAAATTGGACGGCAACATGCAAAAGAATGAAACTGGACCATAGTTTTTACACTATACACAAAAATAAACTCAGAATAGATTAAGGACCTTAACGGGAGGCCTGAAACTATTAAAATCCTGGGAGAGAGCACAGGCAGTAATTTCTGTGACATTCGGTGTAGCAACATTTTTCTAGATACGTCTCCTGAGGAAAGGGAAACAAAAGCAAAAATAAAACTATTGGGACTACATCAAAATAAAAAGCTTCTGCACAGCAAAGGAAACAACTAACAAAACCAGGAGACAACCTACTTGAATGGAAACAGATATTTGCAAATGACATATCTGATAAAGAGTATTCGAAGTCTGTAAAGAACTTATACAACTTACCCATACCTGAAGGTACAAAAAGACCCCAAAAAACTAATATTTCAGTTAAAAGATGGGCAGAAGACATGAACAGACATTTCTCCAAAGAAGACATACAGATGGCCAACAGACACATGAAAAGATGCTCAGTATCACTCATGATCAGGGAAACGTGAATCAAAACCGCGATGAGGTATCACCTCACACCTTTCAGAATAGCTAAAATCAAAATCATAAGAAACAACAAGATTGGCAAGAGTGTGGAGAAATAGGAACCCTCTTGCACTGTTGATGGAAATGCAAACTGGTGTCACCACTGTGGAAGACAGTATGGAAGTTCCTCAAAAAATTAAAAATACAATTACCACATGATTCAATATTCACACTACTGGGTATTTACCCAAAGGATACAAAAACACTGATTTAAAGGGAGTCATGCAACCTTATGTTTATTGTGGCATTATTTACAATAACCAAATTGTGGAAGCAACCTAAGTGCCCACTGATAGATGAATGGATAAAGAAGAGCTGATATATATGTACAATGGAATATATTCAGCCATAAAAAACAATGAAACCCTGGTATTTGCAACAACATGGATGGATTTAGAAAGTATAATGCTAAGTGAAATAAGTCAGAAAGACAAATACCATAGGATTTCTATCATGTGATTTTTAAGAAACAAAACAAACAAAGGGGGGGGCAGACAAACCAAAAAAACAGACTCTTAACTATAGAAAACAAAAACAAATGGTTATCAGATGGGAGGAGTGTGGGAGGATGGGTGAAATAGGTGAAGGGGATTAAGAGTAACTTACCTTGATGAGCACTGAGTAATATATGGAATTGTTGAATCACTGTTTTGTACATCTGAAATGAATATAACATTGTATGTTAAGTACACTGGAATTAAAATTTTTAAAAATTGTCATTACATTTAGGGTATCTTTATATTTTATCTTCCTTTATATCATTATTATGTGAATATTATGACTTTTTCATGTGACTATGGTTATGTTTCAAACAGCTTTCTCACTAAGTATTCATAAAGCAAGTATTTCTTATATTTAGAAATGTTGATAAGTCCCTCTTTTATCAGCCACATTTATATAGAATAAATTTAATTATGCGTCATTTCTCTTTCTTTCCTGACTGGTTCTCATTAAGTATAGATCAAGGGGATATAGATCAAGGGAGAACAAGGGAATGGAGGAGGAGTTTCTAGGAGAGTTATGATAGGGTGTCCAATAGAGGATGTGGGGGATACCTGGAATCAATTCAACACTAACCTCCAGAACCAATAAATGGGTGAGATTGAATAGTGAATTAGATTGCCCAGAGTGAATGAGTAAAGTGAGAGGAGACGGGCCAAGGATAGTACCCTGGGGAACACACCAGCGTTTATCTGTAGAGTTGCTGGAAGGAAACAGAAGGACTGGCTGTGTAGTGTGGTGGTTGAGAACATGAGCTCTGAAGACATTGTCTAGGATGAATTCTTGAATCTCTCACTTTCTAGCCGTGTGATGGAAAGTAAGTTATTTAACATCTATAAAACTTAGTTATCTATAAATGAGAAGAGTATTTTTTACTTCATAGAGTTGATAGGGAGCTTTCTTTCAGTATGGTGCTTAGCACATAGCGCTCATTAGTCGGTGGTCATGATGACCACGTCAGCCATGACTATGATAGTGACAAATTTCTGCTGGTAATTACTCGACCCACAGATTTCTCTACCCATTGCTTGTTTGTATATCACATTATAATTATTACATTTTTATTGCCTACTTTCTTCCCAAACTGCCTCTCCTTTTGCCTTGTTTATCCCGGTAAATGGCATCAAGATCTGTCTACATGCTCAAGCCAAAAATCTATGATTTATCCTTGATTTCTGTCACTCACTTCTTATATTCAATTCATCAGCAGTTCCTTTGACTCTATCTCAAGATCATACCCTGATTCCAGCTGCTGTCGTATCTCACTATAATTCCCAGGTCAAATCCATTACCTATGTCCAGTCCCCCAACTTCCACTCTAGCTTTACTCATCCTCCTCTCCAGTTCCTTTTCCATGCAGCTCTGTGAGTTACCTTGGTAAAAGGTATAGTAGATCAGAACACAGTGCTTCCTGGAAACCTCAAAGTCCTTGCTCTTGCCACCAGAGTGCTATGTAATTTTGTCAGTGCTTACTTACCTCTTGAACCTCATTCCTTACCATTGTCCCCCTTGTTTCGTATTACAGCCACAGTCCTTTTCACACCAAGATCATTCTTGAGACATTTTCTCCATCTGTTCTTTCTGCTGCTTCCTTTCCTTGTGGTCTTTTAATTACAGTGTAAATGTCACCTCCTCAGTAAGGTCATCCCTAAATTACCCAATCTACACTAACCATCCCCTCATTTTCCATTATAACACTCTATTATATTTCTCTGCATAGTACTTAAGTATGCAGAATAAATATTAGATACTATTACGTATTTGTTTACTTTCTGTTTATTTTTTTGTATTATGTATTCATTCATTTGTATCCCTTTCTCTGTTAGTACTTGTGAAATAAATGAATAAACTTTAGAAAACCTCTTACCTCTGTTTCTCCCTGTCTGTGTTCCTCTCAGTAAGAGACTTCTCCTTGCCATATTTAATTTTTCCAGGTATAGCTGGTGGTGCTCATGGGAGGAGTGGGAGAGATGGGAGTATCTTTGTCATTAATCAACTGTTCTGTTCATGGTAAGGTGGGAAAGATAGTATTTTTGGTTACATAACTTACACATAGTAATTATTATGCTAGGTAGTATAACTAATGATGATTAAATGATACAAATACCAGGGTCTTATAAATGTTTAACTAGATAATTAGTTATATTTGGTCACTCAGTTTTCTTTTGCTATAACGAATTTCCTCCTTTATAAAAAGCCAGTTGTAATGATTAATGGCATATTGTTCAAACTGGTGCAAATCTCCAACACTTAGTATCTTTAGGAATTGGTTACCTTTGAAATAGTTCAAGAAATTTTAGCGAGGTAATTTTTCAAACGTGAAAAAGCATGGATCATTAGACTTTGCTGGCACATGTGGTGTTTTTTTGCCTTCTGTTTTTTTGGTTTCTAGTGAGGTTTGTAGAAAGTTCGTAGAAAATAATATATGATGGAGTTGTGTTAAATATTGTTAAAAGGATACTCTCGTTTGAGTAGTTTGTTGATGTGTAATATCACTTTCAAGATCAGAGCATGAACTTTATTGCTAAATAAAATTGAAGGGCATTTTGAAGTTTGTTACTGTTAAATTTTGCAGAAATCCAATAATATTAATATAAAATATAAAGCAATTTATTAACTCGCATAATTGGTAATATGAAAACCACCAGTAAGATAAATTTGCAGTAACGATGAAAACCTTATTAATGATGTTAAATATTGTAATTAATACTGGCTTGTATATTAAATCATTGATAACAATACCACTAGGAATTATCAGGATATAATTTTCTCTCTGGGGAGTTTATTGAGTCCATGCTGTGACTCTTCTAATTTCCCGAGAGAGAATTGTCATCATAATGTTATCCTGAATTATCTTATTGCTCATTAAGTGTCCTTGCCTTCAAATTTAAAGCAAATTAAAGAAGTTAATTTAGTCCTAGGAAATCATTGTTTAAAGAGTTTGCACCTGTGAGAATAAGAACCACTGGCACAACAGAATGAATTTTATTTTAAAAAGAAAAGTTTTATGTGAAGGAAGCAGTAAGCACAGACTGACACGTAGAAGTTAATCCCAATTAGTTAGCAAGATCTGGTGTTACATGATTAGAGTGCTTTCAGA